>NC_066581.1:193159786-193856661 GCF_024323335.1 Lathyrus oleraceus
TCTCTCTCTCTCTCTCTCTCTCACACACACACACACACACACACACACACACTCAAAGCCTTCATTCGTAGCAGCTAGCACTGAGATTGAAGGAATCCGTACGTGTGGACTGAGTAGAGGCGTTGTCACCGTTCAACGTTCGTGATCGCTCCATAGATCTGCATCAAAGATTTCAATTGCCACAAGAGGTAACAATTATATCACTGATCATGCCCATTCCTAAGGATCACTAAAGGAGTTTTTTTTTAAATTCCGCTGTATTTTGGATCGCCCATCTCCTTCAGTGGTATCAGAGCCACTTACAAAACCATTCATCTGATAGCTGTTTATTTTCTGTATTAATACAATTAAAAGACAGAATGAATCAAAGAATAAACAATTAATTAAATTTGGCATCATGTGTGTATGATTTGGATGATTGATGTTGACTATGCTTCGGAATCCGACGTTAGTATGGTGAAGCAGCGATACATCGATCGTCCACAGGTTACACAATTGAGATCGATCAAGTTATATATATGATATAAGTAATCTTGATGAAAAATATGGTATATATGATATATTGTTTCTGTTTTGATTATTCAAACACTTAATAGTTGTTTTCCTTTGAGCGATCAATGGTCATTTGCTTTTTGATCCGACATTAGTATGGTGAAGCAATGACGTGTTGATCAATCATACTGAATTAACAATCGAGGTGTGTTTGACGGTCTGAAATTGGTGCATTAGAGTTAATGATGGCACAAGGGTTGTGTTGTCAAAGAGTTATGCGATTAGGGTTGTGATTGCGCAAGAGTTATGCTTTAAAGTATCAAGTATTGATGCGAAAAACGACGTCGATTTCAAATGAATTGTTCATTAAAATTTTGCGTTGGGGAGCTTCCCCTAACAACCCTGCAACGGGGCGTTGCCCCCTTGACCCCCGTCCGCTGACCGGGCAGCGGACCCCCCGCTAACTCTGCGTAGTGTGATCGGTCGTCGAAATTTAATTTGGTTTTAATTAATTAACAGAATTTAAATTAATAATAATAATGTGTTTATTAATGTCTTCTAGTGATCGGTTATGACTTTAGTTTTCCTTTATTTTGTTTTGGGATTTTAAAATACGGCCTGCGTGTCGTGCCTCTCTTTTAATCTCTTAATGTAACTTTTTTTCTCATCTCACTCCCTCGTATGTAAAACAAGTTTCTTTTATATAATGTAATATTATGAAGAAAGAGAAGAATACAATATCAAAGGAGGACAACCTCGAAGATCTTGCTTGGAGAAGCTTAGATTGTTATTAGGTTAGCTTAGATTCTCTCATTGGCTTGGGAGAACAATTGCGCTAGGGGTCATAACTATTTCATTATGTATGTTGATGCATGTGAATGTATGTTGATGCATGTGAGAGATGGTTTATATGATAAATAAGCCGGTGAGATCAGAATAATTGCAAATTCCCTCAAATTAAATATTAAGTTTATGCTTTCCAAGTTTTAGCACTCATCAAGACTAGTATCGAATAATGTAGGTTTCGCCTACGCGAGGTGCATTTTCTATATTGGTAAGGTGTGATCGGATAATTGTAATATCCAATTGCTAAAACAATGGGTCAAACTTAACTAAACAAAATATAATAAGATTATATATGTTTAGAAGTAAGAGTTGGAAATGATCCATGTGATGGATTGGAATAAGGAGTTATTCACCCAACTAAAATATTCGAGAGTTGTATTAGATACAATTGGAAGGAGTTCCTACCTAAATAACCTAGTTTTGTGTAATCCGCCTACACGGGCCTTAAACAAAGTGAAATGTGGATCTCGACCCACTAGAAAATCTTTCAATGGGATGTTCCGAATCAAACGGTGAGGGTCATTTGTTTTAAGTAAAATAGTGGAAGCATATTTAATTAAAGGCCTAATTAAAATGTTATTGATACTTATATTTTTATTATTTTCATGTAGATTACCATGACAACAGACACCTCTAACAATATTTTGTGATCAATCCTTGACAAGGAAAAATTGTCTGGGACAAATTTTCTAGATTGGCACCAAAACCAGAGGATTGTCCTCAAACATGATAGAAAGTTGTATGTCTTGGAGAAACCTATTTCTGAGGAGGAACCTCCTAGTTCTGCACCTAAGGCGGAAAGAGATGCTTATAAGAAGCATGTCGATTATGCCAATGAAACTGCTTGCCTCATGCTAGCTACCATGAAATCAGAGTTGCAAAAGCAACATGAGAACATGGCATTGTTCGATATGATCGAACACCTGAAGATGCTCTATCAAGAGCAAGCAAGGCATGAAAGGTTTGAAGTTTCAAAAGCCTTTTTTCAAGGCAAGTTAGCTGAGGGAGCCCTTTTAGGTCCCCATGTGCTCAAGATGATTGGGTATGTGGAGAACCTTGAGAGGTTGGGTTTTCCCCTCGGAAAGGAACTTGCGACTGATTAGATCTTGCAATCGTTGCCAGATAGATTCAGTCAATTTGTCCTTAATTTCAATATGAATGATATAGACAAATCTCTTCCTGAACTGCTAGCCATGTTAAGAACTGCTAAGCAGAATCTGAAGTCAAAAGGGAAGTCCATTCTGATGATCGAAAATGGAAAGAGACAAAACAAAAGACCCACCAAGCAGGGTGATAAAGGGAAATGCAAGAAAGTTGCCAAACCCAAACCCATTGCTCCTGCTTTGAAGCCTAGTGGAGGCATAGCAAAGGAAGGCACATGCTTCCATTGTGGTAAGACCAGACACTGGAAGAGAAACTGCCCAAAGTACCTAGAAGATAAGAAGAATGGAGTAGAGACTTCAACTTCAGGTATTTTTGTTATTGAAATTAATTTATCTACTTCTGCATCATGGGTATTAGATACTGGATGCAGTTCTCACATTTGTACCAATGTGCAGGGGCTAAAAAGGAGTAGAGATTTGGCAAAAGGTGAAGTTGACCTACGAGTTGGCAATGGAGCAAAGGTTGTTGCTTTAGCCGTAGGAATTTATGTATTGATTTTACCTAGTGATTTAATAATTCTGTTAGAGAATTGTTATTATGTACCTACAATTAGCAGGAATATTATTTCCATTTCTTGTTTGTACAAGTTTGGTTTTTCATTTATAATAAAGAACAATTATTGCTCAATTTATTTGAATGATATATTCCATGCTACTGCACAAATGAACAATGGACTATATGTCCTTGATCTTGAAATGCCTATTTATAACATTAATACTAAAAGGATGAAACCTAATGAGTTAAATCCAACTTACCTTTGGCATTATCGATTAGGCCACATAAATGAGAAACGCATTTCCAAACTCCATAAAGATGGACTCTTGGACTCTTTTGATTATGAATCATATGAGACATGAAAATCTTGTTTAATTGGAAAGATGACAAAGTCTCCATTCATAGGAAAAGGTGAAAGAGCTAATGATCTTTTGGCCCTCATACATACCGATGTATGTGGACCATTGAACATACCAGCCATAGGAGGTTTTCAGTACTTCATCATATTTACTGATGATTTTAGTAGATATGGTTATGTGTATTTAATGAAACACAAATTAGAGTCCTTTGAAAAGTTCAAGGAATTCAAGAATGAAGTACAAAACCAACTAGGTAAGAATATTAAAACTCTTCGATCGGATCGAGGTGGTGAGTATTTAAGCCTAGAGTTTGATGACCATCTGAAAGAGTGTGGGATCCTATCCCAAATTACTCCTCCTGGAACACCCCAATAGAACGGTGTATCTGAGAGAAGAAATCGAACCTTGTTAGACATGGTCCGATCCGTGATGAGTCACGCCGATCTTCCAAACTCCTTTTGGGGACATGCACTATCGACAACAACTTACACACTTTACTGTGTTCCATCCAAAAAGGTTGAGAAGACACCATATGAGATATGGAATGGTAAGAAACCACATATGTCTTACATGAAGATTTGGGGTTGCGAATTTTATGTGAAACGACAAATTTCAACTAAGCTTGAGCCCAAATTTGACAAATGCTTATTTATGGGGTATCCTAAAGAAACAAGAGGGTATTACTTCTACAATCCTTCTGAGGGCAAAGTGTTTGTCGCTCGAACTAGAGTTTTCCTAGAAAAGGATTTCATTTCCAAAGAAATCAGCGGGAGGAAAGTAGAGCTTGAAGAAATTTAAGAATCACAAAGCATTGATACACCTTTGGAGGAATTAGAGCAGGAAACACAAGTAGTTATGGAAGAGTAACCTGCTCAAGTAGAACAAGACCAGCGTAGGTCAAGCAGGATACGTCACTTACCTGAGAGATATGGATATCTCATAACTGATCAAGGTGATGTATTGCTCATGGATCAAAATGAGCCAGTGACCTACCAAGAGGCCATAACTGCTCCAGAGTATGAGAATTGGCTAGAAGCCATGAAATCTGAAATGGATTCCATGTACACAAACCAAGTTTGGACCTTGGTAGAGCCTCCTGTAGGAGTTAACCTTATAGGATGCAAGTGGGTCTTCAAAAAGAAGACTGACATAGATGGTAAGGTACATACCTATAAGGCAAGACTGGTTGCAAAAGGATATAAACAAATTCATGAGGTTGACTATGATGAAACCTTTTCACTAGTTGCAATGCTTAAATCTGTTCAGATTTTACTTGCTATCGCTGCATATCATGATTATGAAATATGGCAGATGGATGTCAAAACTGCTTTCCTTAATGGGAATCTTCTTGAGGATGTGTACATGACACATCCTGAAGGATTTGACATACCAGAAGAAGCCCAAAAGATATGTAAGTTACAAAGATCAATCTATGGATTGAAGCAAGCTTCCAGAAGCTGGAATCTTCGTTTTGATGAAACAGTTAAACGATATGGATTCATCAAGAACGAAGATTAGCCTTGTGTCTACAAGAACGTTAGTGGGAGCATGATCATTTTCCTGGTATTATATGTAGATGACATATTACTCATTGGAAACGATGTCCCTACCCTGCAACAAGTAAAGTCTTAGTTGGGGAAATGCTTTTCTATGAAGGACCTAGGTGAAGCAGCCTATATATTAGGAATTAGGATCTATAGAGATAGATCAGAAAAACTGCTTGGCCTAAGTCAGAGTACATACATAGATAAAGTGCTGAGACGCTTTAATATGCATGATTCCAAGAAAGGATTCATACCTATGCAACATGGCTTGTGTCTATCAAAAACACAATCCCCTTCAACTAAGGAAGAAAGGGATCGCATAAATAAAATTCCATATTGTCGCATCGCGCGAAAAATCGGCGGGAAAAGAAAGAACAACAGAGCCGCCACCGTGCGTTATTTATCCCAAAAGAGGGAAAGGAAACGCTCAGAGTAAACCTGGGAAAAGAACATGGTCTCGCGACCAAAGAGAATGGGTTCGGGAGTCGGTTATGCGAAGGGAAGGTATTAGCACCCCTACGCATCCGTAGTACTCTACGGGATCCACGCACAAAAGGAAGGAATATTGGTTGCTAAACACTGCTCACACTCACACACACTGGCTGAAAGAAAAGAAAGAGACTGACTGAAACTGACTCGGCAGGATATCGTATCCTGGGCCTACTTAGTCCATCAGGCATAGACATCAGAGTCGAAGTAGTTCGGACTGGGGAAACGACACATGCTCGCTAGGATATCGCATCCTATGCATACGTATCTTCTCGGACGAGAGAAGAATCAGAGCATTCGTAGCTCGGCTGACACGCACACAAACAAACAAAGGCAAAGGCAAACGTGGAGCCCGACTGCCAATCACTGGACTTACATTGACATCCGAACCTAAACACACGCACACTGGAACCCGAATGCCGCTCGATGGACTTACATCAGCTTCCAAGCACACAACAACACAACAAGTTGATAGGGAGTCGGGGACTCGAGCCTATAACTGTCAAGCACACACTCAAACAGACAGACAACAAATTGCTAAGGAGTCAGGCACTCGAGCCTAGCAACTGTCAAACAACACACACAAAAAGAAAAAAGGGCGCCCGGAGAGATCAGCTCAATCTCCTGCCTACATACTTCATCTGGTGTGAAGATCAGGGCGATGTAGTTCCCCTACGGAGGGACAAGGATCTAGCCTAACCAGATAACAGAGGGAGACACAACTAGGGAGACTACGACTCGAGCCTAGATGTTGTCATGCAAAATCAACCCTAAGTTATGGCTTCTAGCTAAATGGCACAAGGGCCAACCTATCCTAAGTATGGCTCACACAGGAAGCAAGCCACACACACTTAACTTGCACAGGAAGCAAGTCAAGCAAAACCTAACTTGCACAGGAAGCAAGTCTAAACTAATCCTAACTTGCACAGGAAGCAAGTCAAACTATCCTAACTTGCACAGGAAGCAAGTCAAACTATCCTAACTTGCACAGGAAGCAAGTCAAACAATCCTACAAGCACAGATAGCACACGCTATACACAAACAAGTGGCTCAAACAAGGGTTAGGTTTTAGTCAAGGGGTCATATCAACCTCAACAAACAAACCTCTGGAACTGGGTGAATGTGCTCTTAACCTTGCCATTGAGAGACTAAGGTGAAGCAGATGAAAGGTGAGTGAAGATAAGACTTCACAGCTCTTATCCCTGGCTAGGGAGAGCTCAAGACAAGAATGTGTGGGTTCAGAAAGTGGGAACCCTTCTACACATTTAGAACTGACTCAACTGTACAGTTGTACAAGATCTTGGGTTTGTATCTGCAATGCATCAACACAGTGGTGTGAGCAAGGCAGATGACACACTGAATAGTGGGGGATAGATTGCATATCCCTACCTTCCACCAATTGCCTCTTCACTTAGGAGGACTTTGACTCTATGCAAGGACAAAAGTAAACAATCACAAACATTGCCTCTTAAGGAAGACTTCAGACAGTTGCCTGGCCAAGTAACAGGCCAGGTCTTCCAGACTACATGAAGTAAAGGAGACATACCTCAATGCAAATTGCTTATACAAGCAAAGCAAAGCAAAAAGTTCACAAGGAACTAAAAAGCAACTAAAGTACCTGAAACAGTCAAGCAGATGTTAGTATACAACTTCAAACAAAGTAAAAGGAAACAGAGGTCAACAGTTAATCAAAGGCACATGGAGGTGCAAGGCACAAGGCTTAAGGTATGTGAGCCAAGCCACCTACAAAACAAATAGGTTAGGCAATGATATTTGAGCAAACTCAATCAAAAAGAATTGGTCTTAATGGCCGTTTGATGGTCAACCTGAAAACACAAGCTCAAAGATGAGTAACAGGACCGCTAGGACAAGCCTAGGGTCAAAAATGAATGAGAAAGTCCAAACAGCAAGGGGTAAGTATCCAAAATCATGTTCAAACCATTAGGAAACAAAACCAATTGGGTTCACATTCATATCAATCACTATCATCATTTCATGAACAAATTAGGTCAAAGTGTGACAAACAGAAACTCATAGAAGTCAACAGCAAGACTTAACTCAAAAGTAATCTAAACATTTTCCAAAAATCACCAAATAAATCATGATCAAACCTAACACATATCATGGTAAGCATGTCAAATTTCATCCCATTTGGATGAGAGGAAGGCAGTCAATGAAAATCATGAAGTCAAACCAAATTCAAGCATGCACAAAGAAAGTCAACAAGCATGGGTCAACTTCAAAAAATCATAAGTCAAGAATGGTGTATGATAAATGAATGGGACTAAAGCCATGGCAAAGATGAGGATGTCTAGTTATCTCATGCAAAATTTCATGTCCATCCAATAAAGTATGAGAATTTCACAAATGAAATGGGAACATGTGTCACACAAAGTCAACATTTGACTAGGCAGGGAGGAAAAATCTCAAACAAATGGAAAATAGTTCAATTAAATCCAAGAAAATTCACAAGTCAACTAGACATACAAGAGTAAGTTCATGCAAAATTTGGGGTCATTTGGATGTAAGGAAGCATGTGAACAAAATTAGGGAAAATGCATGATCATGGTATGGCACCAAATGTAACACATGACTTCAAAAAATCATAACTCTCAATCCACAAATGATAAATACACAAAGTCTATATGGAAACAAAGGTCAAAGTGTCTAGTTTCATCACAAAAAATTTCAAAGGCAATGGATATAACATGACAATTTCACAAAAGGAATGGTAAGATGTATCATTTATGCACACATGTTGGGAAAATAATTACCATAAAAAATCCAGCCAATGGAAAAATCATTAAAAATCACAATAAAAAAACTAGACACATTTGTGATCATGAGGAAAAAATTTCAGGATTTTTGGAATTAAATTGAAAGAGAAATTAATTTTGCAAGTTGGGGAACAATTGGATGAAATGTGAGCAAATGGCATGGAGAATTGGTCAACATGTGGTCAACCGAGTGGCACTATTGTAATTTGGCAATTCACTAATTGAAACGGCGTCGTTTCAGGGCGCCCCATGAAATGTTTTTATTGGCGCATGGCCAAACAGTGGTATGCATACATAAAAATGCAAAAAATCTGGGCATTGCAAATGAAAATCCTAGGGTTTAAGAACAACATCAACAACCTTCATCCCTAATTCATGTTATTTCCCAGAAAATCCCAGAAAGTGAAATTGCACACACACACGTGTTCAGCATGGCTAGGGGATCAATAATCCAATGTCAATTTTCCATATAGCACAAACATACGCATGAATCGAGCATAGAAAGTATGAACATCAAATTTTGATTATGAACAAAAAGTCCCAGAAATGGATGAGCAGCATATCATTAGAGCCATTAGGGCATGGTGAAAGCAAATCCATAATTATTTTTCAGTGTAACACAACATGGCAGTAGAATCGAGCAAAAAAGAAAATGTGCATAAAACTTATTTTCCAAATTTCTTGCAAGTTAATCAACCAATTCATGTGAGACAAAGTGTAACTTCTTCAGCAAGCTAAGACCTATGCTAATCATGTGGTGGTTTGGCAAGAGAAGGCAATCGAAATCTTACCAATAATGGTGCAAGCTGATGATGCAGTGACTATTTGGCCAAGGCAAGCTCGAACAGATGGTGATTTGGACTTCTAATGGTGAATGGTGAAGGTAGCTTGTCTCAAGAATGCTTAACTTTGCTCCAATCTAGCTCCACCATGGTTGATGCTTGGTGAAAACAGTTGAGGAAAAAGCTGTTACAGCAAGAACACAAGGCTTGCTATGGTCTCCAAATGCTGCTTGTATGATTGCTGAACCAAGGCTTGCTTGAATGTTTGAAGGATTTGGCCAGAAAAGTTCTTATGGCAAGATGCAAGATGAGAGTGTGAGAGGTTTTCTGTGGTTTGATGTGTTTGCAAGGTTTTGATGACAGGAGATGGTGTTTTGCCTGCTGCTAGGTAGTTATGACAGGTTTTGTGGGATGCAGGGCAAGGGTCTTGGTATGGTCTGCTACTAGTGGTGTAATGTGATGAAGATGATGGTGAAAAGGCAAATGGCTAGGCTTTGGTTTTGTTAGAAGCTTGACTGATTGTTTGAAGAGGCAAGCAAAAGTGAGGTTTTGAGTGAATGAGGGCCAAGTTCATAGAGACTTTTGGACAGGAAATTGGGAAGTGTGGTTTTATGCTGGTTTGTGGTGCAAGGCAGGATTACAAGGCTTGTGGTAGGGTGCTCATGACAGGAAATGCAAGTGGCAAGGCTTTGTTTTTGCAAGCTTGGACAAGTTTGGTAAATGCCAAAAGCATGGTCAAATGCAGGTTTTTTAGGTTGAGTACTTTTTTCTGCAATGTGTTTTTTATGGTTGTTAATTTTTGTTTCAAGTGGCAGAAAAAAAAGGATCAAAAAGCCCTGCTGTTAGAAGTTTGTTCTTGGTACAAGGCCATGTTGCAACTTTGGTGCTACTGTTGTTGCTGCAGTTGGGTGGCGTGAGAGCAAGGGTTAAGGTTTAGGCTTTTGGTCTTTTACAGCAAAAACTGGAATATGCAGGATGTATAGTGTGATGGTTACAGCTAGGTTGCTTCTGTTTTGTTTTTGACAGGATCCTTGGAATGCAAATAGCAGGGCTAACCTTGGTTCTTGCAGGGTTTTGGTGTTCTTATGTTCTTTCTGCTGTTGGCCATTGGCAGGATTTCATTCTCTTTTTGAAGTTTTTCAGCTCTTGGTTCAAATGGCCCCAAAATCAATTTCTACAGCATCCCCCTTTTCTGTTATGCAGCAGTTTTGTCTTTTAAGATCACAGCCTCTCCTCATCCCTAAAACCTGCTATGTGACATGGTACCAGTCTGGTATGGAAGTATTGTTTTGAGAAAAATGCCAAGGTTTTCTATCTCCTGCTGCAGTATTGTGTGCTTGTGTGTTGCAGATTAGCAGGGCCTATGAGATGGTGCTTGAGGGAGTCAGTTGTATTTTGCTACTGCTAATGCTATTCCTTTGACAGCAGAAAAAGATGGATGAAAAGTCTGCTACTAGCTTGCTTTTTGGTGGGATTTCAAAAAATGAAATGGTAAAGTGAGACTTGGGAGAAAATTGAGAGGTTGGTTAAAAGTGAAGGTAGGTTGTGCAATTGTTGGTTAGGTTGGCTCCTTTTTCACAAAGATCAAAAATGCCATGCTTTTCTTCTGCTGCAGGGTATGGTGACAGGATTGTGAAGGCAAGGCAAGGTTCCTTGAAATCAGCATGTCTTCACCAATTGCCTTGGCCAAAGAAAAGGTTTTGTCCTACTGCCCTTGCTACTACTGTCATGACAGAAAAAAAAGGCCTGAATTCTGCTGCATAGTACATGGCATGGTATAGTTGTTCTTTTAGTTGCACAGCAGGGTGAGGCTTTGAGAGAGAGTGTGATCTGCTGCTACTCATGACAAACAAAAATGCCATGCTGTTGCTGTGTGGTTTTGACAGAAAATGGTGATGATTTTGCTGTCATGGTACAAAGCATGACCATGTGGGATATGGTTGTTGTAAACATGTACTTTGGCCAATGTTTAAGTAAGCCAGCAAGGCTTTCTTTTTGTGGTTTTATGCTGCTAAATGGAGCTTCAAAATGGCAGCAAATGGTGGTTTAGATTTCTGTTTCCATAGTACAAATCATGGTATGGTGGAATGTATGGACAAGCATGGTTGAATTTGTACTTTCCTTACAATTCAAGCAACCAAGTATGGATTCATGATGAGTGCAAGTACTGCATATTTTGACTTTGCAAACACATTCTAAATGACATTTATGAGCTTTTCCAATTGGCCAAATGTTGAAAAATGTTTAAATCAAAAAGTCAACTCTTGGTCAAACTTTCATTTAAATGAAAAAGGTCAAAATATGCTATTTTGATTGGTGAAGTTTTGGCTCATGAAATTTATATTTTTGGAAAGAGGATGAAAAATGTGGTTTGTAGGAAAAAACCCCACCAAATTTGGCCGAACGGTTTGGGAGATATGGCCCTTTGAAGTTCAAGATTTTCTGAAATCGATTCGATCATAACTTGCCAACCACACATGGGAATTGAGAGTTCTAGGACTTTTTGGAAATGGGAGAACAAGATCTTCAACTTTCATGTTGGGAAAAAATTCATTTGAGGCTTGTATCACAATGTAAGTTTGAGGATCAAGACTTTCCATTTATGGCAGTTTTCAGTTACAGGCCCAGTTTCCATTTTGGGAAATTTATGATCTGGCTTCAAATTCTTCCATGATGGTGTTTGGCATGATGTATGATGACTATTTGGACATGAATGAACTCTCACAAACCAATTCCAATCATCAAATCACTGATTAAATGGACAGTTGACCAACAGTTGACTTTTTTTGACTTTTGACTGTCTGTGTGTGAACTGATGACCTCTGAGCCCTCAACCCTTGACCAAAATACTTCAAATAGACCTCCAAACCATGTGAACTTGTTGGACAAACCCCAAGGCCTTGATTCACTAAGAAATTCCTTTGCTTGCTTGGTTGACTGATCAGGAGATTAGTTTGACCTAATTTCTGATTGCTTGCTCTTGAGGCAACTGAGGGATAATGCAAATGATATGCAATGGACCAGGATATGCTATGACCTAGTATGAAAATGTATGTACAATGATAGGTGCAAATTTGAGGTGCTACAGCTGCCCCTATTCAATCAGCTGGGAACCCGAATGGATGATAGCGACGGCTGTCAGACTTTCAGGGTAAACAGGGATTGAATACCAAAGAACCGTAGAATTTGCACAATACAGGGATCCGCCAATGGAAACGTCCACTGGGATTTGATACTTATTATTGGGCATTTTGTTTTGTTTTTTTTTTTTTTTTGGTTTTCAAAGGGTATGGTCACATCCAGACATCACAACGATGGTGAATGGGAATAGAAATCACAACTAGATGCCAACGGACAACTAGGAAAAACTCAGCGTTTACCGGGACCAACGGAGAGGTAACCAGACGCTATTGAATAACTGGGAGGGATACAACCATACGTCAACGGACGAAATGGGAAAAACTCAAGACCAACGGAGAGGTAACCAAACATTAATGAATGAATGGAAGGGATACAACCATACGTCAACGGACGAAATGGGAAAAACTCAACGTTTACCAAGACCAACGGAGAGGTAACCAACTGGGGACGACCAGGAAAAACTCGACGTTTATCGAAACCAACGGAGAGGTAACCAGACATTAATGAATGACTGGGGAGACTCGACCAGACATCAACGGATGAATGGGAGAAAACTCGACGTTTACAGACATCGGAAGATGATGTTTACAGACACCAAAAGGATCGACCAGACATTTACAGATGAATGGGAATACTCGACGTTTACAGACATCGAAAGATGATGTTTACAGACACCAAAAAGATCGACCAGACATTTACAGATGAATGGGATGACTCGACGTTTACAGACATCGAAAGATGATGTTTACAGACACCAAAAAGATCGACCAGACATTTACAGATGAATGGGAATACTCGACGTTTACAGACATCGAAAGATGATGTTTACAGACACCAAAAAGATCGACCAGACATTTACAGATGAATGGGAATGAGGGAAACACAACCAGACGTCAACGGACGACTGGGAAAAACTCGTCGTTTATCGAAACCAACGGAGAGGTAACTCTGCATGGAGAGGGGTACAACTAGACATCATCGGATAACTAGGAAAAACTCGACGTTTATCGAAACCAACGGAGAGGTAACTCTGCATGGAGAGGGGTACAACTAGACATCATCGGATAACTAGGAAAAACTCGACGTTTATCGAAACCAACGGAGAGGTAACTCTGCATGGAGAGGGGTACAACTAGACATCATCGGATAACTAGGAAAAACTCGACGTTTATCGAAACCAACGGAGAGGTAACTCTGCATGGAGAGGGGTACAACTAGACATCATCGGATAACTAGGAAAAACTCGACGTTTATCGAAACCAACGGAGAGGTAACTCTTCTTCGGTCTGAATACCGAAAAATTGGCCTTGTGCCATGAGTACATCGACCTGATCGTCGGAAACTCCTTCGGTCTGAATACCGGGAAATCATAAGTACATATTATCTATAGCCGTCAAAACGTAGATAATACACTCGCATGGAAGATTATCCATAACCGGGTTGTAGGTTGTTAAATGAATAATCGACCGAAAAGAAAGGCATCTGGGTACCAGACTAGGTATGCAAAAGATGACCAATCAAAAGAGGATAAAGCTGCTAACTTGGAGCAAGTATCCAAAAAGAAAGTGAAGACCCAATGGGGACAATACTGCTTGATCAAAGCAAGTATCCAAAGGGGAAAGAATATCAATATCACAAACCGGGTACTGATAACTGCAAAGAGGGGATTACATCTACCGGTTTGTAGGCAGAAAACCACAGAAAGGTAACCAGTCATCGATAGGATGAGCACAAACGGTTAACTTCAACAAGGGGTGAAAGTGGGATTTTACAACTACCAGCTTGTAGGTAGAAAACCACAAAGATAGGACTTATAACTACCGGTTTGTAGGTAGAGGCCACTAAATTCCGCTGAGGATGAAATGAATGAGTGCCGGTTAGTGAGCGACCATTCATTTATGCCCCAGGGCAGCACAAGAGATAGTCAACAAGAAGCCAATTTAGGATCGATCCAAAAAGGCAGACTGAATCAAGACTCATCCTAATGAGGAAAGAACTCAATTGGGAAAACCCATCCCATTAGGGAGGGAACGGAAGCAACCGTCATCCACGAGGATGTATCTCAGTGGGGAAATGGCAGGAAAAGATTGGCACTTTCTGCTTAAGGGGTAGACTCTACATGGAGAGATCAGACACACCCATATTTGCTTAAGGAAGAAGGCCCAAGCTGGCAAGACACTAACAATCGGGAGTAACACTGATGGGGATACCCACTCGACCGAGGAATCACTTGTTCGGAAAACACCAACCTCTCGACCATGTTGATGAACCCAATTCTGAAGACGATCCAATGGCGCGATGCTAAACTCTTTCCAACAACCCAATCTCGGCTGGTCGCCACGGCCTAGGGCTAATGGATATGCTTGCAATGTTGATGCATGAGTTTTTTCTTGCTTTACACAATGCCCCATGATTATGGAAATGCTATGTACTAATGATGCGATATGCTATGCTTATCTAAATGATGAATGCGTAAACACACGTCTCCTTCAGAGACAACACCGGGGAACTCCAGGAACTGTGCTAGGGAATGGTAAATCGGCTTCACTGGGAGGAAGACTCAACCAATCTTCAGATAGGATAAATCCTGCTTTGGAGAACGTCTGTTACTCTGCTATGGATAACCCACGCGATCCATGAGTAGAATCAACTCAGCTGGGGATGCAGATATCAGTCTACTACAGAAACCCGTCCAATCCACTGGTAGGATGAACTCTGCTGGAGAAATAAATGCTACTCCATTAGGGACGACCCAACCAATCCATATGTAAGAGAATCACTGCTGGAGATGTATTTCATGAGACCCGCTCCGCTCGGGGAACTTGCTGAGGAAAACCACACCATTCTGCTGAGGAGAACAATCCTAGTGGAGAGAACAACCATAGTGGTGAGAGTAACAACTCTGTCGAGGATGATAGCACGTCATATCATACTGGAGATGAATTCCCACAAACCTGCTTGGGATAAGCACTCACGGCCACACTGGAGATGATAGCATCACAAAACCAATTGTTGGGGAACACACCAACAGTCTACTGATAAACTCCACTGGGGTGCTCCCGGGGAAAATAACTGCCAGGCGCTCAGCGGGGATTCTCAACTGGGGAAATCTGCAATCACAGGACTGCTGGGGAGAAGCAATCCTTAGATCTGTTGGGGAAAGGAGGTACTGTCCACAAGTATCTCTGCAGGGGAAATAACTCTGATAGCTTCAATACTGGCTTGGGCTGGGGACGTGATAACCTTCAGGCTTGCTGAGGAGACAACGATCTCGAATCTGCCAGGGAGATCACACTCTCAATCCTCTGGGGAGATACAGCTTATTTGACGGGGATGTCGGTCGACTCGTCGAACACTGGTATCCGTCATCCACCCATAGTGTTGACCTTTCCACTTTTTTAAGAACTCCCAGACTCTTCTGGACTTTTCTGCTCCATCATCTTGTATTCCCAACTCGTCCGTACTTCACGGAGGTTGAACTCTTGGGACTCATACATACTTTCCAATCATCAGACTTTGAAGAGTCTTCTTGATTAACTTTCCAGGATCGTCGTTTGTAATCCTTCACCGTCTTTTCACGGTTCATCTATCCCTTGCCCCTGGTTGGACTCTGAGGGGATCTCTTGTCAAAAGGGTTCATATTACAACTGGCAAGTGAATGAAGATGTCTAACAACACCTGCACAAGAGATCGTCAGATAAAAACGTGCCCCAGGTATGCCCCAGGTGTTCTGATATTTCAACACTTAGGTCACTCAGACTTCCAAGTAAGATTTCCAGATTTCAATCTCACAAGCATGCATCAGAAGGGACCTCTATGTTTCAAAAGGCAAATATTCTTATCAAAATGAATAGATGTTTTCGTAATCAAAACAGTAATGACACAAAAACAAAATTTACTTGATCGAACACACGCTTTATTTGACTGGAATAAAAGATGGCTCACAATTGAGCAACACACAGGAAGCAAACCCTGGAAAGAGGTGATTGCACATAAAAGAAAAAATCTATCCTAATGGCAACGTGAAACTGCGATCTCATCGGGTTCCAACTCAGTTACACCTCATATGTCCTCAGGACTTTCCGCACCTTCTGTCTTCTGAACAAGACGCTTCTGATCGGTCTCTGTCGGAGATTATCCAAGTCATCATGAGCACAAATGATTATGCTAGACGCAGTTGTTCGTTTCATTCCCTCTTTTGCCTGGACCGCCCTTTCGGGTTTCAGTCCACCGGGATACCCTTTTTTGCCCAAGTCGCCCTTACGGGTTTTCAACTTGCCGGGTGTACAGTTCTTTTCTTTTATTTTTATCCCTAACTTTTGCCCGAACCTTTCTCTTTTTCTTGGTTCGCCGGGATGCCCATTTTTTGCCTGGACTCTTTATTCTTTTCTTTTTTGTCCAGCGGGTTTCTTTCACGAAGTATTTTCTAACTGCGTCCGCATTCACAGGGAATGGAAAAAATCGTCGTCATTCGTGGTCGTAAACAACAAGATTCTGTCAGATGGGACCCTCTTGACCACGAATGGACATTCATAACTGTTCGTCCATTTTCCCCACAATCGTCTTGAGGAGGAAGGATCCTTTTCAGCCAACTCTTCCACGTGGTACGCTCGAGGTCACACTTCTTGGTTAACAACATGCTTCGTTTACTGGGTACAACTCCCCCATGCCAGGTAACTGCCAGCCCTCTTTCTTCAGCTGGATTCAACGTGTCATTCTGAGTCCTTATCCATTCAGTCTTCTCTGATTTCTCATATTTCTGTGAGGAAGACACTGCCCCAGGTAGATACACATCCCTAGGTTCAATATCCAGGATACAGACTTTATGTTCAGCCACCATTGTTGGTGCAACCAACTGTGATCCGGGAAGCACTACCTTGTTCACCTCATCTCCTTCCCCCTCAGACATCGGAATCCGTTCGGATTCGGGGTCAGACCCCTCCTCCGGGATCAGTCACTCCCAATCTTTCGATTTGAGTACCTCGAGATGTCCTCATCAGGGACCTCAAACTTCCTTGGTTGATGACCTTCCACGGGTTGCTACTAGCTTTTCCAACACATACCTAGCCAAATCCATTTTGGATATCCACGAAGTGGTATGAATCAGCATACACTGTCTCAGTCGGCGAGCAGCCTATGCCGAAGTACATCAAGTTTTTTCGAACAGTGAGTGTATTGTTTTGCAGTCGATAAACTTTTTGCTTAGGTAAATTGCATACTCTTTTCGACAAGACTAGTCATGCTGACTCAATACGCACCTCGTAGACCCCTCAAGGGTTATCAAGTACCGAATTAACAGTTATATCTTTTTGGGAAGCATCGGAATCAGAAGTCCCTGCAATTTACCCTCTTTTTTTTTTTTTTTTTTTTTTTTTTTTAGCAGGATCGACCTCGATTCCTCTGATTCGCTCTCAACAAGCCTCGGTAGCTTGATGGGCAACACTCCATAAGTGTACTGATTCAGACTCAAAAGTATGAGTTATCTCAACCGGTCAAACAACTTGCCCCAAGTCTACCGGATGCCCCTGTTTTGCTTGGGACTTTGTCATCATGTCATCAACATGGCATTTGCTTTCACGATGACTCATATCACGAAACAAAGTCACCGTAGACCTCTGATACGTGGCACCGGCCTCATGTGACGGAACGACATTAACTTGGAACAAGAAGGTGCCCCTTGCGCGATGGACCTGGTTTACTTCATATCATCTGGCAACAATTCAATCTGGTCTTGGCCAAGAAGCCATCCACGAAGATAAACACTGAGACCTGAGCCATATAATCAACCAATACCTCATTGTGATGTACCGGGAATGCATCTTTCTGATTAGCTCTGCTCGCATCTTGATAGTCTATTCACACCTTCTCTCTTTCTCATCCTTTGTCGGCCTCAGCTTTTGCTTTCTAACCTCGGCGGAGCTTGGAGTAACAATCTTGAATCGCTCCTCGTGCGGTTGAATCACCTTCTCCTCTTGTTTCAATGACCTGGCTAATTCCAGCAAATCACAATCTTCTTCGCCTTTTTCCTCTGGCATGATAGGTCGAATTGTCGAAGTCATACAGAGGTGTAACCAAATCGTTATCGGTGAGATCAGGAGAGTAATCCCTTTGGAACGAGACAAAATCAAAAGGAAAGAGAATGAAAAAAAAACGTTGCCATTTTTACTTTTTTTTTTCTTTTTTTTTTTTTAAAAAAAAATTGCAAAATTAAATGAAAAACAGGGAACACCGCTTTTAATTACAAAAACATCCATTCATTACTGATGCAAAATGTTGCATAATGAAACACATGAGATGGCCCTTACAATGGACCATTACGTTTCGGGCAAAACGTATGGCTTTCATGCAAACAAAAATTGAAAACAGAAATGCTACTCTTCAGAATGAGTGACAGTGATGCTTTTGGAGGCCTTCCAGTTGCCTGGTACGCACGACTTTATCCACAACTCGAGTTCGCGGTCGCTGTCAACATCTTCAACCACTGAACGGGCATGACCAGGATCCAACATTCCTGCACTGACGAAGGCGTACAGTGGACGACATCCTCTGTCTGGTCTAGATGACTCCAAATCCGGCTGATAACCGACTCCAAACATGTCTGCTTTTGCCACGATGTCAATGATCCTTCCCCAGCCTTGGGTCTCTTGGTTCTTCACCACCTCCAGAGCTTGTTTATAAGAAGAAATGGACAACTTCTTCTTTTTCTCGGCAGCAAGGGCGTTCTCTACCTGGATGGTTTCAACTGTCAGACTGGGTGCTCTGCATCTTACATCGTCCATTTCTACTTCCTTCATCTTCTGGGTCGTGTCTTTCATCAATACACCTCCCTCTATGGTGACGACCGCACAAGAATTATTACTAACAGGGAAAACTCCATCCTGCTTCAGAGGTTTTGGGACCACAACCATCGGAACCTCTAGCTGATCCTCCTTAGTCATCTCCAATCCTTTCTTGGCCTTCTTCACCATCTTGACTTTTACAGGACCCTTTCTGGGCACAGGGTTGACATCTCCCTTCATAATCTGGGCCAAGTTAATGGTCTCGGAGTCCACCATGTCCTGGACGATATGCTTAAAAGCTCTACAGCCCTCAATGTTGTGTCCGGGTGCCCCAGAGTGAAACTCGCACTTGGCATTCTCATCATAGTTTGGTGGCCTCTTCTGCTGTTCTGTGGGAATCAATATCCTTGGCCGTACTAAAGCAAGATCCATCAACCTTTGGAACAGAAGGGCGTAAGTCACGGGTGGTTTCTCAAACTGACGATCCTCTTTCTTCTTCTTCACCTGGCTCTTAGCTCCCGGTGTCTTCTGTTGAAGTGGCTGTTGTTGCTGTTGAGCAGGTGATTTGCTGACAGGAGTGGATACGGTGGCAGCGTAAGGATGATAACGATCTTTACTACGTTCTTTCTTTGCAGGCACACCAACTGGCTCAACTTCCCTCTTGAATGGACCACTGTCGGAGGATTTCCTTGCTACAGTACCAGAAGGTTTGTTCACTTCGGAGGACGGAGCCTTCCCCTGAACCTTCTCTACTATCAGCCATTTCTCAATCTTCTCCAATCTCTCAGACATGGCTTTCTGCCCCAAGGCAAGTCCTTGCACAACATTGAACAACTCCCTCATCATCTCTTTCAGTTCAAGGATATCGGCGTTGGGAAGATCCATCAGCTTGGATTTGTTGACCCCCAGCAGGTTATCTGAACAGACGAGCTATGCGCACCGGTTGAATACTGAAACCTCAAAACAGCAAATGGGTTAGTATGACTCACACATGCAATGTCTGTCCGTACCAGGAATATTCAGTCCTCTTTTTTTCTGGTTTCATCGAGACAGATAAAATTTCATCAACAACATTTTGACATCTGGATGTCTCTCAACCGGGGTTTTTTAATCTAAGAGTAATGGACCCTGAGTACGGACAGGCATGAGTTGAATGCAGATGAATGCGAGATGATATGATGCAAATGCATGAATGCAGGCCCTTGTGCCACCAAGTCAACTGTAGACCCTCTGCTTTTCTGAATCAGTCAATCTGTGGGATCAAGTCACCATAAATCCAACTTGGGGGGGGTTCCGAAATAAACGGAACCGGAGATTATATCACTTATCTTTACAGGAACAACCACTAAACGGGTGACAAACGGATCCTCTGAGCAAGTACTCTCAACTCAGCCCGGGGATCCGAAATAAACGGAACCCGCTGATAAACCATGGACAGAACTCTGGCGTCCCAGAAATAAATGCCCATAATCCATAGTCACCATCAGTACCAAGAGTCACCAACAAGTCACCAACAATCAGCAACTGTACCTGTAATGATCAAACCCTCCCCACTCACGGGTGTTATCTAGGCCAGGGTAAAGTCGAAGAGAAACGCAGCATAAATAACCTTTCGCAGAATACCATCATATACACACCTGAAGTATGTAACGACAATATCCCACCAGGGTCTGAACTGCTCGTGATATCAATGTTCCGCTAAGTGGCGTCATACCACCCGCTTCCCATGAATCACTCTATTCCTAGGTTTCCTAGATTTCACTCATAGCCTGGGTATTGGGCCTTTTACCTCAAGTAACTCCCACCCCCAAACAGAGAAACACAGACAGCACAGCCAGGTGAACAGATGAATATGAATGCAAACATTAATGCAACCATAAATGCAAACAATAGACAATGAATGCAAGCAGTAAATAATGAATGCAATAAATAAACACAGCACAAAGCAACCAAAATCCTAACCTAGAGAGCGCTAGGAGAGACTCGCTCAGGGAAGATGGACCAGCAGAGGTCAACTTCTCTATTATCCCCAGCAGAGTCGCCAGCTGTCGCATCGCGCGAAAAATCGGCGGGAAAAGAAAGAACAACAGAGCCGCCACCGTGCGTTATTTATCCCAAAAGAGGGAAAGGAAACGCTCAGAGTAAACCTGGGAAAAGAACATGGTCTCGCGACCAAAGAGAATGGGTTCGGGAGTCGGTTATGCGAAGGGAAGGTATTAGCACCCCTACGCATCCGTAGTACTCTACGGGATCCACGCACAAAAGGAAGGAATATTGGTTGCTAAACACTGCTCACACTCACACACACTGGCTGAAAGAAAAGAAAGAGACTGACTGAAACTGACTCGGCAGGATATCGTATCCTGGGCCTACTTAGTCCATCAGGCATAGACATCAGAGTCGAAGTAGTTCGGACTGGGGAAACGACACATGCTCGCTAGGATATCGCATCCTATGCATACGTATCTTCTCGGACGAGAGAAGAATCAGAGCATTCGTAGCTCGGCTGACACGCACACAAACAAACAAAGGCAAAGGCAAACGTGGAGCCCGACTGCCAATCACTGGACTTACATTGACATCCGAACCTAAACACACGCACACTGGAACCCGAATGCCGCTCGATGGACTTACATCAGCTTCCAAGCACACAACAACACAACAAGTTGATAGGGAGTCGGGGACTCGAGCCTATAACTGTCAAGCACACACTCAAACAGACAGACAACAAATTGCTAAGGAGTCAGGCACTCGAGCCTAGCAACTGTCAAACAACACACACAAAAAGAAAAAAGGGCGCCCGGAGAGATCAGCTCAATCTCCTGCCTACATACTTCATCTGGTGTGAAGATCAGGGCGATGTAGTTCCCCTACGGAGGGACAAGGATCTAGCCTAACCAGATAACAGAGGGAGACACAACTAGGGAGACTACGACTCGAGCCTAGATGTTGTCATGCAAAATCAACCCTAAGTTATGGCTTCTAGCTAAATGGCACAAGGGCCAACCTATCCTAAGTATGGCTCACACAGGAAGCAAGCCACACACACTTAACTTGCACAGGAAGCAAGTCAAGCAAAACCTAACTTGCACAGGAAGCAAGTCTAAACTAATCCTAACTTGCACAGGAAGCAAGTCAAACTATCCTAACTTGCACAGGAAGCAAGTCAAACTATCCTAACTTGCACAGGAAGCAAGTCAAACAATCCTACAAGCACAGATAGCACACGCTATACACAAACAAGTGGCTCAAACAAGGGTTAGGTTTTAGTCAAGGGGTCATATCAACCTCAACAAACAAACCTCTAGAACTGGGTGAATGTGCTCTTAACCTTGCCATTGAGAGACTAAGGTGAAGCAGATGAAAGGTGAGTGAAGATAAGACTTCACAGCTCTTATCCCTGGCTAGGGAGAGCTCAAGACAAGAATGTGTGGGTTCAGAAAGTGGGAACCCTTCTACACATTTAGAACTGACTCAACTGTACAGTTGTACAAGATCTTGGGTTTGTATCTGCAATGCATCAACACAGTGGTGTGAGCAAGGCAGATGACACACTGAATAGTGGGGGATAGATTGCATATCCCTACCTTCCACCAATTGCCTCTTCACTTAGGAGGACTTTGACTCTATGCAAGGACAAAAGTAAACAATCACAAACATTGCCTCTTAAGGAAGACTTCAGACAGTTGCCTGGCCAAGTAACAGGCCAGGTCTTCCAGACTACATGAAGTAAAGGAGACATACCTCAATGCAAATTGCTTATACAAGCAAAGCAAAGCAAAAAGTTCACAAGGAACTAAAAAGCAACTAAAGTACCTGAAACAGTCAAGCAGATGTTAGTATACAACTTCAAACAAAGTAAAAGGAAACAGAGGTCAACAGTTAATCAGAGGCACATGGAGGTGCAAGGCACAAGGCTTAAGGTATGTGAGCCAAGCCACCTACAAAACAAATAGGTTAGGCAATGATATTTGAGCAAACTCAATCAAAAAGAATTGGTCTTAATGGCCGTTTGATGGTCAACCTGAAAACACAAGCTCAAAGATGAGTAACAGGACCGCTAGGACAAGCCTAGGGTCAAAAATGAATGAGAAAGTCCAAACAGCAAGGGGTAAGTATCCAAAATCATGTTCAAACCATTAGGAAACAAAACCAATTGGGTTCACATTCATATCAATCACTATCATCATTTCATGAACAAATTAGGTCAAAGTGTGACAAACAGAAACTCATAGAAGTCAACAGCAAGACTTAACTCAAAAGCAATCTAAACATTTTCCAAAAATCACCAAATAAATCATGATCAAACCTAACACATATCATGGTAAGCATGTCAAATTTCATCCCATTTGGATGAGAGGAAGGCAGTCAATGAAAATCATGAAGTCAAACCAAATTCAAGCATGCACAAAGAAAGTCAACAAGCATGGGTCAACTTCAAAAAATCATAAGTCAAGAATGGTGTATGATAAATGAATGGGACTAAAGCCATGGCAAATATGAGGATGTCTAGTTATCTCATGCAAAATTTCATGTCCATCCAATAAAGTATGAGAATTTCACAAATGAAATGGGAACATGTGTCACACAAAGTCAACATTTGACTAGGCAGGGAGGAAAAATCTCAAACAAATGGAAAATAGTTCAATTAAATCCAAGAAAATTCACAAGTCAACTAGACATACAAGAGTAAGTTCATGCAAAATTTGGGGTCATTTGGATGTAAGGAAGCATGTGAACAAAATTAGGGAAAATGCATGATCATGGTATGGCACCAAATGTAACACATGACTTCAAAAAATCATAACTCTCAATCCACAAATGATAAATACACAAAGTCTATATGGAAACAAAGGTCAAAGTGTCTAGTTTCATCACAAAAAATTTCAAAGGCAATGGATATAACATGACAATTTCACAAAAGGAATGGTAAGATGTATCATTTATGCACACATGTTGGGAAAATAATTACCATAAAAAATCCAGCCAATGGAAAAATCATTAAAAATCACAATAAAAAAACTAGACACATTTGTGATCATGAGGAAAAAATTTCAGGATTTTTGGAATTAAATTGAAAGAGAAATTAATTTTGCAAGTTGGGGAACAATTGGATGAAATGTGAGCAAATGGCATGGAGAATTGGTCAACATGTGGTCAACCGAGTGGCACTATTGTAATTTGGCAATTCACTAATTGAAACGGCGTCGTTTCAGGGCGCCCCATGAAATGTTTTTATTGGCGCATGGCCAAACAGTGGTATGCATACATAAAAATGCAAAAAATCTGGGCATTGCAAATGAAAATCCTAGGGTTTAAGAACAACATCAACAACCTTCATCCCTAATTCATGTTATTTCCCAGAAAATCCCAGAAAGTGAAATTGCACACACACACGTGTTCAGCATGGCTAGGGGATCAATAATCCAATGTCAATTTTCCATATAGCACAAACATACGCATGAATCGAGCATAGAAAGTATGAACATCAAATTTTGATTATGAACAAAAAGTCCCAGAAATGGATGAGCAGCATATCATTAGAGCCATTAGGGCATGGTGAAAGCAAATCCATAATTATTTTTCAGTGTAACACAACATGGCAGTAGAATCGAGCAAAAAAGAAAATGTGCATAAAACTTATTTTCCAAATTTCTTGCAAGTTAATCAACCAATTCATGTGAGACAAAGTGTAACTTCTTCAGCAAGCTAAGACCTATGCTAATCATGTGGTGGTTTGGCAAGAGAAGGCAATCGAAATCTTACCAATAATGGTGCAAGCTGATGATGCAGTGACTATTTGGCCAAGGCAAGCTCGAACAGATGGTGATTTGGACTTCTAATGGTGAATGGTGAAGGTAGCTTGTCTCAAGAATGCTTAACTTTGCTCCAATCTAGCTCCACCATGGTTGATGCTTGGTGAAAACAGTTGAGGAAAAAGCTGTTACAGCAAGAACACAAGGCTTGCTATGGTCTCCAAATGCTGCTTGTATGATTGCTGAACCAAGGCTTGCTTGAATGTTTGAAGGATTTGGCCAGAAAAGTTCTTATGGCAAGATGCAAGATGAGAGTGTGAGAGGTTTTCTGTGGTTTGATGTGTTTGCAAGGTTTTGATGACAGGAGATGGTGTTTTGCCTGCTGCTAGGTAGTTATGACAGGTTTTGTGGGATGCAGGGCAAGGGTCTTGGTATGGTCTGCTACTAGTGGTGTAATGTGATGAAGATGATGGTGAAAAGGCAAATGGCTAGGCTTTGGTTTTGTTAGAAGCTTGACTGATTGTTTGAAGAGGCAAGCAAAAGTGAGGTTTTGAGTGAATGAGGGCCAAGTTCATAGAGACTTTTGGACAGGAAATTGGGAAGTGTGGTTTTATGCTGGTTTGTGGTGCAAGGCAGGATTACAAGGCTTGTGGTAGGGTGCTCATGACAGGAAATGCAAGTGGCAAGGCTTTGTTTTTGCAAGCTTGGACAAGTTTGGTAAATGCCAAAAGCATGGTCAAATGCAGGTTTTTTAGGTTGAGTACTTTTTTCTGCAATGTGTTTTTTATGGTTGTTAATTTTTGTTTCAAGTGGCAGAAAAAAAAGGATCAAAAAGCCCTGCTGTTAGAAGTTTGTTCTTGGTACAAGGCCATGTTGCAACTTTGGTGCTACTGTTGTTGCTGCAGTTGGGTGGCGTGAGAGCAAGGGTTAAGGTTTAGGCTTTTGGTCTTTTACAGCAAAAACTGGAATATGCAGGATGTATAGTGTGATGGTTACAGCTAGGTTGCTTCTGTTTTGTTTTTGACAGGATCCTTGGAATGCAAATAGCAGGGCTAACCTTGGTTCTTGCAGGGTTTTGGTGTTCTTATGTTCTTTCTGCTGTTGGCCATTGGCAGGATTTCATTCTCTTTTTGAAGTTTTTCAGCTCTTGGTTCAAATGGCCCCAAAATCAATTTCTACAGCATCCCCCTTTTCTGTTATGCAGCAGTTTTGTCTTTTAAGATCACAGCCTCTCCTCATCCCTAAAACCTGCTATGTGACATGGTACCAGTCTGGTATGGAAGTATTGTTTTGAGAAAAATGCCAAGGTTTTCTATCTCCTGCTGCAGTATTGTGTGCTTGTGTGTTGCAGATTAGCAGGGCCTATGAGATGGTGCTTGAGGGAGTCAGTTGTATTTTGCTACTGCTAATGCTATTCCTTTGACAGCAGAAAAAGATGGATGAAAAGTCTGCTACTAGCTTGCTTTTTGGTGGGATTTCAAAAAATGAAATGGTAAAGTGAGACTTGGGAGAAAATTGAGAGGTTGGTTAAAAGTGAAGGTAGGTTGTGCAATTGTTGGTTAGGTTGGCTCCTTTTTCACAAAGATCAAAAATGCCATGCTTTTCTTCTGCTGCAGGGTATGGTGACAGGATTGTGAAGGCAAGGCAAGGTTCCTTGAAATCAGCATGTCTTCACCAATTGCCTTGGCCAAAGAAAAGGTTTTGTCCTACTGCCCTTGCTACTACTGTCATGACAGAAAAAAAAGGCCTGAATTCTGCTGCATAGTACATGGCATGGTATAGTTGTTCTTTTAGTTGCACAGCAGGGTGAGGCTTTGAGAGAGAGTGTGATCTGCTGCTACTCATGACAAACAAAAATGCCATGCTGTTGCTGTGTGGTTTTGACAGAAAATGGTGATGATTTTGCTGTCATGGTACAAAGCATGACCATGTGGGATATGGTTGTTGTAAACATGTACTTTGGCCAATGTTTAAGTAAGCCAGCAAGGCTTTCTTTTTGTGGTTTTATGCTGCTAAATGGAGCTTCAAAATGGCAGCAAATGGTGGTTTAGATTTCTGTTTCCATAGTACAAATCATGGTATGGTGGAATGTATGGACAAGCATGGTTGAATTTGTACTTTCCTTACAATTCAAGCAACCAAGTATGGATTCATGATGAGTGCAAGTACTGCATATTTTGACTTTGCAAACACATTCTAAATGACATTTATGAGCTTTTCCAATTGGCCAAATGTTGAAAAATGTTTAAATCAAAAAGTCAACTCTTGGTCAAACTTTCATTTAAATGAAAAAGGTCAAAATATGCTATTTTGATTGGTGAAGTTTTGGCTCATGAAATTTATATTTTTGGAAAGAGGATGAAAAATGTGGTTTGTAGGAAAAAACCCCACCAAATTTGGCCGAACGGTTTGGGAGATATGGCCCTTTGAAGTTCAAGATTTTCTGAAATCGATTCGATCATAACTTGCCAACCACACATGGGAATTGAGAGTTCTAGGACTTTTTGGAAATGGGAGAACAAGATCTTCAACTTTCATGTTGGGCAAAAATTCATTTGAGGCTTGTATCACAATGTAAGTTTGAGGATCAAGACTTTCCATTTATGGCAGTTTTCAGTTACAGGCCCAGTTTCCATTTTGGGAAATTTATGATCTGGCTTCAAATTCTTCCATGATGGTGTTTGGCATGATGTATGATGACTATTTGGACATGAATGAACTCTCACAAACCAATTCCAATCATCAAATCACTGATTAAATGGACAGTTGACCAACAGTTGACTTTTTTTGACTTTTGACTGTCTGTGTGTGAACTGATGACCTCTGAGCCCTCAACCCTTGACCAAAATACTTCAAATAGACCTCCAAACCATGTGAACTTGTTGGACAAACCCCAAGGCCTTGATTCACTGAGAAATTCCTTTGCTTGCTTGGTTGACTGATCAGGAGATTAGTTTGACCTAATTTCTGATTGCTTGCTCTTGAGGCAACTGAGGGATAATGCAAATGATATGCAATGGACCAGGATATGCTATGACCTAGTATGAAAATGTATGTACAATGATAGGTGCAAATTTGAGGTGCTACACATATGCATTTGCAATAGGATCTATCATGTATGCCATGTTATGTACTCGATCCGATGTCTCGTTTCCTTTAAGTGCAACAAGTAGGTACCAATCTGATCCCGATGATACTCATTGAGTAGCTGTCAAGAATATCCTTAAGTATTTGAGAAGGACTAAGGACTCATTCTTGATATATGGAGGTCAGGAAGAGCTTGTTGTAATTGGATACACCGATGCTAGCTTCCAGACAGATAAGGATGACTTTAGATTGCAATCTGGTTATGTGTTTTGCTTAAACAGTGGCATCGTGAGCTGGAAAAGTTCAAAGCAAGATACAGTTGTCGATTCTACAACCGAGGCCGAGTATATTGCTGCCTCAAGTGAAGCAAAGGAAGTTGTTTGTATCAAAAAGTTCATTAGTGAACTTGGCATAGTTCCTAGCATTGTGGATCCCATTGGTCTCTATTCTAATAACAATGGTGCTATCGCACAAGCTAAGGAGCCTAGATCTCACAAACGATCCAAACACATACTTAGGCGTTATCACCTCATTCGATAGATAATAGATAGAGGAGATGTGAAAATATGCAGAGTACCTACACTTGACAATATTGCTGACCCGCTGACAAAGCCTCTTGCACAACAAAAGCATGATGGACATACTAGATCTATGGGCATTATTGTTATGCCTGATTGGCTCTAGTGCTAGTGGGAGATTGTTGGTGTAAGCCCTAGAGGCCAATAATTTTGGTACTTGTATTGAATTATTTATTAATAAAAGGCTTTTTATTTATTATGTTTGTTTAATAAAGTCCCTAGAATAGCTAGTCCGTTTAATGTATCAAGTGTGACTTAATCATGAGATCCTATTAAACATAAGGACATTATTCTTAAAGTATCTGTAGTTGAGCTTTGTTGTAAAGTGAGATAACATTAAAGCATTAAGACTATTATGTATATAGACTGATGATCACATCTCATGGATCATGGATAAGGAGTGATCAAGTCTTAAACATAGGTATGTATATTAAGAGTAATATTTATACTGGATTGACCCGCTATGAGAATACTATATAGAATGTTATGCAAAGTGTCATAAGTTATTCTCACGGTGATAGTGGTGTATACCACCCTTCGACCTGAAACCACTATGGACCCTAAATGTAGAGTCGAGTGCCTTATTGTTGATCAAACATTGTCCGTAACAGGATGACCATAAAGACAGTTGATGGGTACTCCACGAAACATGCTGAGGGACATGAGTGACCTAAATGGAATTTGCCCATCCTGCGTAACATGATAAATGTCCACGGGCCCAATATTGAACTGGACAAGGATGACACGGTCTATGCCTTGTGTTCTATTTAGACATAGGGGCAAAAAGGTAATTGTACACATAAGTATTATCACAAAAGGATTTGTCATATCACATGAGATTTTCGTGTCTTGGGTAGCAGTGATGTGTTGCTAGATACCGCTCACTGTTTATTATGTTAAATACGTGATTTGATATAATTGCCAATGCCGCGAAAACCTACAAGGCCACACACAAAAGGACAGATTGATGAGAGATAGAGTAACTAAGGAACACCGTAAGGTACGGTGCACTTAAGTGAATTGTAGAACATCGTAAGGTACGATGTACTTAAGTAGAATACAAAATATGGAAGGTACCACGCGCTTAAGTGATTATGGCATATTATAAGATATGGGTCACATACACTTAAGTGGGTTTTTTAGCTTGCAACCCACACAAGTGGTTCTATAAATATAACCCTTGTGCAGAAGCATTTGCGTAGTTGTAATTTCGTTTCTCTCTCTCTCACTCTCTCACTCAAAGCCTTCATTCGTAGCAGCTAGGACTAAGATTTAAGGAATCCATTCGTGTGGACTGAGTAGAGGCGTTGTCGCCGTTCAACGTTCGTGATCGCTCCGTAGATCTGCATCAAAGGTTTCAATCACCACAAGAGGTAACGATTCTATCACTGATCATGCCCATTTGTAAGAATCACTAAAGGAGATTTTTTTTTAAATTCCGCTGCATTTTGGATCGCCCTTCTCCTTCACTACCCCCACAACAAAAAAGGTGATATATTAACACACATTCAGTTGTGAAAATGGCCAGTGCTCTCAATAGAAAAGAACTTTTTATAGAAGAGAGGGAATTATCTTTATGTTTTTATTTATTGTTCACAAAACATTTTTGTTGACAGTTTTATTGTTTTTCATTATGAAGATAACATGGGTTTGCTTAGGAAAATCTTCAAGAGGAATAAGGCCCACCTAGCGAAATGTGTTGCTTTGTCTCCTTCCCCGACTCCCACTATAACCCTAGTTGAAACAGGAATAAATTAGGCCCAAAAAGAGAATAAGACTTTGTTTAATGGGCTGACATAAACAATCAGGGTTGTGCGAGAAAATTCGATGGATCCAAGGCGCCCATCATTTGAAAGTTCGAGCATGAAGTCTCACAACCGGTCCACATCTATTGTTGGTAAGACCACTGAGAGTGACCTTGGAAAAGGTCAATATATGGAGGAAAATCCTTCCAAGAGACCCAAGCCTTCAGGGTCAGCCTCTAAAAGGGTATCTTAGGGTGGTGATTCATCTACTATTTCCTCCTTCAAACTACCAAGTATATTCATATCACGAAGGTCTCATTCTGCCAAGGAAGTGCAATATTGCATCCCCATAGGGGACTATGCCTAGATTCAAAAACTTCACTGATATGGATGAGTTGGAATTAATGATAGAAACGACCTTCAACATGTATCAGGTTGTTTCTTTGTTGTCCTTGGCAGTTGTTGGCCATGGTAGCATGTTTTCACCTAGCAACCCTTCTAAGGATATAGAGCTTCTGAAAGGCCAACATGACCTTGCTCTTCATGAATGGAATCAGCTTCCAAAAAAACTTGTTAGTCTCGTAAAGGACATGGAGACACATGGTGTTCCTTTTGAGCTTGCTTCAACGGTCTCTTCCCTGAATGAATCCTTGGAAGAGAATTATAGGGACTTGATAGAGAATGAGAAAGTGCTTGGAGAGGTCCAAACTTATTTGACCAACTCTGAGACGGGTTGAGAGGCATTGGCTTCTAAGGTCAATGAGTTTAAGGAAACCCTTCAGAAAGAGAGGTAAGATCGCTCCAAGGAGGTAAGTTGTTATTATTTAGCTTTGCATGACTTGATTTGCTGCAAAGTCTTCCATAATTATATTCCATCATGTGATCTTCTATGATTTTATTTCATCATAAAATTCATCATGGTTTTATTTCATCATGTAATATTTCATGATTTTATTTTATCATATGGTCTTTTATGATTTTATTTCATCATATAAGCGTTTATGATTTTATTTCATCATGCTTGCACTCAATTGCAGGTCGAAGTTTGCTTCGATGTCTTAGGGGGCGTGTCCATGGCTCCATCGCTTATGCTCTGGATTGGATAGCTACCAAAGGGGTGTATCCGTTAAGACTTTGGGGGCTTTATTCACCATGTGTCCTGATCTTTTCTTAGGAAAAACACTCATACAATTTATATAATAAGTGTTGCATTCATTTATATCAAAATTATTACATTAGTTAATTATTTCCAATCCATGTTCGAGTAACTTGGAGAGTATTTAACTAACATACCGCTTGAGCTTGGCAGCGTTTAATGTCCTTGGAATTTGTACTCTAAGAGCCTATATGGTGTAAGCTTTATTTCCTCTATTATCTGTAACCTTGTATGACCCTTCCCAGTCGGTAGAAAGTTTCACATCTCCATCATTCTTCCCTCCAATGTCGGCTCGCCTCAACACAAGGTCTCCCAGTTGGAACTCCCGAGATCAAACTTGCTTATTGTACTTGGTTGCAGTTGTTTGCTTTATGACGAATCTCGTGAGAGCGGATGAATCTCTTATTTCTTCTAGAAGGTTTATATCCTCTCTGATGGGTTATGAATTATTTCCTTATGGAAACGGATGTGTTGTTCTCTATTTTAGTTCTCATATTTTAAAGGGGATGACGTCTTTGGTCCCGTAAGTGAGTCGTAGGCCATTTTCCTGTTGTTGAATGCGACTTGGTCTTATAATCCAAAAGAACACGTGGAATCTCCTATTCCCAATTCCCCTTAGTTGTTTTAAGCTTTCTCTTCAATCCTCTCAATAAATTATAGTTTTCCACTTCTTTTTGCCTGTTGGTCTAAGGGTGCTCAACCGAAGTGAAATGTTACTTAACCTTCAATTCCTCTTGCAGCTTATTCAAGTTCTTATATGTGAATTATGTCATGTTATTTGTCACGATGTATTGAGGAATTTTGTACCTTAACAAGATATTTATTTTGAACTTTAAAATGTTGGCAACATCTATCTTTTCCAAGGCCTCTGCTTTGACCCATTTAGTAAAGTAATTTATTGCCATAATCAGGAACTTTAACTTGCTTGAAGCTAAAAAAAAGGGCCTGAAGATATTCATGCCCCATTTTGAGAAACATCATGGTAATGCCAACACATGTAACTTGAATGGATAAGCATTATAAATATATCTATGTCATTGGCACTGGTCACACTTCTTCACATATTTTTTGTGTGTCTTGGACCATGGACGGTTAATAATACCCGACCCTAAAGACTTTGTTAGCTAGAGCTCAAAATCCTAAGTGTTTCCCAATTATCTCTTCATCCACTTCGACAAGGGTGTACTTGAATTTTTCTCCTTCGAGGCATTTCTATAGAGGGGTCGACAAGCCTCTTATATACAAAATTCCTTATATAATGGAATATGAGATGACTATTCTCTTTAGTAGGGCAGCCTTTGTCAGATGACTGGGAATTACTCATTGCTCAATGTATATTGCAATGGGCGAGATCTATGAAGGTGGTGAGATTCCTTCAACAATATCCATTATTACTTTATAAGATTCATTACTCATGGTCCTCAAAGTTTTAAGGATGAAAGAATGGTTAAACATGAATGCTCTGGTGTTGGAGAGCTTAAAAAGGATGTATGCTCTAGTGTTATACTCCATTGGGACATGTAAGTTTTCATAAGATTTGAATTCACCTACCTTTTTCTTTTTAAGGCTACATATCACTACAACAAAGGATATTTGGGTTGAGCATCTCTTTTGACATGTGATACCACCAGCCGAGAATCTATTTGTAACTTAATGTTTTACACCCCCGTGTCAATGGCCAACATGAGGCTGACAATGAAAGGTTCATATTCGGCATGGTTATTGGTAGTGTAGATTCCAAAATGTAAGGATACCTTAACTATCAAGCCAACTTCATTCTCTAATATTTGGTAAGCCATACTCCCTCGGATGTTGGATTAATCTTTTGTGAACGCGATCTAGGTATGGGTTGACTCTGATGTTCCTGGAGTCATTTTTTCTATGAAATTTGCAAACAATTGCACCTTTAGAGTCTTCATGGGTTTGAAAGAGATGTTAAATTCTGACATCTTAATGGACCACTTAGTTAACTGCCTTGCCAAATATGGTCAATGGAGTACTTGCTTAAGTGGTTGATTAGTGTAAACAACAATGGCGTGTGCTAGGAAATACCGCCCTAACTTCTTGGATGTGGTAACGAGGACCAATGCTACCTTTTGTATCTTTTGGTAACGTGTATATGGTCTGACTAAGGTTTTAAAGATGAAATATACCGAACTTTGAGCGGAATTCACCTCTCTAATGAGGACGACACGAACTACTTTAGTGGAGATGACCACATAAAGGAACAAAACTTCCTCTATAACAAGTTGGGATAGGACTGGTGGGGTCAATAGGGTCTTCTTTAAGGATGTGAATGTTTACTAACACTATGGGGTCCATTCGAAGTGTGCTTCTTTCTCAAGAACTTGTAGAATAAAAGAGTGTGTTAAGTTGGTATGGAAATAAACATGTTTAAGGCTTTCAACATCCCATTTAGCTTCATCACTTCTTTCTTCGTTGTTGACACTGTCATATTGATGACTGCCTCACATTTGTTCGGATTCGCTTCTATGCATATTTATGTGAGGTCAAAGCCCAAAAAAATTCTCAATTTTGACCTTCAAGGTACATTTTTCTGGACTGAGCCTCATGTTGTATTATTGAACTCTCTTGTACACGCTAGAGAGATGCTCATCATGTATCTCATCCTCATTGGACTTTATGATCATGCCATCCATAGAGACTTATAGTTTTCACCTATATATTTTTTGAAAATTTTGTTCATCATCCTCTAGCATGTTTCCCTTGCATTCTTTAACATGAATGACATCACATTATACTGATAATTAACTTACTCAGTCATTAATGTTGTTTTCTCTCTATCCCATCCATACATGGGTATCTAGTTATAATTAGAGTACGCATCCATGAACGACAAGAGTTTACGATCAGGTGAACTATCTCCCAGTTTTTCTATGTTTAGAAGTGGGTACAAATATTTTGGGCAGGCCCGATTGAGGTTGGTGTAGTTAACACACACATTCTCCATTTTCTTGACGTTTAGACTATTATGATGTTAGAGAGCCATTTTGTGCATCTCACTTCAGAAATTAAAGTTAGCATTAGTTATCGATATTCCTCATGGTTGCTCCATACTTATCAAGGTATTGCCTCCTTTTTTTATGGAACATGTATCAGGCAAAAGGATTGATATTCAACTGATGGCTACATCTAGGTCTATGTCAAGCATCTCTTCGAGGGAGATGGAGAAGTGGTTGATATTGGAATAGACACTCAAGGAGCCACTTATTCATATTGGGCGATATATTAGCACATATATGGACCAAATGTTTTGGGTTATAATCAAGTTGGATGGTTTCAAAGTCATCATATAAAACTGGCCTCAAGGTCTTAGTCTTGGCTCTTGTTGGCATACTATTCCATCTTCTCGTATGTCAATGTATATCACACCAACTGCTTCATGGAAATTATGTTTCCCCTTATTAAATGTGAGAGTTGTCATGGGAGGTGTCGTGGCATGAAAAAAATGACCACGAGCGCTCGCATGCTCGGGGTGATAACAGAGTTGCCACCGAACTTTATTTATTCCAAAAAAGGAAAGGGGAAATATCGATAAAGCCCTAAAAGAAAAAGAAAATAGTCGTTGTAACCAAATTTGGGCTCGGGATTAGATTATGTGATAGGAAGGTATTAACACCCCTCACATCTGTTGTACTCAATAGAAACCATTTTGTTAAACTTGCGAATAGAATGCTAGTTTTCTTTATTTGCTTTCTTCAAGTTATTAAAAGTTTGAGAGAAAAATGAGAAGGGCTAAAATAGAAGTTTTATATTATGGTGCCTAACGAGACTTTGAATCTTGCTCCTACGTATCTCTAAGTGCGATGGAGAACTCAAGACTATGTAGTTCTGGGTAGAAACTGTGTATCTGTTGGTCGATTTTAGGAAAGCTATTTAGTCACGATCAAACAGAAAACATTGCTTACTATCCAAAACAATGGAGAAAGGGGACATTTGCATCAGAGCAGAATAGATAGACATATCATATTCACGGGAAAATGTTGCTAGCTTACACATACATATATGGACGAAGCATTGTTTTGCATCGTCTCGAGAAGAAATATCATTCATTCATGAAAAGGGTTTGAGATCTCACTAAGGCAGAAAATAACGCTGGATTGGTTGAGTTTATTTTAGATGGACAACAAACGCTCGAACGTTGGGCTAATTATGACCATCATCCAAACGTTCAGGGATTAAGAGGGATAAGTATGTTCAACTATATCCTTTTTTTCGTCCAAGTTATTTATGAAGTTTGTGTGGCAAATTAAGTCGTGTTTCTTTTAACGGAAGATGAGTATTCACGTGGGAGGCTAATCAGGACCATCACACAAATACTCGGGACTAAGAGGGACAAGTAAGTTCAACTTAGTCTTTTTCATCCATGAAAGAATAAACTTGATTCAGTTATTTAATGAGTTTTGAAGCAGATGACAAATACTAGAACGGTAGGCTAATTACGACCATCATCCAAATACTCGAGATTAGAAAGGACAAGTACGTACAACCCAACCTTTTTCAATCGATTATTTATTGAGAAAAAGTCTTCAAAGCGGTTGAATTTAAAAAAAGAACTTGACAAAAGTAAATGTTTTTATTTTTGCGTTGATTTCAAATCGACCGAAAGAGGGATGCATTTTGAAAAGGGGCCACTTGATTTTGGGTCAAGGGTTTTTATTTCTTTTGAAATATTAATTTAAATTACCAAATTAATTAATTAGATTAGATTAAGTAAATAAAATAAAAACTAGGGAGGAGTACAAATATTATAGGAGAAGGAATGATGATGATGATAGTAAAAAACAATGAGCCAAGCCTAATAAAAAAGCACAAAAAAAGGTGAGTAAATAATACATGCAAAAAAAAGATGGGAACAAAAAGAAACCCACTCTACAAAGGGCCCAAGGGCGCCCTAGGCCCAGTCCACTATGGACTAAGGGAGTTATGTAGTTGACTTAACCATGTCTATTTGATCAAAGGGCCAACAGATCAAAGGGTGGATATGGCAAGAGCGCATTGTATTGCGCATGGGGGTCCTCACATGGACCTCTTGGTCAATATGGATAGTCAACTAAACAAACGGTATGGATATGGACCACGTGTCCACCATTAAGAAAATAGAGGAGAGATTATAAAAAGGAAGGGAACACGTGAATTTAGTATCCTATTTCCTCTCTCTCTCTCTCTCTCTCTCTATCTCTCTATCTATCTCTCTATCTATCTATCTATCTATCTATCTATCTATCTATCTATCTATCTCACAGTCTCTCTCTCTCTCTCTCTCTCTCTCTCTCTATCTATCTATCTATCTATCTATCTATCTATCTATCTATCTATCTCTAACAAACACATAAAACTCGCCCTCACCCAACAAAAATGGATCAAACGATCCTTTAAGAGGAAGAACATGATGAACACCATATGGTGTTCATCCTCCATAAACCCATGTTAGATCCAAAATATTTAGATCACAAAACAAAGAAATGAATCACTAGAACAAAGTAAAAACTCCAGCCTCTTAAATCCTAACCTTATTCATTATTTCAACGAGGTTACAATAAATTGCATCAATTTAAAGCATGAAAATGATAAAACCACAACAATACACAAAGAAAATGTAACAAAAATAAGAACAAGGCCTCGCCGGAGTATGAAACTCCAACGAGAAATCTGGAGAAATCCAATAACCACGTTATACCTCATACATGTCTCTTTGTTCCTCTCTTTATGATTCTGTATATGATTGATGCTCATCTACTCCTCTTATTCTGGTAGTGTAGCGTAAATGGTTTGGATTTCTCTATTCGCATAATGTTTGTGGGGCGTGGGTTTGCAATTAGGCAACGTTTCAGTATGATGATTTTGTGTGTGTAATGAGTGAAGTGATGTAGTGCTTTATAGGAGAGGGTGGAGTGAGGTGTGATGAGTGTGGGTGAAAAAATTAGGAGGGAAAATTTGTTGTTATGTGAAAGTTTTGGGGGAAAATCCTGGCAATCTGTGTGAGTGGAAGAGTGAAAAAATGTGAGTAAGTGATGATGGATGGATGATGGAATGTATGGTGATGTGTGTTTCACAAGTACTACCCTTGATTTCATTTTTTTTAACTCCAATTCAAACTGACTGATAAATGAATGTTATGGTGTGATTGTACATGGATGAAAATTAGCACGCGTTTTTCACCTTGCCAGTTATATTTTTGATTTTAAATTTATGTACTATGTATGTTGTTGGTGTTATATGTATGTATGTATGTTAATGCTTGGCAGTAAACTCGTGACACTCTCAATCCAATTTTTTCCTTTTCATTCTTTCGAATATGTTGAAAAATGATGATGGTGCAGGGTCATGGATGTGGTTCATTAGATGATGGTGTTCAAGTTTGGCATAACATAAGGATGAGGATGGCAAGATAGAGATGTGTGATGCTACAAGGAGTTTGCCTGTGTCCTCTCAAACTTTACCCCTTTTTTTTATGTTTATCCATGTGTAAAATAAAATATGTATGTGTACTTAAATGGTTGTATAAAAGATCAATGTATTGCAATAAACTTGGAATGTGATTTTAAAAAGATCAAACTATTCTAAAAACTTGAACTTTTCATTTAAATTGTAATGGATATTATGGTATATGTCATACCACAAAATTTGCCCACTAATCTTATAAAACATTTCTCGAAGCACTCCGACTTATTCTGCAAGGCACTGACCTTAAAGGAACAAAAGGCCAGCTCACAACGGACCCACTCCAGAAAAAGGCCCAAACTAGCTCGCTCGCTAGGCGAGCAATTCCTTCGCCTAGCGAACCCCTCGTTATGACGCTCGCCCCAGCGAAGCACCAGATCCAGTAAAAGCCCAAACTAGCTTGCTCGCTAGGCGAGCAACTCCTTCGCCTAGCGAAGCTTGCGAATATCAGAATTTCTGGGCTTCATTCTGAGCCCATTAGGTCACAACAAGAGCATTATAAATAGCCAAGCTTCAGTCAGGAAAAGGGAGAGACGAAGACGGACAGAAACCCTGGCATAGAAACCCTGGAGCTCAACTTAGAGTATTCCGAGTAAAGAAACCCTGAAGGACGCTCATCCGCTCCGAAGCTACCGCCGCCCAATTCTATCCGATACCAAGAGTGGTCAGTCCCTTCAACATCGCAGCTCGGTTGCCAACAGGTTTGCGTATCTCTAATGTTTTATGCTTTTAATAGATAATCTCTACATACATAAGGCATCATGATTAAATTTTCGGATATGTAATTTGATTTCACATGCGAATTTAAATATGCTTGAATACCCTGAATATTTGACCATGCTATTTCTGTAATTGAACGCCATAAGCCATGCAGCAGGTTGAGGTCGTACTGTCCTGAAATTCAAAACCCGCAGCCGCTCGCTAGCACATCGCTAAGCGAGCATGTAGCGAGCATTCGCTAAGCCTTCGCTAGGCGAGGCAGAGGCGAACGTGACAGTCACTAATATTTTGGTTGTTATGTTCTATGTTTATCTGATCGGTTCTATGTTAATCATGCGTTATTTTGCCTGACATTCATACGGCTGTGTTTCTTTTGCGGTGTAATCTTCGATTGCACCCTGATGTGGTATTCTGACATGTGTGCTGAATGTTGTAAAGGTTCACATATTCCCAGGAACAAGTAGTTTGCTAGGTATTCCACTTTATTTGTGGGATACCCTCGTGGAGATTCATCTTAAATTACCTAATTATTTAGCTGGTTTTAATGTGGAGATTCATCCTAATTATTTAATCGATTTTAATGTGGAAATTCTCCTTAATTACCTAATTGACTACGGCTATCTAATTAATTGTAAAACTTTGCCTTTGAATAAGTGATCTTGGACCTCTCTTTGTTGCCTTACGATATTACGGTATTACGGTCATGTCCCGCGAATGTGGGGATACACTTAGCAAAGACCCTTCGGTTAAATCATCATGTCCCTATAAAATAAATCATAGTCCCTCGGATGTTGCCTTCGAATATATGATTTTGTCCCTCGATGACCCTTCGGTGTAGCCTACGGTTAAATGATGATCGTCCCTTCGAATGCTAAGGTATCCTTACAAATGTTGCCTTCAATGACCAATCGATGACCCTACGATGACCCTTTTACATCCAAAGGATAAAACTACTTACTTCTCAATAGTAAGGACAGTTTTACCCTCATAAGGATAGGAAATGCCCATAAAGACCTTGGGTAGGTATAACTCTTAATTGCTGATTCACCACCTAAAACATTTTTCACACCCCACATCTTTCAAAACATCTTTAGAAAATCACCACTTGGTATACATTCATACTAGAATCATTACCGAGTTATATTTTTCTAAATAACTTTCAAAACTCAACGAGATAACCACTTTGTATACATTCATACAAGAATCATTACAAAGTTAAATTCTCTTTTCAAAACATTTTTTAAGCAATTCACAAACACTTTTCCAGAAAAACATAAGTGATCAAGCAATTAAGAGCCCATGGATAACCATGGATACAAAGGGTGCTAATACCTTCCCTTTGTATAATGTACCTCCCGAACCCAAAATCAAATCAAGGTCTTTCCTGTTCTTTTCCACCTTTCCTTATTGGATAAAAGAAAAGTCGGTGGCGACTCTTGCTAACCGCGACATTTGCTTTCCAAAGCAAAACACAAAAAGTCAGTTCACCGTATGACAGAACTGGCGACTCTGCTGGGGAAATAAAAAGAGAGGTTACCTTAAAAAACAAGATCACTTATTCAAATTGTCTGATTTACTTTTAAGGGATTGCTTGGGTATTCTATGCTTGAGTGAGAGATCCTACACCCGGATCTAGTGTACCTTAGGTAAGTAGCAAAAGATCATCGCGACTATCCGGCGTATACTGGAATGGTCAAAATGATGGCTACGGTTAATGTGACACTTTGGATGTCCTGATGTTCCTCATGTTTACTTGAGGAAAAATTTGGCTTCCGCGTGGTGTCATCAAAGCATTAACCAGACCTTTAGAACCCTAATTGACTCATCCTAGCCATTAGAAAGTAGTGAGATAACTGACTTCGGTTCCGACTGGGGTTGGTTGAGACTCGATACTACACTCTTTGAGATTGGACTTTAGGGAAGCTTCGGTCAACCACTTGGTGTTGCACTGAAGTGGACTTAAAGGAAGGTCAATGATTTGAGATCCTTCTAGAACCCGGTTACTATTCTAGGACAGGTTGAACCAACCAGACTTCAGTGGGGAGGGTACTTACCCATGGAACTCATGCAAGCCTTAAAACCTAAGGATGATTGTTGTGTGACTTGTTTGTGCTTGTTATTTATTTAACATCATGACATCATAACATCATAACATCATAACATCATAACATTGTACTAACCATTTCAAGGACTTAGGGATTTAGCTTTGCTCTGTTAAGCAGGTTATGGCCTCCAGAAAGACCATCCGGATCAATTTTGTAGCAATCTTTCCTCAACTAAAGGATTTAGTGTCAGAACTTCCCGATCATGCTCAGTTCATTAAGAAGCATGGTTCCCTCCTCAATTTGGTTACTACCGGTTTCAAAGAAGATATGATGAGAGTTCTATTCCAGTTCTTCGATCCGAGACATCATTGCTTCACCTTCCCAGATTATCAGTTGGTACCCACATTAGAAGAATTCTCCAGGATGCTTGGGATACATATCCTTGATCAAACACCTTTCGGTGGTTTAGAAAAGATTCCGAAGTCTGAAGAAGTTGCCGCGGCTTTACACATGACAAAGTCCGATATTGAAACCAATTGGGTAACAAGAAGTGGAGTTAAGGGTTTACTTGCCAAGTTTCTGATAAATAAAGCCCGAGAATTCTTAAAGGTTATGAATGTCCATGCTTTCGAAGACGTTCTAGCATTACTAATCTATGGTTTGGTGTTATTTCCTAACCCAGACCAATTCGTAGACGTGAATGCTATTAAGATATTTCTCACTCATAACCCTGTGCCTACCTTGCTCGGGGACATTCTGCATTCCCTTCACACTCGTACTATGAAAAGGCAAGGGACTCTCATGTGCTGCATACCTTTATTGTCTAGGTGGTTTATTTCACACCTCCCTCAATCAGTCTGGAAGAATGAGCAAAATCTGAAATGGTCTCAAAGGATAATGTCACTCTCCCATTCAGACATCCGTTGGTGTCCTCATCTCGAAGGAAATGTTACCCTCATTGACCGTTGTGGAGAATTCTCTAATGTGCCACTCCTGGGGATAAGAGGAGGTATTACTTATAACCCAGCTTTAGCCCTACGTCAGTTTGGTTATGCTCGAAGAGATGGTCCACATGAAATAATTATCCAAGGCACGACGTTTGACTATGACCACGATTCCCAAGGTCTCCGTCAAAGATTTGTACGAGCTTGGGGAATGGTGAAAAGAAGTACTTTAGGACCGAAAAACTCTATTCCTATGGAACCTTATCTCAGATGGGTACGCGCAAGAGCTCGTGAACTTGGCATGCCATACCTTGCAGTCGGACCGCTGATTGTTGAGCCAGAAGTTGAAGGAGGTATTTCTCAGATCATTCCTTATCCAGATATGCCTACCGATGTTGAAGAACTGAAGAGATCCTGGATCCAGTTGAGAGAGGAAAGGGATACTTTTGAGACTCAGTTCGTTGCAGAAAGGAAGAAGGTGTTAGAAATTACCAGTCAGCTTAATGAGGAATGAAGACTCAATGCATATCTTCGCTCAAAAAGAAGTCGCCCCTAGGAGACTTGAGCTTTCATTGTATTTTTATTATTATTCCCTTTTGTAATGAACGTTGAAAAAATTATTATTAGTAAAAGTTTCCCTCTTTTTGGTGGTTCACGCAAAGTTAAATTCCCAAAGTCCTTGAAAACATTTCATACATTGCATAGCATAACATAATATTGCATAACAGGTATCCTAAAAAGATCAATATTCTCACGATCTCCCTTCCAAACAGAAAAATGGACCTCGAACAAACTGTCAAAGATCTCCAGGCTCAGAATGCTCAATTCCAGGAGATGATGCTGAGCTTATCCAAGGGGCGGGAAGAACTGAAGGCTCTCTTGCTCGAGAAGAAGAAAGACAAGAAACCTGTGAGTTACATTAACCTGGGAAGAAGGCTTAAAGGACAGGCTGCGGGAGTCAAGATTAGACTTCCGAAGGATCAAGAAGAGGAGACAGAAAATGATTCAGGAGAAGAGGATGTCGATCTCTTCAACTCTGAGGATGACGATGAAGATTATGAGAAGGAACAGTACTCTCCAAGAGATGGCAAGTATAAGTTGCTGGAAGAACGTATGCTAGCCATGGAGGGTCAGAAGGCGCCCGGTTTGGATTTCGAAAGCTTGGGATTGGTCTCTGATGTGGTCATTCCTCGCAAATTCAAGATCCCCACTTTCACTAAGTACGATGGTGCGTCTTGTCCTCAGATGCATCTGAGAGCTTATGTGAGAAAGATTCAGCCGCATACCACTGATAGGAAACTATGGATCCATTTCTTCCAAGAGAGTCTATCTGGCACACAGTTGGAATGGTATTATCAGCTTGAGAGCTCTAACATCCGCACCTGGACTGATTTAGCGACAGCTTTCTACAATCACTACCAGTATAATTCTGAATTGGCGCCTACTCGGCTACAGTTGCAGAATATGACTATGGGATCTAAAGAAAACTTCAAAGAGTATGCTCAAAAATGGAGAGATTTGGCTGGCAGAGTTAAACCCCCCATGACTGATCGAGAATTAGTGGACATGTTCATGAGTACATTGACTGGCCCGTTCTACAGCCATCTACTGGGAAGTTCTTCATCGGGTTTCACTGAACTTATACTGACAGGTGAACGTGTTGAAAGCGGCATTCGAAGTGGAAAGATACAGGTGACTACCTCTGCAAGCACCAAGAGGTCCTACCAGGGGAGGAACGAATCAAATGCTGTGTACGGTCAAAAGGGTCGTAACAAGAAAAATCGTGACCTTACCATTGGAGCAGTTACGATTGCAGAACCGCCATCTCAAAACTTCCAGCATAGACAAGACAAGCCAAGAAGGCAGTTTACCAAGATCAATATGACTTTAGCACAGGCACTGCAGGGCATGCTGAAGGCAAATTTGATTACCCTCAGAGAGCCTCCTACGAATCCCAACACTACTTCTTCTCGTTATAATCCCAATGCCAGGTGTGCATATCACTCCGATAGCCCCGGGCATGATACAAACGATTGTTGGTCGTTGAAGAATAAGGTTCAGGATATGATCGATGCGGAGGAAATTGAATTTGAGCCTCCGGAGACTCCTAATGTCATCACGGCACCTATGCCTAACCATGACAAGACTGTTAATGTTGTGGATGACAATTCTCACATTTCTAATGTAGCTGATTTAACATCTCCTCTCCTGATCATCAAGAAGAATTTATTGCAAGCTGGTTTATTTCCAGGCTGTGCTGAAAATTGCGACCGCTGCATACTTCGACCCAACGAGTGCGTGAAGTTGAGGAATGGTATTCAACGGCTGATGGACGATCGTACAATTCTCTTCAAAAAGATTCCTAAGGTGGAAAACCCTACTGAAGAAATATCTGTGATTGCTAGGTCCAAAGTTCCAGTGAAGATTACCGCTACTAGAGCGCCTGTGAAGATTACTGCTGAGCCCAAGGTGGCTCCCCTAATCATTACTGCACCTGGCCCAGTACCGTATTCCTCCAGCAAAGCCATTCCGTGGAATTATGGAGGTGATGTTTACATCCATGGCGTAAAGCAAGTTGGTAATTCTGCTAATCCTAATGACATTGTTGGGACTAGTAAAGTTACTCGAAGTGGAAGGATCTTCTCTCCGGAAATCTCGCCTCTCGCCCCTGAAACTCAAGGCAAGGAACCAGTCAACCCTTCTCAGTCAAGGACACCCGTCGAAGTTACTACTGAAGATGTTGCCAAACAAGAAATGGAAGAAATGCTGAAAATCATCCGCAAGAGTGATTTTGATGTGGTAGAACAGCTGGGGCATACTCCGTCTAAGATCTCGATGTTATCCTTGTTATTATCTTCTGAATCTCATGCCAAAGCGCTGATAAAATTCTTGAAGACCGCTCATGTACCTCAAGAGACCTCTGTCGATCAGTTCGAAAACTATGTTGCTAACCTGACTGTTGACAACGGCTTAGGCTTTTCCGATGCTGATCTGACACCAGCAGGAAAGAATCACAATAGAGCTCTGCATATCTCCATTGAGTGTGAGGGGATCACCTTATCTCACGTATTGGTCGACAACGGCTCTTCTTTGAATGTGCTGCCGACAGCTGTGCTCGATAAACTTGACTGTAAGAGCATCAAATTGAAACCTAGTGATACTGTGGTGCGTGCGTACGACGGTGCAAAAAGTGTGGTCCATGGTGAAGTGGTTCTCCCTATCAAGATAGGACCTCAAGTCTTCAACACTACCTTTCACGTGATGAACATCCGTCCTGCCTATTCATGCTTGCTGGGACGCCCTTGGATTCATGAGGCAAGTGCCGTAGCTTCATCTCTCCATCAAAAGCTGAAGTATCCAATAAAGGGTAAGATTGTCACGGTGTGTGGAGAAGAAGAGTACATTGTCAGTAGTGTGCAGGCCTTCAGATACGTTGAGATGGATGGCGAATTCTTTGAGACTCCCACTCAGTCATTTGAAATGGTTCACCCGCCCAGTCCTGTCCTTAAGCCGACTCCCCTTGTGCCCAAGGTTATTCGTGCTCCTCCTGCCATGATTTCTCTGAAGGACGCTCAAGCCGTGGTTGAAAATGGTGGTCGTACTGGTTGGGGTCAACTGATCAACGTACCATACAAGTCTGGTCTGGGATTTAACTCTAAAAATATGGTCAAAGATCAAATTAATGCTGTAGAAGATGCTGATAGCGATTGCGACCTGGATAGGTGGATTTTCCCAACAGTTGGTGACAAACTCAATAATTGGAAGGCTGAAGACACTATCCCGATTTCCTTTAGTCAGGAGTAATTGTTATTGTCTATTTTAGTGTTGCAAATTTTTTTAGTTTTTTACAATGGAACTTCTTAAAGCATTGTGTCTATGCCCGGGGCACAATAGCTAATTTGTTAAGGGTTTTGTCATTTTCATAAGCATATTCATATTCAATAAATCAATGGATTTTTTGCATTCAAATATTGCGCTCTTTATCTTTCCTGTCATCTTCCAAAAAAGCTATGTTTTCTTACACACACTCACGTAACGAATTGCAGATCCATACCCACTCTGGATCCTGTTGATAATAGTTCTACTACTGTTCATTATGACTTTGAAAATCCGATCTACCAAGCCGAGGATGGAAGTGAGGAAGATTGTGAAGTACCTGGAGAACTTGCCAGACTGTTACTGCAAGAAGAAAGGACTATACAGCCGCATGAAGAGTCAATCGAAATTGTAAACCTGGGTACTGAAGTGGACAGGAGAGAAGTCAAAATAGGAGCAAGCTTGGAAAACAGTATTAAAGAAAGATTGATTCAGATGTTACATGACTATGTAGAGATTTTTGCTTGGTCTTATGAAGACATGCCGGGACTGAATACTGATATAGTAGTGCATCGTCTGCCAATGAAGGAAGACTGTCGTCCTGTTAAGCAAAAGGTTCGCCGCATGCGTCCTGAAATGTCTGAGAAAATCAAAGTCGAGGTTATGAAATAATTCAATGCCGGTTTTCTAGCCGTTACTTCTTATCCTCAATGGGTTGCTAATGTGGTACCAGTGCCGAAGAAGGATGGTAAGGTACGAATGTGCGTAGATTACAGAGATTTGAATAAAGCGAGTCCCAAAGATGACTTTCCACTCCCGCACATCGATGTTTTGGTAGATAACACCGCTCAACACAAAGTATTCTCCTTCATGGATGGATTCTCGGGTTATAACCAGATTAAGATGGCACCTGAAGACATGGAGAAAACTGCGTTTGTGACGCAATGGGGCACTTTCTGTTACAAAGTAATGCCATTCGGTTTAAAGAACGTCGGGGGCAACATACCAGCGTGCTATGGTGGTTTTGTTCCATGATATGATCCATCATGAAATAGAAGTATACGTGGATGACATGATAGCCAGATCTCATACTGAAGAAGAACATCTGGATCATTTGTACAAACTGTTCGAGAGGTTGAAGAAATACAAGTTGAGGTTGAATCCGAACAAATGCACCTTTGGAGTAAGATCCGGTAAACTCTTGGGATTCATCGTCAGTGGTAAAGGAATTGAGGTCGACCCGGCTAAGGTGAGAGCTATCCAAGAAATGCCAGTGCCCCGTACGGATAAAGAAGTCAGAGGTTTCTTGGGACGTTTGAACTACATTGCCCGATTTATTTCCCATTTGACTGCTACCTGCAAACCCATCTTCAAACTACTGAGGAAAAATCAAGAGATGATATGGAATGACGAATGTCAAGAAGCTTTTGACAAAATCAAGAAGTATCTCCAGGAACCTCCGATCCTGATACCACCAGTTGAAGGAAGACCTCTAATTATGTATTTAACCGTGTTAGAAAATTCAATGGGGTGTGTGTTGGGGCAACATGACGAGTCTGGTCGAAAAGAGCATGCCATATACTACCTTAGCAAAAAGTTTACCGACTGTGAAACAAGATACTCACTGCTCGAGAGAACTTGTTGTGCTTTGGCCTGGGCTGCTCGCCGACTAAGACAGTATATGTTGAATCATACCACTTTGTTGATTTCTAAGATGGATCCCATCAAATACCTATTTGAGAAACCTGCCCTCTCCGGAAGAATAGCGAGATGGCAGATGATTTTAATAGAGTATGATATCCAATATACTACCCAGAAAGCAATCAAAGGAAGCGTGCTAGCTGATCATTTGGCTCATCAAGCAGTGGATGATTACCAATCTATGAATTTTGAGTTCCCAGATGAGGATGTCATGCTCGTTACTGATTATGAAGAACCTGGACCGGATGAAGGACCCGAACCGGGATCCCGATGGACTATGGTTTTCGATGGATCTTCTAATGCATTGGGTAATGGTGTTGGTGTTGTAATTATTTCTCCCAAGGGTTGCCATACGCCTTTCACTGCTAGACTATGTTTCGATTGTACCAACAATATGGCCGAGTATGAAGCATGTATTTTGGGACTCAGAGCTGCTATAGACCTGAGAATCAAGTTTTTGAATGTGTACGGAGACTCAGCATTAGTAATCAGTCAGATCAAAGGAGAATGGGACACTAAACATCCGAATCTCATCCCTTATCGAGAGCGGGTGTTGACGTTAATCCCATACTTTGAAGAGATTACATTCGAACATATCCCACGAGAAGAGAATCAGTTGGCAGACGCCTTGGCCACCATGTCATCTATGTTCAGAGTCAGATGGGACAATGAAGCTCCCAGGATCACCATTGAACGACTAGATGAACCAGCATATTGTTATGAACTTAACGCTGCTGAAGTAGAAGAGAAACCTTGGTTCCACGAAGTAAAAAGATATTTAGAAGCTCGGGAATGCCCTGAAAGGGCGTCCATCAATGACAGAAAATTCCTGAGGAAGTTCTCCGCTAAATTCTTTTTGAGTAATGGAATATTATACAAACGTAATCATGATTCGACTTTGCTTCGTTGTGTGGATAAAAAGGAAGCAGAAAAGATTATGGAAGACATGCATGACGGTATTTTTGGGACTCACTCTAGTGGACATACAATGGCCAAGAAGATTCTGAGATCAGGGTATTATTGGTCTACCATGGAAGCTGATTGCCACCATCACTCCAAAACTTGTCACAAGTGCCAGATCTATGCGGATAAAGTACATGTGCCTCCTGCTCCATTGAACGTGTTGACAGCCCCTTGGCCCTTTGCAATGTGGGGCATTGATATGATTGGGGAGATCAAACCTACGGCTTCTAATGGACATCGTTTCATCCTTGTTGCTATTGATTACTTTACAAAGTGGGTAGAGGCAACCTCATTTGCTTCTGTCACTAAGAATGTGGTGGCACGATTCATCAAGAATAATCTCATTTGTCGATATGGCATCCCTGAAAGAGTTATCACTGACAATGGCACCAATTGAATAACAAAATGATTACTGAACTCTGCACGCAGCTCAAGATAAAGCACCATAACTCTTCTCCGTACCGGCCAAAGATGAACGGCGCCGTGGAGGCTGCTAATAAGAATATCAAGAAGATCATACAAAAGATGACAGTAACGTACAAAGACTGGCATGAGATGTTACCATTTGCTCTTCATGGTTATCGCACTTCAATACGCACTTCGACAGGGGCAACTCCTTTCTCTTTAGTCTACGGAATGGAAGCCGTCTTACCGGTGGAAATTCAGATTCCCTCTCTAAGAATCATGAAAGAGGCAAGCTTAGATGAGGATGAATGGATTCAGACTCGACTCGATCAGATAAATTTGATTGATGAAAAGAGACTCGCGGCTGTTTGTCATGGGCAGATATATCAGAAGCGCATGACCCAGGCATTCAACAAAAAGGTCAAGAGACGGGTGTATCAAATCGGCGAATTAGTGATAAAGCGTATCATTCTACCACAAGGTGATCCCAGGGGCAAATGGACTCCCACCTATGAAGGGCCATTTGTAGTTAAGAAGGTATTCTCTGGTGGAGCCATGATACTTGCTACAATGGACGGCGAAGACTTCCCGCATCCCGTGAACGCAGACATAGTCAAAAAATACTACGCATAAAAGAGACCCGCTAGGTCGACGTACCTAGGCAAAAGTAAGGGCATCCCGGCGAACCAAAAGGGTTCGGGCAAAAATTAGGGATAAACATATAAAAATGTACACCCGACGAGTCGAAAACCTGAAAAGGCGGCTTGGGCAAAAAAGGGTATCCTGGTGGACTGAAAACCTGAAAAGCCGGTCCAGGCAAAAATTAGGGATTAAAAGCGTATGACTATGTCCCGTTCTCAGACAGCTTCAAGGGACTGAACGAGCCAATCACTTCTATCCGACAGCAGGAGATGAGATGCTTGAAGACATAATGATAGTAGTAGAATTAAAATCAACAGGGCTTTTCCTTCATAGCTTTTTCTTTGTTTTCTCGACAATTTCCTCTTACTAGGATTTCTGTCTTTTTGTACACGAATTGCCTGTTTATAGGCCCTCGTTCAAAATCAATACAATTTTATTTCCTAAAAGATGATTTTGTTTTTACTTTGTCTGTTTTGTTTGCATAAACGTCCATTGACTTAATTTGAATTGATATGTGCATTTGAATATGATCAATGTGTACCAAAAATGCATGCATAAAATAGAAATAGCGATTACTACAAGACTTCAGGATCGAGGAGAAGGTCTAACCATGCTTCCAATGAATCCGTTACCAATTCTATTCCTCAACAAAACCAGTTATTCCCCAGAAGAAATTGGCATCACTAGACAGACTGGTCATCTCTTCCATCCCCAGCCAGGCTCTGTCGAATATTTCTACCATCAGACAAGAATCAAGTATCCCCAGCTAAGAAAGGATCACCGATACCAGTATCTCCAACTAGAAGACTGAGATTTATTTCCCCAGTAGAGTCCTCGGGAAGAACTTTTCAGATGCATAATTCATTCATTACATCATTTCACAGCATACGCATGCATACATTGTTCGCATTTACTGTCGAAAGCATAAAACATCTCATGCATCATGACATGACATGAAGCTAACTTTATTTTTCAGGTTAATTATCCTCCTAAGGATGGTATCTTTAAGCCCATCCCGGCCATTTATTGCAAATACAGCATCTACAAATACGATCAGATACAGTCTAACGTACGGTTCATTCTGATTCAGCTCAACATATGACTCCTTCCACTCAGATACGATCTAACGGACGATCCATTCTGACCTTCAACTACTCCAATACGGTCTAATTTACGACCCAGTTGGACCTTTCATTTCTCAGAGACTACCTAGCGTACAGTATATTCTGACGTATAGCCTAGCATACGACTACCCCTCTCAGATACTGCCTAATAGACGGCCCATTCTGCAACTCAGATACAGTCTAGCGTACGATCCAGTCTGGTATTTCATCCCCAGCGGAGTCACCGGCCTGATGGACAACTCATTATGCTACTCAGACACGATCTAGCGTACGATCCATTCTGACCTTTACCTCTCCAGATGCAGCCTAAGGGACGGTTCACTCTGCTATTCAGATACGATCTGGCATACGATCCATTCTGATCCTTATTTCTTCGGATACAGCCTAATAGACGGCTCCTTTTGCAACTCCAATACGGCCTAGCGTACGACCCATTGGGATGTTCATCCCCTTAGATATGATCTAGCGTACGATCCATTCTGATCCCTTATCCCCAGCAACGTATAACACACTCCGACTCCCCAGTGAAGTTGACAGCCTAATGGGCGACTCACTATACGGTCTAACGTACGACCCGGTATGACACCCACGTCTTCAGATATCGTCTAACGTACGACACAATCTGAAGCTCTCATCATCAAACTTCCTGGATGGCATCTTTAAGCCCATCTCCATCAGGACTAATTGACAAGTGCAAATTTGTGGGGCATTCTAGTGTTCAATAATCTTCCACCTCCAGACCACGAATGGCATACTTGCCATCCTAACTCTCTCGGTTCAAGAATATTGAACAGGGGCAGCTGTCATACCCCAAAATTTGCCCACTAATCTTATAAAACATTTCTCGAAGCACTCTGACTTATTCTGCAAGGCACTGACCTTAAAGGAACAAAAGGCCAGCTCACAACGGACCCACTCCAGAAAAAGGCCCAAACTAGCTCGCTCGCTAGGCGAGCAATTCCTTCGCCTAGCGAACCCCTCATTATGACGCTCGCCCCAGCGAAGCACCAGATCCAGTAAAAGCCCAAACTAGCTTGCTCGCTAGGCGAGCAACTCCTTCGCCTAGCGAAGCTTGCGAATATCAGAATTTCTGGGCTTCATTCTGAGCCCATTAGGTCACAACAAGAGCATTATAAATAGCCAAGCTTCAGTCAGGAAAAGGGAGAGACGAAGACGGACAGAAACCCTGGCATAGAAACCCTGGAGCTCAACTTAGAGTATTCCGAGTAAAGAAACCCTGAAGGCCGCTCATCCGCTCCGAAGCTACCGCCGCCCAATTCTATCCGATACCAAGAGTGGTCAGTCCCTTCAACATCGCAGCTCGGTTGCCAACAGGTTTGCGTATCTCTAATGTTTTATGCTTTTAATAGATAATCTCTACATACATAAGGCATCATGATTAAATTTTCGGATATGTAATTTGATTTCACATGCGAATTTAAATATGCTTGAATACCCTGAATATTTGACCATGCTATTTCTGTAATTGAACGCCATAAGCCATGCAGCAGGTTGAGGCCGTACTGTCCTGAAATTCAAAACCCGCAGCCGCTCGCTAGCACATCGCTAAGCGAGCATGTAGCGAGCATTCGCTAAGCCTTCGCTAGGCGAGGCAGAGGCGAACGTGACAGTCACTAATATTTTGGTTGTTATGTTCTATGTTTATCTGATCGGTTATATGTTAATCATGCGTTATTTTGCCTGACATTCATACGGCTGTGTTTCTTTTGCGGTGTAATCTTCGATTGCACCCTGATGTGGTATTCTGACATGTGTGCTGAATGTTGTAAAGGTTCATATATTCCCAGGAACAAGTAGTTTGCTAGGTATTCCACTTTATTTGTGGGATACCCTCGTGGAGATTCATCTTAAATTACCTAATTATTTAGCTGGTTTTAATGTGGAGATTCATCCTAATTATTTAATCGATTTTAATGTGGAAATTCTCCTTAATTACCTAATTGACTACGGCTATCTAATTAATTGTAAAACTTTGCCTTTGAATAAGTGATCTTGGACCTCTCTTTGTTGCCTTACGATATTACGGTATTACGGTCATGTCCCGCGAATGTGGGGATACACTTAGCAAAGACCCTTCGGTTAAATCATCATGTCCCTATAAAATAAATCATAGTCCCTCGGATGTTGCCTTCGAATATATGATTTTGTCCCTCGATGACCCTTCGGTGTAGCCTACGGTTAAATGATGATCGTCCCTTCGAATGCTAAGGTATCCTTACAAATGTTGCCTTCAATGACCAATCGATGACCCTACGATGACCCTTTTACATCCAAAGGATAAAACTACTTACTTCTCAATAGTAAGGACAGTTTTACCCTCATAAGGATAGGAAATGCCCATAAAGACCTTGGGTAGGTATAACTCTTAATTGCTGATTCACCACCTAAAACATTTTTCACACCCCATATCTTTCAAAACATCTTTAGAAAATCACCACTTGGTATACATTCATACTAGAATCATTACCGAGTTATATTTTTCTAAATAACTTTCAAAACTCAACGAGATAACCACTTTGTATACATTCATAGAAGAATCATTACAAAGTTAAATTCTCTTTTCAAAACATTTTTTAAGCAATTCACAAACACTTTTCCAGACAAACATAAGTGATCAAGCAATTAAGAGCCCATGGATAACCATGGATACAAAGGGTGCTAATACCTTCCCTTTGTATAATGTACCTCCCGAACCCAAAATCAAATCAAGGTCTTTCCTGTTCTTTTCCACCTTTCCTTATTGGATAAAAGAAAAGTCGGTGGCGACTCTTGCTAACCGCGACATTTGCTTTCCAAAGCAAAACACAAAAAGTCAGTTCACCGTATGACAGTATACATACTACATGTGAAATCAAACTTTTATTTTTCTTTTGATGTTAAAAGTTATCATAGTGGTGGATAAAAACCTAAATAATTGACATGGTTAAAAAACTTTCCTTCAAAACTCTTAAGCTCAAATAAATAAAACTAATCATAAATGGGTGCATCCTAATCAATACTTGATTAATGCTAATGTCGATTGCAACAAACAAATGAAGTATAAGCCTAAGCTTTAATAACACTGTTTTTTACAAATTAGAGAATAACTTTCCATGCTAATAATGAAATTCCAATTATCAAGGTCCCATGTTGTGACACCAAGGAAAAATGCTAGAGGCAAAAGAAACTTTATTGTTTATCCTAAAGTAATACAAGACTCAATATCAGGCTAGTGATGCAAATGGATTTTAATGACTGTAGCACCTCAAATTTACCCTCCTCATTCATGCATTCATTTTTAGGTCATTTAACATTTCATATTGCATTTCATCATGTCAATTAGAATTAGCTCCAAGAGTTTGTCTTCCAAGAAGTTTGTATTCGTCTGGGTATCAAAGTCAAAGTAGGGTTCCTCGAGGATTGAGATGCATTCTTGGTTTGAAGATCTTATGGATGTTGTGTAGAGCTCTTGGGAACTAGGGTTTCATTTTCAGAGGTTTTCTTTAAAGGATCAAGCTTAATGGGCTCGGTACAGTTCAAAATTCAACTGTGAAGTCAAAAGTCAACTGTTGGTCAACTGAGGGTCAAATGGCTAGGGGATGACTTGAGATACTTCCAACATGTTCAAATGGGGTCTATTCATCATTCAAAACGTTCATCTTGAAGGGACAAAGGTCTGTTCCTGAACTGTCATGCTCGCTAGGCGAGCAATCCTTTGCTAGGAGAAGCCCACGCTTCCTCCTTCGCTCCAGCGAACCTTGATGATGTTGCTACTGGAATTGCTCGCTAACCTGCTCGCTGGATGCTCGCCTAGCGAGTAAGTGCTAGCTATGTTTTTACCCAAGTCTGGGAGTGTTTGATGGAACCTTGCTGAATTGTGCTTTGCATGCTGTTTTGAAAAAAACAAAATCTTATCATGTTCGCTAGCTGCTCGCTAGGCGAAGACAGTAGCGAGATGATTCGCTAGCTGCTCGCTAGGCGAAGACAGTAGCGAGCGTGGCAGAAACCCATTTAATTTTCAGAGGGCCACTCATTTGGGCCCAAAAAAACCATTTTAAATTATTTTAGTCTCACTCTCACTCTCAGGCTGACCCTCAGACTTTTCACTTCCATCTCACACAAACCCTAACTGTTGCATTGCAAACCCTAACCGTTACATTTCAAAATCAATCAACCTCTTCAATCAGGTTTGTTTTGTCTCCATTCTTTTATGCTTTCAATGGTGTAAATTCTGTAGAATGAATCATTAGGGTTGAATTTGGGAGATTAGGTTTTTAGGTTTGCATGTATGTTTAGAACGATTCTTAGCATGTTAAATTACTTTGTTTCTGAAATTTGGGAGATTGGGTATCATTAGACTTTTGGATTTCTGAAATTGGACTGTTATCAAGGAAGAACCCAGAACCCGTAGGCATTCGCTGCCACTTCGCTAAGCGAAGCAGTAGCGATCATGACAGTAGTTGGTTTTTCTGTTTGCTCTCTAATCTGTTTTGTGTTTGTTGTGACATGTTTTCTATTGCATACGTGCACTGTTTACCTGACACTGTTGTTGCTATGATTCTTCTGTTTGGCGCAACTCTTGATTGCACCCCATCTTGTTATTCTAACTCGTTTGTTGAGTTTTTGTGAGGGCTCACATGACTCTTGAAGAGATAGCTTGCTTGGTATTCCATTTTATTTGAGGGATACCATTTGGAGATTTATTCTGATTGCTTTGCTGACTTGCTTTCTTTAATGGTGCTAGCTTGAGAGACCTCCGGGTTTTTTGTTTCTTTAGTTGCTGTTACTTCGGATCTTTATCCGTGTGGTAGATCTCTTGACCCCTTTTACATCTTTTCAGCATTTTACCGCTTTCTTAGCTGGAAGACCTCGATAGGAGGCAATGTTATTGTGTGTTCACTTTTGTGCCCAAAGACCTCCAAGAGAAGGCATCAGTGCTAAAGACCTCCATAAAGAGGCAATTGACGGATAAAAGGGATTATTAGTCAATCCCCCGTTATTCAGTGTGTCGTTCTTTGTGCTCGCACTACGTGTCGATGCTTCAGAACAAAAGCCCAAGATCTTTTGTCCGGTCAGTCAGTGGAGAGGGTTCCATCTTTCTGAACCCCCACGCTTTGTCATGAGCTCACCCTGTCCAGGGTTAAGAGCTATGAGGTCTTATCCTCATTACCCTTTTGATCTGCTCACCTTGGCGTTCAATGTCAGTGGTTAAGAGCCCATTTGATTATCTTTCCATGGCTTGTTTGTCGAGGTTGATATGACCCCTCTTAACTAAAGCCCTACCCATGTATATTTCCTTGATAACCAGACTGCAAATGAATACTGAGTTCTAACAAAACACCAACTGTTCTATTCCTCAGTAGCTGCTGACAGGGATGAATGTCACAGTCTCCAGTTTGACATCCTGTATTAGCTAATCCTGCAGTGACTACTCAAGTGTGTCATGACATCAGTCAAGACATCAGAGTACAGTTAGATATTCTAACCTACAATGTAGTCACATAAACATACCATGTCATGACATCAGTCAAGACATTAGTAACCAGTTAGTGTTTTACCATATAATGCAGCCAATTAAGCACCTACAAACTCCCCCTTTGGCAAATTTTTGGCTAAAACACTTTGATCCCCATAACAGAGTTCATAGCAGCGGAATCACACACCTAGCAGGAAATAAGCTTAGCTAATACACTCAGAGTGGCAGCACACTCACACACATGGAAGTTAAATAAAAACTTCACAAAGCAGCACACATACAGAAGTTAAATCTAAAATCTAAACTTCAACACACAGCAGCTGCAGGGGAGGAAGTTAAATAAAAACTTCACACACAGCAGCATTCAAACAGAAGCTAAATACACACTTCATCACACATCAGCTGCAGTAGAGGAAATCTGTCATGAATGAGAACCTGTTTTACAAAGTTTAACAAAGTAAACTTCTGTTGTCCTGGGGTATCAGTTATCACTCCCCCTTTTTGTCCAAAAATGTTGCCAAAGCAACACTTTAAATTACAGATCCACAAATAGTAAGTAGAATTACACAAATGACAGAAAACACACAAAGACAAGTACTTAATCCTCAGCCTCATCATCAGCCTCCTCTTCAGAGCTGGCCTCCTCCTCATCCTCAGAACTTTGCCTATCAGTTCCATCCGTGTCCTCAGCAGAAGTCTCCATTTGCAAGATGAGCTTTTCCAAAGCATGCTTTCTAGTCTCCAGCTCTTTGCAGGTCTCTCTAAGAACAGCAATAACAACAGCTTTGTCTGGTTGGTTGCCAGCTTTGGATGTTTCTCCCGATGTCAAGACAATATCAGGGACATGCTTGCCCAGGAACAGTTTGTAGCTGAAGGCCAAAGGACTCTCTCTTCTTTTCACAAAGTCATTATCCGTCAGGATGTGTGGAAATTGATTCAGCACAATGCCACATATGAGAGATGGAAAGGCAATAGGTCCCTTCACACTAAAACTCCCCACATGTTTCATTGTCTGATCAAAGATGTACATACCATAGTCCACCTTTGCCTTGGTTCCCACTGCAAAGATGAACTTTCCTAACATCACAGACACAGTTGACTTGTGATTTGTGGGTACCCAGTTGGCTGCTCCAACTTTGTGTAACATTGCATACTTTACACTTAGTTGACTGGCCACCAGCTTCCCTTTGAGAGGCCATTTCCGGACTTGCTTTGCTGTGATGACTTGACAGATTGTATTGTCAGTCACTTCAAGCTCTGGTTGCTCTTCATCTGCTCTTCCCAAATACAGATTTATCACTGAGGGGGAAAAGGTCACACACTTGCCACGCACATAGACCTTTCTGAATTCTCTGGATTTCCCATCAGCACATTCCTCGGATAGATTCACAATGAACTCCTTCACTAAGGTCTCATAGCATTTAGGGAGTTGAGTCACAGTTCTCATCAACCCTGCCTCTTTGATGAGATCCACAATCTCCTTGCATTCCAATGCATTCTGAGCCAGTTCTCTCTCCAAGGCCAGCCTTTTGTGGTAGACATACTTCCACCTGTTAACACTGGAGGCAAAGTGGAAGGACACATTGTCAATGGGAACTTCTGGGACACTAGCAGCCAACTTGCTAGAAGACGGTTTCTTCCTGGACATGGATGTTGTGACATCACATGGGACATCAGATTCAGACTCCACCACCACAGCCTTGGTCTTCAACTTCTTGGGCACCTCTTTGCTCCAAGATTTGGCAGGTCCATGACCTTTCCTTTTGCGTGCACTCTCTGTCCCTGTTTTCTTGTGAGGAGTTGTCTCATCAACTTCCTTGGATGGAGACCTTTGCATAACTGTCTTTTTTCCTCTCCTAGTTCTGACCCTCTTGGCTATGCTAGGGATAACCGAGGCCAACAGTTCGTTATCAGAGACCTCATCCAGGTTGACTGTGTCAGCTCTAGGGTTGGCCTCAACATCTTGAGGGACACTTACCTTCTCACCTCTCACCTTGCTTACATGGTTATCATTCTTAGGACCCTCTTCAGGTAATCCAGTCACATTCTCCCTCAACACTAATTCGGTTTCACGACATGCAACATCATCGGGAACGATAGTGTTCAAGGGAACGGAAACCCCAGGAACATTCCGATCACCGGACAGAATCTTAGTGACCATAGAGGCAATGACATTGTGCACATACCTCGATCCTTCCTTGGAAGGGTTGTCCAAAGCGATAGCTGAGGAGATTCTGGAGACCGTTTCTTTTGGTCTTCTTGCATGGGGCGACGTTGCAGCGTTGACACTAACTTCCTCCCGGTTGGGGTTGCCAAACTCCGTGCTGTGAGACTCGGACCCGGTAGTGAAGGGGGTGGTATCGGATTGGTGTGCCATGCTGAATATCTCAGAGGAAAGTTGAACCGTTTCTTTGGACGAGGGTTTGCACGAATGGTGTTGGAAGCGACGAAATGTGAAACGCTTTATGCAAGAGTAAGGTCTATTAGCTTTTGACCACTCAGAGCTCACTATTGGTTGTTTAATAATTTGACTTACTAAACAGTAGCTAACTAACTTCATTAGTTGCTATAAATTTTCAGACGTACGCATTCCCTCTTTGCCCTTACTATTGTCACACTTAGCAGCGTACAATGTCATGACATTACGGGTGACATTGTACTTTGTCTGCATCAGGTTCCTCCAAACTAGGGTTGACCACCTGCCACCACACGCTAGGTGTTGAGATTCTGCAGACGACAATAATACACACCTCTGTCTATCCCTTGCTGTCATATCCGTTGTATGATGACCAAGAGGTGCCAATGGCTCATTACTTTCAATCAGACATTTTCCACAGTCTGTCTTTTTATCTAAAGACAGATATGAGACTCTTCTCATAGTTCTCTTGGAACTGCTTTTCTTCATTCCTTGTACCTGAAGGTGATCAAGTCTTCCAAGTCCCAGCTTCCCTTCCTGATCTTCCTTGGCTAAAGGACACTTGGGAAAGTTGAGAGAGTCTTTAGATTTCCATAGATAACAATTATCTCTGGATCTGTCTCCTCTCATCACTTCTTGATTGCACCCATTCAACACCACACATCCTCCCTTGGTAAATTCCACCTTGCATCCTTGGTCACACAGCTGGCTTATGCTTATGAGGTTCACAGTTAGTCCTTTTACTAACAATACACCACTCAATTTTGGAGCTTCAGGACAGTCCAGCTTACCAACACCCTTGACTTCTCTTTTAGTTCCATCACCAAATGTTACAAACTTGGTGGTAGGAGGATGTAGATTCACTACTAGGTTGCTCATCCCAGTCATATGCCTTGAGCAGCCACTATCAAGGTACCAGTCTTGTCTGATATGTGCCCTTGAAGATGTGTGAGCAAGGTTAGCAACACACTGTTGATTCTCAGGAGCGAAGCGAAGCTTAGGTGCCTACTGCTTAGGATTGACCTGAGATGTCTGCTTAGCCTCCCATGTTTGTTTCTTAATGGAGATATTACGCGTAGACACCTTCTTCTTAGGCCTACCTTGTGGGGTCTGGTTTGGGTAACCATGCAGCCTATAGCAGAAGGGTTTTATGTGACCGAATCTACCACAGTAATGACATTTCCATCTCTTGAATTTCTTCTTCTGATGATTGCTCATTCTGGTTCCTCGATGTTGAGACATTGTATGTGACTTCCCGTTGGATTTCTGAACTTTAGCCTTTGGGCGTGTGCGTTCAGCTGATGATCTTTTCCCAAGGCCTAAACCAGAAGTGGTTTCAGACTTCTGTCCTATCCTCAGGATCTCTTCCAAGGTGTCAGATCCCTTATTCAACATTTTGATGGATTTGGTCATTTGGTCTAGCTTAGAGGTCAACAAAGAGATCTCACCCTTCAGACCCTCTATGACTTTCAGCTGCTCTAGTTTCTCAGCTTCTAGCTCTTTGATGAGTTTCTTATGCTTTTCTCCTTGGATACACACTTCTGCACTTTTAACACATAGTTCTTTATATGAGGCAGCAAGTTCATCCAAGGTGAGCTCATCTCCACTTGAGTTATCTTTTGAGGTACAGACACTGGTCAGAGCAGTGACATGTTTGGCAGATTCTCCTTCAGATTCACTCTCAGTGTCTTCTTCTGACCAGGTGACAGATAGCCCTTTCCTTTGCCTCATGAGGAAGGTAGGGCAGTCAGCCTTAATATGACCATATCCTTCACACCCATGGCACTGGATTCCCTTGCCTTGGTTGAACTTTTCTTCAGAAGTTGATCTTTTCCTTATGTCAGACGGGGTGTTCTTGACATTAGGTCTACCCTGTTGATCAAATTTCTTTATGAGCTTGTTGAACTGTCTCCCAAGCATGGCTAAGGCTTCTGATATACTTTCATCACCTTCAGTATATCCTGCTTCTGACTCCTCTTCAGCATTAGATACAAAAGCTACGCTTTTGTTTTTCTTTTCAGCCTTCTCACACAAGCCCATTTCAAAGGTTTGAAGAGAACCAATGAGCTCATCCACCTTCATATTGCAGATGTCCTGCGCCTCCTCTATGGCTGTGACCTTCATAGCAAATCTCTTAGGCAAGGACCTGAGAATCTTTCTTACAAGTTTCTCTTCAGCCATTTTCTCACCTAGTCCACCAGAGGTGTTGGCAATTTCAAGAATATTCATGTGAAAGTCATGAATAGTCTCATCTTCTTTCATCCTCAGATTTTCAAACTTGGTGGTCAGCATCTGAAGTTTGGACATCTTCACCTTGGAAGTACCTTCATGAGTTACCTTGAGGGTATCCCAAACTTCCTTAGCTAGTTCACAGTGGTGCACCAGCCTGAAGATTTTCTTACTGATTCCATTGAACAATGCATTTAAGGCCTTGGAATTTCCAAGAGCTAATGCCTCTTGCTCCTTGTCCCACTCTTCTTCAGGAATCTGCACACTGACTCCATCTTCACCTGTCCTCATTGGATGTTCCCATCCTTTGTTGACAGCTCTCCAGACTTTGCTATCTAGAGACCTTAAGAAGGCTATCATACGAGGCTTCCAGTCATCATAATTAGAGCCATCCAACATGGGTGGTCTATTTGAGTGTCCTATATCCTTGTCCATGGTACTAGAAAGTAACTTCCCTAGATCTCACCCAGAAAATCACAGGCAGGGTGCCTGCTCTGATGCCAATTGAAATTCTAGTTATCAGACTTTGGATGTCACACGGGTTGTTATGACATCCAATTCTGCACAGACAGGGATTATACAGAACTTAAACGTAAGTGCAGTAAATAACACAAGTAATTGTTTACCCAGTTCAGTCCAACATGACCTACATCTGGGGGCTACCAAGCCAGGGAGGAAATCCACTATTAGTAGTATCAATTCAAAGCTAAACTCACCCGTTTACAACTTATCACTTAATCCCTACCCAATGCAATTTCAATCTTACACTAAGATCAGAGTTCCTACTCACTCCTCCTCAATCACCTCAGTGATTACTACCTTTAATCAATATTAAAGACAAGTTGAAGTCACACTTCAAACAACTCTTGATTGTGCTTCACAGCTTTTATCAAGATACACAACACTCACGCTTAAAAGCTTTGAGCGACACAACACTTACAACTCAATGAACACCCTATGCCACAGCAGTCATCTACTTGATAATGGCTTGGCTTACAAGATACGTCTAATACAAGACTCACAAAAATACAACAGTGAAGTATGATGGACACACAAAATCTTCACGCCTCAAAATCCCCGAAACTGAATGAAGGAACGCCTTCCTTTTTATATTGCAGTACCTGGTCTTTTGCACCTGTATTCTCCTGAATTTAAGGTCACACGAGTTCCCATAAATTCAACATTTAGGTTACTAACAAATAGGCTATTTGTTAGGTTCATTAAATGTAACTTGGTTGTTGATTTCCTGGTTTTTCTCTAAGTTGTTGACTTCCTGAAGAATAGCCCAAGAAAAGCTGAAACAAAAAACTGAACAACCTACAATCTAGCATATGCTGTCAGGAATGAATGTCACGACATTCAGCTTGACATCAAGGTCCATATGCTGAGTCTGTTTTTCAGAAAACAGACTGTACAATTTTGCTGACCTGTACATGATCAAAATGACCATACTACAGTAACAGCTTACATTAATAAATGTCAAAGGTCCAATTTAACATTTACACATTTGGCCTGAAGTTAGTTCTGTTATTCTCTTGAAGAACAGACTAAGTAACATGCTGAAGTATAGCAGAACACTACTCTGTCTAATGTTCAATATATACTGTCCATGATTAATGTCATAACATCCAGTTTGACATTCATACAGTAGGCCTTCTGCCAGGTCTGGTTCTTCCTTGATAACCAGACTGCAAATGAATACTGAGTTCTAACAGAACACCAACTGTTCTATTCCTCAGTAGCTGCTGACAGGGATGAATGTCACAGTCTCCAGTTTGACATCCTGTATTAGCTAACCCTGCAGTGACTACTCAAGTGTGTCATGACATCAGTCAAGACATCAGAGTACAGTTAGATATTCTAACCTACAATGTAGTCACATAAACATACCATGTCATGACATCAGTCAAGACATTAGTAACCAGTTAGTGTTTTACCATATAATGCAGCCAATTAAGCACCTACACATTTAATTATCTTTCCATGGCTTGTTTGTCGAGGTTGATATGACCCCTCTTAACTTAATCCCTACCCATGTATGTTTGAGCCCCCCTTGTTGGTGTGTTTACTTTATGCTATATGTTTTTTTGTGTGGTGTGATCTGTAGCGGTGTATTCGTCACTTTATGATTTATTGACTAAATCAAAAGCAAAGCATACAAAGAATCGAGTCGCCACCGCACTTTTATTTATCCAAAGGATTGGCTAAAAAGCGAACAAAAGCCTAAGAAGTTTTACACATAGAAAACTAACGAAAAGATCAGAGAATCTGGGTAAGGGGTTAATTACGCAATGGGAAGGTGTTAGGCACCCAAAACGTCCTAGGTACTCCTAGGGAGCCCTTTTCACACTTGTTGTATAAAAAAGTTTATTTGTTTATGACATATTGTGCAAACATGATTGGGAAGATGAGAAAAGAATATACAATTTTTATTGTTTTTGTGTTTGAACGGATGAACCCGTTGCCTACGTACCTTCCATAAAAGGTAAGGATCAAAACGCCGTAGTTCGGCTAAAAGATTTCCAAAAATTAGTGAATTCATTTTAAAACACAAGCCCTAAGGTTTTTCATTACCAATGGGAGAAAACTCAACCTGAATCAACAATCCACCATACGAGGACGGCTTCAACATACTAGTGAGGGGTTAACCCTATAATAAGTATGGAAGGCTTACAATCAACTCACTAAGGACAAGGTAAGATTTACATCAACCACTATGGTAATTGAAACCTATGGCTAATGTATGAAAAACTTAACAAGAATGGACAAAGCCACCAAAACAATTGAATGGGTGAAGTTAATTGATTATGAGTATTCACAAAAGGGTGGTCAAAGTATGATTAAGATTCAATTCAGAAAGAAGTGTTATGAAAATGAAGTTTGAAAAGTCAAGGACTTAAGGTCCAGGTTTCTAATGTGAAAAGACATGAAAATGTTTGCACACTATGTATTTACAAGTTTTAAAAGTCAACAAGTGAAAAGGGGTTTTGAAACAAAGAGGATGTGGATGAAGGAGTGTAAAACTTCCTAGAAGTTCACCTCTTGAAATCATATAGAAGATGATTCAAGTGTGTCCTTTGGAATTAGGCAACAATGCAAGTAAGTAAATAAAAGGCAAGGTGATACCGGATGCCAATCAATGGACTTATACCAATCTCACAAACAAAGGTGGATACCGGATACCAATCAATGGATTTACACCAATCTCCTAAAACAAAACAATGATATCGGATGCCAATAAATGGACTTATACCAATCTCACAAAGCAAAACAAAACATGGATATCAGATACCAATCAATGGATTTACACCAATCTCCTAAAACAAACAAGGATATCAGATGCCAATAAATGGACTTATTCCAATCTCCTAAGGCAAAACAAAATATGGATATCAGATGCCAATCTATCTGGGCTTATACCAACCTCCAAAGGATGATCATAGGAGTACAAATGCCAACAACATGGACTTACAATTGAATCCTCACATACAACAAACAAACAAAAGCATTAAACAAAGAGGACATAAGCGGCCAATGAAATGGTCTTACACTCAATCCCTTCCAAATCATAGGAACAATGGCCAATGAATGGACTTACAGTTGATTCCTCAATGGGCAAACAAAGATGTGTCACAAAGATATAAAATGATGATCATGCAATAATGAACAATTAATGATGATAAATGCACAAAGGCAAACAAGCAAACATGTATAGATGAATCAAGCAATCAATCAATCAAGTCAGATAGCACACACTATATACAAGCAATTAGGCTCAAACAAGGGTTAGACTTTAAAGTCAACTGGAATGGGGTAAGTGGTGCTCTTAACCTTAACATTGAGAGTTAAGGTGAAGCAGATGAAAGGATATGAGGGGTGTGCCTCATTGCTCTTATCCCTGGCCAGGGAGAGCTTTGAATGATAGAAGGTGTGGGAGTTCAGAAAGTTGGAACTCTCTCCACAAGCAATGACTCTATAGATCTTGGGTTAAGATCCACAATGCATCGACATGTAATGTGAGCAAAGGGATGAGACACAGAATAGTAGGAGATGGACTATACATCTCTTTTATCTACCAATTGCCTTATCAAAGGACTTTTCCTGCTTGGGGACAAAGATAAACAATCACAAACATTGCCTCTTAAGGAGGACTTCAGACAGGTGCCTGGCCACATAACAGGCCAAGTCTTCCAGACTACATGAAGAAGAGAAGTTTATACCTAGTTGGTTAAGCAACCAAGCAAGTTCAAAATGAACTTAAGCAACTAATGTACCTGAAAACAATCCAACTCAATCAGTATACAACTCAAAAAGTCAAACAGATAATCCAACAGTCAACAGACAATACACAATCAAACAAGTAAGGCCACAAAGTGCAAGGCACAAGCTCAACTCAAATGAGCTAGAAGCATCCTACAAAACAAGTCAAGGTTAGTCAATATCAATCAAATAGACCAACTCAAGCAATATGAATTAATCTCCTTAAGGCCATGTGCTTCTTAACCTGAAAACAAACTCAAACATGAGAAGCAAACCACTAGGACAAGGCCTAGGGTCAAAGAAGTAGAAATAATCCAAAACAGAACATGAAAATTGACAAGAATCAAGCTCAATCAAATTAGAACATCCTCCAAAAGGTATCATGTCAATATCATTCATCAAATTCATTTCATAAAGCAATCATGTCAAAGTATGCAAGTTGAAAGCTCATTGAAGCAAACAGAATGAACAAATGCACATCAATTCAAAAATGGTTCAATAAATCTCAATAAAAATCAAGGCTAAACAGAACACATCAAATGATCATCATACCAAAAATCAAGGCATTTGGACAAGTATAAGCAAGTCAAAGAAATTCACTAAGTCAAGGTAAGCATAAACAAGCTCAAAGGAAGCACAAATTGATACATCAATTTAAGGCAATCCTAAAACAGAGATGACAAGTGATAAATGACTCAAACCAAATCCAAGACAAACTTCAATGTGTCTAGAAAACATGTGTAAAATTTCAAGTTCATATGGTAAAGAATAAGAATTTCACAAATCATTAAAGTTCAACACTCATCAAAAGTTCAAACATGACCAACCAGCAATGAAAATCTCAAACAAATCATAAATGGATCCAAAAATTCCACAAAAATTCATGACAAATCCTAACATCCAGAAGAAGCATCATGCAAAAATTCAGATCAATTGGCATTTATTTGGCATGGTAAATAAAATCAGCAAATCAAGAAAGCCAAGGTGTGACACACATTATCACACCTACATTAAACAGATCATATCTCATTAACCAGAAATGAGAAAAATACAAACTCTATACCAAAATGACCATTAGGATGCCTAGTTTCAGCATGTCAATTTTCACATTCATTGGATCAACCATCATTATTTCACAAAAAAAATGGCAAGCAAGGTACAACATAGCATATGCATGAACAAACCCTAGGCAAATTTAAAATCCAACCGAGCACAAATTCTGGAAAAATAACCATAAAATAGTAGACATCATGAGGAGAACAATGGAAAAAACCACACATTAATTGGATGCATATTTATGGAGTTATAATTTTTGGAATGAAGAGAAAAATTAAAAAAACATGAAATGGCATAGCATGAACATGGATGAAGGAAAGAAAATAAATCAGCAAGGCATATTTTGGAAATGCAGGCACGGGGAATCGAAGCCGGCTCAAATTTGAACTGGAAAGCGCGCCAACGACCAAAATGCGGTCGTTTCAACCAAACCCTAGGCGCATGCAAAAGTCCATAATCCGCAGGAAAAACTCAGGAACGCGTAGGAAAATCCGTAGGAAAGGCTATGAAGGCCGCATGTAAATTCGCAGGTAATTTCCAGCAAATGAAGAACACGATGAAGATCCTCGTGATCTTCATCATCCAATTTCCAAAAAATTTCAACATCTCCAAAAATGAAAATTAAGCATTGCAACATGTAGATCTAACATCAGGCAACACGAATCAACATGCATTTCATCAAATAACAACATCATAAGCATGGATCGAGCAAATCAACTTTGGACATGAAACTTTAAATCCACGAAACTCTCTCAATATAGCATGGAATCAAATGATTTTTAGCTCAGAATCACCACACAAGCAAGCTCTATAAATATCACATGATGAATTTAAGAAAAGAGAGGATCGAATTCACACCTCTTATAGAGCAGCTTTCGATTTCAAGTGTTCCAGGTCCTGGCAATGCTCCAATCGTATCCTAGCAACCTTGTATGAGTGAATGGAAGAATCTTTGATGCTTAATTGGCTTTGAATCCACAGATTTGAGATTTCACCATTGATGCTCTTCAAACTCAAACTGCTTCAAATGGCACGGATTCACCTGGATCTTGCTCGCAGCTTACTCTATGATGATGTTAGATGAAGAATCAAGCAAGAATTATGCAATTGCTATGAAGAAATGAGAGAAAAAAATGAGAGAAAATTGAGAGCAAAAATTCTAGATCTGAATTTGTGAAGTGTGGTTACTGAATTTCTGTTAGGATTTGGCTTAAATACCCTCTACTAATCACCCTCTAAACATGTTTAATTAATTGGTTAAGTGAATTAGCAAAAAGAGGTGTTTTGGCCAAAATTGCATTTCACCCTTATGCATGTGCATGGTGCATGAACAGTGCACGAATTTAGTTCAAATTCACTTAAAATGATATTTTGGAGCTATTGGTAATTGGAAAATGTTCAAATGAATTACCAATTTTAAACTTTGAAAATTCCCTCCAAAATTCAAGATTTTTGCAAATGTTCATGAAATGAGAATTGATGCAATGTTATGCAAGAATGTGAAATTATAGGTCATGACATGAAATTAGCAAAAAGAGCCATGTGATTTGGAGCAATGGTTGAGAAGTTATGCCCTTTTGAAGTTCAATCCACACTTGGCCATCTTTTGATCATATCTCTCCAACCACAAATGATAAATTGATGTTCTTGGACATTTTGGAAAGGTGAGAGCAAGATCTTCAACTTTCATGTTGTACAAAATTTCATTTGAAGCTTGCTTGGTCATGTAAACTTGAGGAGAAGACCTTTCCATTTTTGGCAGTTTGAAATTACAGGTCACTTACTATTTTTGGAAACTTTTCATCTGACCTCAAATTCTTCATTGTGGATGTTTGAAATGTCAAATGATACTTGTATGGACATGAATGAGGTCTCTTTGACCATCTCCCACCTTCAAATTCAATATTGAATGCATAGTTGACTTGTGTTGACTTTTCTAGGGTTTCAGTTGACCTAGCTATGCTCAGATGAAATTCAAGCCTCTTCCACTTGAGATCTTGATCCAAAATGATGCCATGGTTCATATGAACTCTTATGAATGATCATGGTGCCCAAATTCTTCAGAATGGCCACCATCTATTGCTTATTGAAATGCATTGACTGCCTTGACCTGTAATTGCTTCATCTGCAGGTAACAAGGTTAGATGACATATTTTTGTACTTTTGGTTAGTAAACAAATGAAACGCAATGATATACAAATGCAAAATATGCTTGGTGATCAAGAATCACACTCAAAAGACAACCCACCCACAGGGAAGGAAGCAACAAGGTGCACAATGATCCTTGAGGCAATGATATGATATGATATGATGCCGTGAGGGATCTTAGGGACAAAATTGGGGTCTTACATGATCGTCTCCCCATAGGACTGCTAGGCTTCGTATAGTCTCTCGTTTGTATGTCAATTAAGGTAGCATGTGTAACACCCTTCTAAATACCCCAAAATATTAATTTAAAATAATAACATATAATAATCAGAGTAATTATGCCCCGAAGGGTGTCACACGATCATCAAACAATAACCATCAAATATGTCCTGTCATGCTCATTTATTTAATTCAAAACATAAAGTATCTGCATAATACGCAGCGGATAGACATCAATTCAATTATTCCAAACATGTAACATATTACATGCAAAATGGTTCACAACCAATCAATAAGATATTCAAACGTCCCATCCCGATGTTACATCTATCAGAGCATGACCCACTTAGGAGACTACACTAGACTCCAAGCATTTGCTTCTACTCAACTCACTGCTCGTTTCCTGAAAAATAGTTGTAAGGGTGAGTTCCTCAATCAATATAATAAGCATTATACAACGTTATGTAATGTTAAGTAAATAACGCATCAAATCACCCTAACCAGACTACACACTCCATAACGGCAGTATCAACGCAAACATTATACTCAACAATAATATATATCATATGTATAGTCTCAAACCATATTCAACACCAACAACACAACACAACGATTTACTCACTAATTCCTCACAATGGGAATTAGCTACAGCCCCACAGGCTATGCCATGCATTCATTATGCAATGAGACTCCATGAAATGCGGTACCAACTCTTCTTGAACATATAGTCCAAGCTCACCGATCCCTCCGGATACGGCTACTGAGCTCACTAGTCCCACTCATTGAGATCTAATGACTCACTCACTAATTCCTCACCATGGGAATTAGCTACAGCCCCAAAGGCTAGACTATGCACACTACTCATCTAGTATGCAAACATCAACAACAATTTCACAAGGATTCACTCACTAATTCCTCACCATGGGAATTAGCTACAGCCCCAAAGGCTAGAATATGCATACTAATCACCTAGCAATGCAATAACAACAACAACAACAACAACAATTCAAGAATAGACATATGCTCACACTCTAAGCCATACAACAGTCTATTAATAATGCATACATAACCGATACATTCACAGCATTATGCATACCATCACATATCATCAACACATTTTATCACGAAAGCATATCATATCATGCCATATAATTAATCATAGTATTAGCACACCCTACTAATACCTATGCCTCTCTAAACAACGGGAAATGATCCCTAATACATCGGTCCTCAGCTAAATCACATCATTCAGCCTAGACAGCCAAAAACTGCATCACCACCACACAGAATTTACCATCCAACATCAACTTCTGCACAGCACAGTTCGCGCCGTGCAGCAGGGTTCGCGCCGCGAACGGTGCATTACAGAACCCTTCTGGAATTGCCAGTTCGCGCCGCGAACTGGGCTTCGGGCCGCGAATCGCGCGCGAACAGAACCCTCTGCTACAGAAACCAGATTTCAGATCTACAATGGTTTTCCCTATTACGAAACCTATCCGATCCAACCTTTCACAGTCCAATTTACATCAAATAATCGTCCATATTCTCAACACAATTCATATCTTATTTGATTTCACAAAATCTAACACGGTTACATCAAATTCCTACGAATTTCCTCTCGATTCTACCCCAATTTCGTTCATCCAAAAAGGTTCACAATTCATCATAATCATCCAATTCAGAGGTAATTTAAAGGTCTATCACTACCCATGACATATTATCATATAATACCCGTTAATCAACGATAAACCCCCCTTACCTGAGTTAATCCGGCAAATTCTGCAGCTTCAAGCTCTTCCTCTTCTCTTGTTCTGCCTTTTGCCCTTTTTCTCTTTCAGCCGCTTCTCTTTTCCTTTTCACGTGAAAACCCTTGTTCCAAAATTGGGACTTTTTATTCCAACTTATATATTCCAATAAATAATTATTCCAATAATTATTATTCCAAAATAATAATAATAATCCAAATTTCTAATTATTCAATTAAATTAATAAATAAAATATTAATTTAAATTAAATAATTGTCTTATTTTAATTGGGGTGTTACAACTCTCCCCCACTAAAAGAGTTTTCGTCCTCGAAAACATACCTCAAGCGAACAACTCTGGGTAAGACTCCTTCATCTGACTCTCCAGTTCCCAAGTCACATTGCCACCTGCTGGTCCTCCCCAAGCTACCTTCACTAAGGCAATCTCTTTACCCCGTAACTGCTTCAACTCTCGATCCTCAATCCTCATAGGTGATGTTTCAACAGTCAGGTTATCTCTCACCTGTACATCATCTAATTGGACAACATGCGACGGATCATGAATGTATCTCCTCAACTGAGACACATGAAAAACATCATGCAAATTCGCAAGCGACGGCGGTAAAGCGACACGATAGGCTACCTCTCCTATCCTTTCCAAAATCTGGTAAGGACCAATAAATCGAGGAGTCAACTTCTTTGACTTCAAAGCTCGACCAACACCAGTTATCGGAGTAACACGAAGAAACACATGATCTCCCTCTTGGAACTCAAGTGACTTTCTTCTCTTATCATGATAACTTTTCTGACGACTCTGAGCAATTCTCATCTTATCCTGAATCATCTTAATCTTTTCAGTAGTCTGTTGAACAATTTCCGGTCCAACCACAGCACTCTCGCCGGACTCATACCAACATAAAGGTGTCCGACACCTCCTACCATACAAAGCTTCAAACGGTGCCATACCAATGCTCGAATGAAAACTATTGTTGTAGGTAAACTCAACCAAAGGTAAATAACAATCCCAAGCACCTCCTTTTTCCAAAACACAAGCTCTCAAAAGATCCTCCAATGACTGAATCGTCCTCTCAGTCTGACCATCAGTCTGCGGATGATATGCAGAACTCAATCTCAGCTTAGTTCCCAAAGCCTTCTGCAAACCTTCCCAAAACTTCGATGTAAATCTAGGATCTCTGTCCGAAACAATACTCGACGGAATACCATGTAAACTTACAATCTTCTCAATATACAACTCAGCCAATCGCCCTAACGGATAATCCATTCTGATCGGAATGAAATGAGCCGATTTTGTCAACCTGTCAACAATCACCCAAATAGCTTCAAAATTCCTACTTGTCCTCGGTAAACCCGAAACAAAATCCATACTGATACTATCCCACTTCCACTCTGGAATAGCCAACGGTTGCATTAGTCCAGACGGCTTCTGATGCTCAATCTTTGACTTCTGACAAGTCAAACAAGAATAAACAAAACTCGCAATTTCTCTTTTCATTCCCGGCCACCAAAATAACTTCTTCAAATCATGATACATCTTCGTAGCTCCAGGATGAATACTTAAGCCACTACGATGTCCCTCCTCAAGAATACTCTTCTTAAGCTCAATAACATTCGGAATACACACCCGACTACCAAATTTCAAAACACCATTCTCATCAACTCTGAATTCACCACCTCGACCTTGATTCACTAAAGTCAACTTATCAACCAAATGCATATCGGATTTCTGACCCTCTCTGATCTCCTCCAGAATACCACTCGTTAACTTCAACATTCCCAATTTAACACTGTTGTGAGTACTCTCACACACCAAACTCAAGTCTCTAAACTGCTCAATTAAATCCAATTCCTTAACCATTAACATAGACATATGCAATGATTTCCGACTCAATGCATCGGCCACTACGTTTGCTTTACCCGGATGGTAGTTCAACCAAAGTCATAATCCTTCAGAAACTCTAACCATCTCCTCTGTCTCATATTCAGCTCTTTCTGATCAAACAAATACTTTAAACTTTTATGGTCACTGAAAACCTCAAATCTTGACCCGTACAAGTAATGCCTCCATAACTTCAAAACAAATACCACGGCTGCCAACTCTAAATCATGTGTCGGATAGTTCCTCTCATGAATCCTTAGCTGTCTCGAAGCATAAGCTATAACCTGCTTATTCTGCATCAACACACCACCTAAACCCAACAATGAAGCATCACAATAAACCTCGAATAGTTCCGACGAACTCGGTAATATCAGGATAGGGGCAGTAGTCAACCTTTTCTTTAACTCTTGGAACCCTTCCTCACATTTTGAATCCCAAACAAACGCTTGCCCCTTCCTAGTCAACATTGTCAACGGTAACGCCAACTTGGAAAATCCCTCAATGAATTTTCTATAATAACCTGCAAGTCCAAGAAAACTCCTTATCTCAGAAACTGACTTCGGAGCTTCCCACTTAGACACCGCTTCTATCTTAGAAGGATCAACAGCAACACCACCTCTTGAAATCACATGACCAAGAAAACTAACTTCTTCTAACCAAAATTCACACTTAGACAGTTTAGCAAATAACTTCTTTTCTCGTAGAACTCCTAAAACCACTCTCAAATGCTCAGCATGCTCTTCTTCAGATTTCGAATACACCAAAATGTCATCAATAAACACTACTACAAACTTGTCCAGGTACGGATGGAAAATCCTATTCATATACTCCATAAATACTCCAGGCGCATTAGTCACACCAAAAGGCATTACAGAATACTCATAATGTCCATACCTTGTTCTGAAAGCAGTCTTCTGAATATCCTCAGTTTTCACACGTATCTGATGATACCCGGATCTCAAATCTATTTTGCTGAACACACTTGCACCAACCAACTGATCCATCAAATCATCAATCCTCGGCAAAGGATACCGATTCTTGATCGTCACTTTATTCAGTTGCCTGTAGTCCACACACAACCTCATAGTGCCTTCTTTCTTCTTAACCAACAACACTGGTGCACCCCACGGTGACACACTTGGACGAATAAATTTCTTATCCAACAGATCTTCCAACTGACTCTTCAATTCAGTTAACTCAACAGCAGACATACGATAAGGAGCCATCGATATCGGTCTAGTACCAGGTACCAATTCAATTGAGAACTCAACTTCACGCTCTGGCGGTAATTCATTCACTTCTTCAGGAAACACATCAGGAAAATCACACACCACGGCTAAGTCGCCAATCACCAGTTTACCGTTAGCCTCCAAAGTCGCTAATAGCATAAACAGCTCTGCCCCATCAGCTACTTCCTCATCCACTTGCCTTGCTGATAAAAACAAACTCTTTTCTTCCTCAACTTCAGGAAATACCACAGTCTTATCAAAACAATTGATAGAAACTCGGTTAAACACCAACCAATTCATACCCAAGATAACATCAATTTGCACTAACGGAAGACACACAAGGTCTATCTCAAATTCTCTACCAAAATACTCAAGGGACAACTTAAACAGACAGAAGTAGTAGTCACTGAACCCTTCGCAGGAGTATCAATCACCATACTACCAAACATCTCAGATATCTCTAACTTAAGTTTCACGGCACAATCCAAAGATATAAAAGAATGAGTCGCACCTGTGTCAATAATAGCTACAAGAGGAAAGCCATTAATACAACACGTACCTCGGATCAAACGATCATCTGCAGAAGTCTCAGAACCCGATAAAGCAAAAACCTTGCCTCCTGACTGATTCTCTTTCTTTGGCTTTGGACACTGTGGACTGATATGACCCAACTCTCCACAGTTGAAACAAGTCACAGTCTTCAACCGGCACTCTGCAGCCAAATGACCACCTTTTCCACACTTGAAACATTTCATCTCAGCACTGGTACACTCATGAACACGATGTCCAGCTCGACCACATCTGTAACACTTAACAGGAGCACTAGAATCTCCCCCACTAGGCCTCTTCATCCCATTCTGCCTCTGAAAACCCTTGCCAGCTGCATACGGTTTTCCACGATCAATCTGATTCTTGCCTTTCCTATCAACCCTCTGCTGATAGCTCTCAGCTCTTGCCTTGGAATCCTGTTCAAAAATTCTGCAACAGTCCACCAAATCAGAAAACACTCGGATCCGCTGATATCCAATAGCCTGTTTGATCTCGGGACGCAACCCGTTCTCAAACTTCACACACTTCGAAAATTCCCCAGCAGCCTCAGCATATGGAGTATAATACTTCGACAGCTCTGTGAACTTAGCAGCATACTCAGTAACAGTCCGGTTACCCTGCTTCAATTCCAAGAACTCTATCTCTTTCTTCCCTCTGACATCCTCTGGAAAATACTTCCTCAGAAATCTCTCCCTGAACACAGCCCAAGTGATCTCAGCATTCCCAGCAGATTCCAATTCAGTGCGGGTAGCAACCCACCAATCATCAGCTTCCTCTGACAGCATATGTGTACCGAACCTGACCTTCTGGTTATCAGCACACTCAGTTACTCTGAAGATCCTCTCAATCTCCTTCAACCACTTCTGAGCACCATCTGGGTCGTATGCTCCCTTAAACATTGGAGGATTGTTCTTTTGGAACTCACTCAACTGACGAGCAGCTCCCATTCCCACCACATTCGGATTTCCTCCAAGTACTCCAGCCAGCATACCCAGAGCCTCAGCAATCGCAGCATCATCTCTACCTCTTCCAGCCATCTCTATTCTGAAAACCCAACAAGCCAAAACAATAAGTACTGATAGGGTTACACAACACCTATCCCGTACAGGGGAAACAGAATAATTACGACTCGACACGACCGACTATGCTCTGATACCACTAATGTAACACCCTTCTAAATACCCCAAAATATTAATTTAAAATAATAACATATAATAATCAGAGTAATTATGCCCCGAAGGGTGTCACACGATCATCAAACAATAACCATCAAATATGTCCTGTCATGCTCATTTATTTAATTCAAAACATAAAGTATCTGCATAATACGCAGCGGATAGACATCAATTCAATTATTCCAAACATGTAACATATTACATGCAAAATGGTTCACAACCAATCAATAAGATATTCAAACGTCCCATCCCGATGTTACATCTATCAGAGCATGACCCACTTAGGAGACTACACTAGACTCCAAGCATTTGCTTCTACTCAACTCACTGCTCGTTTCCTGAAAAATAGTTGTAAGGGTGAGTTCCTCAATCAATATAATAAGCATTATACAACGTTATGTAATGTTAAGTAAATAACGCATCAAATCACCCTAACCAGACTACACACTCCATAACGGCAGTATCAACGCAAACATTATACTCAACAATAATATATATCATATGTATAGTCTCAAACCATATTCAACACCAACAACACAACACAACGATTTACTCACTAATTCCTCACAATGGGAATTAGCTACAGCCCCACAGGCTATGCCATGCATTCATTATGCAATGAGACTCCATGAAATGCGGTACCAACTCTTCTTGAACATATAGTCCAAGCTCACCGATCCCTCCGGATACGGCTACTGAGCTCACTAGTCCCACTCATTGAGATCTAATGACTCACTCACTAATTCCTCACCATGGGAATTAGCTACAGCCCCAAAGGCTAGACTATGCACACTACTCATCTAGTATGCAAACATCAACAACAATTTCACAAGGATTCACTCACTAATTCCTCACCATGGGAATTAGCTACAGCCCCAAAGGCTAGAATATGCATACTAATCACCTAGCAATGCAATAACAACAACAACAACAACAACAATTCAAGAATAGACATATGCTCACACTCTAAGCCATACAACAGTCTATTAATAATGCATACATAACCGATACATTCACAGCATTATGCATACCATCACATATCATCAACACATTTTATCACGAAAGCATATCATATCATGCCATATAATTAATCATAGTATTAGCACACCCTACTAATACCTATGCCTCTCTAAACAACGGGAAATGATCCCTAATACATCGGTCCTCAGCTAAATCACATCATTCAGCCTAGACAGCCAAAAACTGCATCACCACCACACAGAATTTACCATCCAACATCAACTTCTGCACAGCACAGTTCGCGCCGCGCAGCAGGGTTCGCGCCGCGAACGGTGCGTTACAGAACCCTTCTGGAATTGCCAGTTCGCGCCGCGAACTGGGCTTCGCGCCGCGAATCGCGCGCGAACAGAACCCTCTGCTACAGAAACCAGATTTCAGATCTACAATGGTTTTCCCTATTACGAAACCTATCCGATCCAACCTTTCACAGTCCAATTTACATCAAATAATCGTCCATATTCTCAACACAATTCATATCTTATTTGATTTCACAAAATCTAACACGGTTACATCAAATTCCTACGAATTTCCTCTCGATTCTACCCCAATTTCGTTCATCCAAAAAGGTTCACAATTCATCATAATCATCCAATTCAGAGGTAATTTAAAGGTCTATCACTACCCATGACATATTATCATATAATACCCGTTAATCAACGATAAACCCCCCTTACTTGAGTTAATCCGGCAAATTCTGCAGCTTCAAGCTCTTCCTCTTCTCTTGTTCTGCCTTTTGCCCTTTTTCTCTTTCAGCCGCTTCTCTTTTCCTTTTCACGTGAAAACCCTTGTTCCAAAATTGGGACTTTTTATTCCAACTTATATATTCCAATAAATAATTATTCCAATAATTATTATTCCAAAATAATAATAATAATCCAAATTTCTAATTATTCAATTAAATTAATAAATAAAACATTAATTTAAATTAAATAATTGTCTTATTTTAATTGGGGTGTTACAGCATGGTTCCTTCGTCTAGGACTTCCTTTTTGCATGAACACTCCTAAAACACAAACAAACTCTTGATTTTCTTTTCTTAAGAACACGTTAACTCCTTCTACTACAGGTGAGTAAGTCTCAAAAGGTCGAGCATCCGGTAGATTGCGTAGTAACGTCGTTCATTTAAAAAACACAAAACAAACAAAAATAGGTTAGCCGAGCTACGGTGCTCTGATTCTCAATCCTTCTTGAGATACGTATGCAGCAGGGTAGGGCCTGTGCGAGCAATAACTCTTTCTTTTTCCTACTTTGATTTTCTCTCTTTCGCATCGCATATAGGACTTTTTATACACACACTTTAGACATAAATAGCAAGCGTGGATCCTGTGGAGTACCACAAACGTGAAGGGGTGTGATAACCTTCCCTTCACGTAACCGGCCCCCTTACTCAGTTTTCTTTGGTTCGAGACTTTGTTTTATCCGTTCCCTCTTGGTTATGCAGTACTACCTTTCCCTCCTCTTGGGATAAAAGTACATAGCTGACGACTCTATTATTTTTTCCGCGCCACCTCCTTTTCGCGTTTGTACTTGGATTCGGGAAATCCGGGGAGCGACAGCTGGCGACTCTGCTGGGGATTTATTTTCCCTAGTGGGCCTTTCCTATCGTTTGTTTGTTTATTGTTTATTGTGTGTCATTTATTTATTGCTTTGCATACTTATCTGCTTGCATTGCATCCTATGTGCGCTTTACTGTTTCATGCATACTGTGCTGGTTGTGTATTTGTTTCACTGTTGGGTGGGAGTCACAAGAGGTAAAAGGCCCAATACACAGGCTATGAGTGAACTTTAGGACACCTAAGAATAGAGTGATTCATGGGAAGCGGGTGGTATGGCGCCACTTAGCGGAACATGGTATCACGAGCAGTTCAGATTCTGATGGGGTATTATCGTTGCATACATCTGGTGTGCATACGATGATATTCTTGAAAGGATTGTTTATCCTGCGTTTCTCTTGACCTTACCCTGGCCTAGATTACACCCGTGAGTGGGGCGGGAATGAATCATTTACAGGTACTGATGGTGACTTGTTCTGTTGGTGACTTTTGTCTGGTTCTTGTTGGTGACCGTTGGTTCTGAAGTATGGGTTCTAAGTTGATGACTGTGTTCTATGGTTCCCGGTTCCGAATTCATGCTGAAGTTCTGATCCTGTGCCTCGTGATACACAGCCAACCCGCCATTGTTTCATCATTTTGCATCATAGCATGTTTATTTTCAAAAAAAAATAATGCATAAAAAAAAGTCAACCCGCATATGCATATCATTTTTCAGCCTTTTCAATCATCAGAGCAGGGTGTCCAGAATCAGAAAGGGCCGTGTACTTTCACTAGTGCTAGATTGATGAATCACGGGGATGTCTTTGCAATAGACAATGAAGATGGTGACAGTGATTGTGATATGGATAATTGGGTGCTGTTGCACCCCAAAATTTGCCCTCTATTTTTAACTCTAACCAATTTTTTGTTTCACATTCATTTGCATCATCTTCATAGCATAACATTTTTTCTGTCTTAATATTAGCCGGAATAATTTCTCGGAATTTACAAACAGACTGGTCAAATTAACTTTTTAACTGTGCCTAAAATTAGTCAACGAAAAAATGTCAAGTTTAAGTTTGCAAATGTCGGTAACATTAATCTGCGGTTCACGTGGTTTAATTTGACATGCTAAAAATATTTTTACGACTATTTTTGGTCATATGTTGATCAGTCTGAGCAGTTTAAACGGTCATAATTTTTATTTCAAAATCCGACCAAACGCTGTATTTTTCCGAGTCATTTATTTCGCGCTGATTATTTTGACGTGTTCATTTTATTTTTTCGAGCATTTTGGTGCCTGACTTTTATTTTTTTGAGTCTATTTATTTTTATATTGGGTCTAGAATAAATAAATAGGTTAATTAGTTTTTATTTTAATTTTAACTATTTTAATTATTTAACTTTATTCAGTTTTTAATTTAATATTGGGTTTCAAAATAAACTTAGGCCCATTATCATTAACCTAATTTGTTCCTATATATATTTACTAGCATGACTGATAGAGGGAGGCAGAAAGACAGAACAAAAAAAAAGAGAAACTGAGAGTGGCTGATCTATACTATCGTACACACAGTTTGGTAATAGTTTATATATGATATATACTTTATCTATTTTGTTGATATATTTGTTACTGTGTTTCAAATACATGTTCATATATGTAACTAGTGTGTTTAAATATATATATATATATATATATATATATATATATATATATATATATATATATATATATATATATATATATATATATATATTTCTATTTTATGTTATAATTTGATTATGTTTTCGGATCGGATCGTGTCAATACGCCATTTTCACATATACGTGTATGAGGCGTGACATTTGTGTTATCCGATCCAGTTGCGATGATCGCAATTTTGCGCTGGCAACGCCGTTGTTTTTTTTAAATTCATATTTTTTTATATACATATATTTAGATCTGCACATTTTTTTTCATAACTAACTACCCTGATTTTTCCTAAACCCTGACAATTTCGCCACAAACTCTAAATTTCAAACCTAAAATTTTAACCGTGTTATTTCCTTTAAACCATAAACCTTTTCTTAAACCTTAACAAACCTTATTATTATTTCCTATTTTCGCTCATATTTATGTTATTCATACACTGTAACTGCTTCGCCCTTGTAATATTTTAAGTTTTAACTTGTAATATTTTCAGTTTTACTTTTCGCCATCTTTATTATGTAACTGCACCAAAGCGTTGTAATAATTAGGGTTTTATTTTCTGCCATTGATTTTTCTGCCATTTATTTTTCTGCCATTTAAATTCCTGCCATTGATCCTATATTAACTGCGTGGTTTAGTAATGTAGGGCGTGAAAACCTACTAAATTAAGTATTTAATATTTTTCTATAACCTTTATATTTTTTTGTAAATAAATAATAAATACTAACTATTTTAATAACTTTTTTTTTATTACTTACTTATAATAATAAAGCCTTATATATTTTGTAAATAAAATTTAATTGACCATTTTTCTAATTGAATAATAATAATAAACCTATTAATCTAATAATTTGATATTTTCTATAACCTTTATTTATTTTGTAAATAACAAACTTAATATTTTTCATATAACTCTTTTATTTTATAATTTGTCCATTAATATATTTTAAATTCTTTTATTATTACTAATTTATTTTAAACTCATATTTTTCTAATAACTTCTAAAAAAATCTAACTTGTTTAACCTAAAATAATTTCTTTTAAAATTCTAACCTTTTTATTATCACTTTATTATTATTGTTATTTTATTATTGCTTTATTACCATTGTTTATTTATTATTTTATTATTATTTGCTTTTATCTATTCTATTTTTGCTTCATTATTTTTCTTATTTTAATTTTGTTTTATTTATAATATTAGGAACAAATGTATAGGTTGTAAATTTATTCTTTCTCGCCTGATTATTATGTATCTGTCCCATAGCCATGTAATAGTTTAGGAATTTATTTTTCTTGCTTTTATTTTTGTAAATATTTATTGCGTGGTTAGTAATTTAGGGAGTGCAAAAAACTAACTGTAAATAATTGAACTTAGAAAATTAAATTCAAGACAAATATCTGAAAAATAACACTCACACACGTAAGTCGATCTTTGATCGCCATCTGTACTTCCTAGGGTATTCCTCTTGGTTGCTTTCTTTAAATGGTCAAGTCCCTCGAAAATAGGGGTGTCTTAAGCAAAGTCCCTTCAAACAGAACAATCATCAAGTCCCTATAAACTTAAAAGATCAAGTCCCTACGAGGTTGCCTACGATAATGATCTTGTCCCTTCGGTAAATATGATGATAGTCCCTACGAGTTGCTAAAGACACCCCTTATGTTGCATTCATTGACCATACGATGACCCTACGCCCGTCCCTTAAACACATCAAAGGTAATGACTACCTATTCCTTAATAATAGGGACAGTCTTACCATTGAAAGAATATACGAGAACACGAAAGCCTTAATCTAGGGTAGGTATCTCATAGTTACTTGCTCACACTTTTCAAAATTACTTTTACACCTCACAATTTCTAAACTAGGCTTTGTATACACCCATACGAGGGCCATTACAAAGTACTTAAAGAAATTTTTCTAATCACACACTACACTCTTGCAAACAAACAAAGTGAGCTAAGTAACTAAGAGCCCATGGATAACCATGGATATAAAGGGTGCTAATACCTTCCCTTTGTATAACCTACCCCCCGAACTCAAAATCTTTTTAAGGTCTTTCCTGTTCTTTTATGTCCTTTCCTTTTGGATAAAATAAAAGTCGGTGGCGACTCTTGCTATCCGCAACATTTAACTAAAGTCAGTTCTCCCACCGTGTTACAGAACTGGCGACTCTGCTGGGGATTTAATAAAAGAGGGGTACCCTTAGGAATTAGATCACTTTAAAATTGTTTGCCTTGTTTGCTTTATACTTATCTGTTGGGTGCTCTTATGTGTGAAAGACCCTAACCCGGATCTAGTGTACCTTAGGTAAATGGCAATAGACCAAGGAAACTGTACGGCGTATATCGATATAGTTGATCTGGTGGCCATAGTTAGTGTGACTTCTTGGTTGGTGCTTATGTTCCTTAAGCAAGTTGAGGATAATATGAGGCTGCCATATGTTGTCAATACACTAACTGACTTTTAGAACCCTAGTCATCCCATCTTGGCCTTTAGAAAGTAGTGAGATAACCGGCTTTGGTGAAGACTGAAGTTGGTTGATACTCGATACTACACTCATTGAGATCCTAAACTTGGAGGGTTTTGGTTGGCAAGTAAGTTGCCTACTGAACAACCACCCTTGTGAATGATCAATGATTTTGAGATCCCTTAGAACCTGGTTACTTTTGTAGGACAGGATGAATCAACTAAACTTCAGGGGAGGGTACTTACCTTTAAACCTCATGCAAGCCTTCAAACCTAGGGCTATTGTGTGACTTGTTTGTGTGTGCCACATGTTTGTGATTGAGCATAACATCATAGCATCATCATGCATCATAAGCATAGCATTTTCACTAACCATTTCAAGGACCAAAGGATTTATCTTTGTTCTTTGTTGCAGGTCATGGCTTCTGCTCGTAGGAATACTATCCGGATCAACTTTGTAGGAATACCTCCTAAGCTTAAGGAATTGGTCTCTCAAGTTTCTGAAAACTCCCAGTTCATCAAGAGGCATGGTCACCTACTGGATCTAGTCACTTCAGGGTTCAATGAAGACATGATGAGTGTCCTGTTTCAGTTCTTTGACCCTAAACATCATTGCTTCACATTTCCCGACTATCAGCTGGTTCCTACAATGGAAGAGTTCTCCAAGCTTCTGGGTATACCTATTCTTGATCAGAAACCCTTCACAGGCTTGGAAAAAGAGCTTAAACCTGAAGTCATTGCTGTAGCATTACATTTAAAGAAATCAGACATTGTCCTAGAAACAAGGAGTGGAGTTAAGGGTATTCTTGCTAAGGTATTGATGGAGAAAGCTCAAGTATTCCTGAAGGCTATGAGTTATGATGCTTTTGAGGAGATTTTAGCCGTATTGATTTATGGCTTAGTACTGTTCCCTAATCCAGACCAGTTCATAGACGTACACGCCATCAACATATTTCTGACTCGCAATCCAGTGCCTACATTACTTGGAGACATCTTACACTCTCTTCATACCCGTACTACGAAGGCACGAGGAACTCTGATGTGTTGCATACCTCTATTATCTAGGTGGTTTATTTCTCACCTTCCTCGATCAGTGATGAAGAATGAACAAGGGTTCAGGTGGTCCAAGAGGATTATGTCACTTTCTCATTCAGATATTCGTTGGTGCTCTAGATCTATGGAGAATGTTACCATCATTGACCGTTGTGGAGAGTTCCCTAATGTGCCACTCCTTGGCATAAGAAGGGGCATTACCTACAACCCTTCTTTAGCTCTACGTCAGTATGGTTACGCTCGGACTGATGGTCCTCATGACATGCTTATTCAGGGTATTATGTTCGACTACGACAACGATCTTCAAGGTTACCGTCGAATGTTCATACGAGCATGGGGTAAAGTGAACAAGGTTGACAGCAAGACTCTGGAACCCAAGTACACTATTCCTATGGAACCCTATCTCAGATGGGTACGATCTCGTGCTCAGACTCTTATGATGCCATATCCTGCTATCCTGCCAGTTACCATGGAGCCTGTTGCTGAAGGAGATACTTCTTACATCATTCTTCATCCAGACATGCCCACTGACATGGAAGAGCTACAGAGGTCCTGGATCCAGTTGAAGGAGCAAAGAGGTACTTTTGAGACTCATTACAAGGCAAGTTAGGAAAGAATCCTGGAGCTAACAAAACAACTTCACGAGGAGCGGAATCTCAACTCATACCTCAACACAAAGAGGAAACGTCCATGGGAGACTTAAAACCCCATTTTTTGTATTCATTTCATTTTTATTGTAAGCCCAAGGGGAAAACAAGTTTATTACTAATAAAAGTTTACTTTTTGGTGGTTTAAACAAATTTAAATCCTACGGTCCTTGAAAATATTGCATAAGCATCTACATACCATATTATTGCATCACAGGTTTCTTATGAACATGTATCTTATCTTCTCGCTGTTTATTTCAGCAGAAATGGCTCTTGAACAGACTGTCAAAGATCTCCAGGCTCAGAATGCACAATTCCAAGAGTTGATTCTGAACTTGTCCAAGGGGCAAGATGAGTTGAAGACATTGCTGGCTAAGAAGAAGAAGAAGACTAGAAGATCAGGAGGCCTTATCAATCTGGGAAGAAGATTCAGAGGCCCTATCAAGACAAAGGAACAGGTTGATGATTATGAGTCTGAAAATTCTGAGAAAGAGGGAGGTAGTCCCCATGATACTGTGGGAGATTCTGATTCTGAAGCAAATTATTATCATGATCCTAATGAAGATAAGTACAAGATGCTGGTGGATAGAATGAATGCTATGGAGTTACAAAAATCTTCTGGGCTGGATTTTGAAGATCTGAGTTTAATATCTGGAGTGGTTATACCTATTGGTTTCAAGGTTCCTGCTTTTGTGGTGTATGATGGTGTCTCATGTCCCAAGCTGCATTTAAGATCCTATGTCCGGAGGATTCAACCACATACTGCTGATAAGAAGTTATGGATTCATTTCTTCCAAGAGAGCTTGTCTGGAGCTCAATTGGAATGGTACTATCAATTGAAGAGTGTCAATATCCGTGATTGGAATGATCTTGCTGAGGCCTTCTACAGGCAATACCAATACAATGCTGATTTAGCACCTACTCGCATGCAGCTACAAAGCATGTCAATGGGTGCTAAGGAGAATTTCAAGGAGTATGCCCAGAAATGGAGAGACCTGGCTGGCAGAGTTCAACCTCCTCTGACTGACAGGGAGCTAGTGGATATGTTTATGAGTACGCTGAATAGTCCTTTCTATAGTCACCTCATTGGAAGCTCATCATCTGGTTTCACTGAGCTGATAATGACTGGAGAGCGTGTGGAAAGTGGTATAAGAAGTGGTAAGATACAGGCGGGTGCCTCTTCATCAAGCACTGCAAAGAAGCCCCCTAGTGGAAAGAAGGAGTCTAATGTTGTGTATGGTCAACCTGGCCGTAACAGAAGTCACCAATCCGTAGGAGCAGTTCACATTTCTAATCCTACTCCTGCAACACCAGAGCTACCATAGAGCAATCAATAGAAGCCTAGAAGACAATTCACCAAGATCAACATGTCACTGGCCCAAGCCTTGCAACACATGTTGAAAGGGGAACTCATTACTTTGAAGGACCCTCCTCAGAATCCTAATACTTCCTCTCCTCGGTACAATCCTAATGCACGATATGCCTATCATTCTAATTGTCCGGGACATGACACCAACAATTGCTGGGTGCTGAAAAATAAGATTCAAGATATGATTGAAGCTGGGGAGATTGAATTTGACCCTCCTGGGACTCCAAATGTGATTACTGCTCCCATGCCCAATCATGAGAAGACTGTTAATGCTGTTGATGAAGTTTCATATGTTTCCTCAGTAGCAGATGTGACTACTCCCTTATCAAGAAGAAGCTGGTGCAGGCTGGATTCTTTCCAGGTTGCAACGAAGACTGTTTTTATTGTGCCTACAAACCCGATAGCTGCTGGAAGTTGAAAGATGGTATTCAACGCCTCATGGACAATTACACTATATTGTTTGAGAGAACTCCTTCTGTGGAAAGTATGTGTGAACACCTAACTCGAGGTAAGAAGTTTGAAGATGTGGATATGGTTGATAAAGTGCCAGTGAAGATTACCTCCAAAGGCCCTGTCAAGATCACTTCCAAGGGTCCTATCAAAATTACTGCTGAAGGCCTGGTGAAGACTGTTGCTGAAGTTATAATGCCTCCCATGATTATTACCACTCCTGGCCCTATTCCTTATACTTCTGATAAAGCTATACCCTGGAATTACGGTTCTGATGTTTATATCCATGGTGTTAAGCAGGAACCTTTGACTGATACACCTGTTACTGATGATAACCTTGATGTTAATAATATTGCTGGATCTAGTAAGATCACCAGAAGTGGAAGAATTTTCTCTCCTCCAGCTACCTCAAAAAATACAGTTCTTCCAACTACTACCTCCACTTCTGAGCCAAGTACTGATGCTCGAGGCAAAGGTCCTGTGGTTGAACCTGTGCAAGCTGAAGCACCGACTGCTGAAAATCTCTCTAAACAGATGGAAGAAGTGCTGAAGATCATTCGTAAGAGTGATTATGATATTGTTGACCAGTTGGGGCATACTCCCTCAAAAATTTCCATGTTGTCTTTGTTGCTGTGTTCTGAGGCTCATGCTAAAGCCTTGATCAAATTCTTAAGGACTGCTCATGTACCAAATGAAATTTCTGCGGATCAATTTGAAAATTGTGTTGCACATCTGACTTATGATAATGGGTTAGGTTTTCTGATGCTGACTTGACTCCTGCCAAAAGAAACCATAACAGAGCTTTACATATCTCCATTGAATGTAGGGGCACTACCTTGACTCATGTGTTGATAGACAATGGCTCTTCATTGAATGTACTTCCCAAAGAGGTTCTGAACAAGCTCAGTCCTGAAGATGCTGTGTTAAGACCAAGTAATATAGTGGTGAGAGCCTTTGATGGTTCAAGAAGAATGGTGCATGGAGAAATAGATCTCCCGATCAAAGTAGGCTCTCAAGTCTTCGATTCTACCTTCTATGTAATGGATATTCGTCCTGCGTACTCTTGTTTGCTTGGGCGCCCCTGGATCCACGGGGCAGGTGCTGTGACCTCCACTCTACATCAGAAGTTGAGATATCCAGTGAAGGGAAAGATCGTAACTGTTTATGGAGAGGAAGAATATATGGTCAGTCATGTGAATACATTTAAGTATGTTGAAGTGGAAGGTGAATATGTTGAGACTCCTTGCCAGACATTTGAAGTAGTTCCTTGGGTCGTTCCCGCTACTGAAGCTCCTCCTGTGGTTAAAGAGTTCCTGTGGTTACCAGAGTACCTCCTACAATGGCTTCCCTCAAAGATGCTAGAGCTGTGGTTGAAGAAGGTGGTTGTACTATTTGGGGTCAGCTTCCCGACATTCCTTACAAGTCTGACAAGTTTGGTTTGGGTTTCACTGCAGAGTCCCAGAAGGCTGTTCGTCGTGCTCGTGCTGTTCGTATCACCAATCCAGGGAACATGAAAGATCAAATCAATGCTGTGGGTGACTATAATGAAGACTACAATCTGGATAACTGGATTTTTCCTACTGTGGGTGATGGGCTCAACAATTGGAAGACTGAAGACGTTATTCCTATCTCCTTTAGTCAGGAGTAAATACTATTACTGCGTTGTTATTTTTAAGCCTTGTGCCTTACCCGGGGCACAATGGTATGCTTGTTTCGGGATGTCATTTCATTTGCATACTTCATTCAATAAAAATCAATGGACGTTTTGTTTTCGTAAATATTGGGCTCTTTGTTTTTCTTTTATTTTATTTTCATCAGCTATGTGTTCTTACACACACCCACATCACTAAAATGCAGATCCTCATCCACCCTGGATCCTGTTGATAACAGTTCTACTATTGCCAATTATAATTTCGAGAATCCGATCTATCAAGCTGAAGATGGAAAGGATGAAGATTGTGAAGTACCTGTAGAGCTTGCTAGGTTATTACAACAAGAAGAGAAAGTTACACAGCCGCATGAGGAATCAATTGAGGTTGTAAATCTGGGTACTGAAGTAGACAAGAAAGAAGTCAAAATAGGAGCAGGCTTGGAAAACAGTGTCAAAGAAAGATTGAGTCGGATGTTACGTGACTATGTAGAGGTTTTCGCTGGAAAAATCAAGAGATGATATGGAATGATGAATGTCAAGAAGCTTTTGACAAAATCAAAAAGTATCTCCAAGAACCTATAAATCTGATGCCACCAGTTGAAGGAAGACCTCTAATCATGTATTTGACCGTGTTAGAAAATTCAATAGGGTGTGTGTTGGGGCAACATGACGAGTCTGGTCGAAAAGAGCATACAATATACTACCTTAGCAAAAGGTACCGACTGTGAAACAAGATATTCCCAGCTCGAGAAAGCTTGCTATGCTTTGGCTTAGGCTTCTCGCCGACTAAGACAGTATATGTTGAATCATATCACTTTATTGATTTCTAAGATGGATCTTATCAAATATACATCTGAGAAACCTGCTCTCTCCGGAAGAACAACAAGATGATTGTTGAACTCTGCACGCAGTTCAAAATAAAACACCATAACTCTTCTCCGTACCGGCCAAAGATGAATGGCGCCGTGGAGGCTGCTAATAAGAATATTAAGAAGATCATACAAAAGATGACAGTAACATACAAAGACTGGCATGAGATGTTACCCTTTGCTCTTCATGGTTATCGCACTTCAGTGCGCACTTTGACAGGGGCAACTCCTTTCTCTTTGGTCTATGGAATGGAAGCCGTGTTACCAGTGGAAGTTCAGATTCCCTCTCTAAGAATCATGAAAGAGGCAGGTTTAGACGAGGATGAATGGATTCAGACTCGACTCGACCAGATAAATTTGATTGATGAGAAGAGGTTGGCAGCTGTTTGTCATGGTCAGATGTACCAGAAACGGATGATCAAAGCTTTCAATAAGAAGGTTAAGCCAAAGGTATATCAGGCTGGTGACTTGGTAATCAAGCGTATCATACTACCACAGGGTGATCCTAGGGGCAAGTGGACTCCTACATATGAAGGACCATTTGTGGTCAAAAGAGTATTCTCAGGAGGTGCCATGATGCTTACTACTATGGATGGTGAAGACTTTCCACAGCCTGTAAACGCAGACATAGTTAAAAAATACTACGCATAAAAAGAGACCCGCTAGGTTGACTGGCCTAGGCAAAAATAAGGGCATCCCGGCAAACCAAAAGGGTTCGGGCAAAAATTAGGGATATATATAAAAAAAAATGTACACCCGGCAAGTCGAAAACCTGAAAAGGCGGCTTGGGCAAAAAAGGGTATCCCGGTGGATTGAAAACCTGAAAGGGCAATCCAGGCAAAAGTTAGGGATTAAAGCGTATGACTATGTCTCATTTGGATCACTCATGTAACTTCAACTGATGGTTCTACCTAAATCAAGTTCAAACAGATAAAGATCAATCCAATCGTTTCTGTCTCAACAGCAGAAGATGAGATATTTGAAGATAATGGCAATAGTAGAATTGAAACTCAATAAGATCATTTTTCACATAGCTGTTTTCTTTGTTTTATAAAAAAATTTCGACGAATTCCTCTTACTAGGATTTCTGTCTCCTTGTACAAACTTGCCTATGTATAGGTCACTTTGTGATATAAATAAAATTTCATCTTTGAATCCAGATTTACTTTTACTCTATTTACATAAGCGAAAACGTCCATTGGTTGTGTTTGAATGTATGTATGCTTTTGAATACGATTGATGTCTACCAGAAATGCATAAAATGCAGTAATAGTATTTACTAAGGACGAACGAGGGTAGTAGTTCAACGAAGCTTCGCCGGTTCATCCCCACTACAAATCCCCAGTAGAGCAAATCTATCTTTATAGATACTTCGAATTACGTCTCCCCTTGAATTTATGTCCATCTCTTTTATCCTCAGTCGGGATACTCAGGAACTTATTCCTTCAATAGAAGTACGACGAACGAATACGGGAAGTGACAAATACTATACTATCAAACAAGACGGGAACGAGTTCCTCATACTCTTCAGCAACGAATCGGGATTTATTTTCCCTAGCCAGCAGTTGTTATACAAAGATATCCGGACGCTTCAGGCCACATGATTCATACATACATCATTTACATCATACCATGGCATATCCATAAGTGCATAATACATTTACTTAGATGCACCATGCCATGCATGCATACATATTGCATAAACTAACCTTTTCCTTGCAGGATGGTTATATACAAATAAAATACTATCAACAATTCACAACAGGTCAGAAACGATCTATACGAAGATCTAGTGCTGATACTTAATCATTACTCAAGGTGTCCTTGGATAGTAGGCAAACGGTCTATACGAAGATCTATTCCATAGTCCAGGATATTTTCAGGAGATTTCATCCTGACACTCTTTTGTTCTTGGATATTAGGCAAACGGTCTATACGAAGATCTATTCCCTAATCCAGGATATTTCCAGAAGAGATAATCATCACGAAGATTTATTTCTACTGGTTTATTCAACAATTCAAAACAGTTCAGAGACGATCTATACGAAGGTCTAGTGCTGATACTTAATTCAGAAAGAAATCGCCACGAAGATTTGGTTCTGACACTTAAATTAAAAGTATGTTCTTAGATACGATTCAGAGACGGCCTATACGAAGACCTAGTACTGATATCCAGTATCAACATCAAGATATTATCACCTCCTGATATTATGGATGGCATCTATAAGCCCATCTCTGGTTCTTCCAAGTGGCATCTTCAAGCCCACTTAAGCATATACAACCAGTCATCAGTGTTACTTTACGCACCGGCGAGTGCAAATTTTTGGGCTTTTGTGTTCAATCCCCTTCAACCTTCCAAGTCACGAATGGCACACAAGCCAATCTAACTCCTCAGGTTTCAGAAAATTGAACAGGGGCAGCTGTTGCACCCCAAAATTTGCCCTCTATTTTTAACTCTAACCAATTTTTTGTTTCACATTCATTTGCATCATCTTCATAGCATAACATTTTTTTCTGTCTTAATATTAGCCGGAATATTTTCTCGGAATTTACAAACAGACTGGTCAAATTAACTTTTTAACTGTGCCTAAAATTAGTCAACGAAAAAATGTCAAGTTTAAGTTTGCAAATGTCGGTAACATTAATCTGCGGTTCACGTGGTTTAATTTGACATGCTAAAAATATTTTTACGACTATTTTTGGTCATATGTTGATCAGTCTGAGCAGTTTAAACGGTCATAATTTTTATTTCAAAATCCGACCAAACGCTGTATTTTTCCGAGTCATTTATTTCGCGCTGATTATTTTGACGTGTTCATTTTATTTTTTCGAGCATTTTGGTGCCCGACTTTTTTTTTTTGAGTCTATTTATTTTTATATTGGGTCTAGAATAAATAAATAGGTTAATTAGTTTTTATTTTAATTTTAACTATTTTAATTATTTAACTTTATTCAGTTTTTAATTTAATATTGGGTTTCAAAATAAACTTAGGCCCATTATCATTAACCTAATTTGTTCCTATATATATTTACTAGCATGACTGATAGAGGGAGGCAGAAAGACAGAACAAAAAAAAGAGAAACTGAGAGTGACTGATCTATACTATCGTACACACAGTTTGGTAATAGTTTATATATGATATATACTTTATCTATTTTGTTGATATATTTGTTACTGTGTTTCAAATACATGTTCATATATGTAACTAGTGTGTTAAATATATATATATATATATTTCTATTTTATGTTATAATTTGATTATGTTTTCGGATCGGATCGTGTCAATACGCCGTTTTCACATATACGTGTATGAGGCGTGACATTTGTGTTATCCGATCCAGTTGCGATGATCGCAATTTTGCGCTAGCAACGCCGTTGTTTTTTTTAAATTCATATTTTTTTATATACATATATTTAGATCTGCACATTTTTTTTCATAACTAACTACCCTGATTTTTTCTAAACCCTGACAATTTCGCCACAAACTCTAAATTTCAAACCTAAAACTTTAACCGTGTTATTTCCTTTAAACCATAAACATTTTCTTAAACCTTAACAAACCTTATTATTATTTCCTATTTTCGCTCATATTTATGTTATTCATACACTGTAACTGCTTCGCCCTTGTAATATTTTAAGTTTTAACTTGTAATATTTTCAGTTTTACTTTTCGCCATCTTTATTATGTAACTGCACCAAAGCGTTGTAATAATTAGGGTTTTATTTTCTGCCATTGATTTTTCTGCCATTTATTTTTCTGCCATTTAAATTCCTGCCATTGATCCTATATTAACTGCGTGGTTTAGTAATGTAGGGCGTGAAAACCTACTAAATTAATTATTTAATATTTTTCTATAACCTTTATATTTTTGTAAATAAATAATAAATACTAACTATTTTAATAATTTTTTATTTATTACTTACTTATAATAATAAATCCTTATATATTTTGTAAATAAAATTTAATTGACCATTTTTCTAATTGAATAATAATAATAAACCTATTAATCTAATAATTTGATATTTTCTATAACCTTTATTTATTTTGTAAATAACAAACTTAATATTTTTCATATAACTCTTTTATTTTATAATTTGTACATTAATATTTTAAATTCTTTTATTATTACTAATTTATTTTAAACTCATATTTTTCTAATAACTTCTAAAAAAATCTAACTTGTTTAACCTAAAATAATTTCTTTTAAAATTCTAACCTTTTTATTATCACTTTATTATTATTGTTATTTTATTATTGCTTTATTACCATTGTTTATTTATTATTTTATTATTATTTGCTTTTATCTATTCTATTTTTGCTTCATTATTTTCCTTATTTTAATTTTGTTTTATTTATAATATTAGGAACAAATGTATAGGTTGTAAATTTATTCTTTCTCGCCTGATTATTATGTATCTGTCCCATAGCCATGTAATAGTTTAGGAATTTATTTTTCTTGCTTTTATTTTTGTAAATATTTATTGCGTGGTTAGTAATTTAGGGAGTGCAAAAAACTAACTGTAAATAATTGAACTTAGAAAATTAAATTCAAGACAAATATCTGAAAAATAACACTCACACACGTAAGTCGATCTTTGATCGCCATCTGTACTTCCTAGGGTATTCCTCTTGGTTGCTTTCTTTAAATGGTCAAGTCCCTCGAAAATAGGGGTGTCTTAAGCAAAGTCCCTTCAAACAGAACAATCATCAAGTCCCTATAAACTTAAAAGATCAAGTCCCTACGAGGTTGCCTACGATATAATGATCTTGTCCCTTCGGTAAATATGATGATAGTCCCTACGAGTTGCTAAAGACACCCCTTATGTTGCATTCATTGACCATACGATGACCCTACGCCCGTCCCTTAAACACATCCAAGGTAATGACTACCTATTCCTTAATAATAGGGACAGTCTTACCATTGAAAGAATATACGAGAACACGAAAGCCTTAATCTAGGGTAGGTATCTCATAGTTACTTGCTCACACTTTTCAAAATTACTTTTACACCTCACAATTTCTAAACTAGGCTTTGTATACACCCATACGAGGGCCATTACAAAGTACTTAAAGAAATTTTTCTAATCACACACTACACTCTTGCAAACAAACAAAGTGAGCTAAGTAACTAAGAGCCCATGGATAACCATGGATATAAAGGGTGCTAATACCTTCCCTTTGTATAACCTACCCCCCGAACTCAAAATCTTTTTAAGGTCTTTCCTGTTCTTTTATGTCCTTTCCTTTTGGATAAAATAAAAGTCGGTGGCGACTCTTGCTATCCGCAACATTTAACTAAAGTCAGTTCTCCCACCGTGTTACAGAACTGGCGACTCTGCTGGGGATTTAATAAAAGAGGGGTACCCTTAGGAATTAGATCACTTTAAAATTGTTTGCCTTGTTTGCTTTATACTTATCTGTTGGGTGCTCTTATGTGTGAAAGACCCTAACCCGGATCTAGTGTACCTTAGGTAAATGGCAATAGACCAAGGAAACTGTACGGCGTATATCGATATGGTTGATCTGGTGGCCATAGTTAGTGTGACTTCTTGGTTGGTGCTTATGTTCCTTAAGCAAGTTGAGGATAATATGAGGCTGCCATATGTTGTCAATACACTAACTGACTTTTAGAACCCTAGTCATCCCATCTTGGCCTTTAGAAAGTAGTGAGATAACCGGCTTTGGTGAAGACTGAAGTTGGTTGATACTCGATACTACACTCATTGAGATCCTAAACTTGGAGGGTTTTGGTTGGCAAGTAAGTTGCCTACTGAACAACCACCCTTGTGAAGGATCAATGATTTTGAGATCCCTTAGAACCTGGTTACTTTTGTAGGACAGGATGAATCAACTAAACTTCAGGGGAGGGTACTTACCTTTAAACCTCATGCAAGCCTTCAAACCTAGGGCTATTGTGTGACTTGTTTGTGTGTGCCACATGTTTGTGATTGAGCATAACATCATAGCATCATCATGCATCATAAGCATAGCATTTTCACTAACCATTTCAAGGACCAAAGGATTTATCTTTGTTCTTTGTTGCAGGTCATGGCTTCTGCTCGTAGGAATACTATCCGGATCAACTTTGTAGGAATACCTCCTAAGATTAAGGAATTGGTCTCTCAAGTTTCTGAAAACTCCCAGTTCATCAAGAGGCATGGTCACCTACTGGATCTAGTCACTTCAGGGTTCAATGAAGACATGATGAGTGTCCTGTTTCAGTTCTTTGACCCTAAACATCATTGCTTCACATTTCTCGACTATCAGCTGGTTCCTACAATGGAAGAGTTCTCCAAGCTTCTGGGTATACCTATTCTTGATCAGAAACCCTTCACAGGCTTGGAAAAAGAGCCTAAACCTGAAGTCATTGCTGCAGCCTTACATTTAAAGAAATCAGACATTGTCCTAGAAACAAGGAGTGGAGTTAAGGGTATTCTTGCTAAGGTATTGATGGAGAAAGCTCAAGTATTCCTGAAGGCTATGAGTTATGATGCTTTTGAGGAGATTTTAGCCCTATTGATTTATGGCTTAGTACTGTTCCCCAATCCAGACCAGTTCATAGACGTACACGCCATCAACATATTTCTGACTCGCAATCCAGTGCCTATATTACTTGGAGACATCTTACACTCTCTTCATACCCGTACTACGAAGGCACGAGGAACTCGGATGTGTTGTATACCTCTATTATCTAGGTGGTTTATTTCTCACCTTCCTCGATCAGTGATGAAGAATGAACAAGGGTTCAGGTGGTCCAAGAGGATTATGTCACTTTCTCATTCAGATATTCGTTGGTGCTCTAGATCTATGGAGAATGTTACCATCATTGACCGTTGTGGGGAGTTCCCTAATGTGCCACTCCTTGGCATAAGAGGGGGCATTACCTACAACCCTTCTTTAGCTCTACGTCAGTTTGGTTACGCTCGGACTGATGGTCCTCATGACATGCTTATTCAGGGTATTATGTTCGACTACGACAACGATCTTCAAGGTTACCGTCGAATGTTCATACGAGCATGGGGTAAAGTGAACAAGGTTGACAGCAAGACTCTGGAACCCAAGTACACTATTCCTATGGAACCCTATCTCAGATGGGTACGATCTCGTGCTCAGACTCTTATGATGCCATATCCTGCTATCCTGCCAGTTACCATGGAGCCTGTTGCTGAAGGAGATACTTCTTACATCATTCTTCATCCAGACATGCCCACTGACATGGAAGAGCTACAGAGGTCCTGGATCCAGTTGAAGGAGCAAAGAGATACTTTTAAGACTCATTACAAGGCAAGTTAGGAAAGAATCCTGGAGCTAACAAAACAACTTCACGAGGAGCGGAATCTCAACTCATACCTCAACACAAAGAGGAAACGTCCATGGGAGACTTAAAACCCCATTTTTTGTATTCATTTCATTTTTATTGTAAGCCCAAGGGGCAAACAAGTTTATTACTAATAAAAGTTTACTTTTTGGTGGTTTAAACAAATTTAAATCCTACGGTCCTTGAAAATATTGCATAAGCATCTACATACCATATTATTGCATCACAGGTTTCTTATGAACATGTATCTTATCTTCTCGCTGTTTATTTCAGTAGAAATGGCTCTTGAACAGACTGTCAAAGATCTCCAGGCTCAGAATGCACAATTCCAAGAGTTGATTCTGAACTTGTCCAAGGGGCAAGATGAGTTGAAGACATTGCTGGCTAAGAAGAAGAAGAAGACTAGAAGATCAGGAGGCCTTATCAATCTGGGAAGAAGATTCAGAGGCCCTATCAAGACAAAGGAACAGGTTGATGATTATGAGTCTGAAAATTCTGAGAAAGAGGGAGGTAGTCCCCATGATACTGTGGGAGATTCTGATTCTGAAGCAAATTATTATCATGATCCTAATAAAGATAAGTACAAGATGCTGGTGGATAGAATGAATGCTATGGAGTTACAAAAATCTTCTGGGCTGGATTTTGAAGATCTGAGTTTAATATCTGGAGTGGTTATACCTATTGGTTTCAAGGTTCCTGCTTTTGTGGTGTATGATGGTGTCTCATGTCCCAAGCTGCATTTAAGATCCTATGTCCGGAGGATTCAACCACATACTGCTGATAAGAAGTTATGGATTCATTTCTTCCAAGAGAGCTTGTCTGGAGCTCAATTGGAATGGTACTATCAATTGGAGAGTGTCAATATCCGTAATTGGAATGATCTTGCTGAGGCCTTCTACAGGCAATACCAATACAATGCTGATTTAGCACCTACTCGCATGCAGCTACAAAGCATGTCAATGGGTGCTAAGGAGAATTTCAAGGAGTATGCCCAAAAATGGAGAGACCTGGCTGGCAGAGTTCAACCTCCTCTGACTGACAGGGAGCTAGTGGATATGTTTATGAGTACGCTGAATAGTCCTTTCTATAGTCACCTCATTGGAAGCTCATCATCTGGTTTCACTGAGCTGATAATGACTGGAGAGCGTGTGGAAAGTGGTATAAGAAGTGGTAAGATACAGGCGGGTGCCTCTTCATCAAGCACTGCAAAGAAGCCCCCTAGTGGAAAGAAGGAGTCTAATGCTGTGTATGGTCAACCTGGCCGTAACAGAAGTCACCAATCCGTAGGAGAAGTTCACATTTCTAATCCTACTCCTGCAACACCAGAGCTACCACAGAGCAATCAACAGAAGCCTAGAAGACAATTCACCAAGATCAACATGTCACTGGCCCAAGCCTTGCAACACATGTTGAAAGGGGAACTCATTACTTTGAAGGACCCTCCTCAGAATCCTAATACTTCCTCTCCTCGGTACAATCCTAATGCACGATATGCCTATCATTCTAATTGTCCGGGACATGACACCAACAATTGCTGGGTGCTGAAAAATAAGATTCAAGATATGATTGAAGCTGGGGAGATTGAATTTGACCCTCCTGGGACTCCAAATGTGATTACTGCTCCCATGCCCAATCATGAGAAGACTGTTAATGCTGTTGATGAAGTTTCATATGTTTCCTCAGTAGCAGATGTGACTACTCCCTTATCAAGAAGAAGCTGGTGCAGGCTGGATTCTTTCCAGGTTGCAACGAAGACTGTTTTTATTGTGCCTACAAACCTGATAGCTGCTGGAAGTTGAAAGATGGTATTCAACGCCTCATGGACAATTACACTATATTGTTTGAGAGAACTCCTTCTGTGGAAAGTATGTGTGAACACCTAACTCGAGGTAAGAAGTTTGAAGATGTGGATATGGTTGATAAAGTGCCAGTGAAGATTACCTCCAAAGGCCCTGTCAAGATCACTTCCAAGGGTCCTATCAAAATTACTGCTGAAGGCCTGGTGAAGACTGTTGCTGAAGTTATAGTGCCTCCCATGATTATTACCACTCCTGGCCCTATTCCTTATACTTCTGATAAAGCTATACCCTGGAATTACGGTTCTGATGTTTATATCCATGGTGTTAAGCAGGAACCTTTGACTGATACACCTGTTACTGATGATAACCTTGATGTTAATAATATTGCTGGATCTAGTAAGATCATCAGAAGTGGAAGAATTTTCTCTCCTCCAGCTACCTCAAAAAATACAGTTCTTCCAACTACTACCTCCACTTCTGAGCCAAGTACTGATGCTCGAGGCAAAGGTCCTGTGGTTGAACCTGTGCAAGCTGAAGCACCGACTGCTGAAAATCTCTCTAAACAGATGGAAGAAGTGCTAAAGATCATTCGTAAGAGTGATTATGATATTGTTGACCAGTTGGGGCATACTCCCTCCAAAATTTCCATGTTGTCTTTGTTGCTGTGTTCTGAGGCTCATGCTAAAGCCTTGATCAAATTCTTAAGGACTGCTCATGTACCAAATGAAATTTCTGCGGATCAATTTGAAAATTGTGTTGCACATCTGACTTATGATAATGGGTTAGGTTTTTCTGATGCTGACTTGACTCCTGCCAAAAGAAACCATAACAGAGCTTTACATATCTCCATTGAATGTAGGGGCACTACCTTGACTCATGTGTTGATAGACAATGGCTCTTCATTGAATGTACTTCCCAAAGAGGTTCTGAACAAGCTCAGTCCTGAAGATGCTGTGTTAAGACCAAGTAATATAGTGGTGAGAGCCTTTGATGGTTCAAGAAGAATGGTGCATGGAGAAATAGATCTCCCGATCAAAGTAGGCTCTCAAGTCTTCGATTTTACCTTCTATGTAATGGATATTCGTCCTGCGTACTCTTGTTTGCTTGGGCGCCCCTGGATCCACGGGGCAGGTGCTGTGACCTCCACTCTACATCAGAAGTTGAGATATCCAGTGAAGGGAAAGATCGTAACTGTTTATGGAGAGGAAGAATATATGGTCAGTCATGTAAATACATTTAAGTATGTTGAAGTGGAAGGTGAATATGTTGAGACTCCTTGCCAGACATTTGAAGTAGTTCCTTGGGTCGTTCCCGCTACTGAAGCTCCTCCTGTGGTTAAAAGAGTTCCTGTGGTTACCAGAGTACCTCCTACAATGGCTTCCCTCAAAGATGCTAGAGCTGTGGTTGAAGAAGGTGGTTGTACTATTTGGGGTCAAGAGAGGGCTGATTGAAATGCTGCAAGAATATGTGGATGTATTCGCATGGTCGTATCAAGATATGCCTGGTTTGGATACAGATATTGTGGTGCACAGGCTACCTCTCAGAGAAAATTGTCCTTCGGTAAAGCAGAAGCTTCGCAGAACTAGTCCTGATATGGCTGTCATGATCAAAGAGGAGGTTCAGAAACAGTTGAATGCAGGTTTTCTAGCGGTTGCCAATTATCCCCCTTGGGTGGCCAACATCGTACCCGTGCCGAAGAAGGATGGTAAAGTCAGGATGTATGTTGATTACCGAGATTTAAACAGAGCCAGTCCGAAAGATGACTTCCCATTACCTTACATTGATGTATTGGTCGATAACACTGCTCAGTCCTCAATTTTCTCTTTCATGGATGGATTTTATGGCTATAATCAGATCAAGATGGCGCCAGAAGACATGGAGAAGACGACATTCATTACACCTTGGGGCACGTTCTGTTATAAGGTAATGCCATTTGGGTTGAAGAACGCCGGTGCTACCTACCAAAGAGCTATGACGACTCTCTTTCATGACATGATGCACAAAGAAATTGAAGTGTACGTGGATGATATGATTGCGAAGCCTCAGACAGAAGATGGGCACTTGGTAAACTTGCAAAAGTTGTTTGAAAGATTGAGAAAGTTCAAACTGAGGCTGAATCCAAACAAGTGTACATTTGGAGTGAGATCGGGAAAGCTGTTAGGTTTCATTATCAGTGAGAAAGGGATTGAGGTTGATCCAGCAAAAGTAAAAGCTATTCAAGAAATGCCTGCACCAAGAACGGAAAAGCAGGTTCGTGGGTTTTTAGGGAGGCTGAACTACATTGCACGGTTCATATCTCACCTAACAGCTACGTGTGAACCGATATTTAAATTACTAAGAAAAGATCAAGCAATCAGGTGGAACAACGATTGTCAAAAAGCTTTTGATAAGATAAAAGAATATTTGCAGAAACCTCCAATTCTTATACCTCCAGTTCATGGGAGGCCTCTGATAATGTACCTTTCAGTAATAGAGAATTTGATGGGGTGTGTATTGGGACAGCATGACGAGTCTGGTCGAAAAGAGCATGCAATATACTACCTTAGCAAAAAGTTTACCGACTGTGAAACAAGATATTCGCTGCTCGAGAAAACTTGTTGCGCTTTGGCATGGGCTGCTCGCCGACTAAGACAGTATATGTTGAACCATACTACCTTGTTGATTTCTAAGATGGACCCAGTAAAGTATATCTTTGAAAAGCCGGCTCTTACCGGACGAGTAGCTCGTTGGCAGATGATTTTGACAGAGTATGATATCCAGTACACGTCGCAAAAGGCCATCAAGGGTAGTATTCTGTCTGATTACCTTGTCGAGCAACCAATTGATGACTATCAGCCGATGATGTTTGAATTCCCCGATGAAGATATCATGTACTTAAAGATGAAAGATTGCGAAGAGCCTCTTGTCGAGGAAGGACCGGATCCCGATGACAAGTGGACACTGATGTTTGATGGGGCGGTAAATGTGAATGGAAATGGTGTTGGGGAAATACTCATTAATCCTAAAGGTGCACACATACCTTTTTCCGCCAGATTGACTTTTGAAGTAACCAACAACGAAGCCGAGTACGAGGCCTGTATCATGGGGATCGAGGAAGCCATCGATCTAAGGATCAAAACTATAGACATTTATGGAGATTCTGCTCTAGTGATTAACCAGGTCAATGGAGACTGGAATACTCATCAGCCGCATTTGATTCCTTATAGAGATTACACCAGAAGGATCCTGACTTTCTTCAAGACAGTAAAGTTGTATCATGTACCCCGAGATGAAAATCAAATGGCTGATGCCTTAGCCATATTGTCTTCCATGATTAAAGTTCATTGGCAGAATCATGTGCCACACATCGATGTGAATCGACTCGAGAGGCATGCGTATGTGTTTGCAGCCGAGTTTGTTATTGATGAGAAGCCGTGGTTTTATGATATTAAGAATTTCCTCAAAAGCCAAGAGTATCCTGAAGGAGCGTCAAAGAATGATAAGAAGACACTGAGAAGGCTAGCTGGAAGCTTTTACTTGAACAAGGATGATGTGTTGTACAAGAGGAACTTTGACATGGTTCTGCTCAGATGCGTGGTTAGACACGAAGCAGACATGTTAATGCAGGAAGTACACGAGGGATCTTTCGGTACCCATGCTGGTGGTCATGCAATGGCCAAGAAGTTGTTAAGAGCCGGTTATTACTGGATAACCATGGAATCTGATTGTTTCAAATACGCTCGAAAGTGTCACAAATGTCAGATCTATGCAGATAAGGTGCATGTGCCACCAAACCCTCTGAATATTATGAATTCTCCTTGGCCATTCGCGATGTGGGGCATCGATATGATTGGAAAGATTGAACCTACTGCTTCTAATGGACATCGCTTCATCCTAGTCGCGATTGATTACTTTACCAAGTGGGTGGAAGCAACTTCCTATGCCAATGTTACCAGACAAGTGGTTGCTCGATTCATTAAGAAAGAAATTATCTGTCGTTATGGGGTTCCTGAGAGAATCATCACTGATAATGGTTCGAATCTCAATAACAAGATGATGAAAGAGCTTTGCAAAGACTTTAAGATCGAACATCACAATTCTTCTCCTTACAGACCAAAGATGAATGGTGTTGTAGAGGCGGCAAACAAGAACATTAAGAAGATTGTGCAAAAGATGGTTGTGACGTACAAGGATTGGCATAAGATGTTACCTTTCGCTTTGCATGGGTATCGTACCTCAGTGCGTACGTCAACCGGGGAAACTCCGTTTTCACTTGTGTATGGCATGGAGGCAGTCTTGCCAGTAGAAGTTGAAATCCCTTCTTTGAGGGTGATGATAGATGTAAAACTTGACGAGGCTGAGTGGGTTCAAGCCAGGTTCGATGAGTTAAACTTAATTGAGGAAAAGCGATTAACAGCTGTGTGCCATGGACAACTATATCAGAGAAGGATGAAGAAGGCCTTTGATCAGAAAGTGCATCCTCGAAGCTATCAGATAGGTGACTTAGTTTTGAAGAGGATCCTTCCTCCCGGTACAGATAGCAGGGGCAAGTGGACTCCGAATTATGAAGGTCCATATGTTGTTAAAAAGGTCTTTTCTGGTGGAGCCTTGATGCTTACAACTATGGATGGTGAAGATTTTCCGTCTCCTGTGAATTTAGATGTAGTCAAAAAATACTTCGCATAAACTGACTCGCTGGACAAAAAAGAAAGTCCAGGCAAAAAAAGGGCATCCCAGCGAACCAAGAGAAAAACAAAAGAAAAAGGTTCGGGCAAAAGTTAGGGATAAAGAATAAAAATAATATGTACACCCGGTAAGCCGAAAACCTGCAAAGGCGGCTTAGGCAAAAATGGGTATCCTGGTGGATTGAAAACCTGCAAAGGCGGTCCAGGCAAAAGAGGGATTAAAGCGAAGACTACAGTCTGAGTTATCTATACTTCATCGCGTTTCAGTGTCTACCATCTTGAAGGATATGATCGGTCCAATCACTCTTCTCAGAAAGCAAAGAATTTAGGAAAATTGAAGATCTATGAGTCATAACAGAATTGGAAAATAGTGGAATGCCGTGTTCACATTGCCAATAGGATAGTTTATTTTCTCTTTTGGCGCAATTACCTCTTCCTAGGAATTGCTTCCTGATGTATTTGCCTTTATAGGCCATTTTCAATCAATAAAAGTCGTTATTCAGTCAAATTGCTCTCTTGATTTTTTTTATTCTACTGTTTTGTTTGCAAAAAACATCCAAATTTTTGATAAACATTGCATTTAAAAAACATGAAGGCTAGACAATGACGTGCGGAAAGATAAAACATCTGAAAATCATTTTGAATGTTGAGTACACTTGAGTATATTTTGTCCATACGATTCCCTGGGGCATGTATGTCCTGCCGTTTTGCAGGTTACTATCTTTGATTGATGGCTAAAGCAGATGAGCCAAAGTTTGTTCGAAGTAAGACCCTGTTGTTTCAACACTGTCCAGTCGTGTAAGAAGTTGGGTCGTCTAAGTCATGTTCAGAATTTGTTTCCCCAACATGGTCGAGAGGTTGGTGTTTTCCCAACAAGTGACTCCCCAGTTAAGTTGGTTTCTCTACCGTTCCGAGAATGTCAGATCAGCAAGTATCCTCAGCAGAATTATTGTATGTCCCCACAGAGTTGGAAGATCGAATCAGAAATTGTGTGCTCCGTAAAGTGATCATTTGCTTTCCCAGCAGGAGTTTTCCTCCCTTTGCATCTTGCATGTAGTAATCATCATTTGCATTCGCATTCTCAAATCGCGTAGCATTTCCATTCAGTATGGAGCATTACACCATGGAAAACTCAAACATATGCATACATGTATTAAACCAGATTGGATCGTATCCCCAGAAGAGACGGATCATTTTTCAACATCAGTGTAGCACATTTGCAGCAGTTGCTCTTGGCAACATTCAGAATCGATAATCCCAGTGATATTTATTTTCTCACCAGTCCGTGAAAGGAAAGCTTGATTCTCTTCCGATTTAGTCACCAGTAAGTGTCTGCCTTATTTTGGCATATGTAAATATCATCCTTGCGATACCGGTAAGTGTCGTGTTGATCCCCGTAAATGTCTGTGCTTGTCGTTGATGTCGGCGAACATCATCCTTCGATGTCGGTAAACGTCGAATTCAAATCGTTGGCCATCAGTAAATGACATGTCTCTCATGGTGTCTGCAAAAAATCGTTCTGTCAACACCCGTGTGTGCCCTTTCCTTTTTTGGTGTCGGTAAACATCATTGTTCGATGTCGGTAAACATCAGCCGCTTGTTAACCATCGGTAAATGGTTTTGTCGTTTAGATAACTGTGTGTCTTCGCTATCCGTAAATATCGAGTATTTCATTTTCGCCATCGGTAAATGGTTTCGTTTCATAAATGTATTCTTTCCTTGGTGTCGGTAAACATCATTGTTCGATGTCTATAAACATCTTTGTTCGATGTCGGTAAACATCGAGTTCCTTCCCAGTCATCGGTAAATGTCTAGTCTTGTTTCACTTATAAACATCTTTGTTCGATGTCGGTAAACATCGAGTTCCTTCCCAGTCATCGGTAAATGTCTGGTCTTGTTTCACTTATAAACATCTTTGTTCGATGTCGGTAAACATCGAGTTCCTTCCCAGTCATCGGTAAATGTCTGGTCTTGTTTCACTTATAAACATCTTTGTTCGATGTCGGTAAACATCGAGTTCCTTCCCAGTCATCGGTAAATGTCTGGTCGTGCAGCGCTTTCCTTGATATCGGTAAATATCAAATCTGTTTTGAAGCCGCCATCGGTAAATGGCCTCGCTTTCCTTGATATCGGTAAATATCAAATCTGTTTTGAAGCCGCCATCGGTAAATGGCCTCGCTTTCTTTGATATCGGTAAATATCAAATCTGTTTTGAAGCCGCCATCAGTAAATGGCCTCGCTTTCCTTGATATCGGTAAATATCAAATCTGTTTTGAAGCCGCCATCGGTAAATGGCCTCGCTTTCTCTGATATCGGTAAATATCAAATCTGTTTTGAAGCCGCCATCGGTAAATGGCCTCGCTTTCTCTGATATCGGTAAATATCAAATTTGTTTTGAAGCCGCCATCGATAAATGGCCTCGCTTTCCTTGATTCATCACCTACAAAGTGCAAATTCTCCGGTTCTTTTGGTATTCAATCCCTATTTACCTTGAAAGTCTGATAGCCGTTGCTTTCATCCGTTCAGGTTCACAGTTGATTGAATAGGGGCAGCTGTAGCACCTCAAATTTGCCCTCCTCATTCATGCATTCATTTTTAGGTCATTTAACATTTCATATTGCATTTCATCATGTCAATCAGAATTAGCTCCAAGAGTTTGTCTTCCAAGAAGTTTGTATTCGTCTGGGTATCAAAGTCAAAGTAGGGTTCCTCGAGGATTGAGATGCATTCTTGGTTTGAAGGTCTTATGGATGTTGTGTAGAGCTCTTGGGAACTAGGGTTTCATTTTCAGAGGTTTTCTTTAAAGGATCAAGCTTAATGGGCTCGGTATAGTTCAAAATTCAACTGTAAAGTCAAAAGTCAACTGTTGGTCAACTGAGGGTCAAATGGCTAGGGGATGACTTGAGATACTTCTAACATGTTCAAATGGGGTCTATTCATCATTCAAAACGTTCATCTTGAAGGGACAAAGGTCTGTTCCTGAACTGTCATGCTCGCTAGGCGAGCAATCCTTTGCTAGGCGAAGCCCACGCTTCCTCCTTCGCTCCAGCGAACCTTGATGATGTTGCTACTGGAATTGCTCGCTAACCTGCTCGCTGGATGCTCGCCTAGCGAGTAAGTGCTAGCTATGTTTTTACCCAAGTCTGGGAGTGTTTGATGGAACCTTGCTGAATTGTGCTTTGCATGCTGTTTTGAAAAAAACAAAATCCTGTCATGTTCGCTAGCTGCTCGCTAGGCGAAGACAGTAGCGAGATGATTCGCTAGCTGCTCGCTAGGCGAAGACAATAGCGAGCGTGGCAGAAACCCATTTAATTTTCAGAGGGCCACTCATTTGGGCCCAAAAAAACCATTTTAAATTATTTTAGTCTCACTCTCACTCTCAGGCTGACCCTCAGACTTTTCACTTCCATCTCACACAAACCCTAACTGTTGCATTGCAAACCCTAACCGTTACATTTCAAAATCAATCAACCTCTTCAATCAGGTTTGTTTTGTCTCCATTCTTTTATGCTTTCAATGGTGTAAATTCTGTAGAATGAATCATTAGGGTTGAATTTGGGAGATTAGGTTTTTAGGTTTGCATGTATGTTTAGAACGATTCTTAGCATGTTAAATTACTTTGTTTCTGAAATTTGGGAGATTGGGTATCATTAGACTTTTGGATTTCTGAAATTGGACTGTTATCAAGGAAGAACCCAGAACCCGTAGGCATTCGCTGCCACTTCGCTAAGCGAAGCAGTAGCGATCATGACAGTAGTTGGTTTTTCTGTTTGCTCTCTAATCTGTTTTGTGTTTGTTGTGACATGTTTTCTATTGTATACGTGCACTGTTTACCTGACACTGTTGTTGCTATGATTCTTCTGTTTGGCGCAACTCTTGATTGCACCCCATCTTGTTATTCTAACTCGTTTGTTGAGTTTTTGTGAGGGCTCACATGACTCTTGAAGAGATAGCTTGCTTGGTATTCCATTTTATTTGAGGGATACCATTTGGAGATTTATTCTGATTGCTTTGCTGACTTGCTTTCTTTAATGGTGCTAGCTTGAGAGACCTCCGGGTATTTTGTTTCTTTAGTTGCTGTTACTTCGGATCTTTATCCGTGTGGTAGATCTCTTGACCCCTTTTACATCTTTTCAGCATTTTACCGCTTTCTTAGCTGGAAGACCTCGATAGGAGGCAATGTTATTGTGTGTTCACTTTTGTGCCCAAAGACCTCCAAGAGAAGGCATCAGTGCTAAAGACCTCCATAAAGAGGCAATTGACGGATAAAAGGGATTAGTAGTCAATCCCCCGTTATTCAGTGTGTCGTTCTTTGTGCTCGCACTACGTGTCGATGCTTCAGAACAAAAGCCCAAGATCTTTTGTCCGGTCAGTCAGTGGAGAGGGTTCCATCTTTCTGAACCCCCACGCTTTGTCATGAGCTCACCCTGTCCAGGGTTAAGAGTTATGAGGTCTTATCCTCATTACCCTTTTGATCTGCTCACCTTGGCGTTCAATGTCAGTGGTTAAGAGCCCATTTGATTATCTTTCCATGGCTTGTTTGTCGAGGTTGATATGACCCCTCTTAACTAAAGCCCTACCCATGTATGTTTGAGCCCCCCTTGTTGGTGTGTTTACTTTATGCTATATGTTTTTTTGTGTGGTGTGATCGTCTCCCCATAGGACTGCTAGGCTTCGTATAGTCTCTCGTTTGCATGTCAATTAAGGTAGCACGGTTTCTTCGTCTAGGACTTCCTTTTTGCATGAGCACTCCTAAAACAAAAACAAACTCTTTGATTTTCTTTTCTTAAGAACACGTTAACTCCTTCTACTACAGGTGAGTAAGTCTCCAAAGGTCGAGCATCCGGTAGATTGCGTAGTAACGTCGTTCATTTAAAAAACACAAAACAAACAAAAATAGGTTAGCCGAGCTACGGTGCTCTGATTCTCAATCCTTCTTGAGATACGTATGCAGCAGGGTAGGGCCTGTGCGAGCAATAACTCTTTAATTTTCCCTACTTTGATTTTCTCTCTTTCGCATCGCATATAGGACTTTTTATACACACACTTTAGACATAAATAGCAAGCGTGGATCCTGTGGAGTACCACAAACGTGAAGGGGTGCGATAACCTTCCCTTCACGTAGCCGACCCCCTTACTCAGTTTTCTTTGGTTCGAGACTTTGTTTTATCCGTTCCCTCTTGGTTATGCAGTACTACCTTTCCCTCCTCTTGGGATAAAAGTACTTAGCTGACGACTCTATTCTTTTTTCCGCGCCACCTCCTTTTCGCGTTTGTACTTGGATTCGGGAAATCCGGGGAGCGACAATGACCAGATGAAATGGTCATGGAATGGTGAGGATGCTTATGTAACTAACAAGTGTAGAGGCTTAGGCGCAAATTTTAGGGTATGATATCTTCCCCTATTTAAATAGCTTTTCCAGATGACATAAGTGATGACAATCCTTATAGAATCCTGACAAAAGATATTTAAATATAGAAACACCTGAATTTTGTCTCGAATGCAATGAAATGGTATGATATATTATGAATTTATGGAGGACTCTTTTTTCTTTGTTGGGGATATGATGCGGTATGAGATGAACCCTCACAAAACATCTTATGATGGATGAAGAATGAAAAATGGACATGTGGGGTTTAATCGAGATATATAGTAATGATGGTCCATATGGAATGAAATGAGAAACAAGATGAAAGACTTACTGAGGATAAAGACTACGTTGGAGAAATTCATATGGAAGTTAACCGAGGAATATTTAAAAGTGGGTTTCACCAACTTGTAAGAGATGACAAATAGACGCTTCAGAATATATCTGAAAGGTTATGGAGATTTCTAATTAGAAATTCATCCAAACACAAACTCTGGAGAGTCTTAAGAAGGAATTCATCCATGATAGAGTTTTGGAGATTTATTATTAGAAATTCACCCAAATATAAACTATGGATATTCTTAAGAAATAATCCATCCATGATAGGATTTTGGAGATTTTTGATTAGACATTCACCCAAATATAGACTCTGGATATTTTTAAGAAAGAATTCATTCAAGACAGGAGATTAGAGACTCTTAAGAAATAATTCATCAATGACAAGGTTCTGGAGATTTATGATTAGAAATTTATCCCGACACAAACTCTGGAGATTCTTAATAAATAATTCATCTAAGACAAGAGATTGGAGATTCTTAATAAATAATTCATCTAAGACAAGAGATCTGAGATTCTTAATAAATAATTCATCAATGACAAAGTTCTACAAATTTCTGATTAAAAATTTATCCCAACACAGACTTTGGAGATTCTTAATAAAGAATTCATCATGTCAAAGCAGTTTGTGTCTTTTCGACATGTTTATTATTCTTTAGTTTTAAATTTTCATCATAAAAAAATAAAGGCTAAATAGTATGTTTATCCCTATAAGTTAGCGAGTTTTTAATTTTGTTTCCTGTAATTTTTTTTGTCTGAATCCTTATATCTCACTTTTTGTGTAGGTTTTAGTCCCTAAATTCAAAATCCGCAGGTTTCCTGCAGATTTTACCTTTAGGGACTAAAACCAACGCAAAAGTGAGATATATGGACTCAGAAGAAAAAAAAAATACAAAGATCAAAATAAAAAACTCGCTAACTTACAGGGACCAAAAGACTATTTAAGCCAAAAATAAATGACATTTTGCATAACAAAGAAAATAGAGAAAAACACGAGTGCAATATTTGATAGGAAAATTTATATTTATTCATAGAATGGTAGCACACCAAGGTGTACCTCGATATGGAAAATTACAAATTGAAAATGGCAATGTGAACAGGGTTTACATTGAATCACAATAACTACTACTTGTCATATAACTACGAGTCCACAAAAACTTGCGTCTGAAGGGAGCAGTTGGATTGATCTTTCCCGCATTTTGCTCTTTTGTGTAGATCAATATTGCCTGATGCTGTCTATTTCCTTTTATGTCCCTAATTTTTTCCTGGACTGTCCTTTTGGGTTTTCAGTCCACCAGGACACTCTTTTTTGCCTAAGTCGCCCTTTCGAATTTTCGACTTTGCATGCTATCATTTTTTTTGTATTTATCCTTAACTTTTGCTTGGACCGTCCTTTCGGGTTTTCAGTCCACTAGGATGCCCTTTTTGCCAAAGTCTCCCTTTCAGATTTTCTACTTAGTGGGTTTTTTGTCAAGCATAATATTTTTTGACTACATCAGAGTTTAATGGGTTTGGGAACTCTTCACCATATATAGTTAAAAGAATTAAAGCTCCTATAGAGAAGGCTTTCTTTACAACGTATGAGCCTTCGTAGTTTGTAGTACACTTCCCATGTGAAGCTTTGTGTATATGTCAATGATACAGACAAAGTTAGTCGAATCATCCTATGTCCATATGTGGATGATTTTTTGATCACATGATCCGACGAGGAAAGAATTATGAAGTGCAAGACTGAGCTGATCCAGGAATTCAAAATGTCTGATCTAGAAAACTTGTCGTTTTTTTTCTAGGGATGGAATTCAAAGACACATGTTAAGGAGTATTCCTGCACAAGAAGAAGTATGCTCAAGACATCTTGAAAAGTTTCAAGATGAGCCAATGTAATGCAACACTCACACCACTAGAGACAAGAGCAAAGTTGAAAAGAGAAACAAATGATGAGTTTGTAAATGCAACTTTATACAAATAAATCATTGGGTCTCTAAGGTACTTATGCAACACCATACCTGACATTTGCCAAAGTGTGGGGATTTTGAGCAGGTTTATAGATAAGTCATAAGAGTGTCGTTTCACTATAGTCAAAAGAGTGTTGAGATACATAAAGGGAACAATGGATCATGGAGTGCTAATGCCAAAGTAGAATATCAACAACAAAACTGCAGAAGTGTATGGCTATACAAATTCTGACTTCAGTAGAGACCAAGATCAAAGAAAAAGTACTGCAAGCTACATATTCATGATTATCGGAGCATCAATCTCTTGGAGCTCAAGGAAGCAAGGGATAGCAGTCTTATTATCTTGTGAAGCTGAGTATGTAGCAGCATCATGTGCAGCTTGTCAAGCCTCATGGATAGAAATGTTACTAGATGAACTTAAAGTCATGGAATCAAAGAAGATGAAGTTGTTTGTAGATAACAAGTCAACTATAGATCTAACAAATCATCCAATATATCATGGAAGGAGTAAGTATATAAAAAAGAGATATCACTTTCTTAGAGATCAAGTGAACTAAGCCTTCCACAATCTACTAGCCAAAGCTGATTTGACCCATTTGAAGGTTTAAGCATTTTTTTTCTTTCCTTTTTATGTTGGAGGCTAGGCAAAACAAAAACCATGACTAACAACAACAAAAAAACTTCATAACACCAATTGTCTCTTGTGGGATAATATAATGAGAAACAATATATTGAATAAAGGACTAGAAATACAACTAAAAAAAGTTACCGTGTAATGCATCTATCAGCAATTAATATGAAATAGTCTAACAAGAAGATCTAAGAAAATCAAAAGGACTTGAAGGATAATTTCAATTAAGGCAAGGTCTTTGAATATACATATTTTTCCATGATCACTATCATGCATTATAAATGCATATACATACATATTTCCTATTTGATCAGTAGGTGAACAAGCAATCAGGTTCAACTTTAAGCTCAACTCTTATGAATTCTGATAATTCAAAGACATCACAGTTTCAATCAAGCATTAGGGTCAGGACCAGGTGGTTTTGCATTGAGAAGTGGCTGAAGAGCTTTTACTACAATCGTCATGTTTGGCCGAAAATCAGCTTCATATTGAACACACAGTGCTGCTACCGCTGCCAACTACATATATCCCCCATCAAATGATTAGTCACTCATTTATATAAATTATTTTCACTATTTCCTTTACAAATCTTTGAAAGCATAACGAAAACCAGTAAGAAAAAACAAAAACATAAAGCATTTTATAAATCAAAATAGACCATTCAAAAATAATTAAGGAGCAAACCTTAGCAATTGCCTTTGGAGGATAGTCATTGTTTAGCTTAGGATCCACACATTGTTTCACTTTATCCTCACTCAATCTTGGAGTTGCCTAAAACAGTTACAATAAGATACATTGGCAAAAAGTAGATACTATACAACAGTAGAAAAACCAATTAAGTTAAATAGACCTCTGAAGAATAACTAAATTAAGGATAGACATACCCAAGTAACAAGACTTTGTTGCCCTTTAGGCATTGTATGGTCTACCGGTTTTCTTCCGGTCAAGAGTTCTAAAAGCACAACTCCGAAACTATACACATCACTTTTTTGTGTTATTTGCCCTGTCATGGCATACCTGAAGATGAAGTAACCAAGGAAAATTCAGTATTCACCAAAACTTGATCTCAAAATAAATAAAGAGGAATGGAAAATTAAGAGGTATACTCTGGAGCATGATAGCCAAATGTTCCCAAGACTCTTGTAGAATGAAGCCGAGCTGCAGTGTCAGAAGACTGATTCGTCAAGCTGAAATCAGCAATCTTGGCTTCGTACTCATTGAACAACAACACATTACTGGATCGAACGTCGCGATGAACTATAGACGGCTGGACTTTTTCATGAAGAAACTCTAGGCCTTTTGCTGCACCAAATGCAATTCTCGCTCTCTGGTTCCAGTTTAAGACTGGGCCGGGTTCAGCACCTTGTACACCCTTCCTTCCTACAAAACCAAAAGCATTGGTTTCAGTCAAGGAAACACATTATATTACACTATTTCCAACACTCTCTTATGTTAATTGAAACTCAAACTTGTCTTACTTAAATCACTTGAATCTCATAAATTTGGTAAGATCTACATGAACTTTAACCAGAGAGTGTATTGAAAAGAGTGTTAAAAGCTGTGTTGATAGAATTTCTCAATAAAATCATATGGTTATAGGCCTACCGTGTAATACATCATGCAAAGAACCCAAACTTGCAAATTGATAAACCAAAATTCTGTTGTCTGCTTCTAAACAATATCCAGTCAACTCCACAAAATTGTCATGCTTGAGTCTTGAAACAGTTGATAACTGCATCATCCATAGTTACATTATGAAATTCAATGACACCAAGAGCCAAAGCAATAACAATATCAAATTCTTGTATTTTTACCTGAGCAGCAAAATCCGTGTCGGGATCAGGCGAAGAACTGGTATCTAGTTTTTTAATTGCAGCTTCAGTACCATTACTCAATTTTGCATAGTAAACCCTACCATAGGAACCTTCACCAATGAAAGCCTTTGAACCAAAGTTTCCTGTTAACCTATTTAACTCATCCAATGTTATAGATGGTATCTCGATCGGTAATACTTTTTGCGGTCCACCACTTTTGGTAATATTGCTCCTTGGCTCTCCTCTATCATTGCCTATATTCACACAAGATTATTCTATATTATCACTTATAATCTTTCCCGCAAAAAGGTAATAGTTAACTAAGAGGTAATGAAACATGTTATAGATTACCTCCACCTCCACCATACGCGTTGTTACCCCCTCTTGACGGTGCAGTGTATTGGTTTGCAGGCGGGCCGCTTGTCTCTTCTTCTGCACCTCCGCAACACAACATACTTCACCTACTCCAAGGTGCACTCTCAATAATCCATTCACAGTAATTAATCGCCTGAAATAAAGTAGCTCAAACATCAAAAAAATTCCTACAACAGAGCCTATTGACATCAAAGCACATTTTTCAATTGAGGAAAAACAATCTTCATAGCTTTGCATATCAACTATCAAATCTCAACAACAAAAATACTCCAATTCTATATATTTTATGATCAATGCATAATCACAAACAAAACATATGCAATAATATCAACAATTCTATCCTATTCTTTGATATTCAGCATCACAGAAAACAAAATTGAAACCCTTAAATATAAGAAAATGAAAGACATTACCTATAATTCGTTACTGGGTTGAAGATTAAGGAAATCAATGATACAATATTTGGCAGAAAATATTGAGAAAACTGAATTACAAACAATGACGATGATGAAAATAATAATTTAGTAATGACGATGATGAAAATAATAATTTAGGAATAGAAATGCATGCATGCATGGAAAGTTTAGGTGGGTTATGGAAGAAAGGGATATTAGGAATAGAAATGCATGCATGCATGGAAAGTTTAGGTGGGTTATGGAAGAAAGGGACATTGTTTGGTGATGAAAAATTAGAACCATATATAGATGCAGATTCTTCGCTTGTTATATTTCTATTTTAAAACTCTATTCAGACAGCAAAAACATAGCATGCAATTTCAAATGCTATAACTTCATTGAATATATGATTATGCAAAGTTGTTTATGTTTCATTTCACATCATCACCTTCAATGAACTAAATCACTAAGTATGGACTAACTAATTTTAGTGCGATATTATATATATATATATATATATATATATATATATATATATATATATATATATATATATATATATATATATATATATATATATATATATATATTATGAAAATGATTCTAAGATTACATTTTCTCTTTATTGCATTATAAACATCTTTAAAGTTGGTCTTAAGAGCTAATTTTTCTTGGAAAGTCATTTTTCATGGTAAACGAATATAAGTCATTTTGTCTGAGCCCTAGATAAAATCTCAATTTCCAAGAGCCATAACTTCCTCATTTTTTAGGATATTAAGATTATCCAAGTTTCATGATTTTAAATTAAAGATGTCTTCTTAAACTTTGATTCTTTGAGAAAGATCAAATTATATTTTTAAAGTCATGTGCCATGAAGAAACATTATAGGTCCATTTTGGTCCTCATCATTGAATAAACAAATTTCCTTAACTTCTAAAATACATAAATCCATCATCCAAACTTCAAATGGTGCCAAATTTCTGATAAAATTGAGATAATTGAATGAGCTACAACTTTGAAAAATGATCCAAGTTCATTTGAAGCTCATATCAAAAGTTATTTAAGGTGAAAGAGAGGTCATATGGCTTATAACTTGGAAAAATTTCTATGTTTGATACCTCCATCTTCAAGTTCAACTTTCTCCATTTTCCAAGCTTCAAATTGAAAAAGTACCAACATCAAAGTTGTTCCTTATGATGAGGGCTTTCCAAAAGTCCAAGATCACATCATTTGGATGATAATTAAAGGACTTGCGCATGAGGTCTTTCCATGGCTTGATTTGGCAAGTTTTGAACTCCAAAAATGTACAACTTTGCATGGCCTTGTGTGATGACTTCAGCAACCATTTGGTACGAATTAGAGTGGACTCCAATCATTTGTTGGGCCTGAACATGAACCCATGCACACATGCCCCAAGATTACTCAATTTTCATTCAAATTTGGAAAGGTGTGGAAAACAATTGCTTGGCCTATAAATCAAAGTGCATTGGCTCAGAATAGAAGGAGAAACCACCCCATCTTTGCTTGACAATTCCATAACTTAAGAATAGAGAATTCCTTTAAGATTTCTCTTGAAATCGAGTTTTTGTTCAACTCAAGATTGTGAATAAAAATTCCAAGGATTCTATCCCTTTTCCATTCCATTGAATTTGTGCGAGCAAGAGGAGGAGAAGTCACTTGGAATTGCATCAAGAATCAAGCTCAGAAGTTGCTCACAAAAGGTGAATTTCGTCAAACTTCATTTGTTTGATTCTCCCTCAATACTCTAGATTTGAACTCAATTTTGTGATGGCTGAAGTCCTACCAATGTAGGCAATGTGACTGGGTTGTTTTGGACTTGATTCGAAGCATGTCAGGTTGAACACCTTAATATTCATCCCCATTTTTCTGATTATAGAGCGAGAGATAGAACAAATGGAGGTGATATTCGTGATCCTTGCAATTTTCTCTTTAAAATGATATATGATCCATCAATTTCTTGAGATATTTGATTCTTCCAGTCCGGTGACCCTCATCGGACAAGATTACCGGAGCTAGGGCCACAGTGGTGTTATGGCTTGTCCCTCACCCTTGGATCTCCATTTCACGTTTTAATCCTGGTCTTTGCTTTTGATTACCACTTGTCTAACACGTTGACTGAGGTGCATTGTGGAGAGCGCGTTTTTGAGCATCAGATCTGCCACCTCAATTAATGAAGGAGATCTGATGATTCTTGTTTTTCTGTTTTATTTTATTTTCTAAAATGAATTTTTAAATATCTTTTTCTTCCAAAATTCATTATAAATCCATTTTTGGTCCAAAAATTATGGGACCAACACCAAAAATTCACAAATATTTTCTTCTTCCCATTTTTGATTTAAAATTAATTTTTGGATTAAGTTTGATATTTTTGGTGAATTTTGTGATTTTTAACTTATTTTAATTAGTTTTTAATTACTTCTGACTTTTGATAAATGCCAAAAAAATAGTGAATGGTGCTTTCACCTTGTTTAACCTATGATAAATCCCTTGACCATTTATTTAGTGTTTTGAAAGGATTTTAGGTTTTTGATCTTTTAAAACTTATTTTCTTCATTTTTAAAATTGTTTAAAAATTGTTTAATTGATTTAATGCTTTGATGGACTTTTGTTTTGACTTTGTGTTGACCTTACTTCTGCTTGGCCTTGGTCTTGATTGAATTGGACTATGATTTGGTCAATACCATTGGATTTAAGGGGTTGATAAAGTTTAAACTTCATCCCTCAAGATGAATGAATGGTATTGATCAAGTAAGATTAATCCCTTGACCAATTTGGGATCCTCTTCATTTTCATCCCATTTATTCCACAATCATGTCTTGGCCAATGACTTCTCATGGATCAACAGCTAGTTGCTTCATCAATGACCTTGTGTCAGATGAATCAACATGAGTTTGATTGAGATAGGCCCATTCTCTATTGTTTTTGTGTGTCGTATGCTTTACGAACTTGGTCTTGGATACCTTGTCTCTAGCATTCATTAACACCAAAATTATTATTGATCGACCTCAGATAGTTGTGACTTCTACATAAGTCAAATTACGATCGCTTAACATAGAGTTAAATTTGCCTCAAGGCACAAACTAACATACTAACTTGACAACTAACATTTAATTTTCTTGTCATTTAATTTAATGAAATTTAAATTCTTGCACTTGATCATTCCTTGTCATTTACATTCATGCAAATTGTTTATGCCTCCGTCATTTTCTCTTTGCCCACTTGGGCGTACGTTTATGCTTCAGTTATTTTCATTTTGCTCACTTGAGCCATCATATTTTATGCTTGTGATATATTTGTGCTTGTGATATATTTATGCTTGTGATCTTATTTTGTTTGTGGTCTTAGGACCTTAAAACACTTAATAAAAAAACATTAAAAATCATTGGTGAACTGTTAGATCTTTGTCTGAGACTTGATTTGGACCTGTAGACTTAGAGTAGGCAACACTCCTGAGCTATGGAAGAAAAACTTGGCCAATGCCATTAATCTGCGATGAAGAACTTGGCCAATGCCATTCATCAGATATAAGCTTGAGAGGCTCCCTTGGGTTTTTCTGATACACTCTTTCTCTTTGTCTGGATTTTTATTTTGATCTTATTGTTATTATTTTATGTTTTCTCTTTGAGTATGTTTCAAGGGATTTTTTATTTGATACACATAACATACATTGAAGATGGCTTTCTTTGGAGTGCTAGCTTGGATGTTTGGTTATCTTGATTTGATACCATTGGTCTTCTTATTAATTGCTTGGATGATTATGGCTTTGTGGTTTGCTTGATAATCCAAAGGAAATGGGTTTCTATCTGACACTATTGTCTTGTGGATGCTTCCCATGGGTTAGATCTTTTCAACTCAAAACTCTTAATCTTGTCTAGGATAGCCTCTTCATCTCCACCCATTCTTCTTTAATTTCAAAATCTCTTTCTCATTTTCAAAACTGCTCTACTTGTTGTTTTTCAACTTAGACTTGTTTTAATGAGTAGAATCCTTGGCCTTATGCCATTTATTTTCAAACTATTTTCTTAATCAAACTTGTAAAAAGACTTAATCATATTGACTTTATTTTCAAAAAGACAAAAAGAAAAGAACTAACAACCTCATCTAATCATTTTGTCCATTTGGTGACTTTTTCCTTTTAAACTTTTCAAAAAGTAAGCATTTAGGTTTGAGTTATCCTTGGTTGAGATATAATTCTCCCATTCCATGATATGTTGAGTGTAAGACTTTCCATTTACAAGGGGGATATTGTCATACTTTTTTATTTTATCCAAGTTGGAGCCCTCCCTCTTAAATGTTGTAAAGCCCTCATTATCGTTGGATGTTTGGTTGAGTATTCTCCCATTGATAACCAAAGATCTTTAAGCTCTTGTTAAAATCAATCCACCCATCTTTGAAAATTTTACCATATACTACGAGGTTTTAGTCCCTCATTTATGTTTGTACGTAGGCATAAGACCAAAAGTATTATCAAACACAAAAATGTAAATAATGAATTCTTTTCTCATCCCCTCATTCTATTTTCAAAACAAACATCTTTTCAACCAAAACAAGTACACACAAAAAGGGCTCCCTAGGAGTACCTAGAACATTTTGGATGTAAATACCTTCCCTCTGTGTAACCAACCCCCTTACCTGTAATCTCTGACATTTTATTAGTTTTGATTTGAAAACTTCTTATCTTTGGGTTTTGTTCGTACTTTCTCCCTCTTCCTTTGGAAATATCAAAAACATGGTGACGATTCTGGTTTTATTGATGTTGAGTTAACCAATAGCTCAGTGGTCATGAATTTATCGCTATAGAAAAAAGTGGAAACTCTACTGGAGAGTAGTCCCAAGTGGGTTTAGCCTACTTTTTGTGTGTATTATATTTGTTGATTATTGATGTTTATATGTTTGTATATATTGTATGTATGTTATTTTTTGTCTGTTGTGCTTGGTGATCTCTGTGTGGTGAGATAAGTTCTATACCTGAACTTGAGTGCAATTTAAGATAGGAAGGTGTGTATAGTCAATGTTGGCTTGGATGAAGTTATTCCTAAAAGAGTTGACTTGAGATCTCCCACTAAGTGGAGACCCCTTTGGAGTTACTGGTGTCACACGAGTAAGTCGTGGATAGGCACTACATTCTCTTATCTGGGAGTATGAGAAGTTGAGAACCATAGAATATTTAACCCATCTTGGCCTATTTAGGACGTAGTCCAAAGACTTTGTAAGTCTATACTTGACAACAGTTGTTACGTGATACTACATTCAGACGAGTTTCTCTTGAGAATATTATGGGTTGATGAGTCAGTCATCCAAACCTATAGTATTTTATAGATGGGATCACGACTCTGGAAACTTTTAGAACATGCTCTATAGGATTTTATCCTTAGTACACTCCTTTGGGATGATCCTTAACCCGTCTTCATACCCGTGACTCGCAACAAACCCATTCGATTCTGGTTGATCTGATCAGTTACCCTCAATATCAATGGATCTTGGGTGTTTATAAGGTGAAAACTGGAATCCACCAAAATGGATGATTGATCTTGATGATGACTTGATCCATCCCTTGACATTTGTTTGTGTTTGCCTTGTGTGTGGTCCCTTGTGTGTGATTGTTGCATTCATGCATACATCCACATCATATCATTGATCACAGAAAAATTAAATTTCAAGGAACTAAGGTCGTGTTTGCAAATATTTTCAGACCATGGATTGTGGATGACGGAACACTAAGAAATACAGTTCAGATGTCCAGATTTGAAAGAGTTAAGGAAGCTAGTATCCTTTATATTTGATCCCTAGTATCATACCCCAAAATTCACCTCACCCCCAAACAACATTCATCAGATCTATGATCCTATTACACATACATACATTCATTGCTCCATCACCATAATTATATTAACATTCATAAACAAATGCATATTGCATGGGCTCAAGGCATGAATTTAAACAATAAAAAAAATAAAAAATAGGGAAATCGATTTCCCCAGTTGGGTAAATCGATTTCCACTGCGCAGACAACAAAAATAAGTCTTTTTTTTTGCACAAAATGCATTTGTTCCCCCCACTTACCCACTTGCTTTCCCTATAAATAGATGCACTATTCCCCCTCGCTTTTCATGCTTTCTAGCCCCAAAAAATTCTGAAAAAATATCATCCAATCCCCGTTTTCTCCAAACCTAAATCAAAACCAAAAAAAATTCTCTTCCAAAAGTCACCCCCACCAACTTTTTTTTTCCATTTCACATTTTTTCCTCAAAATTTCTCACTCTCTAACACTCACAAATCAACCCCTTTACTAAGCTTTCACCATAAATATTTTCATCCCAAACAAACCTTGCTTCACATTCAAGCTCAACACCATTTCAACCTAGCTTTTTTCACATTTTTTGGGTAATGATTTTAACTTAAACTTTTTAACTTTTTGGTTTTGTTTTTTGATTAAAAATAGTTGTTTGTTCTTGGTTGGTCTTTTGAGATGGTTTAGATTCAAGTTTGCAAAAATGATTAACTTTGGTTTACTCACTTTTTTTTGAGATTTTTTTCTCTTACTATCTTTTTGTTCATCTTTTTGTGATTGCTTTGTGTGTGTTATTATTTTCTTTTATTGTGGACTTGTTGTTGTATTTGTTTGGTTGATGAGGTATATTAGATCATGACCATGGTTGTTTAGGGTTGATTAAATCTTCAATGTTTCAAACCTATTAATGGTTGATCAATAGATCATTTATGATACTTTGAGGCATTGATAGATTGCCTCTATTTTAACCATATTTGAGTCATTTGATGCATAGATGAAACCATGTCTTTACATTAACTTGCTAATCCATTTTCTTATTGTTACTAACTACTAATTACTAACTCCTAATATTTATATTATTGCACTTTAATTCGTTGCAATTTATTTTATTGTTCATTTTATTTCATTTACTTTATGTTTATGTTCACTAACTACTAACTTCTAACATTTATATTATTGCACTTTATTTTTTTTGCAACTTATTTTATTGTTCACTTTATTGCCAGTATTTTATGTTTGTGTTTATTGTTATCTAACTATATCATTTACATTATTCTAATTTATTTACTACCTTATTATCTTGCTAAATAAAAGAGGAATAAAAATAAAAGGAAGAGAACAAATCATATTTTTTTTTCTAAAAAAATATATTAGTAGATGGACTTAAGGTTGCATAACTTTCTTTGTTATAAATCTATTGTTAGTTTATTTTTTAATCATCTTCAATACTTTGCATCAATGATAAGCTATCCCTTAATGTGTCATATTTTGAGTCTTTTTGATCTATGAAAAATAGTCCTCAAAATATTCATTTTTGTACATGTTACTAACCACTAATTATACTTCATTAATTTTGTTTATCATTAACCTTTGTTATTGTGATTTTGGTATTATTGACTTATTATTTGTTTTATATCATTTATATCCACTAGCCATTATTATTGTGATATTGCTATTCTTTATCTTCTAATTTACTTTTATGTCATTACCTTGTAATTTACATTCAAGTACTCATCATCATCATTATCATTGTACGAATTCATCATGCATGTTTATTTACTTGTTATTTATTTTATTGTCATCAAACATTAAAAACAACAAAAACATGATAAAATGATTAGACAAATAATATTCACTTCACTCTTAATCAACTTGGACTTAGAGGATTTCATCTTAGGACCTTTGCTTGGAGGCCTTTTCATTACTCTTTGTGACACTTTGTAACTGTTGGATTTTATTTGTAATTTATATGCATGTTGTAAAAATGGCATATGGTACCACCTTAGAAGGACATGTTTGTAAGACCATTATCCTTTGTTTAGCTTAGGTCACTTTTGCACACAAAAGACTTTATCTTGGGCTACCTTACAATGAGACCCTTTAGTTTCTTGTTGGTTACTTTGCATTCATGTTGCATAAGCCAAATTTCATAATCAAAATAAAATAAACCGTTGATTAAGGCTTAAATGATCTTAAGGATTGCTTGAAGATGGGATGAAATGTCATGGAAATAAATACATGAACCACCCTTGAATTAATGAACCCCACTTGCATCTTTCTTGACCAAAATGACCTTTATTTTGTCTTGAATTGAGGCATGATCACCTATATGAACAAGGGAACAAACATGTACCATCTCTTATTGATGCTTTAGTTATTTGATAAGTAAATCAAAGTGAAAAAACCCTAATGTTAAGATCAAACCAAGAATATGGCCATGCTTGTAAGCCAATGACTTAATGCAAAAGGCCATGCTAAAGTTATGATGATACATGATATGATTCCATGTATGCAAATGAAACTAAGCCAAAGGTAGGAAATTTAAGGGTAAATTTTGGGGTATGACAATCACCTAGTATGGCTCAAGAGTTCTCCCAGTGCACTTTAACCAACATGAGATACTTTTGGGATGAAGGTCGTCAAGTGTATTATTTCCGTGTTAGCAAGAATGGTAAGAAAATATATAAATTTGATGACCTTGCTGAGTTTGTTGATGTTGTTGTTGAGCCACACGTGGTTGATGATCAACCTATTGGTGCTCCTCATTATGTTCTTCAAGATGATGCGAATATGCAAGATGTTGATCATGAGGATGGTCAAGGTAGCATAATTGGTGCTGAATATGGAAATGAGTCTTCCATTATCACTATGCTTCAAAACATGCAGGTTAAGCAACATGAGCGTGACAAGGAGGATTTTCGGAGGCGAGATACTTTTGAGTCTACTCAAGTGGAACAATTTCGTCTTATTCAATAGCACATGACAACACAAGACACCAACTTTAAATCGTTTGCTTGTTATGTGATTGAAAAGCTTTTCCCTATGCGTAATGAGATGGGTTCTAATCATGCTGCCATAATTGCTAGGATAAATCACATGATTTCTTTTCAAAATGAGAATCACTACCACTATGCATAATTCTACCGAGGGATGTGTTATTTATTGGATCATCACTTTGGAAATGATGGACAAGGTTGGCATCATGATGTGAGGCCAGTCCCTAGAGGTTACGGAGGACGTTGAAGTGATTACCTTTTGCTTCTTTGGGTCAAACATCTTTTGGAGCAATTCTATCATGCATTTCATGTTGTAAGTCATCATGCATTTTGTGTTTTCTTCTGTTTTGTTTTCTCTTTAAGCTTATTCCTTGACAATTTTATCACTTGTTTAAAGTGAGACAATTGTTATCTTATGTATATTGGCTTTCAGATGACAGTATTATAATGTTGTTTAAATTGCTTTTCTATTTATGTTTTAGTAATTAAATTTGTGTAACTTGTCAGTGCACGCTCTTTGTTTGCAAACGCCTCTGTGTGATCTTGGTATATGGTATATGTGATACATTGTATCTATGCGATACTTCTAATGACTTGCTTTGTATCTTTTGAATGTTGTCAAAGGGAGAGAACAATATGTAAGCTATGATACACATATTCAGGGGGAGCCTTCATGAAGACATCAAATGCATCGTCATAAGTTTTGCCATCATAAAAAAAGGGGAGTATATGAGTGCATCTTCCTATTATAAATGTTTTATATGATGTCAAAACTAGGACGTTTTAGAATTTATGTATATTGTACAATATTCTCTGAGTCTAAATGCACATCTTAGTATTAGGAAACATAGGAATGGTTTAGAAAATGTTTCATGCATTAAAAACTTGTTTTTATGTTAAAAATATGTATATGTGTCGACACATACGTGTTATGAGTTGACACATGTGGATCACTTTTAAAGGTTGTAGCTTATGTTTTATGTGCCGATTGTGGAGGGGTTTCAGGTGAACACATAGAAGAAACTTTTCTGGTATGAGTTGACACATGACCTATATATGTCGACACATACTACAAAGGTGTTGACACAGGACTCACATAGGTCGACACATGCATTAAAAATCTTGAAAATTTTACATTTTTTAAAACCGTTTGCATTCCTTTTTGCCTCCAACTTACACACATATATATACCTTATACATGCATCATTTGAAATATACGAAACCAGGAATATACAAAGAGTTCTCTTTATTTTCAACTTATGTTCTATGCATACACACAAACAAATTACATATAGTCATTTTTTGTTTGGGTGCCATCTAAAACCAGAGTTGATAACGTCCAATTTAGGTTGTTGAATTGTAATTTGGGTTGAGAATCTTTGGGGGTTTAAAATAAGAAAACAAAACTGGGGTTTTCCTTCAAAATCAATTGTTGATTTGAAGGTTTTGGACAAGATTACACAAGTTGGATTCAGCCGAATGAAATCTTCGAAGAACAGTGGGTTTGGCCGAAGGAGTAATAATAACTGGAGGATCATCTTGGTAAATCTTGGGTCATAACAATTCGCAATTTGGATTCGATCAAGTGAAATCTTTGAATAATAGGGTTTCTTGCAAAGGAGTAGTGTGAGATGGTGAATCAAATTGGTATTGTTGGGTGACTTGATCAAGCTCAGATCAACGGAAGAGAAAGTGTTAGAATCAATATCAAACATAGGGTTTGTGGGGTTGTATTACTATATTTCTCTTGTAAAACTACTTTTTCAAAGTAAGATTGATTATCTCAATTCCATTTGGAATTGGGGGTAGACGTAGCCATAGTGAGGCCGATTGGTGAACTACCTAAATAAATCCTTGTATTCTCTCTCTCTCTCTCTCTCTCTCTCTCTCTCTATATATATATATATATATATATATATATATATATATATATATATATATATATATATATATATATATATATATATATATATATATATATATATATATATATATATATATATATATTTTACTTTTGATTTGCAAATGCTTGAATTTTTCAATTGTATGATCAATACATTTGGTTAAACTTTTTGATAATATTTTGAAAAAGGTTTGGTTTAGTTGATCGCAATCTATTAGATTATGGTTGGATTTGGAAATCAACAAAATCATACAAAATTCTAAACGAAATTGATTTCATACAAGGTGTTCGATAATTTTCCTCAATTATGTTTTTCGTGTATTTTGTTATTGGAAATATATGTCACTTTTATTGTAGCATTCAAGTGATTGTTATTAAAAGTATATTGATCAATTTGTTCTCATTATCATAACTTGATTCTATATACGCATATTCGGGCTTTTTGATAGAGGTTTGATTTAGACGATTCGACCCCGGTCACTTTCGCTAGTCGTTAAATTTTTTAAAACAATTTTTGTAATGTTTTTTAACTTGGGATCTATTCACACCCCTCTAGATAAGTCGCCTTCATCTAACAGGCGAGTCCCCTAACCTAAAACTAACATTTTCCCTCTTAAATTCTTTTTGTAAATATCAAGTAAATAAAAGAAAGTAGAAATAATCAACATGCAAACATTCCCTTAGACAAACACACTAAACCCTAGGCTAGAGAAGGTTCTCGTTGAGTACAACGGAGGTGAGGGGTGCCTAACACCCTCCCCTCATTTAAATGACTCTGAACCCATATTTGGTTGTGATGACCGTCTTATCCTTTTAATTTAGGGTTTTATCATAATTTCCCACATTGCTTAGGAATGAATAAAATATGGTGGCGAATCTGTGATTTTTTCTGCCGCGATAGAATGAAGTTTAACAAAGGTAAACAAAGAACACGTGGATCCCTTTATTACATTCATGTTGATCACTGGGGGCCTGGAAGGAATCCTACACACTCGGGTTCAAAGTATTTCCTATCCATAGTTGATGATTATGCCATAAAGTTATGGGTATTCATTCAGAAAGCTACATGAAACTTTTAAAAGTTTCAAGAGTTGGAATACCCTGGGCGAAAACTAAATTGGCAGGAAAGTCAAGAGGTTGAGGACCGACAATGGTCTTGAGTTTTGCAACGAGGCTTTCGACAACCACTATGATGCGTTTGGTATTGCAAGATACATAACTACTGTATCAGCTCCTCAATAAAATGGTTTGGATGAAAATTTTAATCGAACCATTTTGGAAAGAGTGAGGTGCATGTTAGTTATTGAGGGATTGAAGAAGGTGTTTTGCATTGAGGCAGTCATTATTGTAGCTTACATGATAAATTAGTGTCCCTCAACAACTTTGGAGATGAAAACACCTGAAGAAGTTTGGTCGAAACATCCACATAATCTTGACAGACTTAAAGTATTTGGCTGCTTAGCCTATGCTCACATTAGGCAAGGCAAGGTCGAACTTAGAGCTATGAATGTATGTTTGTTGGATACCCTGAAGGAGTCAAAGCTTATAGGTTGTGGTTCCTAGAGCCAAGTCACATGAGGTGTATCACAAGTCGAGATATAGTTTTCAATGAAGCGGAAATGGCATTCAATAAATTTGATGACGTTGGTTAAAGTACTAAGATCTCTGAAGAAGAGTTGGAACAGAAAGAGATTCCCGTGGAGATGGGGCATGTTGATGATGAATTACATAACCCATATGAAGTCGAAGAAGAAGTAGAAGTAGAAGTTGATGTCGAAGATGAGGAGACTAATGATTACTACCTACTGGTAAGAGATAGGTTGAGAAGAGTTATCAAGCCACCTCAGAGACTTGGTTATGCATATCTCATAACATTCGCCTTAATCTTTGCAAGTGAGGTCCTTCATGAAGAACTTAGAGATTATAAGGAATATGTGAGGAGTCAAAACAAATGACTGAAAGCCATGGATGATGATATAAAATATCTTTATGATAAAAACACATGGGAGCTGATCGAGAAACCTGCAGGGGCCAGGTTAGTCAGCTGTAAGTGGATCTTCAAGGTTAAGGAAGGAATAGAAGGACTGATGTCAAAGAGATTTAAGGTAAGGTTGGTTGCTAGGGGATCCACTCGGAAAGAAGGTGTCGACTTCAATGATGTGTTCTCACCTATTGTAAAGCAGATATCCATTCAAATGATGCTTTCTATAATGGTGAAGTTCGACCTAGAACTTGAACAGATGCATGTGAAGATTGCCTTCATGTATAATGATCTAGATGAAACAATTCTGATAAGGCAACCTGAATGGCATGCCGAAAAGGGAAAGGAAGATCATGTGTGCAAGATAAATAGTTCATTCTATGGCCTGGAACAATCTCCTTGACAATGGAATAAGATATTTGAAAAGTTCATGGCGCACATAGGTTTCACTAGCAGCCAGTTCTATCATTGTGTTTACTTCAGATTTCGACCTGGAAATTCACTTGTTATTTTGTTGCTTTATGTGGATGACATCCTCATAGAAAGAAAAAGTGTCGAAGATGTTACGAAGGTGAAGGTTGAACTCAATAAGGAGTTCGACATAAAGGATCTGGGAGCTGCCTCCAGGATTCTTGGGATTGACATCCTGAGAGATAGAAAGCAGTCGGGATTATGCTTATCTCAAGAGACGTACCTGAAGAAGATTCTCGACAAGTTTGATATGTCGAATTCGACGCCTCTGGTAACAGTGACTATTCCTAAGTTCAAGTTGGATTCGACTCCAAGTCCTAGTACTGAAGTCGAAAGAGCCTACATGAATATCATTTTATATGCTTGTATAATAGGTTCTTTAATGCATGTTATGGTATGTACGAGGCCAGACATAACATACTGAGTGAGTCTTGTAAGCAGATATATGGTCCATCCTGGGAAGTCGCATTGGAAATCATTAAAGTGGATAATAAGATACATAAGTGGGTATCTGAACATATTACTTATTTATGGTGAAGCCTTTGTGATGATCCCAAAGTCGAAATCGAAGAATTTGTCGACTCTGATTATGTAGGATGTATGGATTCTAGAAAATCTATTTATGGATATGTGGTCATTATGTTTGGTACAATAATCAGTTGGAAAGTGACGCTTCAGAAGGTTGTTGCCTTATTAATCACTGAAGCAAAGTATATTATCCTCACTGAAGTTGTGAAAGAAGCATTGTGGCTTGAAGGTTTTGCTAAGGAGCTGAAACTTCAAGGTTGAGTTATCACTATTAAATGTGATAGTCAAAATGCAATACACATCTCAAAGAATTCTATTTATTATGAGCGAATCAAGCACATCGATATGAGGCTGCATTTCGTCAGAGGGATAATCGAGCGTGGAGAAGTCCAAGTGCTAAAATTTCGACTAAATACAAGGCTACTGATATAATAAAGCTGCATACTTTTCCACTGTATTCAGTTTATAAAGCTGCATGAAGAAAGCTAGTTTGTTCCCTTGATGTTTGTAGAGTTTGTTCGAAGGTGGAGATTTGTGAGAATTTGGGTCGAACTTTAATCTCGACGGGGATAGCTTGGTATTTCAGCAGGAGCTGTGCATGTTGTAGTTGAAGTCTGTTCACGCATGTTATCGAAATATGTTAACTTATATTCTAAGTTAGTATGTTGAATTAGGCATTTGTTTAAGCTCAATTGTTTAAGTTAACTTAGTAGTCTATAAATAGACTAGTTCTCTCATATTGTTGAGAGAAGTTAGTTGTTGTTATTCACTTGTAATCTTTAACCATTATTGAGAAAGTGAATAGTAAAACAGTTTTAACCAATCCTTGTTCTTTTTCTTCCTTTCTCTCTCTCTTTTGTAAAATCTAATAGAATTTCTTGTGTTTGTTCAAGAAATTTAATCTTTATTTCATATTTTGATTTATTCATGACGACATCAATTCACGATTTTTTTTTTAAATAACCAGATTTTTAAATTTTTTTTCAAAAATACCCATTTTTTCCAAAAAATTACCAAAATGGGCAATTTTTGCCCTAGTTCTCTACATGGGCGCCACCCTAGTTGGCGCCTACCCTTAAAGGGTAGGGCAAGTCGCCACTAGGAGTGGCGCCTACCCTTAAATCTTTTTTTTTTTTTTTTTAAATATGTTTTTTTTTTTTAATAATTTTTTTTAATTTATGAATTTATATTTTTTATAAATTATATTAATTTATATTAACACATATATATAAAAAAAATTATTTACAAGATATATATATATATATATATATATATATATATATATATATATATATATATATATATATATATATATATATATATATATATATATATTAATTTATATATATATTAATTTAATTTATAAGTAATTATTATTATTTAAATTTTTTTGGAAGAATTAGGGTTAATCATGTTAAGGTTAATTTATCAATTATAATTAGGGTTTATTGATCGGTTATAATTAGAGTTTGGTAGTTATGACCTAATTGAAACCCTAATTCCCCATAAGATTAATTAGGGTTAAGTAGACTGGTGTACAACCCAGATCTTTTCCTATAAATAAAGTGTTATTTCCTTGCATTTTCTTCACCACTATTTCCTATCACCTTCTCTATCAAGTTGAGTTCATGGCATCCCCAAGACCGTCGTCATGGCAGCGAACATCATCAAGGCGCCCGGATCCTGAACCAGTAATCTTAAAAAGGGATGGGCATGTTATTTTCTCGCCTTTGAAACCTCCAATGGAGATGAAATTTTGGAACATCCGTTCATTGGACCAACTAAAAAGGTCCTTGATGTCTTGGTTAGAGGGAGATTACCAACCTGGTGAAGTCATCAGAAGGATTCAGAGGCTTAGAACAAGGTTCTCATTTGAAACTGGAGAAACGATACGTTGGTGGGTTGAAGTTGAAAGCGACATTGATTGCATCCAAATGATGCATGGATCAGACGACATAGTGTTAACTGTTGTAATTTCTTAGATTTTAATGGTTGTTTGTCATGTTGTTGTTGTATTTGTTATTATTCTAGTACTTGTTCTTGTTTTAGTACTTGTTTTTGTTCCAGTATTTGTTTTTGTTTTAGTAATTGGTGTTGTAATGTTAGATGTTTGTGTTTGTTGTTCAAGTGTCATCTTCTATTTGGAATAAAAAGTAAACTTTAATTTAAAATGATTTTGGTACACAGATTTATGAATATGAAAACTAAGTTGTGGAACTAGATCCACGATATGGACATTTGTTCTTATTATGCCCTAGTTGTCTACATATGCTACACTTCCTCTGCATTTTCTCTGCGACGTCTATTTCAGTTCTAATGCGCCTGCTATTTGGGCGACCACTTTTATTCCGCCGCATCGATTCGTTGTGCCAAACAATTTCCCCGTCATACTCTGGCCAATACGCCTCCAATGCTACCACCGGAAAGGGATTGTCGTATACATTGAGCAATGTTGCAACTTTGTAGATTGGAGACACTAGCGATAATGCATCGAAGTGGCTGTGTGAACACGCTGCAATGACATGGGAACAAGGCATACGATAGGCCTGAAATTGACCACAGTCGCACCAACGGTCTGGTATTAGGACCCTATACTCTTGTCTGGGCAGCCCTTGGTTGTGGTCAATTGTTTCCTTGACACTAAAAGTGTGGCCATGGCGGTCGAATTCCGTAACCCGATGGCTGCTGGCTTTGGCAGATTCCTGCCTCATAAACTTCATGCAGGCATCACTATATACTTGACTCGTCTGCAACACTTCATTCCAGCGCCTGCCTCTTGTTACGAACAACGTTGCCATCCGAAAATAGGTCGCACTCACCAATGCGGTTACCGGGAGGTTACGTATGCCCTTAAAGACGCCGTTCATTGATTCCACAAGATTTGTTGTCATGTGGCCCCACCTCACCCCATCGTCGTATGATCTAGTCCACCTCGCTCTGTCAATATTATCGATCCACCTCCCTGCATCAGAATTTGCCAATACTATTTCCCGGCGGTAGTATTGAAATCCAGGTTGGTTTAATGCATACCCCGCGTTTATCAAATGTTGCTTCAAGAAGTTATCCTTGAACTCCCGCATAAAATTTTGAGCAATATGCCTGATGCAGTAGACATGCATAGACGGGGGGTCATGCCAACCATTTGCTGGATTATTGTATGCACTGTCTATTGAAGCGTGCCTGTCAGAAATCACACAGATGCCAGCTTGTGGAGTCACGTGCGTTCGGAGATTCTTAAGGAAGAAACTCCAAGCAGCAGCCGTTTCTCCTTCTACCAATGCAAAGGCTATTGGGAAAATATTAGAATTGCCATCTTGTGCGACCGCCATCAGTAACGATCCTTTGTATTTCCCATACAGCCAAGTTCCATCGACTTGAACAAGTGGTTTGCAGAATGTGAACCCGATGATGCAGGGACGGAATGCCCAGAAAAGTCTATGGAAAATTCCATTACCTTCTAGACGAGTTCCGTCAGGGAATTGTGCCGGCAAGGTCTCCATTATAGAAACCGTCCCAGGTGAATACAATCGTAGTGCAGCCAGGTAGCGTGGTAGTTATTTGTATGATTCCTCCCAGTTACCGTATACAAGTTCAATTGCCTTGGTTTTCGCTAACCAAGCCTTTCTGTATGACGGTGTATATTTGAAAACAGCCACACAATGGGAGATAATTGTTTTGACCTTCAGTGACGGGTCAGCCTCAACTAGAGGTAATATGGAATGGTAGATCATATCATGGCTAAGTTTGCGATGATCCTGTGCCATGTTGGTGTTGACGCAAATGTGAGCTTGAGATATGGACCCTATCACCCACGCATTATGTTTCTTCTTGTACGATGCCATCAACCTATACCCACACTCCGGATTTTTGCATACAATAACGTATCTTTCCGGATTTGATTTGATAACATCGTAGTCAACACAATTTTTCAAGTGCCAGTTCTTTATTGCTAACAGACACTCTTCCTTGGTCCGAAATTGGTCACCCTTCTTTAAGTCCTCATCAGACCTCATATATGGGTTGTAGAACATATCTGATGAGGGCTCATCCTCGCCCAAGTTAAGTGTTGTGAAGTGCGCAGGCGGTGAGTAGCGTTGCGCTATAGGTATTTGAGCTTGGTCTTCGTCTTCAGAATGACGGTTCACCAAGTCATCAACCACGTCTTCAGCATCATCAACCACATCGTCTTCAACGTGGTGCTCAACATCTTGTTCGTCATCAATCACAGGATCAATAACCTGTGATTGAATATTCTGAGTTGGTTGAGGTTGTTCCAACACAATGTACAACACTATGTATTCGTAACCAGAGTACTCATGGTTACGAAGCATGTATTGTGTCTCCATGTCATTTTGTATCAATGACTTATAAAACTTGACAGAGTTATTTTCTAAAAAAAAAGGTTGTTGATAAAAAATTTGGGACACGGGTTGTCTTAGTTTGGACTCAATCTTCCTTTTCAGATAAGAGAAGTCAGCTCCTCTATTTAGACAAAACCGAGTGCATTCGGTGTTTCTAAATAGGAAGCCAGACATATCACATTCATAAGTCTCACCTTTGACGTGAGCTTTGATTTTGTATTGTGAAGAAGATGACATGTTTTGTGAAGGTTTTGTGAAGATTGCTGTGAAGATATTGTGAATGTTTTGTGAAGATTGCTGTGAATATATTGTGAATGTTTTGTGAGGATTGCTGTGAAGATATTGTGAATGTTTTGTGAGGATTGCTGTGAAGATATTGTGAAAATGTGTGTGAATATTTATACTGCAAGATTCCCACACATCTTTGCATGCATGTCTTCAACCAAGTCTTCCCCAAGAGCAACGCATGCAAAACTTGGACACGTGTAAAGCATGCAAGAATCTTGCAGGCTAGGTGCAGCTGCATGCATGTAATAATTTTGACACGTCTACTGCCTATCCATGAAATGTATTCTCCACCTAGTCTGAACTTAGTCTGCAAGATTCCCACGCATGCCAACACTACCACCTAGCCTGCACCTATTCTGCAAGATTCCCACCTAGTCTGCACCAATGCATGCCAACACTACCACCTAGCCTGCACCTATTCTGCAAGATTCCCACGCATGCCTTCCACGTGTCACATTTTTGCATCAACCCAACCCAACCCAACCCCGAAGATGCATCATATTTGGGATTGGAACATCAACCCAACCCAACCCAACCCAACCCCGAAGATGCATCATATTTGCCTTCCACCATATTTGGGATTGGAACATCAACCCAACCCCGAAGATGCAGCTGTTTGGACAGCAAAAACGGCCATAATGCGGTTCACCACTGTGGAGATGCACCAAAATGACCGTGTCAAGCTGCAATTCGGAATGCATCAAGAAATCCCAGGCCCCCCAATGTCTATGGAACCTTGGCATCTAAAAAAAGTCAGCCACCAGTGGTATGCCCAAAATTGGAAGGAATTTGCTAAGGAGTTTCGTAAAATGTGGAAAGACCGTGCCCACTATGTTCTACAATTTCCGGTGGCGCCCAACGAAATGAAGCCGACAAGGGAATATGTGGATTGGTATAGAGCAAATACAAATCCAGAAATGATTGTGTCTGACCCGTTCTATTTGGACGATCCCCGGATGCAACAGCCATATTTCCAACAACAACAACCACCACAGTATTCCCAACAACAACAACCACCACCTTATTACCAACAACAACCACCACCACCATTTTACCAACAACAACCACCACCACCTTATTACCAACAACAACCACCACCACCATATTACTAACAACAACCACCACAACACATGTCCACCCCCCAACCAAATCAACAATACATACCACAAACTCAACCCCAATACCATGAAGACTACCAACAACAAACTCAACATTCCCACCACCATCAACAGTCCCAACACCTACCACAATATCAATCCCCCCACTTCCACCAATCCCAACACTTCCATCACGACAATGTCCCGAGCTCTTCCAGTCCTCCACCTAGCCCCGACACGGGTATACAAGAGGACTACCAACAGGACTACTACACACCACAACAAACATTGTACTTTGGCCAACCCGATTCAACCCTAAACTACCAAAGACCACAATTCGAGGGCGCACCCAGCAGTAGTCAGTTTGTCCCACCGAGACAAAGCTTTGAGGGCGCAGAGGGGACCCGTCTTTCCTACAGCACTGAAGGGACTTCAACCCAACCACAACGGCAAACGGCAAGGGGACGCGTTAGGGCAAGGGGTGGTAATAGGGAAGCACCACCACCACGTGAACCGTCTAGGCGAGCAATTAGACCTCCCCCGTGCGGATCGTACAAGGGACCGCATCATATGTGATTAATCATATCTTTGTAATATTTGTCTTGTCAATTATTATAATAAAAATATTTTCTGTTTATTATCTTTATATCTTTATCTTTATCTTTAAAGATATTGTCTATCATATCTTTATATATATATATATATATATATATATATATATATATATATATATATATATATATATATATATATATATATATATATATATATATATATATATATATATATATATATATTAATTTACATGTGTATAAATATTTATTTACACGTATATAAATTAATTTTGTTTCCAAAAATTTACAAATAATATTAATTACTTATAAATTAAATTAATATATACATATATAAATTAATATATATATATATATATATATATATATATATATATATATATATATATATAAATTAATATATATATTACTTGAAATGGCATGCTGTCAATGAACATGATTTTGAAAAGGAAAGGATCGAACATGATTTGAAAATTGAATTTTTTTTAATAACCAGATTTTTAAAAAAAATTTCAATGTCTAAAAATGAAACAGACTCTAATTATATTTTATTAAAATTATAAAAGAAAAGTAGACTTTTTCTAGATTCTAAATAGAAATAAAACTTCTTGATATTTGTTACATTTATTTAATTATTAGTATTTATTTTTAAATTAATAAATGCATAATAATTGAATAGAATAAGAATTAATTAATGATTAATAGGATTCAATTAATAATTTATTAGATTATCGTTTTACTCTTATTCATGATGAATAAGAATTAATTCATAATTGATTAGATAATTTTGTTAATGCCATAATTTTGTATGAATTCAATGTGTTATAAACTACTATTATTATTTCCAATAAAACTATAGACAATATAACTCCTATCAATTATGGTGGCATGTTGTTGCATTTGATAATCTCTTACTAATTTTTTTAAATATATTTTTAGTTCTGATTTGATTAGTTTCAAAATTTTATATTTATTTTATTTTTAAGATAAAAACAAGATTTTAATCATATTATATAGATGTGAATAATCTTTATCACTCTATTATATAGTTCTAAATATTTTTTAACACTCTAAATAAGGGTAACATGGTACAAATGTTTGAAATTCTAAAAAAAAAAAAAAAAAAAAACATATTTTAAAAAAAAAGAAAAAAAAAAAAAGATTTAAGGGTAGGCGCCACTCCTAGTGGCGACTTGCCCTACCCTTTAAGGGTAGGCGCCAACTAGGGTGGCGCCTAGGTGTATATTAGGGCAAAAATTGCCCATTTTGATAATTTTTTGGAAAAAATGGGTATTTTTGAAATTTTTTTAAAAAATCTGGATATTAAAAAAAAAAATTCTCAATTCACAACATTTAAATAAGATTTTGATCTATTATAATTGTAATTACAATACTGAAAATAACCTTATAGAAAGTAAAAATAAATCTTTGGACTTTGTTTAATAAACATGAGACTATAATTATAAGTTGGATATGGATCCTTTCCTGTCCGGTTCTTCCTATTACACATTTTGCATTTATCCCAACACTTCATCGCCATTTTATCTCTTTTATCAATGCTGTCCGGTTCTTCCTATTACACATTTTGCATTTATCCCAACACTTCATAGCCATTTTATCTCTTTTATCAATGCTGTTTTTTTATTTATCTGTATTCGATGAAGTTCCAATCATTGAATGAAGCACACTGAGAAAGTTTGAACATAAAAAGTTGGAGAGGATCTATTTCCTTATAATTTAATATTTATGGTCTAATATTTATAACAATTTTTTAAATACAAATGTCGCATTCATAACACATGAAATCCTTTCATTTTTTTATTTTTCCTTTCTCTCTTCTGGTTCAGGCCTCGAGTGCCGCATCATATGCAATATTTTCTGCCTTTGTGTACTGTGACGTCGCAACCCCAACCGCACCAATACACTTGTGACGAACCGCGAAGCTGTGACAGCCACCACCCACTTTAAACCACTCTGCACTACAGCAACACCGCTATTAGTAGCCTCACTGTTGTCCATGGCGGGGATGGTAGTCGATTGCGAGAGCCTAAAACCCTTCACATCGAATACTTTGGGGCCGTAATAGTGGATTATGGTGGAAATATGTGCAATATCGGGTGATATTTGATAACAAGATGATAAGCTATTTCAGAATGTTTCTTGAAATAAACTAAAGCAACATATGAGATAAGCACAAATAAGTTGTAAATAAACTCTTAAACAGCAGTTGTTAACAGTAAAGTAACAAGAAAGAATCACGCCACTGTTGACACAGACATATATGTCAAGTTTTAACACTTGTTTTGAAATCAAGGTCCTCATAAAGGGAAAGTATTAACCACATGATGAAGGTAGCATAAAGAAAGTACAATTCAAAAGGAAACTAGCAGACTTGTAAGGTATCTATTTCCTGAGATACTACATTAAATGTACTACATTTTAACAACACGATGAAGGTATGTACAGTTCAAAATGGTAAGTAAATCAAACATCTTCAAGAGCAGGCATGTTCGGGTCTTCACCAGGCACCAATATCTTCAACCTATGTAATATACAAAATGTAAAATAACTGTTATATTCTACATTCTGTACCTTGAGCGACAAGAAAGATAAAGTAAAACCTACAGACTATGCTTAATTAATTAATTACCTTGCAAGGATAAACTTTCCTTTGTTGTACCTCCGAAACTCGGCGTAAGGAAACACCTAAAACAAAATAAAATATAAAATCAACGGTATAAGTATGGTATGTAGCGGACTTTGAACAAAACTACGGTCAGCTGTATTAATAACTTGAGCGACAAGAAAGATAACGTAAAACCCACCGATTATGCTTAAACATATTCTTAGTTAATTGATTACCTTATGAGAATAATCTTGGACCTCTGACTCTCAAGAACGGCCCGCCTTACAAATTTGAATCCAACAGTGTACTGGCATTGAACGCAGAATAGGTGGACCATAGTAGAATTCGATTCTGGGATTGGCTCGTCTCTCTCTCCGTCCAAGACATTGACACTGTGATAATATGGATTAGCAAGATGTTATTTGAAAGAATCAAGGTACACAACAAAGAAGTGAATTGAGAGGGTGAAAGAAATCTTACACTTTATCAAAAAGATAAGCCCTTCCAAAAGGGCATTCGTAATTCTAAGAGAAAACAAGGGTAGATTGTCAGCAGCAGGCTATGATTTTGAAAAAACCAGAAGTATAATGAAAACAAGGGAAAATTAACAACCATTGAAAGGAGATGATTAACAAGGGCTATAGGTGTCTCGCAATTCTTGCAGCTGTAGAAGTTTTCTTCAAGATCGATCAAGAAAAGTCTTCCCATCTCTCTCTTTAAAACCTCTACACAATGCCACACAACAAGATTGAAACCATGCAATGTAACTGAAAAATGAAGAATAATGATATGAATGAGGAAAAAGGGTTAGATGGAGATGATTATCGAGAGAGATAGCAGAAGATGGGAGTTTGTTGATTAGAAATACAAACTACAGTTTGGGGAGTTTTCTGAATATGCTGACACAACACTATCAACTTTACTATAACACCTTGCTTCGTCTATTTAAACAAGGTTCATCACTAATAGTTTCTATAAAATTTTCTTCGCCTAAAAAAAAAAGCACAATGAAGCAATTTTTACTGTGTTAGTAAAATTAGTGACACATTATGTGAGTTGATTTCAGATCTCAAACAAATCATATTCATTTTATAATTTATTTAAATCCTTCTTTTTAAGATAGATTGAGCATTAGTATAAGGAAGTTTAGAGAATACATGTTTGTAAATCTATAGATTGTATGGTCCTATGTGACTAAGTTAAATGTCTAGTGAGTGAAATTGCCCGCAAGTGGACTATCAGTAATTTACTTTGTGTATTATGTTTTTTTTTTTTTTTGTAATTTTTGGTTTCTCGTTCAATCTCTCAATCACATACATAAAATAATAGGTTTTTCATGCATATAATGGAAAGTTGTCTAAAGTCAACCTAGAATGAATCGACTTAAGGTAATGCATGATCTAATTCAAACTGTCAGTCTATTTTCAAATAACAATTGGAATCGATTCAAAATGATGTTTTTCAAATTCGTGATTTGATTTTGTTTGTAGGATAATGTTGTTTCTGTTGTCGCTCATGTGGTGATAACTTAGTCACCTTCTCATCCTCCTCCTCAAGGTATTGTGGATCAAGTTGTTGTGGACATTATTTTCCATCCCGATATACTCCAGCCTCCTGCGATTAAGGGATCCACTCTGGTACCACCACCAACTTCATGACATGAAGCATTGTTCGATTTCTAACTATTGCAAGCTAACTTCGAAATATAAGATGCTAATAAATTGTTGAATAACATGTATAACATCGTTCGTCAACAGAATTCACAAGCGATAGAGAGAAGATTGCTTTGCCTCAAAGAAAGCCTACACAACGAACCTCTGAGAGGAAACACCGCGTAAGAAACTCTTTCAAAGAGAATCCAAATGAAATTCCTAAATCAACCACGTCTCGGATAGACGAAGCGCTGAAATTTCCAAATCACTAGAAGATCAAGATGCATCAAACTTATCCCCATTTCTTTGGGGAGACCGAGGAAGCCATTCTCTTCTACTGGATCGGGCAGAAAAACCAACGACAAGGAATCCGTAAAAATATCTATTTTGCGCCCACATCTTGCACAGTAGGATACCAGATCATTGGAGAAGCCTCATAAACTAAATGAGTACAAGGAAAGTAGATCCTCGTGAGCACGAGCAAATCACCAATGAGAGTTTGAACCATTTCCACGCCAACGAAGGTTTCAAGTGCAAGTTATTTCCACTAACATTGTCAGTTTCTGCCCGACCACGAATTAATGCCATGTCGAATGGGAACATCGATTCATGGAAGGACTTTCGCGAGAGCTTCGCATCTCATTTCACTGTCTGGAAAAGGCAGCAAGTGACAATAGCTTCTATAAGTGGGATAATGAAGGTAAGGAATGAGAGTTTATGATCCTATATTTTCTGCTTCAAAAATGTGGATGTGGGAGTAGAAGGGACCGAGGAAGGCCTCAAATGTTGGATATTTGAAAATGGCTTTCCTTCAGATAGAAGTTGTGCTGAAGGAAAGATCACACCGTGAATGAGCTATAAAATGGGTTAAATCTTTCATCAATCTAGAGGAAAATCTTAACACGTAGTTCGACAACCCAGGTGTTGCTGGCGCATATTTCGATCACTCCTCTGGCAAGGATTCTCACCGGTGGAAAGGTGAATTCGACCATGTGACTCATGGTCGATACAGTAAGTACACTCCATTAATGCATCATGAGATAGGATTTACTAGGAATGCTCCCACACATACTTTTTAAAGGGAGGAATTCAGAGCCTCTTCGCCATCAGAGGGTTGTCCAAGACATATAAGACAAATACTACTCTTTCCACAAAGGCCATGACCATAACAACGACGATGGCATCTTACTAAAAGATGCCATCGAGGGATTGATAAAGAAAGGTGATTTATCAAAGTACGACAAGGGAGGTAAAAGAAAGAGATAAGAGTCACCCAAAAGCAAGCCCTCCTCAAAAGTTATGGATTGCATGGCCATTAGAGAAGGGATCAAATAAAGGGAAACACCAATACATTGCAGTTATCACTAGAGGATCACACTCATCGAATATCTCCTATAAGGGGGGCAATGAAGAGAAAATTTGATGAAATTTTGGTTGTAAGGACGGAGGCACGTCGACCAATGCAGCTATTGGACTGCGAGAAAATCAACGAAATCCCAAATGAATACTCCCTTTAGTCATAACATGTGGCCTTGGATATTAAATAAATAGTTCAGTAGTGAAGATTCAAGAAACACAAGAAATAGGGGGTTGAATTGGGTTTATGATATGAATTTTTTTTCTCAAACCAATGACAATAACAACAATGATAAGAATACACATGATTTATATACTTGTTCACGGTTAACCAAGCTAATCCAGTCCACTTGTCAGTGTTATTTCTCCTTCTCACAAGGACTTAGTCCACTAATCAAACTAATTGCAAACTCAAAGACCAATTGTCAGTGACTTATCGAGGCTGCATACTAAACTTAGTTCCTCATGGAATTTAACCATTACAAACTCAAATACCAACTGTCAATGACTTCTCGAGGCTACAAACTAAACTTAGTCCCTCAACGAATTGAACCAAAGTTAAAATACAAAGAATGTTTGTTTATAAGAATGCTTCTAAACAAGCAGATACACAAGATGAATTTTAGATTTTACACTTAAAAAAATATACAAGCAAAAGCTATAAGTGTAATGAGTGTTGTAATTGTTGTTTCTCTCGTTTGTTGTTCTTGTTTTTACTCACTTCATTGTTATTCTTATTTTTTGTCTCATATTTCTTCACCATTCCTTGTCCTCTTTAAATAAATGATGAATAGTATCGTTGGAGGATAAAATTGGAAACTTCTTCAATTTCATAGCTTTAATAATGGTACGAGGTTGTGTCATGAATTATGGAGATCCATTGGTAGTACATTCCTTAATAGTTCAAGCATATTTGTCATTGTAAAGAAACATTTGATTTTTCCACTTGATTGTAATATTTCCAATAATATTTTTTCAACATTTTTCTCTAGTGAAAATATGGCTTGGGTTATCAGAGTACATATGGATTATTTGTTCCAGAAGTGTTGAATTCGTTATCCAGTGGTTGACTATCAGTTAAATACTTCTTCATACTTTAACCTTATTTTAGAATCTGCTGAAGTCCATAGTCCAGAGTCTCTTGTTCAGATTCCAGAGTCCAGAGTGTGCTTTCTCCAGAGTCCAGAGATTCTTGTCCAGAATCCAGAGTCTACTTTGTGCAAAGTCTTCTTATTGTATTTTTTATTTAAAAAAACACACAATTTACTACTGTTTGAGTAATAATCGAGGAGAAATATAAGTGTGTTTATTGATTTTTTTCAACGTCCTTAAACAAATATTTGTCGTTTATTTAATAAGTATCAACATTCAAGACACTGCTAGTAGTGATCCATGTGAAACCTAAAGACATTATAAAAGCATTCTAAATATTACAAATTTATAATGAAACATTCGACATAAAAACTTTGAAACTTAAAGAAGCATGAAAAAATTCTCAATGATGGATTTCAAGAGCAGAAAATTATTTGGCTTCAAGGTTTATGTTCTTACATAATCATATAAATGAATATTTATTTTATATATCTAAACTTTTTTTGTTTTATATCATAAAAAATGCATGAAATATCCAACATTTGATCCTTCAGAATATTCAATGAAACGAAGATCCAACATTTGTTCTTCCTCAAGATATCCAACATTTGTTCTTCATCGATAGTGAGTGATGAAAAATGGGTCTGGCATAAAAGGTTAGGTCATGCTAACTGGAGGTTCATCTCCAAATTTAGCAAGCTAAAACTTGTTAAGGGACTGTCAGATCTTGATTATCACTCATATGCTCTATGTGGAGCATGTCAAATAGGAAAGATTAACAAAACTTCTTTCAAATCTAAAAATATTGTCTCAACCTCTAGACCCTTAGAATTACTTCACATCGATTTATTTGGTCCTGTTAGGACTACTTCAATCAATGGGAAGACATATGGATTTCTCATTGTTGATGATTACAGCATGTGGACTTGGGTTTAATTCCTCATATCCAAAGATGAATCATATGAGGTATTCGACATCTTCTGCACACAAATTCAATCTAAAAAAGAACTAAAAATTCTAAAAGTCAAAAGTGATCATGGTGGTGACTTTGAAAATGATCCTTTTGAGATTTTTTTGTGATAAACACGGAATTATCCATTAGTTATCTTCTCATAGAACTCCACAGCATAATGGAGTTGTAGAAAAGAAAGAGCAGATCATTGCAAGAAATGGATAGATCCATGATCCACGAGAATCATCTTCCAAAGTAGTTATGGGTAAAAGCTGCTAATACACCATATGAGTTGTTTAAAGGAAGAAATCTAAGCATGTCTTACTTTGATGATAAGGATCAAGAGGGTATCTTTCTAGGATACTCGGATCACTCTAAAGTATACAGAGTGTATATCTTTGGAACGAAGATGGTTGAAGAGTCTATACATGTAAAACTTGATGACAAAGGGCCTGACCATGATACTTCAGAGAATGTTGAAAGTTCTGCATATTTTCAAGTTTCTGAAGAACATCCCGAGGCTGGACCTTTAGAATTTAGTATCATAGAAGTCAGAGATTTATAAGTAGTTGAACCAAAAATTGGCCATATGTCTGAAGCCCCTCCAGAAGTTGAGGATTCAGAAGATGCTCAAGATGGTTCAGAAGTGTTTGCCCAATCCAACAAGTCCTTCAAATATAAATATTCTCATCCATAAGATCTAATCATTAAGGATAATGATGATCCTTTAAGAACTAGGCCAGCTTTCAAAGATGATAATTGTGTGATAGGGTTTATTTCCTTGATTGAGACAACTTATGTGGATGAAGCTTTATCAGATGATAGATGGATTATGGCTATGCAAGAAGAGCTTAACTAGTTCCAGAGGAATGAGGTTTGGGATTTGGTTCAAAAACCAAGTTAGAAGAATATTATTGAAACAAAATGAGTATTTAGAAAGAAGCTGAATGAGCAAGGAGAAGTGGTAAGGAATAAGGCTCGACTGGTAGCTCAAGGTTATAGTCAGCAAAAAGGTATAAATTTATCTGAAACCTTTGCTTATGTAGCAAGGTAGAGGCAGTCAAACTTATTCTCTCTTATGTTATTAATCATGATATTGTTCTATATCAAATGGGTGTTAAGAGTTCCTTATTAAATGGAGTAATTTCTGAAGAAGTGTATGTTGACCAACCCCTTGGGTTTGAGGACTCAGTTCACCCAAATTATGTGTTTAAACTAAAGAAATCACTTTATGGACTCAAACAAGCTCCTAGAGCTTGGTATGAGAGATTAAATAATTTCTTGTTGGAAAATGGTTTTGAAAAGGGTCAAGTTGACATTACACTGTTCAGAAAGACTATGAACAAGGAAGTCTTAATTGTTCAAATTTATGTTGATGACATAATTTTTGGTTCCACTAGTGTCTCTCTGTGCCATGAATTCGCTACGATTATGCAGCCTGAATTTAAGACGAGCATGATGGGAGAATTGAAATTCTTCATAGCAATCCAAATCAATTAAGGCACTGATAGAACTTATTTTCATCAGTCTAAATACATAAAGGAGCTTTTGAAGAAGTTTAATCTTGAAGACTGCAAGATTATGGCAACTCCCATGCATCCAACCTGTAGTCTGAACAAGGAAGAAACTAGCTCCAAGGTGGATCAAAAGCTATATAGAGGTATGATTAGTGCTTTGCTTTACCTCACAACTTCTAGTCCTGATATATTATTCAGCATGTGTTTGTATGTAAGGTTTCAATCATATCCTCTAGAAACTCACTTAACTGCTGTTAAGAGAATCTTTAGGTATCTGAAAGGAACAACAAATCTGGGACTTCTTGATAAAAAAACCATATATTATAAGCTGGTTGGATTATGTGATGATGACTATGCTGAGGATAGAATTGAGAGAAAATCCACTAGTGGAAACTATCAATTCATAGGTGAAAATCTAATATCATGGGATAGTAAGAGACATGCAACTATTGCTCTTTCTATAGCAAAAGAAAAATACATATTTCCTGCTAAATGTTGTACATATATGCTCTGAATGAAATATCAGCTAGAGTTTTATCATATTTATGGAAACAATATCCCTATCTTCTGTGATAATACTGTTGTTATTTTTCTAACAAAGAATCCAGTTCAGCACTCTAGAACCAAGCATACTGAGATTAAACATCACTTCATTAGAGACTATGTTTATAAGGGAGTTATATATACTCAATTCATTGATACTGATCATCAATGGGATGGCATATTTACAAAATCTTTAGCTATTGATATATTTCATTTTATCAAAAATAATACGAACATGGTCTATATTGAAGAATAATGTGTGTTTATGATTAAAGTATCAAAGTCTGATGCTGCTCAGAAGTAGCTTCAATCAGAGCTTAGGAAACTACCTCTGATGAAAAATAGCTTCTAAAAAGTATCATAATCTGATACTTTAGGAGTGGATTATTTGTTTCAGATAGCGCTCACATGTCTGATAATTATCTTGCGCATTAGTTGTTTGGGTAAAGACTATTGGGTAATGATGCGAGACTCTTTGATTTCTATGAATCTGCCCTTTTGTCATCACCTCATGTTTTCCTAATTGTTTATTTGTCTTTATTGTTTTGTTTCCTAAATATTATCTTTGAGTGGTCTTAAAGCAAAGACAGTTGTCTAACATCTTTTATGACAAATCATTGTCTTTATCTTTGGAAACATCATTAAGTTTTAATTTTATCCAACTTCTTCTCTTTCTTTAGCTTATTCCATTTCTAAGAAAGCCTATAGATCTAATCTTAGTATGGAAAACCAGTTGGTAATCATAATTTGAAAAACTTGTTGATTTTGAAGAAATGGTGGCTCATGGCCTTGATCTTCAAAGCATTGTGTCCCAAAATGGCTGTGATGATTTCTTTGATATGCTTTATCGTCCTACTTACCCTAACTTGATCAAGGAATTTTGGGTGAATGCCTCCATCCAGGAACCAAATCTAGATTATGCTATTCTCTCGGTTGAATCTGAAGTTCCTATCACCATCACCCCCATGTCTATTACTAATGCAATATACTGTGAAGATGAAGGTGTGTTTCTGGATATGCTTTTTTGGGAAACTTGTTTGTCTCCTCATATCATCTTTGATGATCTCTCTGACATATCCAAAGTTTCTAGTCCTATTTCCAAGGCATTAGTTTGGTACCACATACTAATTTCAAACTTTCTACCAAAGGACAAGACTATGAACTTTTTGGATATTAATGAAAAATATTTTTTGTTACTTCTCAACTCATATATGAAGATTAACCTCCCTCAGGTTATGTTTGATTACTTAAAACTGAATCTCATATCCTTTCACAAGGGAAAGTCATGTTTCATTCCTTATGGAATGGCTCTTTATGAACTATTCATGTAACAAGGAGTTGACAAAACTATAAATGAGGTTAATTTACAAGTCCGCATAAATAAGTTAAAAATTACATAAGCTTTGAAAGTTTTTGACCGGTTTAAGGTCAAGGTGGTCTCTATGGATGGATCATCTTCTCTTGTTTAGTTATATTGTGTTTTGTGTTTATCTTTGCAGCTTATTTTCTTTATAATTAATATAGTATTCTTTATTTACTTTCTGTGTTTTGTCTTCCGTATCTTCTTATTGACTGGTTGAAAAGCATTACCATACATGAAGGATTTCAAAGGAAGAATGTGACTATTGGAAAAGGAATGGAACTTTTATTCATTCAAAAGACATTACATGATCTGATCCTAAAAACTATTACAAATGTTTTTAGACCTAATCATATGTCTTCTTCTATGTCTTTAGAAATTTTTTCCAATCATAATCTCACTCCTTCTCAGTAAGAGTTTTCATATTTGCATATGGAATCTTGCCCTCCTTATCGACTCCACCATATATGGATCTCCGAGCCTTTTCTATTTCCTCGACTTTCTTCTTCTATTTTCTTGCATCTTTTCTCATCAAATTACATATCTCTTTTGCAAAATCTCTCTTGTCTGCCTTGAATGTCTTTCTTTATTCCATTCTTGAAACTCTAGAGTTATGTGTTTTGGTGTTGTTTATGCATATGCTCTTATAAGGGTTTGTTTCCCATCTCCATTTTCTTGATATATGTGTTCTTTAAGTTTTGTGCCTTAGTGATTATTGTTCCTTGAAAACCATGTCGTCAGAATCTACCTTTGACCATATTGAAATTTTTGGTACAAATGCTTATCAGTCATCAATATCAGTCTTTATTAACTTTTTGTTGATAAAACCAGGGGGGAAATTAATGGGAGTATTTAAGAGGATCAAAAGAATTTACTGAATGCTTTTAATTTACCTGAACTTTAATTATTTTAATATTGTTTTCATCTGAACATTGTTTTATCAAAGTAAGTTTAAATTAACTTGGATAGGACTTAGAAGGAGCTTACAAAACTCAACTTATGGACTATTAGATTCAAGGGGGGCTTACAAACCTTGGACTCGATGTTATTAAGTTAGGTAAACTGACCAACCATTATTCTTAAATACATTTATTTGTCATTATAAAAAAGGGAAAGATTGTTGGAACAAGATTTTTTATATCCCTTGGGTTTTAATGATAACAAAGTACTTACAGAACAAATGAGTATACTAATATATGTTTAAGTGTGCAGAGTCACAAGCATAAAATTAATTCTAAATTAATCTTTTTGAAAGCATATGTGGAGAAGCAATATAACTCTGATTATGATTGATCAGAATCTGATAACTTTGAATGTGTTCATCATTCTCTGAAGGTTTAAACTAGTGTCATGTGTTCCATCCTTTGGTGATAGCTCATAATCTGAAGGCTTGACGAGCCTTTGATCCGTACCATGAAACAAAGAAGACCAGTCTTGTCAAAGCGCTAGATTTCTGGACAAAGTCAACTAGGGTTTCATTTTTCAAGGCTCGAGGAATTGTGATGTGACCTCTTTAGCTTGTTCTACATTTTGGTAGATACCTAGTACTTCGAAAGGTGGTGTAAAAATGCCATTATTCAATCGACAATGCTTCCAACCAGATACATCCTCCAACGTCTCTCTTGGCATGCTTCTTCACTAAGTTTTCTCTTATGATTAACCCTCAAATGAATCTTTATCTATCTCTATAAATGGAAGCTAAATATTTGAAGGAAGGTTACAACAACACAATACAATATCTTGAGCATAACTTTGAGCTTTCCTTTGTAACTGTTATTGCACAAGATCTTAAGATTTCTTATTTTTGTGTATCTTATAAATCTTAAAACGTTAAGAACCTTTGTGGTTGTTGCACAACTACTATACTTCTGATTGTGTATCTAAGTATAGTGGTTATCTTTTCTACTAAACTGTTTGTTTAAAGTAGAGAAATTCTCTTGCTTGCGTGCATGAGAAGTGAAGTTTCTTCTCTGTGTACTTGAGTAGTGAATTACCTTTCTAGGTTGACTGAACAAGAGTCTCTTGAAATGTTTCTTGAGAAGAAGTATCTTTCTAGGTTGATTGAACCAGTGAAGTCTTTTGCTAGTGTGCTTGAGTAAAGTGTAATTTGTTGATTATAGTGAAAAGCTCTTGTCGAGGCAAGGGGACTGGATTACTCTCAGTTGAGGAGAGGAACCGGAATAATATTTGTGTGTTGCTTGATATTACTTATGATCATTATTATATTTGTTGTTGTTACTATTTATGACATCAGACTCTGAATGTTGTTCAGATTCTGAAGTTGCATCATCAAAAGCGAAATGATTTTGGCATACACAATTCAACCCTTCCTTCATGTGTATTTTTATCACCTTCACGGAGATCAAGCATTCTTATTTATATTTGGACAATGAGGTGCCCAACTTAGTGACTTGGTGATGCAGGGGCCTGCTTATGACCTCTTTCAAATGTTTGGTAGGGGTAAGCCTATCAATTTGTGTATCAGCATCATCGATTTCAAAATGAGAGATGATAGCTAGGGTGAGGGGTTCCTTCGTTACTTCCAAGCTACTTATATAACACTCTTGGGTGATCTCCTGATCTTCTCTAACTGTGCTCACACGGCCATTATGTAGTGGATATTTTAAGCTTAAGTGGGCGATGGACAGGATTATCCCAAGTAGTTTGAGAGCGGGCCTTCGTAGTATGACATTGTAACGGATATGGCGTCAGCTACAAAATACTTTGTCTATATGGTTCTAGAACTCTCCCTTAAACTAAATTTTGTTATTAGGCCGATATGGCTCTTCACAAGCACCTATTTTCCCGAAGGACTAATTAGGGACTCTTGGAAATATTCAATGTTATAGGATTCATCTAGAGCCCTTGGAAGGTGCCATAGGACAGAATACATACAGAGCTCCCTTGGTCAATTAAGACTCGCTTCACATCTCAACTTCATGCTCAATCGTGATTAACATGAGATCATTGTTGTTGGGAAGTACAAGTTATTATGTGTTCTCTCAAAAAGGTGATTCTAGGCTCTCAGTCTCTGTCATAGACGTTGAGAGCTTTGCATGTGTAGTGTTTGCTGTTAACACCTTCTGTGCATATCTTCTTCAGGAGGAGATAGATTCTATTCCTCCGAAGAAACCTCTAGAGACAATATTGGTGTTCATGTTAGAACTTTGCTTGAACATCCTCATGAGAATATGGTGGAAGAAATTATGAGTGGGTGATACGTGTGTGTCCCAAGTTAGTTTTACTGGGACCCCATGGTACGCACCAATTATGCTCACTAAAGTTACAAATGCTTGACAACGCCTAATGAATAAGGGTTGTCAAAGGATTTAGGATAGTAATATTATTGAGAGTTGGATCACATGAGGTGAGAAGTTGTTACACATATGTAAATTTGTATTGTTGTTAGGTCCTACGACTTCCTATGTAATGTTTGTAAACTCGGTAAATGCTCTACACACTATCGCGTGTTATGGACGGGCAAAGAGGAGGTTTGTGCAACGTATCTGAGAAAGGAGCACTTGATCCTGAACATTGGCACTCAAACCCATGAAAGGCTACTTGGGAAAGACGAAGGACCAAGCATATTCTGTTTGCCCCACCCCTAAATATCTTTCAATTATATCAATTCATGAAGCAGTAAATGTGACTTAATCATGAGACCCCATTAAACATAAGGACAATATTCTTAAAGTAATTTTAGTCATGATTTATTGTGAAGTCATATAGTATAAAAGTATTGAGACTTTTATGAGAATAGACTGATAATCACATCTCTTTGTGTAAATATTAGAAGTAATATTTATACTTATTGACCCGTCGTGAGAATACTACACATAATATTATACAAGTGTCATAAGTCATTATGAATGTGATGGTGGTGTATACCACCATCTTTCAACTTGGAATCACTATGGACCCTAGATATGGAGTCAAGTTCTTTATTATCGATCAAACAATTTTCTTAATAATATAACCATAGAGATGTGTTCAGGTACTCCACAAATCGTGTTGAGATACATGAGTGACCTAGATGGAATTTGTTCATCCTGTATAATAAGATAAATGTTTAAGGATCCAATGTTGTAATGGATAAGAGTCACACATCATATGCGTGTTCAGTGTAGAGATGTGTGAAACCAGATAATTATACACATAAACATTATCACAAAAAGGTTTTGTCATATCACATAACATTTATGTGACTTGAGTAATAGTGATGTGTTGTAGATACCATTCACTATTTATTAAATTGAACCTGTTATTTAATATGATTGTCAACGTCACGAGAACCTATAGGGTCACACGCGTAAAGACATATTGATGGAAGAAAATAAATAAGTGAAGCTTATTCAATTGTAGTCTTGCAAATACACTAGCGTTAATTTAATAAACGTGGTAGACAGTAAAGTAAGGTGTACTTAAGTTCAATATGGAACATCATAAGGTATGGAATACTTAAGTAAAATATGAAACACCATAAGATACCATGAACTTAAGTGAAACACAGTAAAATATGAAGTATTTATTATTTGACCAAATTTGGTTTTTGAAACCTCAGCCACACTTCTCCTTACTATAGTCTTTATTAATAATAGTTATCACTAAGATTGAAGACACTTTGTTTGTGTTGATTAAGCAGAAGTGATGTTGTTCGTCCAGGCCCGTGATCGGTCCCAGTTCTGCATCAATAGCCAACCTCCACAAGAGGTAATCATTCTACCCTTGATCATACTAATTCATAAGAATTGACTTAAGAGAAATTTTTGTCTTTTGTAATGTATTTTAATTGTGGTTTTCTCTTCATAACACGCTAGACCAAGTATTAGAGACACCGATTAAAAATAAAGTAAATCTTCTGAGATGGTTTTCAAGTGTCAAAATTCTTGGCACTATTTTCAAAAATTGTATCTAATAAGTATCTAAGATTCAGGGATAGGTGTTGGAAACCAAACCTAGTACTATATTCCGAAGATGCAAATACTCCAACGTAAGAAAGGGATCTTAGAGTTTGATTTTACTAATGGACAAACATCACACTTAAAATTTTCAACAAAATATTACAATAACAAAGAGGAAAACATACAATTTAATGATGTAATATAGAGGATATCAAAGACACTTGTGATGACGTCAATATTGTGAGGTAGAAGAGGAAGACTCGGACCAGACACAAGGGGACAATATTTTTGGACGATCTGGCTCCTTAGGCAAGTAGTATAACTTTTTTTTTCAATCCCAATTGTCCCTTGATGTTAAGGTTCTAAAATGCACACATAAAAAATAAAGGAAAAAATATTATTTTACAATTATGAACACGAGTAAGTTTATGGTCGAAAATTAAATTATTAAAAAATATAGGAATATAAAGTACAAATTATATCTTGAAAGAAAGTTGTAAGTCAATATTTCTAGTGCAAACAATAAACAATAAGAGCATTAGAACCCTCATCAAACAATAAGAGCATTAGAACCCTCATCAATAGTAGATTAAGGAATACTTAAAGATGGACAGTAATGTGGAATCAAATAACATACAATTAATAGCACCATAGTCGAGAAACAAATATTTTTAAGAATATTACCTTAAAAAATGAAAAATTGAGAGTGCATGCTCTTACTTGTAATTATTGAAAAAGTCTCATAATTAATAACTTCTTCCAATTGACTAGACAACAAGTGTTGAAAAAATAATAGAATAAAAAGAAACAGATATTTATAACAATTTATGGTCTAATATTTATAACAATTTTTTGTACTACAGAAAACTGTATCCTCACCTGCATCTAAGCTAAGGTTAACTCCTCCTACAACACATACCATAATATCAACTTTTTGTACTACAGAAACACCGATATATGCAGTCTAACTGTTGTCCATAGGGGATGGTGGTCCATTGGAAATATGTACAGTATCGGATGATAGTTATCACCATAGCACCGCAATTGCAGATATTTGATAACAAGATGATAAGCTATTTCAGAATGTTTATTGAAATAAACTAAAGCAATATATGATATTTGTAAGTACTTATCTTATATCTTATGAGATAAGCACAAATAAGTTGTAAGTACATATGAGATAAGCACAAATAAGTTGTAAATAAACTCTTAAACAGCAGTTGTTAACAGTAAAGTAACAAGAAAGAATCACGCCACTATTGACACACTCATATATGTCAAGTTTTAACACTTGTATTGAAATCAAGTTCCTCATAAAGGGAAAGTATTAACCACATGATGAAGGTAGCATAAAGAAAGTACAATTCAAAATGATACTACATTTAAATGTACTACATTTTAACAACACGATGAAGGTATGTACAGTTCAAAATGGTAAGTAAATCAAACATCTTCAAGAGCAGGCATGTTTGGGTCTTCACGAGGCACCAATATCTTCAACCTATGTAATATACAAAATGCAAAATAACTGTTATATTCTACATTCTGTACCTTGAGCGACAAGAAAGATAAAGTAAAACCTACAGACTATGCTTAATTAATTAATTACCTTGCAAGGATAAACTTTCCTTTGTTGTATCTCCAAAACTCGTCGTAAGCAAACACCTAAAACAAAATAAAATATAAAATCAACCGTATAAGTATGGTATGTAGCGGACTTTGAATAAAACTACGGCCAGCTGTATTAATAACTTGAGCAACAAGAAAGAAAACGTAAAACCCACCGATTATGCTTAAACATATTCTTAGTTAATTGATTACCTTATGAGAATAATCATGGACCTCTGATTCTCAAGAACGGCCCGCCTTACAAATATGAATCCAACAATGTACTGGCATTGAACGCAGAATAGGTGGATGATAGTAGAATTCGATCCTGGGATTGGCTCTTCTCTCTCTCCGTCCAAGACATTGACACTGTGATAATATGGATTAGCAAGATTAAGGAATCAAGGTACACAGCAATGGAAGTGAAGTGAGAGGGTGAAAGAAATCTTACACTTTATCAAAAAGATAAGCCCTTCCATAAGGGCATTGGTAATCCTAAGAGAAAACAAGGGTAGATTGTCAGCAGCAGGCTATGATTTTGAAAAAACCAGAAATATAATGAAAACAAGGGAAATTAACAACCCTTGAAAGGAGATGATTAGCAAGGGCTATAGGTGTCTCGCAATTCTTGCAGCTGTAGAAGTTTTCTTCAAGATCGATCAAGAAAAGTCTTCCCATCTCTCTCTTTAAAACCTCTACACAATGCCACACAACAAGATTGAAACCATGCAATGTAACTGATAAATGAAGAATAATGATATGAATGAGGAAAAAGGGTTAGATGGAGATGATTACCGAGAGAGATAGCAGAAGAAGATGGGAGTTTGTTGATTGGAAATACAAACTACAGTTTGGGGAGTTTTCTGACTATGCTGACACAACACTATCAACTTTACTATAACACCTTGCTTCGTCTATTTAAACAAGGTTCATCAACAACTTTTCACTTTAGGAAAACTCTATTGAATTATGTCTCACTTATTCTACTCACTAATAGTTTCTATAAATTTTTCTTCGCATAAAAACAAATCATATTCATTTTGTAATTTATTTAAATCCTTCTTTTAAGATAGATTGAGCATTATTCTTACGATGTTTAGAGAATACATGTTTGTAAGTAAGTCTATGGGTTGTATGATCCTCCGTGACTAAGAAGTTAAACATGCTCTCAGTGAAATTGCCCGCAAGTGGACTATCGGTTATTTCATTGTTACGATACTTTGTGTATTATCTTTTTTTTTTCTTCGTAATTTGTGAAAATTTCTCGTTCAATCTCTCATCACATACACAAAAGAATAGGCTTTTCATGCATATAATGGAAAGTTGTCTAAAGTCAACCTTGAATAAATAGATTCAAGGTAATGCATGATCTAATTCAAACTGTCGGTCTATTTTCAAATAGCTATTGGAATTAATTCAAATGATATTTTTCAAATTCGTGATTAGATTTTGGTTGTTGGATCATGTTGTTTATGTTGCCACTCAAGTTGCGATATTTCAACCACCTCCTCCTCCTCAAGGTATTGTGGATCAAGTTGTTGTGGACACCCTCTTCCATCCAGATATACTCCAACCTCCTTCGGTCAAAGGATCTACTCTGGTACCACCACCAACTTCATGACCTGAAGTATTGCACGGTTTCTAACTATTGCAAGCTAACTTCGAAATACAAGATGCTAATAAGTTGTTGAACAACAAGTATAACATCGTTCGTCAAAAGAATTCACATGCGATGGAGATCCTCGAAGAAAGCCTACACAGCGAACCTCTGAGAGGAAACACTACGCGAGAAACTCTTTCAAAGAGAAGCCAAATTCGATCCTGAGTCAACCGCGTCGCGGAGAGACAAAGCGCCGAAATTGCCAAATCACTAGAAGATCAAGAGGCATCAAACTTATACCCATTGCTCTGGGGAGACCGAGGTAGCCATTCTCCTCTACAGGATCAGACAGAAAAACCAACGGCAAGGAATCCGTATAAACATCCATTTTGCACCCACATCTTGGACAGTAGGATACCAGATCATTGGAGAAGCCTCATAAACTGAACGAGTACAATTGGAAGGAGATCCTCGTGAGCACGAAAAACTCGTCAATGAGCATTTAAACCACTTCCACGCCAACAAAGCTTTCAAGTGCAAGCTATTTCCGCTAACATTGTCATATTCTGCCCAACCATGAATTAATTGTTAGAACAAGATTTGGTTCTGCATCTATACTTTGAATTTTGATGATAACAAGTTTGTATTTGTGGGAGAATAATTTTGGTACCCTAATGGTTTGTTATTATCTAGATTTAATAGCCAGTTCTGATTCTGAGTTTATGACGTGCAACATTATCAATTTTTGAACATTGTGTTCCAAATTCTGTTTCTGCATTAATCATGAGAAATTCTGAAAGATATCAAGTTGTTGCTGCAATGTTCTTTCTGCTTCTGTGTTGATTCACTCCTGAGAAGGTTTTGAAGAGATGTTATGTTGGTGTTGCAATGTTCTCTTCACTTCTACTTCTGAATGTGACTCTGATTATCAAGCTTCTAGAGAATGGAAAGTTTCTGAAATTTTGTTACTTAACTGAAGATTTTGAAGATCACAAGCCAGACGTTGAGGTTATCAAGGTTCTGACTGAAGATTCTAAAGATCTCAAGCCAGACTGTTGACGTTGTTAAGGTTCTGACTAAAGATTATGAAGTTTCTGAATCCAGCTGTATTTTTCTTCATTTCATGCTTCATCAACTTTCATCAGAAGCCAATGAAATTGAAGATAAGTTCAAAATGGATACGTGATCAAATAGCACATAGTACAAATCAAATATTTCTTCCACTATCATATATCGTGGGTAAGGACAACACTATACATCACACGTGTCACTTAATTTATGGGAGAAGGAGTGTATGATGTATCACTCTTTTTCACCAGTTCAACAGTGGACAACCTCTCTATTTGGTATCCTCATTTTTCCCTCCAACGATATCTTTTATTATGCTATATAAGTGGGACTTGGAGACATGAAGAAATTATTGCAACAATTTCAGAAGACTGTTTTTCTACGTGAAAAAAGATCTAGACTTTGTTCATATTTTCTTTAATTGTTTTGTATTTCATTTGTGTAAAATTTGATCCTGGGATTGGCTCTTCTCTCTCTACGTCTAAGACATTGACATTGTGAGAATATGCATTAAGAAATGTTATTTGAAGGAATCAAGGTACACAACAATGAAAGTGAAGTGAGAGGGTGAAAGAAATCTTACACTTTATCAAAAAGATAAGCCCTTCCATAAGGGCAATGGTAATCCTAAGAGAAAACAAGGGTAGATTGTCAGCAACAGACTATGGTTTTGAAAAAACCAGAAGTATAATGAAAACAAGGTGTGTCGTAATTCTTGCAGTTGTAGATGTTTCCTTCAAGATCGATCAAGAAAAGTCTTCCCATTTCTCTCTCTCTCTCTTTAAAACCTCTACACAAAGCCACACAACAGGATTGAAACCATGCAATGTAACTGAAAAATGAAGAATAATGATATGAATGAGGAAAAAAGGGTTAGATGGAGATGATTACCGAGAGTTTGGGGAGTTTTCTAAATATGCGTACACAACACCATCAACTTTACTATAACATCTTGATTCGTATATTTAAATAAGGTTGATCAATAACTTTTCACTTTAGGAAAACTCTATTTAATTATGTCTCATATATTCTAGTTACTAATAGTTTCTACAAAATTTTCTTCGCATAAAAAAATAGCACACTTCACTATCTTAATAAATAAATGAAGCAATTTTTTACTATCTTAGTAAAAGTAGTGACATTGATACTAGATCTCAAACAAATAATATTAAGTTTGTAATTTATTTAAATCCTTCTTTTAAGAGGTGGGTGTTTTAAATCCTTCTTTTAAACCAAAGAGGTGGGTGTTTTAACCAAGGTCGTGATTAACCCAAATAGATAAATAAGAGTGGTGTTTAAACCAAAGAGAAAAGGAAAGTGGTGCATAAACCAAAGTGGTGGGTGTTTTAACCAGGGTGTAAATGAACCCAAATATAAAAGTAAGAGTGGTGTTTAAACCAAAGGAACTTTAGATGTTGAGCCATAGGGCTAGCTGCAGACTTGATGGTGAATTGACTTGAATTTCACTAAAGTCTATAAATAGAGTTGAATACTCTAAGCAACTGGGTCATTCGTCCCATACCCAAAAATATTCAGAATAAGGATAATAATGCTCCATCTCACCTTTTCTCTATTGCTTAAGGCTCCTTACATGTAATCCTTGTCAATGCCTGACAAGTTGTTGGAACAGGTTCTCAAGGACGTTCCGTGGGAATGAGGCATATGTTAATGTATTGACTTGAGCTTGAGATCTTGTACTTGTTGGGAAGCTTGAGCTCACAAGTAACAGAGACAAGTCTAATCAAGTGACCAAGAGACTTATGGTCACTTGACAAAGACAAAAGGAGTGTGTGAAAAGTTAAATAGTCTAGTTGATCAAATGGAATTTGATCAAGCTAAATCAAAGGGAAGGAGATGGATAAAACACACAATGCATGATCATACAAAGATTAGCATAGGGTCTCATTATTAGGTAGCCCAAAATTAAGCCATGTGGGTGCAAAATTATACTAATCCTAGGTCTCATTGTTAGGTAGCCCAAGAGTAAGCCATGTGGGTGCAAAGTTGTACTAAGTCTAGGTCTCATTGTTAGGCATCCCTAGAGTAAGCCATGTGTGTGCTAATGTGTGCTAACCTAAACAAATTAATTTTATAAGCAGAAGTAAAAGGCAATGCATAATAAATAGGATGACAAGATCACAAGGTCAAAAGTTCAACGGGTGAACAAGGTGTAAGTGATCAAGAGGTCAATAAGTCCAAGGTCAATCCAGATCAAACATAGGTCTAAGTCCTAAGTCCAAAGTCCAAATTTTTTAACTTCACTCCAAGTAAAGCTTGGGTCTTAAGGATCAAGCCTATCCATTTTATCATCTTTTTATTCATTGAGATTGTCAAGCAAACCAAACACAAGATAAGAAACATAAGATGAATAAGACAAGATGAATACTGTATGAAGTGAGCTAATGAATGAGACATAAAAGTAAATTGCAAGAATATAAGTTACAAGAATGTAGTGTGTTAGAGGTTTAGAAGTTAGATGTTACATATTAGATGTTAGAAGGAAAACTCAATTCATCATATTTTGACCATCTATCAACAAGTCAAAGGACTCAAACATATGTTACACCAAGGGATAAACTATCACTAGCTCAAAGTGTCAAAAATATGATCAAATGATCATCTATCAACATTTTGAATTAGAGAAGATTGAATCAACCAAGGAACCATCTATCAATGATTTGAAACGTTGAAGATCTCATCAACCAAACAATCACTTAAGCAAATCAAAAATATGAACAAGATTTGAATTAAAAAATGAAATAAAAAGGTTCTCAAATGATTTAAAATGGGAAATTAAAGAGAAAATTTCAAACCATAAGCAAAACAATGAATAAATGGCCAAGAAAAATACACAAAGTCCTAAATATTACTCATGAATGGATTTCAAAAGTTGGGTGCAAAAATATTGAAAATGATTAAAAAATAAATTGCAAAAGGAAATAAAAATGAAAAATAAAATAAAAATAACCAAAAATGCAAAAATGATTAAAAAAATGTGAGAAAAATGTATGTGATGTCAAATAATTTTAGAGACCTTGTGTACAACATTTGGATCAAATTGTATTAAAGATGAGTTAGAAATTAAATGGAGAAGAAATGAAATAAAATAAAAATAAAGTAAAAGAAAATAAAAAGAAATAAGGTGCCAACGACTACATGATTTCAAAAAAAGTGCATGGAAGCTTCTGATTGGACATATTCAAATATTTGGCACCAAGGTGTGCAAAGGAAGCTCCATCTTCAACCTTTAGCTTGATTTTGCAAATTCATGAACTCGTTTTTTTAGCAACACCCAAGCATGGAGTTAGCTTCGCAACACATCATCATTCATGTCTCCTTGCATCATAGCCTGATTGGCTCTAAGTAGAGAGAATTTTGCTCAATAATACAAAAAAAACCCTAAGTGTTCTAAGTAAAGTTAAATGACTAATACCAAAGATAAATGAATGGTAATCGAGGGCTTTTGATCAATGGAACAATCCGAAGAGAGTGGTAACTTGTTTGCTCAAAGATTTAACTCATAACTACCTTTCTATTTGAAGATTAGAAGGTCAATAATGGCAGAAACGGGAAGCACGATGCAAGAGATTCCAAGGCAAAGTGATGATGCAGTTAGCTTCAGATGATGTCGATGAAGCCTTCTAGGCAAAGATTTGAGGTTGAAAGCGCTTGAATTGAAGAAACCATGAACTGGTTTCGAGTGATATCGGGTTCAAGTGAGGCAGGGTTTTTCTAGCCGTTCCATCTTGCAAATGAAGGCAAATCACTCCCCTATTTATAGGAAATGAAATGGGAAGATCGCACATACCAAACATATATGGAATTCGTGTGAGCTAAGGTTGACATTTGCAAAATGAAACTCGTGTGAGATGAAGAGTGAAAAGCATGAATTTATGATGAAACATGGTTATTTTGGGTTGGGTAGACACGTTTTAGAATTACAAACAAGTTGTACATGTGCAAGTGGTCCCAAAATGACAACTGACATGTAATTACAAAATCCGGGCTTCGTGCAAAACAGAGACTATGACACCATGTTTGAAGCTATGCCAAATGAAATTCACTCGTGCGTTTTGTGATTTTCTTTGTGCTTTTTGTTCATCTCATTGCAATGAATTCAATGCAAAAATAACCACATCAAAAGGAGGCCTGAGGTGAAAATGGTAAGTGTTGAAAGTTGAGATCATGCAATGCCTTCTAGGTTAGGCATTTGGTCAAACAGTCTTGGCATGTTTTAGGCATCTTGAGACTCCAAGTTCATGACACCATAACTTTTGATTGCCTCATGTATTTTGAGTCACACTTTGGCAAAATTATCTTTGTTATGAGCTTAACGAAATGCACAAAGAATTTTTCCAATTGGGTGCTTGAGATAGAAATGGTACATGTGTAAAGTAGGGGACATGAAAAGGTTTTGGCCCAATTTAACAAATTAGCCCTTTCCAAAATTGAGGTCCTTAAGGGTTTAATTTCTGCTTGAACCTTGAAGAAAATTTGTAGAGGAACTCATTAGGAACCTTTGGCTCAAAGAAGATTGTCAATTGATTGAAAATTGAAGAAGTTATTGGCTTTTGACCAAAAGTAAGCCACGCTTGCAAATTAGGTCAACCAAACTTGTGCTTGATGGAAAATTATTATCCAAAATGCAACGAAAATTAAAAAAAATCCTTTAGTGATCCTTATGAATGGGCGTGATCAGTGATAAAAACTATTACCTCTTGTGGCGATTGAATCCTTTGATGCATATCTAAGGAGAGATCACGAGGGTTGAATGGTGACAAATCCTCTACTTAGTCCACATGAATGTATTCCTTCAGTCTCAGTGCTAGCTACTACGAACGAAGGCTTTGAGTGTGTGTCTTTGTGTGTGTGTGTGTATGTGTGTGTGTGTGTGCGTGAGAGAGAGAGAGAGAGAGAGAAACAAAATTTTATCTAGTGAAATGCTTCTGCACAAGGGTTCTATTTATAGAACCACTTGTATGGGTTGCAAGCTAAAAAACCCACTTAAGGGGACTGTAGTGGTAAATTCATGACCATCAAGCTATGGATAAACTTGACGTCAATAAAACCAGAGTCGCCACCACGCTTTTTTTTTTCCAAAGGAAAAGGGAAAAATTACGAACAAAACCCAAAGATAAGAAGTTTTCAAATCAAAACTAATAAAATTCCAGAGATTAAATGTAAGGGGATTGATTAGACGGAGGGAAGGTATTAGCCCCAAAGTGTCATAGGTACTCCTAAGGAGCCCTTTTTTGTGTGCAAGTGTTTTGGTCAAAATGATGTTTGATAAAAAATATAGAGTGAGGGGATGAGAAAAGACTTCATTAATTATATTTTTGTGTTTGACAAGACCTTCGGTCTTATGCCTACGTACCAACATAAAAATGAGGGATCAAAACCCCGTAGTTCGTGGTAAAAATTTCAAAGAAGTTGGTGGATTGATTTTAACAAAAGTTTAACAGGAAAAGGCACAAAGATGACCAAAGGTTTGAATGGGGTTGTTAGCTCTTTTTGTCTTTTTGAAATTAAAGTCAATATGGTTAAGTCCATTCACAAGTTTGATTTAAGAAAAAGTTTAAAAATTCAATGGCATAAGGCTAAAGTTTCTAATCATTAAAACATGTCTAAGCTGAAAACTCAAATAAAGAAGGTTTTGAAAAGAGGGAGATATTTTGAAATTAAAGAAGTGGGAGGAGATGAAAAGGTTATCCTAGACAAAAATTAAAAGTTAAGAGTTAAAAAGATCTTACCAATGGGATGCAATCTACAAGACAAGAATGTCAGATAGAAACCCATTTTCCTTTGGACTTTTGAGCAAGAAACAAACATAAAATATACAAGAAAACCATATGAATATCAAGGCATCAAATAAAGATAACCAGAATATCCAAGCAAGCACTCCAATAGCTAGCAGTCTTTTATGTCTTCCAATCTGTCAGATGAAAATATTCCTTGGCAAATTCTTAGAAACAATCATAAGATATCAACAATAATTACAGTGTAACAATCAAGGACAAAGACAAAGTGACAGATGAACCATGGGCACTCAAGATTTGCATCAGATGAAAGGCACAGTCAAGGATAACTCAGTCTCAGATAGTGGCATTGGCCAAGTCCTTAATGGATAGAGAAGTTGCCTACTCTAATTCCAAAAGTTCATATCAAAGTCCAACAATCCACCATGATATTTTATAAGGTTTTTTTGTTGTTAGTAAGTATTTTAAGGTCCTAAGACCACAAATAGAACAAAATCACAAGCAACAATATATACACAATCGTAAGATATGGCTCAAGTGAGCAAAGTGAAAATGACTAAAACATAAACAAGTTGCATGAAATGTAAATAACAATGAATGATAAAGGTATTGAAATTTAAACTGCATTAAGTAAATAACTTGAAAGTGAAGAAATGTTAATGAAATGTTAGTGAAATGGTTATTGAAAAATTGAATTTGTTTAACTCATTCTTTGGAGAACACTTAACCATTCATTCACAAGTATGAATACATGAACCAAGACATCATCCATGAGAAGGGCTCCAACTTGGATAAATCAACAAGTATGCCACTAGCTCTCATGAATGGAAAAAAGGCCAAGTTTCCATACAATTCCATGAAGAATGGGAGACTTACAATCTCACTTACAAGAATGCTTTGCCTTTTTGTACAAATTTAGCTCTATGTTAAGCAACCGTAACTGGACTTATGTAGAAGTCACAACTATCAGAGGTCGGACAATAAAAATATTGGTGTTAATGCATGTTAGAGACATGGTACAAAGAGACAAACTCCTAAAACATACCACACACAAAAATAAAGTGGGAGGGACCTATCTCAGTCAGGCTCATGCTGATTCATCTGACACAAGGTCATTGATGAATGAACTAGCATTTGAATTAAAGAGAATTCATTGGTCAATGACGGATTGGGGAAGAATAGGGATGAAGATGAAGAGGAAATGGTAAATAGAAACCCAAATTGATCATAGGAGGAATTTCATCTGATGAATACTATCCATTCATTTTAGGGGATGAAATGTACATTTCATCAACCCCATAAATCTAATAGTATTAATCAAATGGAAGTTCAAATCAACCATGATCAAGGCCAAACAGAAAGTCAAACACCACAAAGTCAATCAAATGGCTCAATAATAATTTCAAACAATTAATCAATTAAAAATCAAATTAAAAATGAATAAAAATACACTTTTAAATAGGCAAAATCTTAAATCCCTTCAAATCACCAAATAAATAGCCAAGGGATTTATCCTAGGTCAAACAAGGTCAAAGGACATAATTTTTGAAAAGTTAGAAATACTTTAAAATATTTAAAAATAAGTCCAAAATCAATTAATTCACAAAAAATATCAAAATTAATCCAAAAAATGATTTTAATTCAAAATATGGAAGAGTAAAATATTTAAATATTTTTGGTGAAAGTCCCATATTTTTTGGATTTAAAATGAATTCATTATGAATTAATCAAAATAAGTGGATTAAAAGAAAAATCAGAAATTAAAATAAAAGGCGAAAAAATAAGGGCCATCAGATCTCCCTCATTAATTGAGGTGGAAGGTCTGATGGCCAATCGCTTAGGGTCCATGATGCGCTTTAGTCAATGTGTGGCAGAAAGAGTAAGCAAAACCAATGGACCTGATTAGAACGCTGGGACATGATCAGATGGTTGGGACGTTGCCAATACACCACCAGAGCTAGGGCTCCGGTCGTCTTCTCAGTTAGACCTCACCGGACTGGCCCACAACCAAAGTTTATAAAAAAAAAAATGAATACACTATTTTGAAGGAAAAATCCTCAGGAGTCCAAATGTGACCTCAAATTTCTCCAATTCCAAGTATATTGAAAGATACATGGATTTGAAAATTGAGGAGTATGATCTGAGTTGTTTTGATTTGACCTCAAAGCAACTCAATATTGTTTCCTATATTGGTAGGACTTCAGTCAACTAAAAACCAAGTGAAATGGTGGAGAATCGAAGAAGGAAAGTTTCACAAAATTCACCTTCTGTTTGTAGTGATGAAGCTCGATCTGGATCTCAACTTGCTTAGACTTGCTTCCACTAGCTTGCAGGAGATGAAATGGATGCTCTAATGGTTTGGACTTTAGGAGTTTCAATCTCAAAACAGAAGTGAAATTGATACTCGATTTCAAATGAAATCATCAAGTTTATCCTATCAATGGAGGGTGGGAATGTTGCAGGAGGAAGGCTTGGGCAAGGTGTCTTTGATTCTTAGCAGAATAAATTGCATTTATAGGCTTGGCAATTGATTTCCACACACTTCCATTCAAATGCCAAAAATAGTAATTCTAGTGTGCGTGCTTGCATGGGTGTGTGATAGGCCCATCAAATGATTGGAATTGGTCCAAAGTTATGCACATGTGATGCTGAAACCTTAACATGAGACCATGCAAATGTATTTGAAAATTGGTCATGAAATCATCCAAATGGGGCCATACATTACACCTATGCGCAAGTCCTTCAAAAATGCTACAAACTCCATGATCTTAGACTCTTTGAAAAGGTAACATGAAGGGGAACAACTTTTCTATTGAACACTTTTTGATATGGAGCTTGGGTCATGATGAATTTTGAGATGGAAGTTGGAGAAATCAAACATAGTTGAAAAATTTCTAAGTATAAAGTCAAATGATCATTTTTTCCACCTTGAATAACTTTTTCTATGAGCTTAAAATGAAAATGCTTCCTTCATAGTTGTAGACCTTTCAATCATATTCAATTTGGGCCCAAATTTGACACCATTTAAATCTTGCATGAGGGAGTTATGGATTTTAGAAGTTGAGGAAAAATGATTGATCAATGATAATGGCTCAAAATGACCTATAATGTTTCCTCTTGGAACATGCCCTTGCAAGTTGAATTTCACTTTTCTCAAAGAATAAAAGTTGGAGAAGACATATTTAATTTGATCATGAAACTTGGAGGCCTTAATATCATAACGATTCGGCAAGTTATTGCTCTTGGAAGTTGACCTTCTATCTAGGGCACAGACAAAATGATCTATAATCTTTCACCATAAAAAATGATTTTCCAAGAAAAATTAGATCTTGATGTCAACATGAAAGTTGTTTGGAATATCATAAATAGTAACTTTTATCTTGGAATCATTTTCGTATGAGAAAAATTGTAGGAGTTAGGGTCTAGGGAACCCTAGATTTGACTAATTGACTGTTCTGGTCAACCTCTTTGAACCAGCTTGCAAACTTGAACTTATTTTGATCTTTGGGGCCTACGGAGGATCATATATGCTTTAGATGATGTATAATTAAGTACCTCTTGATATCTTTGGCCAATTGTTGATGAAACTTGCTGAAGAAGTCACACAAGATACCTTAATGAATTAGGGCTTCAAAGGCAAACAAGTTTCAAAATCTTGATGAATTCTTGATAAAAATGATGAATAAAGAACACGGGGATCCATATATGATGCTTATAACCATAGTGAACCTTTCCTTGATTGATCTCTTGTACTGAGGGTCGTAAGCCCTATATATGAACTTGGTGGGGGCACAGATGGACACACACACCTACACCTACAAAAAAGACAAAGCTATACATAGAGATATTTTGGTAATTTGGTTAGTAAAAAAAGAAAATAAAGTATGACACAATCAAAACTGTTTGGTGATCTCTCCCAATGAAAACCCAATGAATGAAGGGTGAGGAGGATGCCAAGGTGTGATTCCAAAGCCAATGTAAATGATGAGATGGCATGAGGGATCTTAGGGTCAAAATTGGGGTCTTACAGCTGCCCCTATTTAAGGACATTCTAGCTGTGGATGTGAAGGTTAAAATCTTCATATCAACTCAATAGAATGGACTTAAATAACAACATCAAGAAACAAATTTTGGTCCCTAAGAGACCTCATGATGCATGTGATATGAATGTAAAAATAATCTTTGCAGAAAATATATTGCCACAAAGGAAAAGAATCCAGAATGATTGAAAGTCCACAGGAGCACAATGCATTCCATAAGGAAAACTCATTGGGGAGACGAAGACTTTGGGGATAAAAGTTATGCGTAGGCCAAACTACAACTTGAAAAATGTTAGAGACACAAGGGGATTTTCCATGAAAATAAATCAGTGGAAAGACTCAGATTGGGGAGTAGGAATCTGCATATATCAGGATAACACCAATACAACAAGAAATACCCGCTGGGGAAATGTGTAAATCAGAACGAGGCTGAAATACCTAAATGTAAAAGGAAATTCGATTTCATAAAGAAATACGAAATCAAACTCAATTGGGGAAGAAACACTTCAACACAGGAGTAAAAGAAGATATATTATCTACCACCGGTTATTGGGTAAGAATACAATATACTCAGACAGAGGGACATCTGTTACCGGTTAGGGATGACACACTGAGGAAAATGAAGAATATTCATTGCCGGTTATCGGGTAAGAATAACCTACTGGGGAAAAGGAAAACAAATAGGAATTACAACTACCTTTTTACTAGATAGAATACCAAAGAGAGAGTATCCGTCACCGATTAAAGTGAACATATCAAGGATAAACTTAAAGGGAAGAATATTTGTCACCAATTAAAGTGAATATATCATGTATAAATTATCGGGGAAAATAGGATTTACAACTACCGGTTACTAGGATGAAGACCAAAGAGAGAGTATCTGTCACCGATTAAGATGAACATATCAAGGATAAACTCAAGAGGGAGAATATGATTTGTATCTACCATTTACTAGGCAGAATACCACAAATAGTAATTACAACTATCGGTTACTGGGTAGAATACCAAAGAGAGAGTATCCTCCACCGATTAAAGTGAACATATCAAGGATAAACTCAAAAGGACGAATATTTGTCACTGATTAAAGTGAGCATATCAAGGATAGACTCAAAAGGGAGAATATGATTTATATCTTCCATTTATTGGGCGAAATACCACAAATAGGAATTACAACTATCGGTTATTGGGTAGAATACCAAAAAAAGAGAAAATATGTCACTGGTTATAGTGAACATATCAAGGGTAGACTCTCTAGGGAAATAAGGAATTACAACTACCTTTTTAATGGGTAGAATACTAAAAAAATGAAGAATATTCGTCATCGGTTAACATGAACATATCACAGATAGACTTGCCAAGGAAACGAAAAAAAAAGGAATCCGCTAGAGAACATCAAAGAAGTAAATTACCTTTTACCGGTTACTGGGTAAATTAACACAGGTAAAGTACCCCACATCAAGAAGGATATTACCAGTTATTGGGTAATAAACACTTGGGGACCAAGAGATCTATCTAGGTAAGAACTAGAAAGAAATGGTCAAACAAGACTCAACTCAGTGAGGATATAGCTTAAGGGGAGTGGTTCCATCCAAATAATGAACTAGGGAGGACACTGAAATAACAATCATCCACGAGGCAATAACTCAGTGGGAAGGGAGAAATGATAAACTCTTTCTGCTTAAAGGGCTTATACTCTACAATTGAAAGAGGAAAGACACACCAAATTTGCATGGGGGAAAATATCACCAAAGTAGGGGATCAGAAACATGTCAATATGATGACAATGCACAATGAAATATTTGATGTTATGTTTTATGCATGCATATTCACGAATATGTATATGATTATGCTGACAAATAAGCACAAAGGATACAATCAATGATTTGAGTCATCACAACTAGCTACTCGGCTAATGTCAATAAAGTGGAAACACCAACTGGAGAACCCGCTAGGAATGAAGACAAATCATCTAGCATATATATTAACTCAAAATTCAATTCAATTCTCGGGGATGGCTCACAACCACATCTCAAGGGAGAGTGAGGATACATTAATTCAAATAAAAGTTCAACTTTGGATGGGGAAATGCATGGAGAACATGCATCCTACCCAAAATGATGAGGATAAAGAGGGATATACTGAGAATCCTTATTAGAGAAATAAGTCATCCTTGCTGGGAATTTTAAGTCAACACCATATCAAATGGGAGACAACCTTGTAGGGGACATCATCAATAATGCTTAGAACGAAATACTTCCTGAAGGAAAAAATCTTCTATCAAAAGATGGGATTCCGTTGGGGTCTCAAGTCATAACAAGGGGTAAAAACTATGAGTGGGGAGAACCAGACAATCTACTGGGGATTCATCTAAACACATCTCTGTGGGACTTCACTAGGGATACAACAATCTTCCAGGACCAATCAAAGGCCACACGAGGGTACAAAGATCAAACAAAGTCATTAGACTCTTCTTGGAGATTGAGAAATAAACCAATTCCAAGGTACCAAAATATCAACCGAATCTGCAGACTTACGCAGGGGAGAAATTGTCAAGGCTATGGAACAACCAAATAAAGGTGTTGGGGGATCTGAAAACTAAATAAAGGTTCTACGCAGATCCAGGGTTCATTCACCATTATACACACTGAGGATGCAAAAACATGAAGACCTCAGCTGAGGAAGGATAAATTGCAAATGGAATAACACACCAGCTCTATCGGGGATGATAAATTGCTTGGGGAGCAACTCATCAACCAATGCTGGGGATGAATGACAAATTGTTGGGTATAGAGTCTCCAAACAAACTGCTTGGGGAAGACAACAATGCTTCACACATCAAGACTTACCGTTCTTTAAATTGTTGTTGACATTCCTTTTTGAAATCGGTTGTTCTTAATGTAAATGCTTTATTATTTAAGAAAAATGATCGTTCATTGATATATTTATTTCAAAAAATATCATCATAAAAAATTTAACTTTAAAACAAAAACAAATAAGAATACAAAACAAAGGGATAAAAGTTTAACTTTATTTAATAGAATGGTAGTCCGCAAATGAAGGGACTCCATGGATCTTAACAAAGTTTGAAAAGGGTTAATTTGCATGGAATGATGAATCTGAACCAAATGACTGCTCAAAACAACTTCAAGGATCAGGGCCTGTCGGATGCAGTTACTTGCCATAATCCCTAGATTTTGCCTAGATTTCCCCAAGGTGGGGTACTCAATCTACCGGGATGAATTTTTATGTTTTATGTCTCTAACTTTTGCCTGGATCACCCTTTCGAGTTTTCCATCCACCGAGATGCTCACTTTTGTCTAAGCCTCCCTTTCGGGTTTTCAACTTAGTTGTTGTTTTCTTTTTTTAGGCGAAGTATTTCTTGATTGCATCGGCATTCATAGGACGAGTAAACTATTCTTCATCCATAGTTGTAAGAATCAATGCACTTCCTGAAAAGGCTCTCTTAACAACATGTGGGCCTTCATAATTAGGAGTCTATCTACCCCTAGAATCAGGTTTGAAAGATAAGATCTTCTTGAGCACGAGGTCACCTTCTTGGAACACACGAGGCTTGACCTTCTTATCAAAAGATTTCTTCATTCTCTGTTGATATAATTGACCATGACACATGGAAGTCAATCTCTTATCTTCAATCAAATTGAGTTTGTCAAACCTGGTCTAACACCATTCAGCTTCGGTGAACTTGGATTCCATCAATACACGCAATGATGGGATGTAAGCCTCCACGGGGAGCACAACTTCCATGCCATAAATAAGAGAGAAAGGGGTTGCCCTTGTTGAAGTGCAAACGGATGTACCATACCCATGCAAAGCATGTGAGGGCAAATATGCCTAGTCCTTATTTTAATGATGTCAACCTCTCTAATCGCCCATAACATGTATTTTGAACAGTATCATCATTTCATATAATGCACTCATCCTCTAACATGTTCAAAATATAGGTTCAACGTGTCCAGGCATATATAAGCATATCATAGATGTGAATCATGCACTTGATCATAGTAAATATCCTAGGTTCATAAGAGATCGGTTAAATTGGTCAAAATACATCTAAAAACTCAGTTTTGGAAGTTTAAGACCTGTGAGTCGACTCATGACTCGGAGCATAACTCCCGGGTCTGAACAGGTCGAGTCACAAGTCGACTCAATGACTCAGAGCGTAACTCTCAGGTCTGAACAGGTCGAGTCACAGGTCGACTCAATCCTGGGAAAATTGAATGAGTCGACTCATCCAAACGTTGCATCGTCTCAATGCCTATTTTCTTTTGAACCATGTAGTCACGAGTCTGAACAGGTCGAGTCATAGGTCGACTCAACCCTGAAAAAAAACTCTATTTTAGTCGACTCATCGCCTGTTTTACTTAATTTCTCCTGTTTAACTTTGCAAAATATTTCTGTTATGTTTGTTATTTGATCCATGCATCATATAAATATTCAAGTTTCTCTTCTTCAACAATCCAACAAGAAAGTGAAAAATATACACTAATTTGCTCATCATCTTCATTCTTCATTGCATTTCTCAATAATCACACATAATAATCTTTGTTGAGCATTGTGAGTTGTTATTGTGATAACGTTAAAATAAGATTGGATTATATTAGTTTGGGTTGAGACTTTGTGTGGGTTTTTTTCTTGAATAAAACCATTGAGGTTTTGTCCTCCAAGAATTAAGGATTTTTGCACTAACCTTTGCTTCGCATATTCAAATGAGTGAAAAGTTTGAAGAACGGAAGGTTCAGTCAAACAAGTAGCGGTAATCGGAGAATTATGAAGAAAGCTTAGGGTTCAAGCGACTTGTGTTCGAAATCAGCCGAGCTGAAGTTTTGGAGAACGTGGTGTTCATGCAATAAGGTAGCGGTAACCGGAGGTTTATTCGAAGCGCTTGAAGGACTTGGTTCAACTCGAATCAAGGGGAGAGAATAGAATAGGATCTGCAATAACTCTAGGGGTTGATTGGTAATGATCAATTGTTCTCTTGTGTTGACTTTGCAACGTGTTAATAAAAACATCTGAATTCTAGATTTAGAATTGAGGGCAGACGTATCCTAAGCGAGAACGATAGGGGAACTGCCTCAACAAATTCGGTCTTGTTCTCTCCATCTCATAACTCTTTAAATTCTGCATTAATTACGGTTTGTGTGAAATTAATAGTAAAATCAATATCGCCTGATTGTTGTGCATAGTAACTATTCGATAAATTGTTGCAATCACTTTGATTGCAACTGATTAAAATTATGCACATTCAATTTGGGTGAAATTGAAACTTGGTGTGGAGTGCACACCAAGTGTTCGATAAAATTAATCTCATACAAACTTAGTAATACTGTACTTGATCTCTTATTATGTTTAGGCATTATTAGAGGTAACGATATCAAGGATCATAGTGGTTAATCGATTGATTTAGATAGTGGTTGATAATCTCTATCTTAAGTAATTCCATTCGGTTTCACGCATATCTGATCTTTCCATTAATGGATCATTTAGACGATTATAATCTAGGGTGCTTCTGCAACCGTTGAAAACATTTTTAAAAAGCGTTAAATTTCAAAACTGATTTATTCAACCCCCCTTCTAGATCGGTACTATCTTCTAACAAAGCATACTGGAGCATCTCATGCCAATCTTTATACCTCACAACCATATTCTGAATAATCTTCTTAATGTTCTTGTTTACAGCTTGAACAACCCCAATCATCTTGGGTTTGTAAGGAGAAGAATTATGATGTGCAATCTTAAAGTCTTTGCAAAGATCTTTCACCATATTGTTATTCAAGTTTGATCCATTATCAGTAATGATCTTACTTGGGACATCGTAACGACATATAATTTGATTCTTGATAAATCGGACCACAACCTGCTTGGTTACATTTGCATACGAATCTTTCAATGCTTCAGCTACATTGACGGGTTCGACATCTGCGTAGAAAGCATAATGTACCAACTCAATTTCTTTATTGACCATAGCAACTGATGTAATCACACATTCTTGCAACCTTGAAGGCACGTGTCTTATTCTTTGAGGTCTAGTTGTGCTTGCTTCACCTCTGACTTCCTCCAGTCGAACTTCTCTTTCGACCTCTTTAGTTTGTTCATCACAAAAGATTCTCGCTGAATCTTTCTTGACATTCTCGGTCCAATCCCACTTCTTAAGCTCATCTATGATCACGTCCATGCTGATCACCACTTGCTTATTCAATGGATCGAACAACTTGTATCCTCCAGTAAAATGATATCCTATCAGGATCATCTGACTCGACTTGTTATCAAGTTTACTTCTCAACTGATCTGACACATGTCTATGTGCTATAGATCCAAACACCCTCTGATGACTCAAGCTAGGCTTGACACTAGACCATAATTCTTTTGGCGTGATTCCTTCTATCTTCTTCATCAGATATCTATTCAGGATATATATCGCAGTCGACACAAGTTCCCCCATAATTCTTTGGGTAGATGCTTGCCTTTCAACATACTTCTAATCATATTCATAATGGTTTTATTCTTTCTTTCTGTGACTCCATTTTGCTGTGGAGTGTAGGGTGGCATCACCTCATGCAGAATCCCTACTTTTACACATAATGATTCGAAGTCTTTCGACACATATTCTCCACCATCATCAGTCCTCAAAATCATGATCTTTCGAATGCTCTGTCTTTCGACCATAGATTTAAACTTGGCAAAAACCTCGATCACTTCACTTTTCTTCTGGATCAGGTAAGACCACATTTTTTAACTGAAATCATCTATGAATATAACAAATTATTTTTTTACTTCCAATCGAATCCACATGGAGAGGACCACATACGTCAGAGTATATGACTTCAAGAGTTTCCTTCGACCTACTTCCTGCATCCTTACTGAAGTTGTTCTTATGCTGCTTCGCATGCACACATTCTTCACATACTTCATTTGGAATTTCAATTTCTGGTAATCCTGAAACCATATTTCTTCTCTTCAGATCTTTGATGTCTTTAAAATTGAGATGGCCAAGTCTATAATGCCATATCTATTCATCTTTGTTGGCTGTTGTTGTAAGGAAATTATGCTCCATCACATTTATTTCAAACTTTAAGGTTCTATTATGAGACATTGGAGCCTTCAAGATCAACCTTCCATTTGAGTCGAGAACTCTCATCATCCTATCTTCGATCTACAGTCTGTAGTTCTTTTCAACTAACTTCCCTATGTCGAGCAAATTGCTTTTCATGCCTAATATGTATAACACATTTGAAATTACTGACCTCTTGCCATCTTTCCTCATAATCAGAACATCACCAACACCTTCAGCTGCTAGAGTGTTGTCATTTGCAAATTTCACCATATTCTTCATTAAGGGTTTTATGTTGACAAACCAATCTTTTCTTCCAGACATGGGTGATGAGCATCCTGACTCCAAGTACCACTGGTATTTGAATATCTCTTCATCTCTTGTTGTAACCATCAACAACGTCTCTTCTTCTTCATATTTCGCCAGCTTTGCATAAGTTTCTTGATTCTACTGCTTTTCCGGACAATCACAAGAATAGTAACCATACTTCTGACCATTGTAACACTGAATGTGACTTTTGTCTGGCTTTTGACCACCACCTCTTCCTCTACCTGCAACACCACCTCTTTGGTTGCCTTGGTTCCAGGGTTTTATCTAATTTGACCAATTTCCTTCTTGTTGATTTCGACCAGTCGAAGTGTTGTAACCTCCTCAGTCTTTGTTGCCATTCCATCTTCCTTTGCCTTTTCTTTCTTTTGTTGATTGAGCCTGCAAAGCCATATCACTCTTCGACTTTCGTGGAGCTCTTTCAGCCATTCTTTGTTCATGAGATCCAAGCGTCCCTTGAAGCTCTTCCTTTGTCAGTTTTGATAAATCTTTCGACTCTTCTATGGCTACTACCACGTGGTCGAACTTTGGAGCCAACGATCTCAAGATCTTTCCAACAACAGATCTTGATGTCAACACTTCTCCACGTATCTTCATTTGATTCACCTGTTTCGTAACCTTGGTGAAAAAATTAGTTATGCTTTCATTGTCTTCCATCTGAAGTAACTCATACGTTCTTTTGTGAGTTTATAACCTCACCACTTTCACCTTCTCCGCGCCTCCAAACGATTTCTCCAGAATTTCCCATGCTTCTTTCGTTGACTCTACATCACTAACCTTTTCAAAGTTATATGCATCAACACATTGGTGGATTATAAAGAGAGCTTTATAATCTTTCTTCTTCAATTCTTTTTGTGCAGCCTTTCCTTGATCTGTCGCGGCTTCTGCAAGCGTTGCTACTCCTTCCTTCACAAGATCCCAAAGATCTTTATAACATAACACAATCTTTATCTGCTTGCACCAATTCTCATAATCGTTGTTCTTGAGAATCGAAAGATTTGTTGGAAAATATTTGTTTGGATGATTCGTTGCCATGATGATTTTCTTCCCACAAATCGATTAAACCAGAGCTTTTGATACCAGATGTTGGAAATTCCCCAAAACCTATGGAGAATTTCAATCAATCTTGATGAACAAGATTGTTATTACCCACACAAATGAAAAGAGAAGAACAATGGAGAAAGAAATAGTGTAAAGAACGATAAAGGAGAAGAAGAATTAAAATTCTGCAGAGTTTCTCTCTGTCCACAAACTGTGGAAATTTTTTTATTCACTTTGCAACTACAAAAAACTATGAATACAATGTTATGAATACTCTATTCACTTCATTACAAGAATAAGAGTTACTCCCTCTATTTATAGATTTAGGTTAACTTGGACCTCAAGGCAAAACCCAAAACTATAAAATCCCAGCATAGCTAACACTACTAAAATTGGTCTAAGTCGAAATCCTGTGTGAAGCAACATGCTTCGACACTTCGACACTAACACAACTCAACACACTAGGTGGTTCGACACTTCTTTATTCTGTCAAGCATCCTGCTTCGACACAAGAAATTATAATTCAATAATGTCCACACGCATAAAGACATGTTGATGGAAGAAAATAAATAAGTGAAACTTATTCAATTGTGTGGCCTTGCAATACTAGCATTAATTAGATAAACGTGATACACGGTGAGGTGTGTGTATTTAAGTGTGATATGGAACATCATAAGGTATGAAGTCCTTAAGTGCAATAAAGAATACCGTAAACACTTGAGTGAAACACAATACAATATAAAGTATTTATTGTTTGATCAAATTTGGTCTGTGAAACCTAACCGCATCTTTCTCTATAGTCTTCATTAATAATAACTAGCATTAAGATTAAAGACAGTCGATTAAATAAAAATGATGTTGTTGGTTCAAACCCGCAATCGATCCCAATTCTGCATCAATGGTCAACCGCTATGTAAGATACACGTCCTACCACTAGTCATGGTCTCTCATAAAAACAGATTGAGTGTAATTTTTGTCGTCAGCTATTATATTCCTTGATCTATATATACATATATTACTTGGGCCATAATTATTTATGGTCTAATATTTATAACAATTTTTTAATACAAATGTCGCATTCATAATACAGTGAAGATTTGAGTATAAAAAGAAACAAAAGAGGTTCCGTATCTCATATTAATCAAGTTAAAAAGGAAAAAAAAAACACATTACTTGTCCTTTCACTTTTTATTTTTCCTTCCTCTCATCATATGCAATATTTTCTGGGTTCCTGCACTGTGACGTCGCCAACCGCACCAGTAAATTTGTGACGAACCGCGAAGCTATGTGACAGCCACCACACAGTTTAAACCACTCTACACTACAGCAACACCGCTATTTGTAGTCTATTGTCCATGGCGATGGCGGTCCATTGCGGGAGCCTAAATACCGCCATATCGAATACTTTGTGGTGCCATTACAACGGATAGTTATCATTGCGGCGAGTCCAAAAACCGCCACCACGTGGCAGATATTTGATAACAAGATCATAAGCTATTTCAGAATGTTTATCGAAATAAACTAAAGCAACATATGATATTTGTAAGTACTTATCTTATATCTCATGATATTAGCACAAATAAGTTCTATATATACTCTTCGAAACACTTCTTAAACAACAGTTGTCAACAGTAAAGTAACAAGAAACAATCACACCACTGTTGACACACACATATATGTCAAGTTTTAACACTTGTGTTGAAATCAAAGACCTCATAAAGGGAAAGTATTAACCACATGATGAAGGTAGCATAAAGAAAATACAATTCAAAAGGAAACTAGCAGACTTGTAAAGTATCTATTTCCTGAGATACTACATTTTAACAACATGATGAAGGTAGCATAAAGAATGTACAGTTCAAAATGGTAAGTAAATCAAACATCTTCAAGAGCAGGCATGTTCGAGTATTCACCAGGCACCAATATCTTCAACCTATGTAATATACAAAATGCAAAATAACTGTTATATTCTACATTCCGTACCTTGAGCGACAAGAAAGATAAACTAAAACCTACAGACTATGCTTAATTAACTAATTACCTTGCAAGGATAAACTTTCCTTCTCTGTACCTCCGAAACTCGTCGTAAGCTAACACCTAAAACAAAATAAATATAAAATCAACGGTATAAGTATGGTATGTAGCGGACTTTGAACAAAACTATGGTCAACTGTATTAATAACTTGAGCGACAAGAAAGATAACGTAAAACCCACCGATTATGCTTAAACATATTCTTAGTTAATTGATTACCTTATGAGAAAAATCATGGACCTCTGATTCTCAAGAACGGCCCGCCTTACAAATTTGAATCCAACAATGGACTGGCATTGAACGCAGAATAGGTGGATCATAGTAGAATTCGATTCTGGGATTGGCTCTTCAATCTCTCCATCCAAGACATTGACACTGTGATAATATGGATTAGCAAGATTAAGGAATCAAGGTACACAGCAATGGAAGTGAAGTGAGAGGGTGAAAGAAACCTTACACTTTATCAAAAAGATAAGCCCTTCCATAAGGGCATTGGTAATCCTAAGAGAAAACAAGGGTAGATTGTCAGCAGCAGGCTATGATTTTGAAAAAACCAGAAATATAATGAAAACAAGGGAAATTAACAACCCTTGAAAGGAGATGATTAGCAAGGGCTACAGGTGTCTCGCAATTCTTGCAGCTGTAGAAGTTTTCTTCAAGATCGATCAAGAAAAGTCTTCCCATCTCTCTCTTTAAAACCTCTACACGATGCCACACAACAAGATTGAAACCATGCAATGTAACTGATAAATGAAGAATAATGATATGAATGAGGAAAAAGGGTTAGATGGAGATGATTACCGAGAGAGATAGCAGAAGAAGATGGGAGTTTGTTGATTGGAAATACAAACTACAGTTTGGGGAGGTCTCTGAATATGCGTACACAACACTCTCAACTTTATTATAACACCTTGCTTCATCTATTTAAACAAGGTTCATCACTAATAGTTTCTATAAAATTTTCTTCGCATAAAAACAAATCATATTCATTTTTTACTGTGTTAGTAAAATTAGTGACATACTATGTGAGTTGATATCAGATCTCAAACAACTCATATTCATTTTGTAATTTATTTTAATCCTTCTTTTAAAATAGATTGAGTATTATTCTAGGGATGTTTAGAGAATACATGCTTGTAAGTAAGTATATGGGTTGTATAATCCTGTGTGACTAAGAAGTTAAACATGTTGTGAGGGAAATTGTTCGCAAGTGGACTATCGGTTATTTCTTTCTTATGATACTTTGTGTATTATGCTTTTTTTTTTATTTTAATTTTTAATTTTAGAGTTTCTCGTTCAATCTCTCATCACATACACAAAATAATAGGCTTTTCATGCATTTGTCTAAAGTCAACCTTGAATGAACCGATTCAAGGTAATGCATGATCTAATTCAAATTGTCAGTCTATTTTCAAATAGCAATTCAATTCGATTCAAAATGGTGTTTGTCAAATTCATGATTTGATTTTGTTTGTTGGATCATGTTGTTTCTGTTGCCGCTCAAGTGGCGATAATTCAGCCGCCTCCTCCTCCTCCTCAAGGTATTGTGGATCAAGTTGCTGTGGACACTCTCTTCCATCCAGATATACTCCAGCCTCCTTCGATCGAGGGATCTACTCAGGTACCACGACCAACTTCATGACCTGAAACATTGTTCGGTTTCTAACTATTGCAAGCTAACTTCGAAATACAAGATGCTAATAAGTTGTTGAATAAAATGTATAACAACGTCCGTCAACAAAATTCACAAGCGATAGAGAGAAGATTGCTTTGCCTCAAAGAAAGCATACACAACGAACCTCTGAGAGGAAACACCGTGCAAGAAACTCATTTAAAGAGAAGGCAAATGACATTCATGTGTCAACCGCGTCTTGGAAAGACGAAACGTTGAAATTTCCAAATCACTAGAAGATCAAGAGGCATCAAACTTATCCCCATTTCTTTAGGGAGACCTAGGTAGCCATTCTCTTCTACTGGATCAGGCAGAAAAACCAACGACAAGGAATCCGTAAAAACATCCATTTTACGCCCACATCTTGAACAGTAGGATACCAGATCATTGGAGAAGCCTCCTAAACTGGACGAGTACAATTGGAAAGGAGATCGTCGTGAGCACGAGGACGCTATTTCCGCTAACATTGTCAGTTTTTGCCCGGTCGCTAATTAATGCCATGTCGAATGGGAACATCGATTCATGGAAGGACTTCTGCTACTATAAAAGGAACCAAGTGACAATTGCTACTATAAGTGGGATAATAAAGGGAAGGAATGAGAGTTTATGATCCTATATTTTCTACTTCAAACATGTGGATGTGGGAGTAGAAGGGACGGAGGAAGGCCTCAAATGTTGGATATTTGAAAATGACTTTCCTTCAGATAGAAGTTGTGGTGAAGGAAAGATCACCCCGTGAATGAACTATAAAAAGGGATAACTCTTTCATCAATCTAGAGAAAAATCTTAACATGTAGTACGATAACCTAGGCACTGCTGGCGCATATTCCGATCGCTTCTCTGGCAAGGATTCTCACCGGTGGAAAGATGAATTCGACCATGGAACTCATGGTCGATACAGTAAGTACACTCCTTTAATGCATCATGAGATAGGATTTATTAGGAATGCGCCAACACATAGTTTTTAAAGGAAGGAATTCAGAACCTCTTCCCAATCAGAGAGTCGTCCAGGACATATAAGACAAATACTACTGTTTCCACAAAGGCCATGACCATAATAACGACGATTGCATCTAGATAAAAGATTCCATAGAGGGATTAATAAAGATAGGTGGTTTATCAAAGTACGACAAGGGAGGTAAAAGAAAGAGATAAGAGTCACGCAAAAGCAAGCCCTCCTTAAAAGTTATGGATTGTGTGGCCACTGAAGAAGGGATCAAACAAAGGGAAGCACCAATACATTGCATCTATCACTAGAGGATCACACTAATCGAATATCTCCTATAAGGGGAAAATGAAGAGAAAATTTAATGAAATATTGGTTGTTCATAAGAAGGACGGAGGCACGCCGACCAATGCAGCTCATGGCTTTGTATATTAAATAAACAGTTCAATAGTGAAGATTCAAGAAAGACAAGAAATAGGGGTTTTAAATTGGGTGTATGATATGACAATTTTTTCTCAAACCAATGATAATAACAACAATTATAAGAATACACATGATTTATATACTTGTTCACTTTTAACCAAGCTAATCCAGTCCACTTGTCTTGTGAAGGAAGGAGTAACAACGCTTGCAGAAGCCGCGTCAGATCAAGAAAAGGCTGCACATAAAGAATTGAAAAGGAAAGATTATAAAGCTCTCTTTATAATCAATCAATATTTTGATGCAGATAACTTTGAAAAGGTTAGTGATGCAGAGTCAGCGAAAGAAGCATGGTAAATTCTAGAGAAATCGTTTGGAGGCGCGGAGAAGGTGAAAGAGGTGAGGTTACATACTCACAAAAGGACTTATGAATTGCTTCAGATGGAAGACAATGAAACCATAACTTATTTCTTCACCAAGGTTACGAAACTGGTGAATCAAATCAAGGTGTGTGGAGAAGTGTTGACATCAAGATCTGTTATTGGAAACATCTTGAGGTCGTTGGCTCCAAAGTTCAACCACGTGGTAGTAGCCATAGAAGAGTCGAAAGGTTTTTCAAAATTGACAAAGGAATAACTTCAAGGGACGCTTAAATCTCATAAACAAAGAATGGATGAAAGAGTTGCAGGAAAGTCGAAGAGTGATATGGCTTTGCAGGCTCAATCAGCAAAAGAAATGAAAGGCAAAGGTAGCTGGAATGGAAACAAAGGAAGAAGAGTTTACAACAATTCGACTGGTTGAAATCAGCAAGAAGGAAACTGGCCGAATCAGAGAAAACCCTGGAACCAAGGAAACCAAAGAGGTGGTGTTGCAGGTAGAGGAAGAGGTGGTGGTCAAAAGCTAGACAAGATTCACATTCAGTGTTACAATTGTCAAAGGTATGGTCACTATTCTAGTGATTATCCAGAAAAGCAGAAAAATCAAGAAACTTATGCAAAGCTGGCAAACCATGAAGAAGAAGAGACGTTGTTGATGGTTACGACAAGAGATGAAGAGATATTCAAGGACCAGTGGTACTTGGACTCAGGATGCTCGTCACACATGTCTGGAAGGAAAGATTGGTTTGTCAACATAAATCCCTCAATGAAGAACATGGTGAAATTTGCAAATGACAACACTCTAACAGCTGAAGGTGTTGGTGATGTTATGATAATGAGGAAAGATAGCAAGAGGTCAGTAATTTCAAATGTGTTGTACATACCAGGCATGAAGAGAAATTTGCTCAGCATATGGTAGTTAGTCGAAAAGAACTATAGAGTGTCGATCGAAGACAAGATGATGAGAGTTCTCGACTCAAATGGAAGGTTGATCTTTAAGGCTCCAATGTCTTAGAATAGAACCTTCAAGATTGAGCTAAATGTGATGGAGCATAAGTTCCTTGCAACAGCAGCCAACAGAGATGAATGGATATGGCATTATAGACTTGGCCATATTAATTTCAAAGACATCATAGATTTGAAGACAAGAAACATGGTTTCAGGATTACCAAAAATCGACATTCCAAACGAAGTATGTGAAGAATGTGTGCATGCGAAGCAACATAAGAAAAACTTCAGTAAGGATGCAAGAAGCAGGTCGAAGTCAATTCTGGAAGACATATACTCTAATGTATGTGGTCCTCTCCAGGTGGATTCGATTGGAGGTAACAAATACTTTGTTACATCCGTAGATGATTTTAGTCGAAAACTGTGGTCTTACCTGATCAAAAAAAGTGAAGTGATCGAGGTATTTTCCAAGTTTAAGTTTATGGTCGAAAGATAGAACGGTCGAAAGATCAAGATTATGAGGACTTATGGGTGTGGAGAATATGTGTCAAAAGATTTTGATGCATTATGTGTGAAAGAGGGGATTGTGCATGAGGTGGTGTCACCCTACACTCCACAGCAGAATGGAGTCGCAGAAAGGAAGAATATAACCATTATGAATATGGTTAAAAGTATGTTCAATGGAAATCATCTACCCAAAGAATTATGGGGAGAAGTTGTGTTGACTACGACATATATCCTGAACAGATGTTAGACGAAGAAGCTAGAAGGAATCACGCCAGAAGAATGTTGGTCTGGTGTCAAGCCTAGCTTGAGTCATCTGAAGGTGTTTGGACCTATAGCACATAGACATGTGCCAAATCAGTTGAAAAGAAAACTTGATGACAAGTCGAATTAGATGATCCTGATAGGATATCATTCGACTAGAGGATACAAAGTGTTCGACCTAGTGAATAAGCAAGTGGTGATCAGTAGGGACATGATCATAGATGAACTTAAGGAGTGGGATTGGACTGAATATGTCAAGAAAGATTCAGTGAAAATCTTTTGTGGCGAACCAGCTAGTGAAGTCGAAAGAGAAGTTCGACAGGAAGAAGTCAGAGGTGAAGCAGGCCCAAGCAGACCTCAAAGAACAAGACACGTGCCTGCAAGGTTGCAAGAATGTGTGATTACATCAGATGACGTGGTCAATGAATAAGGTGAGCTGGTACATTATGCTTTCTACGCAGATTTCGAACTTGTCAATGCAGTTGAGGCATTGAAAGATATGAAGTAGATGAAAGCAATGGACAAAGAACTGAAATTAATCAAAGTCAACAACACTTGGTCACTTGTTGAATTTCCCCAAGACAAGAAGGCGATCAATGTGAAGTGGGTATACAAGGTGAAGTTGAATCCAAAAGGAGAAGTGACTCAACACAAGGCGAGACTTATGGCAAAAGGATTTCTTCAGAAAGAAGGAATTGACTTCGATGGAGTTTTTGCACCTGTTGCTAGGATCGAAACAATCAGATTGGTTGTTGGTTTAGCAAACATGAAAACTTCCAGATGTGACAGATGGTTATGAAATGTGCATTCCTAAATATTCCCTTAGAAGAAGAATTTTATGAAACAAGGCGAAGAAAGAAAGGTGTACAGGCTGCATAAAGCCTTGTACGGACTTAAACAAGCTCCAAGAGCTTGTAACAAGAAGATAGATGGCTTTCTAAGGGAGAAGGAATTTGTGAAGTGCACAAGTGAAAATGGAGTATATGTAAGAAGAAGAAAGAGTGAATTGCTTATACTATGCCTCTATATCGATGACTTGTTGATAACAAGTAGCTGCAAGAAGGAGATCGAAGACTTCAAAGGTGATCTCAACAAGGAATTCAAAATGTCAGATTTTGGTGTCATTTCATATTTACTTGGAATAGAATTCTACAAGAGTGGTAGAGGTTTGATGATGCATCAAAGAAGGTATGCAGGCGAAATACTCAAGAGATTTGAGATGCAAGATTGCAACCTAACTTCGACTCCAGCTGAGCCCAAATGAAAATTATCGAAAGATTCAGATTCAGATGATGTCGACCCAACCCAATGTAGAAGACTTATTGGGTCACTTCGATACCTTTGTAATACAAGGCCTGACTTAACATACAGTGTAGGTATGGTGAGTAGGTTCATACAGAAGCCAAAGGTATCACATCTAGCAGCGGCGAAAAGGATACCAAGGTATCGAAAAGGAACTCTCGACTATGGAATTTTGTTTCCTATAGCTGATGAAGGAAAAGAATGCAAATTAGTGGGATACACCGACTCAAGTTGGTGTAGTGATGCTGAGATCGAAAATCTACAATTGGCTATGTGTTTATGCTAGGTGATGTACCAATTGCTTGGAGTTCGAGAAAAGAGTCAGTAGTGTCATTATCATCGTGCGAAGCAGAATACATAGCTTCTTCTCTTTGTGCATGTCAAGCAACATGGATGGTGAATCTGGTCGAAGAGATAAAAGAGAAGATTCATGGAGCAATTACCATGAAGATCGACAACATGTCAGCTATCAATTTGGATAAGAATCCGATAGCACATGGTCGAAGCAAGCACATCAAAATGAGGTTCCATTACCTTCAACAGCAGGTAGAAAATGGGAAGATGAATATGGAACACTGTAAAACTGAGAATTAGATCGCAGACATCATGACGAAGGGAGTGCAGGTCGAAGTGTTCAGAAGACTAAGAGTTATGATGAATGTAGATAGCTTAGACACGATGAATTAGGTGGTGTGTTGAATTTTAATTCCTTGTGTTGAAGCATGTTGCTCGACAGAAACAAGGAAGTGTCGAACCACTTAGTGTGTTAAGTTGTGTTAGTATGTCGAAGTGTCGAAGCATGTTGCTTCACACAGGATTTCGACTTAGGCCTATTTTAGTAGTGTTAGCTATTTTGGGATTTCATAGTTTTGGGTCTTGGCTTGAGGTCCAAGTTAACCTAAATCTATAAATAGAGGGAGTAACCCTTATTTTTGTAATAAAGTGAATAGAGTGTTCATAACACTTATAATTCACGGTATTTTGCAGTTGCAACGTGAATAACAATTTTTCCATAATTTGTGGGCAGAGAGAAACTCTGCAAAATGCTATTTCTTCTTCTCCTTCATCGTTATTTACTTTCTTTATCCATTGTTCTTCTCGTTTCATTGATATTGTGTGAGTAATGACAATCTGGTTCATCAAGATTGATTGAAATTCTCCATAGATTTTGGTGGATTTTCAACAAACGGCTTGCTTCATCTATTTAAACAAGGTTGATCACTAATAGTTTCTATAAAATTTTCTTCACATAAAAAAAGCACACTTAACTATCTTAATAGATAAATGAAGAAATTTTTTACTGTCTTAGTAAAATTAGTGACATTGATATTAGATCTCAAACAAATCATATTCATTTTGTAATTTATTTAAATCCTTCTTTTAAGATAGATTAAGCATTATTCTCGGGATGTCTAGAGAATACGTGCTTGTAAGTAAGTAAATGGGTTGTATGATCCTTTGTGACTAAGAAGTTAAACATGATGTGAGTGAAATTGCCCGCAAGTGGACTATCGATTATTTCATTGTTATGATACTTTGTGTATTATGTTTTTACGTAATTTTTGAGATCCACCTTCAATCTCTCATAAGTTACACAAAATAATACGTTTTTCATGCATATAATGGAAAATTGTTTAAAGTCAACCTTGAATGAACCGATTCAAGGTAATGCATGATCTAATTCAAATTGTCAGTCTATTTTCAAATAGTAATTCTAATCTATTCAAAATGATGTTTGTCAAATTCGTGATTTGATTTTGTTTGTTGGAACCGATTCACACATCATTTGGAATCTATTCAATTAGATTTTTTGAAACTTTTATTTTTCCTTCTATTGGTTGGAACCAATTCACGTACTTGTTGGAATCGATTCACTTACCGGTTGGAATCGATTCAATTAACAGTTTGATAATTCATGTTTTGTCTCTGTTTGTAAGAATCAATTCACATGTTGTAAGGATCTGATTCAAATAAATCAATTCCACTTCCTTTTTATCCTAATCATTTAAAGAAAACTTCCAAGAATGGAATTGATTCATTTCAAACTTTGATATGATTCATTTAAATATTTTTAGCTTACTTTGTGCATCATATAATGCACATATAAATAGTATTGTCATTGCATAAATTCATAACTTGATGAGAAAAATGTCAATAAAGAGAGCAAGATCAAATATATTTTTGTTAGAAAAAACTTTGAAAATACAACTTCATTTCGCTATCTTCATTTTCATCATTTTCATCATTTTCATTGAGACTTATCATATTCTCTGTATGTATGATAAAGGATTATGAGAAGCCATTAATGTTCTAATTGTGCATTTTGTAGTATGTGTATATTTTATAACTGGTGTTTTGAACTTAATGAAATTCAAGAAGTTAATTTTATTGAAGAAAAAAAGAAGGAATATTTTCTCCATAGCCGTGGAATTTTTCTTTGTGCATCTGTCAACCTATTGAAGAAGAAGTAATCAAGGCTTGAAATTGGTCAAAGGTTGTCAAACGTTGAATATGGTGATCGAGGTTTCAAGTTTGAGATCGAGTAAAGATCAATGAGCATTAAAAGTAAAAGTTTGTCAAAGGTTGAAGATGGTGATCGAGTGAAAATTACAAGTGTCCGAGGAGCTCGTAGTAGATAAGATCAATCGAGTTTCAAGAAATAGATAAATTAGATCGTTACAGTTTATCTTTGTTCAAACTTAATTGTTGTATCTGAAACCTAAATCAATAAATCTAATGGAACAACAAATTTTAGATTGATCAATATAAGAGACTAGATTAGGTGTCTACAAGAACGATAACATCGAACTAGTATAAATCTCTCTCTCTCTCTCTCTCTCTCTCTCTCTCTCTTTATATATATATATATATATATATATATATATATATATATATATATATATATATATATATATATATATATATATATATATGGTTTTACTCTGAAGTTGTTGGTAGGGAAGGCCACTTCCTTTGCTAATGTTGGAAGTTTGAATGCTTTCAATGCTGTTTTTTCTCTGATCATTTAGGAGATTGTGTTGTTTCCTAGTATGGAAGACTTTGTGCACCTAACGTATATTCACATCTTCCCGTCCAAGAATTTGGTTCCTACACTTTTTGCTGACACTTACTAGTTTGTTCATGTGAGGACTCAGAAGAAGAATCATGTGAGGAATCAGAAGAAGAAGGGTACTATTGTGGGTTGTGTTTCTCTGTTGTATAAGTGGTTTATTTCTGACCTTCCCAACAAGGGTCCTTTCATCGAGAACTAAGGCAATCTTAAATGGTCTCAGAGGATCATGTCTCTGACTGCTGAAGATATTCTATGGTACTCTAGAGCTTATGATGATGTCAAGGTTATTCTTAATTGTGGTAATTTCCCTAATGTGCCCCTCATAGGTATAAAGCGTGGAATTAACTACGATCCGAGGTTGGTATTACGTCAGTTAGGTTACATGTTGTTATACAAGCCAGATCCCGAGCACGTGGAGGAGATTGTTTTGTATGAAGAAGTCGACAATTCAAAATTGCTAAAGAAGATCCTCAGATCTTGGAGGGAGGTTCTTCTTCGACGAAGGGTTGAGTTAGTGAAAAGGAATTGCATTGCCAAGGAAGCTTATACGCAGCGGGTCAAGGACAGGGTTGAAGAAATTTTGTTATCTTTTCCTTATGAGCCATCTTTGAACATCCAACAACCTATATTTACAGTTTTTTCTACCTCCGAGGTTGGGAAACTGAAAGATACTATCAAGAGCTTAGAGAAAGAGAATTGATATACAATCTAATCTTGGTAGGCTTACAAGGAAGAAGGAATACTTGGAGCTTAACCTCAACCAGGAGAGAGAAATAACACTCCAAGCAGTGGAGGAAGTCCAAGAGGAGAAGATCAAGAGGAGGAAAGTATATGAAGCCTTAAAATGGACTGTTGACATCCTATTTGCCAAGAAGAAAAAATTCGTAGATGCACTGTATCAAGCATGCAAGATGGAGATCTGTTGCCAAGACCAGCTTAAGAAACTTCGAGAACAGTTAGAGAGTTGCAAGAGGGAGTTGAAAGAAGAAAGAAGCCCTACTAAGCAGTTGGAGGTTTCTTTATCTCAGGACCAAACAAAACTTCACAAACGGTTTGAGGAGATTCAAGGGTTGAAAGATCAAGCGCATAAAAGTTGAGAAGATACTAATCAACTTCAGTAAAAGGCTACACATTGGGTAAGGAACAATCATCATCTGCAAGTTCTCTTGGATCAGAAGGAGTCGTTGCTACAAGACCTTTTGAGTATATTGATTTAGGTTATACCTTGAAGGACGCACAATTGTGTTTAACCAAGATATAGTGGCTGCATACATATTTTCGGGGATTTTTCATTGTTATCTTTGAGCAAACTTGTTGTAGATATTGGGGAAAAACTATAATAATTGAACTCTTTGTTTCATTGTTATGAATATAAAAGGGTTCTTTTAATTATCGGTTTTATCTTATGCCTTTATTTTCTATGCTTTAGGTTTACTTACGAAAAATAAAAACTCAAGGGTTCCTTAGATAATCTTATTTTTTTGCATAACATATCATTCATTCATATGCATTTTTCTATCCAAAAACAAAATGCTTACGCTCGTCTTCATCCTCTTCAGAGAGAAGACGACTCGACATCAATATAACACCAAATCTAACAAACAAAGAATCATGTATGAATACGACCAAGAAAATGATGCAACCAGGGAAACCTTAGCTCAACTACAAGTTCATATGGGTACCATCCTGGAACATCTCCAAGCTTATAGGGAAAATGCTATTGTTGTCAATCTGACTAATGTTATTATTGTAACTACTGCTACTGGCATTGCTCTTGTTGTGGTGGATCTCGTTGACACTATTGTTCAACCAGTTGTTGTAAGTCAACCTCTCTTTCAAGTTGGTCCCAGTAGGTTTGTTGTTTCCTACCCATGGGGAATGCCTCATAACTACACTCCACGGTTTGGTAGTGGGAATCCTTCTGTGTCATACCAACCCTTCGTTGCTTCCTCTTCTAATGGGAATTCAGATGCCTTCCTATAGGAGATGTTAAATCATTTTTTCACTTAAGGGGTTGAAACTGAAGAAACTCGACAACCTTTTGTGAATGCTTACAATGTTGAGGACCAAGAGCCCGAGTATAGAGGCCCTCATATCAATTTCGAAATTCCTGTGCAACCAGCTCAGCTGAATCCTTATGTGTCTGTTGCTATGTTTCAACCACTTCTGAATAATACTAGGCTCCAGTATGCTCATTTTAGGGCACCATTTGCTCCCAATGTGCAACCTGTGAGGAAGTTTTCTCAAGAGGGAACTCCAACTGCTCAGACTCTAAACCATGCCTTGTTGTATCATATGTATTTGCAGTTCATGCCACAATCACCGGGTGCTCAGAATGTTGCTCAACCTACTCCAAGGGTTGCCACTAAAAGGGTCCCTAGGTTCAATCAGCCTAGGCTTGCAGATTATCAACTTTTAGAGGAAAGGATCCATGCTATTGAAGGTTTCTCTAATCATGGTTTGAATGCTAGAGATATGTTCTTAGTTCCAAATGTTGTGCTCTCTAAGAAATTCAAGGTATCTGACTTGCCCAAGTATAAAGGTTTGAGTTGTCCTTGCAGTCACATCACTATGTAATGTGGGATGATGGATTCTTATATTGACAATGATGAGTTACTGATTCGTTGCTTCTAAGACATCCTATCTGGGGCATATTTGGATTGGTACATGAATTTGAAATTGGGGAAGATATGTACATGGAAAGATTTGTCTGAGGCATTCTTGAATCAATACAAGTATAACCAAGTTATGGCTCCTAAAATATTGCCGCTACATGATTATTCATAAAGGTATAATGAGACGTTCAAAGAGTACGCACAAAGGTGGTAAGAAATGGCTTCCAGAGTCAGGTTTGCATTATTAGATACTGAATTGGTAGATATCTTTATGGGAACTCTCCAGGGTTTGTACTATGAAAAGATGGTTGGTAGTTCATCTTCCAATTTTGCTGATATAGTCGTGATTGGAGAAAGAATAGAAAGTGGGCTCAAGTCAGGAAAGATCACTGATGGTAATAGATATCCAAAAGTTGCAGCTAGGAAGCCTCTGAGTGCTTATGCAAAGAAGAAGGAAGGAGAAACAAATGTTGTGACAGTAAGTGTTCCTCAATACCAAGCTCACGTGGCCCTTACGCCGTAATTTCCTTATCCATATGTAGTTGTCGCTCAGTTCTAACAAGAACCTTTCCAATATCAACCATAGTTCTAGCATCCTCCTCAGGCTCCGTAATAACAACAACCTCCTCAAGGGAAGGCTCCATAAAGACAATATCAGAACAACAAAAATCGGAATCAGAATCGTCGTAATCAGGGTCAGAAACATAATCATAATCAAAGGTTGTCGCAACCTGAAAAAGGAGATGCGAAAAAAACAACCGGCGAGAAAGAAAGAAATGACAAAAGAGTCGCCACCGTGCGTTATTTATCCCAAAGGAGGGAAAGGAAACACTCGAAGTAAACCTGGGAGAAAGGAAAGGAAAAGTAAAGGTCTCGCAACCAGATCTTGGGTTCGGGAGCCGATTATGCGAAGGGAAGGTATTAGCACCCCTACGCATCCGTAGTACTCTACGGGATCCACTTTTGTTGTTGTTGTTGTCTAAAGGGTGTAGGTTTATCTAATGTACTATTTACTAAAAGGGGGGTCAAAAGAAAATGACTCGCACGGATGTCGCATCCACTGCATACGTATCTCATATGAATATGAGAATCAGAGTCTTCGTAGCTCAGCTACCTAGGGGTTAAAGAGGAGTGTTCTCGCTAAGACATCGCGTCTTATGCCTACGTATCTCATCTGGAATGAGAATCAGAGCAAGCCGTAGTTCGGCTAACTACGGGTTAAAGGTTGCGTTTTGGGCGAACGACGTTAATACGCAATCTACCGGATGCTCGACCTTTGGAGACTTACTCGCATGTGGTAGAAGGAGTTAACGTGTTCTTAGGAGAAGAAAAATCAATGAGTTGGGGTGTTTTAGGGATGCTCATGCAAAAAGGTAGTCCTAGACGAAGGAACCGCGCTACCTTAATTGACATGCAAACGGGAGACTATACGAAGCCTAGCAACCCTATGGGGAGACGATCACACCACAGAAAATATGTATCTTAAAGTAAACACGCCAACAAGGGGGCTCAAACATACATGGGTAGAGCTTTAGTCAAGAGGGGTCATATCAACCTCGACAGACAAGCCATGGAATAGGTAATCAAATGGGCTCTTAACCACTGACTTTGAACGTCAGGGTGAGTAGATCAAAAGGGTAATGAGGATAAGACCTCATAGCTCTTAACCCTGGCCAGGGTGAGCTTATGACAAAAAGCGGGGATTCAGAAAGGTGGAACCCTCTCCACTGACTGACCGGACAAAAGATCTTGGGCTTTTGCTCTGAAGCATCGACACGTAGTGTGATCTTAAAGAACGACACACTCAATAACGGGGGATTGACTACTAATCCCTTTTATCCGTCAATTGCCTCGGAGGGAGGTCTTTAGCACTGATGCCTCTTCTTGGAGGTCTTTGGGCACAAAAGTAAACAAACAAAAGAAAACATTGCCTCCTATTGAGGTCTTCTAGTTAAGAAAGCTGTAAAATACGGGAAAGATGTAAAAGTACCACACAGATAAAGATCTGAAGTAATAGCAATTGACGACATAAGAAACCCAGAGATCTCTCAAGTTGGCACCACCAAAGAAAGCAAGTCAGCACAGGTAATCGGAATAAACCTCCAAATGGTATCCCACAAATAAAGTGGAATGCCAAGCAAGCTATCCTTTCAGGAGTCATGTGAGCCCTCACAAAAAAACTCAACAAACATGTTAGAGTGACAAGATAGGGCGCAATCAAGAGTTGCCCTAAATCAAAATGTAACCACATGAATCATGCCATTAAAATTCACAAAAAGAGCTCACAAAAAGCAACCAAGTGTAGGAGGCCTAAACCTCTTGTCAAACACATGCATCAAAAGGGTATCAAAATTCAAAGTATAAAGTTGTGGAAATAGGGCCTACCTGATTGGGGAGGATCGATTGAAATTGAATTGCACCGTTGGCTTTGCAGAATAATCTTAGGGTTTATATGAGAGGGAATTGGTTCTTTGCAGATGAGTTCCCTTCAGTCTCTAGAGGTTGCTCTGAACTCTGTTAGCTCTTCTCTCACTATCTTTTTCCCCAGGGTTTTTTGGGAGATGAATGTCTAGAATTTATAACCTGATTTTTGTGACTTTGTGGGCTAAAAAGAGAGAGGTCCAAGTCCAAGATTTTTCTGTTATATTTTATTTATTTATTTATTTATTTATTCGTTTTTTTCTTTTCGTTTTTTTTTTCTTTCATTTTTTCGTTTTTTTTAAACGCGTGGGCTTCGCCTAGCGAGCATGACAGTTCATGAACAAACTTTTTCTCCTTAAAGATTAACGTTTCGACTGATGAATAGACCCCATTTGAACATGTTGGAAGTATCTCAAGGTATTCCCTTGTGTTGACTGATCACCCAGATAGGACCCACAAAGTGTCTTGGATGATATTCAAGCTTCTTGGATCTAATTCCGATTGACATGATGAAATGCAATATGAAATGTTAAATGACCTAAAAATGAATGCATGAATGAGGGGGGCAAATTTTGAGGTATTATAGTTGCCCCCATTCAATCAACTGGAGACCCGAAAAGAAGATAGCAGCGGCTTTCGCACTTTCGAGGTATCAAGGGATTGAATACAATAAAAGCTCAAAAATTTGCACTGAAGTGAAGTGAAGTAACAATGCCTGTCAGAATCGGCAAAGAGGTGGTCTTGAAAGAAGAATCCGTCTGGTACGGTGAGAGTCAGTCTGAATACTGAAAAAGAATGTTAACCTGGATACCAAAATAAATGGTAATACAGAAATAACCATGGCCTGAATGCCGCTCATCAGTCTGAATACTGGAAATGACTTCGATCTGAACATCGGAAGATATGAGATTATTAATATCAGTCTAAACACCGAGAGGCTGGCCTGAATGCCACAAGTTGCGTCGACCTGAATGTCAGAAACTTCTTCGATCTGAACATCGGAAAATTGGCTTGAATGCCACTTCGATCTGAATATCGAAAAATTGGCCTGAATGCCACTTCGATCTGAATATCAGAAAATTGGCCTGAATGCCATAAGTTGCATCGACCTGAACGTCAGAAACTTCTTCGATCTGAACATCGGAAAACTGGCTTGAACGCCACTTCGGTTTGAATACCTATGGCGGATAATTTGTGACTGCTAGAAACCATGCATCCAACTGTTTTTGCACTTCTTCCTTTATCTTGACAGCCATCTCTGGTCTTGTTCTTCTGAGCTTCTGCTTGACCGAAGGACAACCTTCTTTGAGAGACAAACGGTGTACCACAATATCTGTGTCAAGCCCTGGCATGTCCTAATAAGACCAAGAAAAGATGTCGACATACTCTTGCAGCAATTCAATCAACCCCTTCTTCACATTATCTTCCAAAGCAGCCCCTATCTTGATTTCTCTCTTGGCATCCTCGGTGCCGAGATTAATCACTTCAACGGACTCTTGATGCGGTTGAATGACCCTTTCTTCCTATTTTAATAACCTGGTAAGTTCTTCAGGGAGTTCACAGTCTTCATAACCCTCTTCTTCAGCTTGAAAGATTGGATTTTCAAAGTCGAAGCGAGCCATAGCAGAATCGTTATCAATAGGATCCGGTGATGTGCATCTGCATGAGTGATAGTATGTGCTTATGAGTGTGAAAAAATGAAAACTAAACAAAATATTGCCAAATATTTTTTGATTTTTGAAAACTGTAAAAATGGAAAAACAGTGAACGAAATATTTGAATGCAAAAAGGCGTCCTTTATTGATGATAAAAAATGCAGGTATTCGCATAGATGAGCCCTACAATGAGTCATTACGCCCTGGTGGAACGTAAGACTTGGATATGCATGAATAAACAAAGAAAATTACTCTTCAAGAAGAGTGACTTGGATAATCTCTTCAGAATACCAGTTGCGGAGTACATTATTCGGGATCCTCGGACGCAACCAGTTATCGATGCCGCAATCACTATCCCTATCTTCATTGTTGACCGCAGAGACCTGGCCATATTGGATGACGCCAGCGCTGGAGAAAGTAATCGGCCCCTGACGAGTCTGAAGTGTTGGCGTTGTAGAAGTCAGATCCGGATGATACCCAATCCCGAACTTGTCTTCTTTCATTGGTAACACTAACAGACGTCCCCAACCGGGAGCAACACCTGAATCTACCAAGGCCTGTGCCTGCTTAAAGGATGAGATAGAGGCACCCACTTTAACTTCTTCCACCGGAGTTGCGTCCTTGATCTGAACTGCCTCAAAGGCCTGACATAGGGTCTCATGAAATTCACCTTCTACTTCTACATACTTGAATGTAGATAGGTTACTGACCAGAATGTCCTCCTCACCACAGACAGTGATAATCCTTCCATTGACTAGGAATTTAATCTTCTGATGTAGAGTTGAAGAGACTGCCCCAGGATTGTGGATCCAAGGACGACCCAGTAGGCAACTATAGGCAGGACTAATATCCATCACATAGAAGATAGTGTTGAAAGTTTGTGATCCAATCAGAATTGACAATTCTACCTCTCTGAACACCGACCTCTTAGAACCATCAAAGGCTCTCACAATAAGGTTTGAGGGCTTCAGGACCAAACCCTCCACTTCTAACCTTGACAGGGCTCTCTTGGGTAGCACATTGAGAGAGGAACCTGTATGCACCAGAACATGAGATAACACGTTGTCTCTGCATTCCATCGAGATGTGGAGAGCCTTGTATGATTGCGTCCAGCTAGTGTTAAGTCAGAATCAGTAAAACCTAACCTGTTGCTTGCATGAACATTTGCAACGATCCCTTCTAGTTGGTTCACTGAGATCTCCTGAGGCACATATGCAACATTTAGGACTTTCAGCAGTGCCTCCCTGTGCGCCTCCGAACACAATAGGAGTGAGAGAATGGATATCTTGGACGGAGTCTGAATCAACTAATCGACTATATTGTAGTCACTTCTCTTTATAATTCTCAAAAGCTCATCCACATCCTTCGCAAAAGTAGGCTTAGAACCAGCCTGTGGTGCAGAGGCACCCTCGTTCATGACCTTCTTGCCTTTGGTGTTTTCCGCATCATCAACACTACCAGTTTGGGTAATGGGTGGTGAGAACAATATACCACTCCTGGTGAATCGCCCGATTCCACCAACATTGTCCACTGAGGGACCTTCAACTTCAAGCTCAGACTTCTGACCCTCTTCTACCTTCAGTGGTCGTTCTACCCCATGATCGTACGCGTACACACTCCCCCCATAATGCCAAGGAATGGCCCTTTCGCTGGTGAAAGGTAAAGGACCAGGGGTTGTGATAGTCATAGTGGACGGTCGCGCTGGTGGCACCGGCTGCGCTTCTTGTACATTGATCTGATTAGTTGGGTAGAAAATGGTGATAGTAGCAACATCATAGTCATACTCTAAAATCTCATTCATTGAAGCATAAACATCCGAAACATCGGAATCAAGTTCAATTACATCAGAATCAACCACATTGGAAAAATTAAATACATCATCATGGATTACAGAATCAGTAGGAACAACATCTGCGAATTCATCAGTAGCATCTTCAAACACTTCTTCCTCAACCTCTTCCACAGACTCTTGGACAAAAAAATCTTCAACCTGGAGGATACCTTTGTCAAGCAAGGCCTGGATACCCTGTTGTAGCTTCAAACAACCTCTACTCTGAGTAGCACAATCCAAACAACCCTTCCCACAACCGGGGAAAACATCGGCCTTCAACAAGTAGCCCTTGATATCCAACAACGGAGTCTTCAGCTTCAACACATCTTTGACGGGTCTGGCTTCCCCTTCCATCATATTAACATTCGCACCACCATGATGGGGCATGGGATTGTTGACGACATTCGGAGCCGGTGCAAGGTCGATGGCCTTTGAATCTATGAGGTCCTGAACTACGTGCTTAAAAGCTTTGCAGTTCTCAATATTGTGGCCAGGTGCCCCATAGTGGAAGTTACACCTAGCGTTGGCGTCATAACCCACTGGGAGTCTACCAACGGGAGGAGCCAAAATGCGTAACTGCACAAGTTGTAGTTGTTGAAGACTAGAAAGCAACTGAGCGTACGACATTGGAAGAGTGTCGAAACGCCGGTCCATCGTCCTTGGCATTTGTTGATAGGTGGGTCTGTTACCCGGTTGTTGCTGTTGATACTGAGCTGGTTGACGTTGTGGTTGTTGTTGTTGTAGTGGTGTTGCAGCTGGAATGGTCACAGCCGCAACATACGATTGTTGATGATAGTTCTGAAAGTTATTCCTCCGGTTACCCCTGTTCTGATAAGAAGATATGGCATCTGCATCCCCTTCGCTCCTCTCCTGTCCCTGAATGAACGTCTTCTTCAACCCTGATGAAGATCCAACTCCACTCTGGATCTTGTATGTCTTCAGGTAATTCTCTACCCTCTCACCGGTTGAGACTACATCAGCAAAGTTAGAGGCATTACAAGCCACCAGGCGCTCCAAGTAAGGTCCTGGCAGAGTGTTCATGAACATGTTAGCCATTTCCTTTTCCAACATAGGCGGTTGAACACGGGAAACTGTCTCCCTCCAGCGTTGAGCGTACTCCCTGAAGCACTCATTGCTTTTAGAAAGACAGATTCTGAAGTTGAGTTCTGTCCGGAGCCATGTCTGCATTATACTGATACTACTTTACAAAAGCTTCAGCCAAATCCCTCCAGCAGCGGATGTGGGCTCTGTCCAGCCTCATATACCATTCCAGGGATGCCCCGGCTAGGCTATCCTGGAAAAAGTACATAAGCAACTTTTCGTCATTAGAGTATGCAACCATCTTTCGAAAGTAGGCTTGCACATGGGTCTTCGGGCAAGAGCTACCACTGTATTTGTCAAATATCGAGACCTTGAATTTCGGTGGCACCCTCACGCCTGGGACCAATCCCAAGTCAGATATGTCTACTCTTAGAGGATTCTGTCCTTCCACTGCCTTCAACCTCTCTTCCAGTCTCCGAAACATAGGGTCCATACCATGACCCATACCAAAGTCTTCCTGAAGCAAGGGGAACTGATCCTCCTGGTCATCATGGACGGGTTGTTGACCGGAGGTGACATGTAGGATCGGGGTAGGCCCCGGTCCACTGGGTCCGTTAACCTCTCCAGCTGGAGGATCAGTCAACGTCTCTGGTTGAGTAGTGGCGGGATTCCTCTGCATCATCTGCCTGAGCTCTTGTTGTCCCTGAGCCACCCCTTGAACCACATCCATGAATTGGTTCATGCGGATCTTCATCTCGGCGAACTCTGCTTGTAGGCTTTCCATTGCTCTCTGGTGGTTTCTGCGGGTATCGTACCGGTGAATGCCTGAGTCAGCTATCCTACTAGTGGAACACCAAACAACTGAGAACACTGCGGCAGTACCTGTTATGCAAGACATGCTAATGAATATGCAAATGCAATGACATGTTTATCAAAAAGTACCAGAAAACCCCCGACTAGAATCAAGAAGAAGATATAAACCCCACAGAAATGGATAAACATGTGTTAAATGATATGAATGCAAATGATGTGATGCAATGCAGTGACATGCAAATCAAGGTTGCTGTATCTGCTTGAATATCTGTTGGGTTGCACTTTCTGAAGAGAAACCCACTGAAGAATGTACTACGAGATCAAAACTTTGCTCCAGAAAACCGGGTTAGTTGTATATCACGAGGCATAGGATCAGAACTTCAGCATGAATTCGGAACCGGGAACCATAGAACACAGTCATCAATATAGAACCCATACTTCAGAACCAACGGTCACCAATAAGAACCAAACAAAAGTCACCAATAGGACACGGTCACCAACAGAACGAGTCACCATCAGTACCTATAAATGATTCATTCCCGCCCCACTCACGGGTGTAATCTAGGCCAGGGTAAGGTCAAGAGAAACACAGGATAAACAATCCTTTCAAGAATATCATCATATGCATACCAGATGTATGCAACGATAATACCCCATCAGAATCTGAACTGCTCACGATACCATGTTCCGCTAAGTGGCGCCATATCACCCGCTTCCCATGAATCACTTTATTCCTAGGTGTCCTAAAGTTCACTCATAGCCTGTGTATTGGGCCTTTTACCTCTTGTGACTCCCACCCAACAGTGAAACAGATACTCAACCAACATAGTATGCATGAGATAGTAAAGCGCACATAGGATGAATGCAAGCAGATAAGTATGCAAAGCAATAAATAAATAACACACAATAGACAATAAACAAACAAACGCTAGGAAAGGCCCACTAGGGAAAAGAATTGTCCCCAGCAGAGTCGCCAGCTGTCGCAACCTGAAAAAGGAGATGCAAAAAATCAACCGGCGAGAAAGAAAGAAATGACAGAAGAGTCGCCACCGTGCTTTATTTATCCCAAAGGAGGGAAAGGAAACGCTCGAAGTAAACCTGGGAGAAAGGAAAGGAAAAGACAAGGTCTCGCAACCAGATCTTGGGTTCGGGAGCTGATTATGCGAAGGGAAGGTATTAGCACCCCTACGCATCCGTAGTACTCTACGAGATCCACTTTTGTTGTTCTTGTCTAAAGGGTGTAGGTTTATCTAATGTACTATTTACTAAAAGGGGGGTCAAAAGAAAATGACTCGCACGGATGTCGCATTCACTGCATACGTATCTCATATGAATATGAGAATCAGAGTCTTCGTAGCTCGGCTACCTAGGGGTTAAAGAGGAGTGTGCTCGCTAAGACATCGCGTCTTATGCCCATGTATCTCATCTGGAATGAGAATCAGAGCAAACCGTAGTTCGGCTAACTACGGGTTAAAGGTTGCGTTTTGGGTGAATGACGTTACTATGCAATCTACCGGATGCTCGACCTTTAGAGACTTACTCGCCTGTAGTAGAAGGAGTTAACGTGTTCTTAGGAGAAGAAAAATCAATGAGTTGCCTAGCAAAAAGGCAGTCCTAGACGAAGGAACCACGCTACCTTAATTGACATGCAAACGGGAGACTATACGAAGCCTAGCAAACCTATGGGGAGATGATCACACCACAGAAAACATGTATCTTAAAGTAAACACGCCAACAAGGGGGCTCAAACATACATGGGTAGAGCTTTAGTCAGGAGGGGTCATATCAACCTCGACAGACAAGCCATGGAATAGGTAATCAAATGGGCTCTTAACCACTGACTTTGAACGTCAGGGTGAGTAGATCAAAAGGGTAATGAGGATAAGACCTCATAGCTCTCAACCCTGGCCAGGGTGAGCTTATGAAAAAAAGCGGGGATTCAGAAAGGTGGAACCCTCTCCACTGACTGACCGGACAAAAGATCTTGGGCTTTTGCTCTGAAGCATCGACACGTAGTGTGATCTTAAAGAATGACACACTGAATAACGGGGGATTGACTACTAATCCCTTTTATCCGTCAATTGCCTCGAAGGGAGGTCTTTAGCACTGATGCCTCTTCTTGGAGGTCTTTGGGCACAAAAGTAAACAAACAAAAGAAAACATTGCCTCCTATTGAGGTCTTCCAGTTAAGAAAGCGGTAAAATGCGGGAAAGATGTAAAAGTACCACACGGATAAAGATCCAAAGTAATAGCAACTAACGACACAAGAAACTCAGAGAGCTCTCAAGCTGGCACCACCAAAGAAAGCAAGTCAGCACAGGTAATCGGAATAAACCTCCAAATGGTATCCCACAAATAAAGTGGAATGCCAAGAAAGCTATCCTTTCAGGAGTCATGTGAGCCCTCACAAAAAAAACTCAACAAACAGGTTAGAGTGACAAGATGGGGCGCAATCAAGAGTTTCCCCAAATCAAAATGTAACCACATGAATCATACCATTAAAATTCACAAAAAGAGATCACAAAAAGCAACCAAGTGTAGGAGGCCTAAACCTCTTGTATAACATACATCAAAAGGGTATCAAAATTCAAAGTATAAAGTAGTGGAAATAGGGCATACTTGATTGGGGAGGATCGATTGAAATTGAATTGCACCGTTGGCTTTGCAGAACAATCTTAGGATTTATATGAGAGGGAATTGGTTCTTTGCAGATGAGTTCCCTTCAGTCTCTAGAGGTTGCTCTGAACTCTGTTAGCTCTTCTCTCACTATCTTTTTCCTTAGGGTTTTTTGGGAGATGGAAGTCTAGAATTTATAACCTGATTTTTGTGAATTTGTGGGCTCAAAAGAGAGAGGTCCAAGTCCAAGATTTTTCTGTTATATTTTATTTATTTATTTATTTATTTTTCGTTTTTTTCTTTTCGTTTTTCTTTTCGTTTTTTCGTTTTTTTTTGAAACGCGTGGGCTTTGCCTAGCAAGCATGACAGTTCATGAACAAACTTTTGCTCCTTCAAGATTAACGTTTTGACTGATGAATAGACCCCATTTGAACATGTTGGAAGTATCTCAAGCCATTCCCTTGTGTTGACTGATTACCCAGATAGGACCCATAAAGTGTCTTGGATGATATTCAAGCTTCTTGGATCTAATTCCGATTGACATGATGAAATGCAATATGAAATGTTAAATGACCTAAAAATGAATGCATGAATGAGGGGGGGGGGGGGGGGGGGGGAATTTTGAGGTATTACAAAGGCGTCCGCAGTATACAAATATTCATGTGTTGTAAACTCGGTTATTTCCCTACCTGGTGCATGTAGGGACCATGGTTCCTAAAGAGATCCCATTGGTAGTGTTTTCTTATCCGCCAAAACATAACCCTAATGTATCATGTGCTTTTCATGAATGATATATTAGGCATTAAATCGAATACCATTTTGCGTTCAAGAACAGAGTGCAAGAACTCATTGATCAAGATATTTTGTCTTTCACTGAGGAGAAGCCAAATGTGAAGACCAATCTATTGCCCAGTCATGGTAGTTCGGCAGTTAGCGCAATTCATGAAGAAGAAGAAACATAAGTGGTTAGTCTTGTGGGTGATTTAAATATTCCATTATCATTATCTTAGTAAATTTACAGAACCATGTTGCTTTGGTTGGTGTTCATGACAACTGTTACATATGCAAGACCGAGCCAGATAAGTGTGAAGAACTCACGGGTTGTGTCCAAGAGTTGATGAATCAGAGGGTCTTAGAGTTTGCAAGAGTTATAGCCATGGAAAATGTTTTTATCATTGAGCCAATCGATATTCTGTACTGATCATGCACTATTTGTGCTATAGTTATTATCATTTTAACAGGTGAAAATACGCGAGTTACTTTCATTTTTCATATAGTTTGAGTGGTTTATATGTCAATTTCTTTAATTTCGTATTTATCTATGTTTTAATCATTCCTGGTATTTTTGATATTTTTGGGAAGGTTAACATATTTTGTAGGTTGGAGGAAGTCAATGATATGGTTGGAAAAGGAACACGGAGAATTTTCAGAAAAATTGGAAAAGTCTATTTTTCAGCATGTTTTACAGCATGATATACATGTGGTATTTTGATCATAACTATTGCTTCCTAACTCAGAATGACTTGGGACCAGAAGAAAATGAAAGCTAACATCCAGGGCTACAACGTTCATGAAGACATCAAAGGCTAACTCATAATTGTTTGCTCGTATACGTAATTCCAAGCCATTATGTGTATTGCCTCATCCCTCTACGCGTATGATACGAATTCCAACAGAAGGGAAGAAAAAATGAGCTTTTTCCCTTACGCGTAACAGGGAAGGCATTATGCGGAATGACATGCCTGGAACAGGGTATTACGGGTAATAGGGAATGCATTATGCAGAATGACATGCCTGGAATAGGGAATTACGCGTAACAAGGAAGGCATTACGCGGAATGACATGCCTGGAATAACGCATTACGCGTAACAGGAAGACATTACGCGTAATGAGGCCCAAAAAACTCAGGAAGCCCAAAATGTGTCTATTTAACCCGGAAACACGATTTTTTGACGGGTGGACGATTTTGGACTGCAAAAACACGTTTTGAAGGTTGCAGAACACAAATTTTGAAGGTGGATTCATATTTTCAGGAGCTTTTTGCATCGAAGATCAATTCATCTAAAATTTCTGTAATGGAAACATTATTTATCATGTTTTATTTTATTTTTATGAGTAGCTAAACCCCCCAATGCTAGGGGGTGTCCCTAATTCAGATCTGTAATGACCTCAAATTTCTCTTTGCAATGATAATTTTATTTCATCCTATTTGATTTATTATCTTGACTGTTTTAATGCTTTCTCTGTCGAAAAAACATAGTTTGATTTATGAGTAACAATTAAGGTAGACGACAATTGTTTATGATCTGCTTGAGAATATTTTATAGTAGATATTACCTAGGATTAGGAATACCCTATAAGAACAGGATTATTCTTGCTAAATCAATGCTTAATCTCATCCGTACTTTTCTATGGATATAGGAGTTAGGTTGAATGATTTAAGGTTTTCTCACTAAGGACTTAGGAGTAAACACTCGTAAGAACCGGTAATCAATTATCTGAAATCTATTGTTGCATTGTGAGTTCAGAGTCGTCACAAAATTGAATCATACACTATCCTGAGCATATTACTCATATTTGTCTAAACCGTCAATTACTTTGTTTACTTTATCTGTAATTATTCCCATAACTCAACCAATCAATCTAAAACCCCAAAGGCTTTTGTTTAACTGAAATTAATCCAGAACTATATATCGTCAAGTAGTCCTTGAGATCGATACGGGGGATTTCCCCTCTTATTACTACATTGGCAGATTAGTATACTTGCTATTTTTCCGATCAAGTTTTTGGCGTCGTTGTCGGGGACTGCCAAAGATAATAGAGCTTAAAGATATATTTAAATTAAAATTTTGTTGCTTTGTAGCTAATTTTTTTTTTTATCTTTATTTTGTGGCTATTTTTGGTTATTACTAATCCTTGTTTGCGAGGAAAGCCCTCAGCTGATTTTACTTTTGACGTAGAAATAGAAAGAACTTTGCACGCCAGGCTCCGACAAGCTAGGGAAGCAAGGTTGATCGCCTTTGAAGCAAAAATTTATGAGCACTCAGATATAGAATTTGAGAGAGAGAGAGAGAGAGGGAGAGAGAGAGAGAGAGAGAAGATACAACTATGGCTTAACAACAAGAAAGCCTTCTTGGAGATTATGGAGGAGAAAATTCCCCATTGGGACGTTTGACTATAGTGAATAAACCAGTGAATATTCCAAATTTTTAGTTGCACCTAATAACTATCTATCAGCTTAAGAAGTGACCTTTTACAGAGAAAATAAATTAAGATGCAAATAAACATCTGCAAAGGTTTCTTACTATGAGCACTACTTTGAAAATTGAAAGGCACACTGAAGAAGGAAAAAATTAAGAATGTTTCCATTCACTCTAGTTGAAGACGCTAAAGAATGGTTTTATTCATTGCCAATTGGAAGTATTACTACATGGGAATAGATGGAAACAACTTTTCTAAATGAGTACTTTTCTGCTTCTGTTTATATTCAAAAAAGATATTATATTGTGAATGTTAAGTAGAAGGAGGGGGGACCACTGGGTGATGCGTACAATAGTTTTAAAAGGTTAATGGTTGCATGTGCTACTCATAATTTGGATCAGACTTAACATATGCAAATGTTTGTAAATGGCCTCAGATTACAGACTAAGCAACTTATTGATACAGCTAACAGTGGCTCAGCCAACTTTACAACAGCCACTGGTATCAAGAAGATCATAGGAGCCATTGTTGCAAATGAACATCTAGAGTTATATGACTAAAGTGTGAGTAAACTAGAAGGTGTGATTAATTTGAAACTTGCAAATCAGGTTATGAAAATGGAAGACCAAGTTGCTGCTGAAGTTGAGAGAAGACTTAAGGTTATGAATATAGGTACTCAACAAGTAGTCCAAGTTGTTAATTGTGAGATCTGCAAGGGGGGGGGGGGCATTTTGCCATGCAGTGTGTTGCAACCACGCAACAAATTGAAGAGACAAAATTTCTGAAGAAGAACAACCCTTATTCTAACACTTATAATCCAAGCTGGAAGAATTATCCAAATTTCTCCTGGAAAGATCAGTAAGGAAATGTTCAAAAGCAGGGTCGCATTCAATATCAGAACCAACCACAACAATATCAATAACAACAACAGTATTAGCAACAGGGACCCAAAAAGGCTGATTGGGAACTTGGAATTGAAAATATAGAAGCTCAAAATTCCCAGTTCCAAGAAGAAACAAGAAATAATCAGAGGAACACTATTGCTTCTATCAAAAGTCTTGAAATTCAGATGGGTCAGATAACACAATAACTCACAAATCAAGCTCAAGGCACCCTTTCGAGTGCAACAGTACAAAATCTGAGACATCATGAGAATGTTAATGCTTTCACAATAAGAAGTCAGAAATTTTATAAAGATGAAAAAGAGAAGGCAACAAATTATGACCATGTCATAGAGGTAGATGTGAAAGTGAGCGAGAATAAAAGAGAACTTATACCACCCATAAAGCCAACTGAAGAGAAAAATAAAGTGGGGCTAAATTGGCGATTAAGTTACCTTACCCTCAGAGAGTGACAAAGAAGGATCCAAAAGAGAAATGCTTTGAGAAATTCATCACAATGTTCAAAATGTTAGAGATCAATATTCCTTTATTTTAAGCCCCAGAGCAAATGCCCATGTCCCAAAAATTCACGAAAGAGGTAATCTCTAAAAAGAGACCTATAGGAGATGGGCTGGTAACCTTTAAGGAAGAATGTAGTGCAATATCATTAGGTAGAAGAATCCCAATCAAGCAGAAGGATCCTGGATCTATCATTGTCTCATGCACTATAAAAGACAGAACTTTCAAGAAGGTACTTATTGATTTAGGAGCTAGTGTGAGTCTAATGCCATTGTTAATCTATCAAAGGATTGGTATTGGAAAAGCAAGCGATACAGGGATAAATATGAAATTTGAAGATCACTCCATAAATAATGCATATCGGAAAGTGGAAAACGTACTAGGGACAATAAAGGAATTTAGCTTTCTTGTTAATTTTGTGATCATGGACATACCTGAGGATGAAAAGACACCTATCATTATGGGTCGACCATTCATGCAGACAAGCTGATGTAATTTCGACATAGAACATGGTACACTGACTTTAAGATTTTATGATGATGAAATAACCTTGAATGTGCTTGAAAACAGGAAGCTAGAGGTAGAAAATGAAAATCACTATCAAGTAGGAATGATCAGGACAAATATGAAAGGAAAAAGTGATATGCCAACATTAGAAAAAGTCTCAAAAATGCCATTTTAACTGATATCACCTCCATTAGCAATCATGAGGGAAAAACTCCTATTTCCATTCCAAAAGCCATGAGAAAGAAGAGAAAGCAATATCAAGGTCATGATATGGAAGTTGGAAGTGACTTGTGGCACAAAGTAGCCCATATCTCTGAAAGGGCCGTTTCTTAGTTTTGGAAAAGACAAGAAACAAGGTGTGGGAGATGAAGTACCCCCCTCAACAGGGGGAAGGAGGCGTCAAGCTAATGACGATAAATGAGTGCTGCTTGGGAGGTAACCCAAGGAAAGTATTCATAATTTTTATTTTATAGTATCAATTTTATGATAATTTCTGAAACTTAGGTGAGTCAAGAAATCCCTGTTGCAACTTGAAATTTTATAAGCTTCAATTCTATAAATAGAGGGAGCTATTGCATTGATTTCCAAGCTTCGGAGAGTCAAGAAATCCTGGTTGCAACTTGAAATTTTTCCAGAAAATTCAACTGTCGTATTTTGAGCTCTAGCTTGTTTAAATCCAATTTCTTGATTCCATTAGCATCTTCGGCATCCACTGAAACTTTTGCAACAATTCCCAAGCTCTGAGACCTTCTGAAATGCTTCAAACATATCAAGCTTCATTATCTTCTGATCACCATTTGGACAAGGTAGTTCTGAGCATCATTTGAACTTAAACAAGATACCACAATGTAGTCCTTGACTCTCTGATGATTTCCCCAAACTTATTTGGTGTTGATTGATCGTGTTCATCATTTAATTTAATTTTTCGTGGTTTGCTTGTTTCTGAAACTTCTCATAAATTCCCTTTGCTCAGCTTATATAAAATAATTTGGAGCATAAGGTTGAATTAGGGATGAGAAGAGGATCACAATGGTAGTGGTCTTGTATTCCGAATTAGTCAAATAATGAAACACCAGTGAGAGTTCACCAGAGAAGATGACCAGAGTTTTTCTTAGGTGGTCTGAGTTTGGGCCAGACACATTGGACATTTGAAATATGCTGATTTGTTGGATTTAAACTGGATCCTGTGTTTAGCTTGCAGTGTATTCCATCATGTTCTCAAACATATAGAGTGTTGGATCTGCCACGTCAATTAATGATGCGTGATCCAACGCTCCGTGTTTTTTCTGTTTTAATTATTTTTCTTTTATTATTTTTAATTTCTTTTTATTTTAAAATTCATAGTAATTCCATTTTTCATCCAAAAAATCCCAAAATAATTTCTAAAATTCTCTTTTATTTTTCTACATCTGATTTTTATTTTTTTTATTTTATTTCACTAACTTTCTATTTTTTTTAATTTTCTTTTTTCTCCTTTGTTTTAATTGGTTTAAAAATACTTTTCTGCATTTTAAAATTCTGGAAATGTTATTATATGCTTCATATTTTATTTCCAACGTTCCATAATTGTCCTTGCCATTTATTTGGTGTTTTGAAGGACTTTATGGATTTTCCATTTTATTTCTATTTTAAAACTTATTTAAAAATACTTTTGGTGCATTTTTGTTTCTTTTTAATTGCATTTTATATTTGTGAACCTTTGTGCACTTATGTTGGCCTTGGATCATGACGATTTGGACTTCAAGTCTCAATAAACTCAATGGATCTTGGGTGTTGATGGAGTGAAAACGTTAATCCACCAAAATGGATGATTGAATTTGATGATGACTTGATCAAACTTTTGGTCGAATTTGGGTGTGACCTCTCTTGTCCCCTTCTTCTTCATCTCTTTCTTTTTCCCTTTGATCAATTGGATGGCTTGTGTCTATCTTGTTCATGATGTTTGAATTGATGCTTGATGAACTTTCATGATTTCAAACCGAACTCCTAATTGACCATGGATCATTTAAGGTACTTTGGATTGATGCATAAGTTTATCCTAAGTGTCATGAAGTGTGTATTGAAGTAATGGACCATCCTCCTAACCTTTGTGCTTGACCATTCCCTCTTTTATTTTTGTGTGGCATGACTTTAGGAGAATGATTTACATATCATTTCTCTAGCATGTGTTAACACAAATATTATTATTGACCGATCTCAGATAGTTATGACTCATACATAAGTCCAATTACGATTGCTTAACATAGCAATAAATTTGTCCCAAAAAGAAAATGCATTTTTATAAGTGAGATTGTAAGTCTCCTATTTCTCATGGTATTGTGTGAAAATATTGCTCATTTTCCATTTGTGAGAGTTAGTGGCATACTTGTTGATTTTATCCAAGTTGGAGCCCTTTTCATAAATGATGTATATGATCATATTTTCCTGCTTATGAGTGAAAAGTTGAATCTTCTCCGAAAACGACCAAACCAGTCTTTTTTTATAACTAACATTTTACTTCTATTAACTTTTACTTCAAAGTCATTTACTTTATGCTCTTTTATTTTATACCATTTACTTTATAATTTATGTTTAGCATCCCATATCAGATTATTTATGCTTTTGTTATTTGTTATTTGTCCATTGGGACTTTCACTTCCTTGTAAAAGGCATTAAAAAAGAAAAATCCCTAAAAACGCTTGGTTCTCTTAATCTCATGGACCATTGGTTACTATCATTTGCCACAATGTGGAGTTATGGACTTAGAATTAGGATCTTGGCATTTGCTTTGGGACTTGTGATTTGAGACATTTGACTCTGGACTTTCTTTTGGAGACTTGATTGAGTTACTCTGGTTTCATCTGATACATGGAATATTATTTGCTTACTTTGGCTTGCTTAAGGCTTAATACAAAGGAGTGAATTCTTGCTTGACTTATGTCATAAAGCTTGCTATTTCTTGGTTAGATATTTCTTCCCTAACTTTTACTTTATGCTTTAGGATAGTTTCTTCTTCTCCTCCCCCTCTTTAATTTTAAAATCCTCTCCCTCTTTTAAAAAAAAATCTTGATTTCAAACTTGAATCACTTTATCAATAAACCTTGAATTTTGTCAAGTGATTTTCAAAACATTTTCCTAATAAATTATAATTCATCTTAAGCATATTGAGACCAATTTCAAAACACTTAAAAAATGCATAACTCATTCAAATCATTTTATGCCCTTTGTGCACTTTTTCTTTTAAAACTTTTCTGAAAGCTTAGACATGATTCATTTCCATAGTTGAGATATAATTCTCCTATCCCCATAGTATTGATGATAATTATATTCCAGCTAAGAGAGTTAATGGCATACTTGTTGATTCTTATCCAAGTTGGAGCCCTTCTCATGATGATGCAAATTTCTCATACTTGTTGGTGACTAGTTGAGTATTCTTCTTAAAGTGATAAAATGTCTTTTCATAAAAAATAAAGTAAAAACAAATATCTTTATTATTTTTACCATGAACTATGAAGTTTTGATCATCCATTGCACTTTGTTGGTATGTAGGCATGAGACTTCAAAATGTCTTGGCAAACACAAAAATCATAAAATTTTTTTTCCCATTTCTCCAATATTTTGCAAACACCCTTTTCAAACTAAAATTTACACATTTTCAAAGAGGTTACCATGGAGTACCATGGATGTTTAGGGTGCTAATACCTTTCCTTTGCATAACTAACCCCCGAATCCTTATCTCTTTTATTAGTTTTGTTTTAAAACTTCTTTGGGTTTTATTCGTACTTTTTCCCCCTTTCCTTTGAAAACAATAAAAGTGCGGTGGTGAATATTTCTTTATGAGTTAAGTTAATCAATAACTTAATCTCAGAATTTTTTTACTGCTACAGAAAAGTGGTGACTCTGCTGGGGAGTAGTCCATAGTGGGTTAAGTCCGTCTTTATTTTTGTGTATATATTATGTTTGCTGTTGTTTGCTGTTGTTTGTTATTGTTTGTTCTGTCTGGTGCTTGGTGATCTCTGTGTGGTGAGATAAGTCTTGTACCTGGACTTGAGAGATCTTATTATAGGAGGATGGTATAGTCATGTTTGTCTTACGTGGAGTTAATCCTTAATAAGTTGACTTGAGATCCCCCGCTCAGTGGAGACCCCTTTGGGATTACTGATGTCACACGAGTAGTCATAGTTGGAATTACTTTTTCCGACCTGGAAGCCCGATAAGTTGAGGACCTTAGAACCCTTAACCTATCTTGGCCTTTTAGGATGTAGTGTGGTGGCTATTCAGGTGTAGACTTGAATTAGTTGTTACGCGATACTACACTCGGACGAGTTTTTCTTGAGAATATTATTTATTGACGAGTAGTCGTTTATGCCAGTAATATCCAAAAGATGGAATTATGAATTTGGGAACTTTTTAGAACCTTGTTTTACAGGTGATTATACCCTTAGTCCACATATTATGGGTTGGTTCATACCCTTGGCTCCATGCTCGTGACTTCGAACCTTTGGACCTTGTTTTTGTGGTTTGTGTGATCTTGTTTATGGTTATTGAATCATGCACTCATGGCTTTCATAAGATTTTTTCTCAAATTTTTAAGAAACTTAGAGACTCTTGATGCAAACATCGCTAATATTTTGCTCATGGATATTGGAAGGAGGAATACTCAGAAATACAGTTTCAAATGTTCCGGTCTCATGGAATTAAGGAATATAATATCTTTTGCGATCCTAAGGGTTTTAGAGACTATTTTGGAAGACTTTTATTTTTTCTATCTACTGATGTCGAGGATGGTCTTCTTTGTACTCTGGTTCAGTTCTATGATATTGTTTACCGGTGTTTCACTTTCCACAATTATCAATTGTTTCCTACTATAGAGGAGTATGCTTATCTTTTGGATATACCATTTTTTATAGCGTTCCTTTTAGTGGGGTGGAAGGAATTATTGAGTCTCGAGTTATTACCGAAGCCATTCATCTGAGGTAGTCTGACATAGATGCCAATCTCATTGTCAAATGAGGTATCATAGTGTTGGTACATACATGGGTAGAGTATCGGGATTTGTTATCGTCTCCACAGGGATTATGTGATATTGTCGTCGTTCGACAGTTGTTAAGTTCTTAACTTATAGTAACAAGGGGGTTTTAGTTTTCGGTTACGGTAGCTTGCATAAAAAGTAAGAAATTGCAGTAAAAGTTTTGGTTTTACGATTTGAGAAAGATTGTCAAAGTTAGGGTTCGACGATCACTTTGCATGCATATGTTCGATCAAACAAAACTCATATACTCCATTAGATGATAAACACATTCACAAAATCCTCCCAATGTGTTTATTTCTAACACACATTGTGGGTTTTTCCCATTTTGATCCATTGTTGATTTCTCACACAATCTATCAAAATGACAACTTTTAGGTTTAACTTTTTAGTGAACAAACTCATTCAAAACCATCTCTAGCTAAAGAACAAGGATGGATGAAAACCTAGGTCAAGAGTTGGAAAACACCTTTCAATAATAAACCAACACAAAGAGTTATCAATAAAACAAGGTTTTCACCATACATTCATCATCAAAGAGTTTACAAATTAAGATCATCCCATATACATACAAAGCTTATGATCATCTACATCTAACCTTGACAAAATGAAGGACTTAGCTACTCATTTTCATGGTAGCTTGAACAACAAGTTTCGGAAGAAGGTTGATCAACATCCGAGTCGAAGAATCGAGATTGGATGGGAATCCACCTTCTTTTTGTAAAATATTGTCAAGAGAAGAAGAAGAATGAGAAATGGGGTTTCTAGGGCACAAAAATCACCTCTAAGCAAAAAAACAAGTAAAAAGGTGATCCCAAGAAAAAGGAAGTTCTTTTCCAAAAAGTAGCCCATACTACTTATAGTAACGGTTACTGAGATGTCATGCTCGCTAGGCGAGCAGAATGGTTCGCCTAGCGAGCCCCAAAATAAATTACCAGAAGAGCCTGCATCCAGAGGAATCATCCCAGAAAAGTTTGCATCTGTTCACTAGGTGAACAATCCTTCACTAGGCGAAGCCCTCGCTTCTCTCATTCGCTCCAGCGAGTTTTGATGTTTTTGCTACTAGAAGTGTTCGCTGCTTGCTCGCTGGATGCTCGCCTAGCGAATACTTCGCTACTTCCCTCGCCATAGCGAGTTTTGATGGTTTTGCTACTGGAATTGTTCACTACTTGCTCGCTGGATGCTCGCCTAGCGACTACTTGATCTTTTTGGTTATGTCCAAGTCTGGGAGTGTTCGCTGGCATCTCGCTGAGTGCTCACCTAGCGAATACTTCGCTACCTCACTCGCTTAGCGAGCTTGCTTATGTTTGCTTTCTTTCTTGGTTCCTTTGCCATCTTTCTTGTGCCTTAGTTTTCTATTCTTTCATGCCTAATTCCTGCACAATAATACACAAATTAAAGGTACCAAGATCATTTCACATAGTATTGCAAATCAACAAAAGCAAGGGCGATTACGAACATTTTTTCAACAAAAAGGAGTGAAAGATGCCCACATTTGATAGCTCAAATAAGCAAACTTGGGCATCTAACACATAACATTGACTTCAAAGTTTCTAATTGAGAAAGCTTTTTCTTTTGCTAATGCTGGTGGCATGGTGGCCTTTGAAACTATTCTTGCCTTACTTATCTATGGTTTGGTCCTGTTTCCCAATATTGACAACTTTGTTGATGTTAATGCTATGAGGATCTTCTTGATTGGGAATCTGGTTCCAACCTTGCTTGGTGACACCTATTTCTCCATTCATCATAGGACTTATAAAGGAGTTTGAACTATTATCTATTGTGCGCCTTTACTATACAAGTGGTTTATTTCGTACTTGTTGTAGTCCCCGGTCTTCAAAGAAAACAAGGATTGTTTAAGGTGCTCCCAAAGACTTATGTCTCTCACCAATGATGACATAGCTTGGTATTCTTCTATTTACGATGAAGTTGAGATTATTGATAGATGTGGGGAGTTCTCTAATGTTCCTCTTCTTGTTACACAATGGGGAATCAACTACGATCCAACTTTGGCAAGACGTCAACTTGGGTTCGCTATGAAGGACAACCCTAATAACACTTTGTTAGAAGGTTTATTTTTCCAAGAAGGGAAAGACACTCAAGGGTTAAAATCTAGAATGATACGTGCTTGGTACAATATTCATAGGAAAGGAAAAAGTGAGCTTAGATTGAACAATTGTGTAGCTTTGTAGCCTTACACTAGTTGGGTGAAGGAGAAAGCAAAAGAATTCAAGATGCCATATGCTTATAAAAGACCTATGTCCTTAGTAGTGATCAAATTGCACACTATTAAAGGCATATAGGAGTTTCAAGATGCTTTGGATAGGATGAAGCAAGAGAGGGATGATTGGTAAGAAAATTTTCACACCTCACACCTTGAGAAAGTAGAGTTGCAGAAGCAGCTAAAGAAGAAGGACGACTTGATAGAATTGCTTGAGCAACATGCTGTGAAGCGATCAAGAGACCAAGAGGATTTATTTTCCTCTAACAGTTCATCATCTACTCATCTTCCTACTTCTGGCATTTGTAATAGAGAAGGATGTTATGACAATCAGCTATGAAGGAAAGATCAAAAGGCTTCGCAAGAAGTATCAGTTTGGAGTTAGGTCGTCATCGAACATGATTTCGTAGATCTAGCTTCTTTCTGCTTATGACCATTGAAATTGTATTTCTGATTTGTAATCCTTTACACTATTAATATAATGAGAATTTTAGTACATCAAAATGTGTCATTCTTATTATAATGTTTGCAATTTATATCTTAAAGTTCCTTGGAAAATAACAATAATTACGTTCACATTTTTGCATTTGCATATCATACATCATGTTCCATCTTGATCTTGCTTTTAGTAGGCTCTCTATGGGTCTTCTTCCTTTCTTGGTCTTCATCCAGAAAACTTGTCCCACCGGTAGAATACTCGAGCTAATCAGTTGAAGAAGATGGACCACCTAGAGCAAGATAATCGTGAACTTCGTGAAGAGGTGACAACTTTGAGGGATGGTTACGAAAGGCTTATTGCTATAATGAAGGATTTGGCGTCTGCTCAGAATCATCCTACACCTCCTCCTCCTTCTCAGACTCCGCTTCAGAGGATCGTGATTTCCAAAATTATCTCTATGCCCATCTAGGTGGCTTCCGTCAGTTCTCCACAATACCACATGCCTTCTGGTTTCCCTTGGGGAATGCCTCCCAACTTTATGCTTGAGGGGTATCAACATGTTGTTGAAGTTTCTATGGCTCAACCTGTGATGTCAGTACCACCTCTCATGGTTCATGTTGCTCCTTATGTTGAAGAAGTTGTCTTTCGTGCTGACCAAAGTGAGACTATTGGTGTTTATGAAAGAATGGACAGGTTCTAAGATCAGTTTCAGGCTATGCAGAAAGAAATTCAAGCTTTGAGGCGGAAAGATCTGTTTGGGAAAAATGCTCATGATCTGTGTTTGGTTCCTAATGTGAAGATTCCATATAAATTTAAGGTTCCAAATTTCAAAAATTATAAAGGCAACTCTTGTCCTCTGAGTCATCTGGTGATGTAAGCTTGTATGATGTAAACTCATACTGACAATCATCAATTGATTATCCATTACTTTTAAGATAATTTGATTGGTACTGCTCTGAAATGGTAACGGGGATCGACTGTAATCAGATATGAACATTCAATGACTTAGGAGAGGAGTTTGTTCGTTAGTACAAATATAATGTCGACATGGCACCGAATAAGGATCAACTCTGTGCTATGTCTCGAAAACATAAAGAAACTTTTAAGTAATACACGTAAAGATGGCGCGAGATCGCTGCACAAGTTAGTTCTCTTTTGGAAGAAAAGGAAATGACAAAGTTGTTTTTGAAGAATTTGAGTTTGTTCTATTATGACCGAATTGTGGAAAGTGCACCTAGTGACTTTACTGACATGGTAAATATGGGTTTGAGATTAGAAGAAGGTGTCCGCGAAGGACGATTGAAAGAAGGTGGTTCAGCTGATAATTCCACAAAGTATGGGAATGGGTTACTCAAGAAGAATGAGCACGATGCAAACTCTATCTCGCAAGAAAAACGAAGGAGGCTTCTGAGTAACAGTAAACATCATCAGCATGTGGCGTCTATAACTCGAGTTATTAATGTTGGTGTAAGCCCTAGAGGCCAATACTTTTGGTACTTGTATCGAATTATTTATTAATAATAAAAGGATTTTTCTTTATTAGGTTTGTCTAATAAAGTCCCTAGAATAGATAGTCCGTTTAATGTATCAAGTGTGACTTAATCATGAGATCACATTAAACATAAGGACACTATTCTTAAAGTATCCATAGTCGAGCTTTATTGTGAAGTGGGATAACATTAAAGCATTAAGACTATTACGTATGGATCATGGATAAGGAGTTATCAAGTCTTAAACATAGGTATGAATATTAAGAGTAATATTTATACTGGATTGATCCGCTATGAGAATACTATATAGAATGTTATGCAAACTGTCATTAGTTATTCTCATGGTGATAATGGTGTATACCACCCTTCGACATGAAACCACTATGGATCCTAGATGTAGAGTTTAGTGTCATATTGCTGATCAAATATTGTCCGTAACTGGATGACCATAAAGACAGTTGATGGATACTCCACGGAGCATGCTAAGGGACATGAGTGACCTAGATGGAATTTGCACATCTTGCGTAACAGGATAAATGTCTATGGGCCCAATATTGAACTGGACAAGGATGACATGGTCTATGCCTTATGTTCAATATATAGACATAAGGGCAAAAAGGGTAACTGTACACATAAGTATTATCACAAAAGGATTTGTCAGATCACATGACATTTTCGTGTCTTGGGTAGCAGTGATGTGTTGCTAGATACCGCCCACTGTTTATTATGTTAAATACGTGATTTAATATAATTGCCAATGCCGTCAAAACCTACAGGGTCACACACAAAAGGACTGATTTATGAGAGATAGAGTAACTAAGGAATACCGTAATGTACGGTGCACTTAAGTGAATTGTAGAACATCGTAAGGTACGGTGTACTTAAGTAGAATACGAAATATGGTAAGGTACCACCCGCTTAAGTGATTTTGGCATATTATAAGATATGGGCCACATACACTTGAGTGGGATTTTTAGTTTGCAGCCCACACAAGTAGTTCTATTAATAGAACCCTTGTGTAGAAGCATTTGAGTAGTTGCAATTTTGTTTCTCTCTCTCTCTCTCTCTCTCTCTCACTCAAAGCCTTCATTCGTAGCAGCTAGAACTGAGATTGAAGGATTCCGTTCATGTAGACTGAGTAGAGGCGTTGTCATCGTTCAACGTTCGTGATCGCCCTATAGATTTGTATAAAAGGTTACAATCACCACAAGAGGTAACGATTCTATCACTGATCATGCCCATTCGTAAGGATCACTAAAGGAGATTTTTTAAACTCCGATGCGTCCTTGAATCGCTCTTCTCCTTCAATTAATTATGCCCATGTCGTTCAAGCAGCACCAAGTTATCAACCACGTTTTCAGCAATGAACGAATCAACAAAGTCGTACCCATAGACCAACACAGTTTGATCCAATTCCAATGACTTATACAAAATTATTTCCCGCTTTAATTCATAAGAATTTGGTACAAATAAGACCTCCACCTCCAAAAGAGCTTTTGTGGTGGTATAAAACTAATCAACATTGTGTATTCCACCAAGGAGCACCTGACCATGATATTGATAATTGTTTCGCATTGAAAGTCGAGGTAAGGAGGTTAATGCAAAGTGGTATCTTGTCGTTCGAAGAATCTAGTCCCAATCTACAAGCTAATCTGATGCCCAAACATGGCAATACAATTTTGAATATGGTCGAAGGATGTTCAGGAAAGTACCGAGTTTTTGACGTCAATCTAATTAGAAGATCCTTGGTTGAAATGCACACTACTTTATCTGAACTGAGTTATTATGAGCATGACCATGCTTCTTGCCATGTATGTTCCAGAGATCCCCAAGGATGTGTTGTAGTGAAAAGGGACTTACAAGAAATGCTGGATCATAACCTTATTCAGGTTATAAGGGATATAAATGAAGATGAGCATGAAGTGAACGTCATTGTTCCCCATTTTAATATTCTAGAACCAGTTCTGATTGCATATGATGGTGAGAAGTCTGTTGTTTCTCCGTTGGTTATTTGTTTGGCGAGTCATACACCTTACGAGTCTGATAAAGCTATGCCTTACAAATATAATGCTACTATGGTAGAGGACAGCAAAGACGTGCCTATTCCTTATTTTTTTCTATTGTGAACATTGCTGATATAAGTGGTGTGACACTAAGTGGTCGGGTATTTACTATTGCAGCTCTTAAGTGGAATGAAGATGTTGTCATAGAGAAATCAATTCAATAGAGAACTCCTGTCACGCAAGTCGGCCAATCCATCAGTGTGAATCAGAACACTGATCAAGCTGAAGTGTTAAAATTGATTAAGAGAAATGATTTCAATGTGGTAGACTAGTTGTTGCACACTCCGTTCAAGATATTCGTCCTATCTTTGCTAATGAATTTAGAAGCACATCGAAAAGCTTTACAGAAGGTCCTATAGAAAGCCTATGTGGACCACGACATGGAAATTGATTAATTTGATGGCATTATGACAAATATTACCGCATGTAACAATCTAAGCTTCAGTGATGATTAGTTTCCCGAGCAAGGGAGGAACCAGAATTTGGCTACGCATATCTCTATGAATTATCAAGAAGATGCAATGTCCAATGTTCTGGTGGACACGGGTTCTTCTCTGAATGTTATGCCCAACTCTACATTGTCTAAACTTGCTTACCAAGGTGCTCTAATGAAATTCAGTGGAGTTGTTATGAAGGCCTTCGATGACTCAAGGAAGACTGTAATTGGGGAGGTTGATCTCGCAATAAAGATATGCTCGGGCTTATTTCAGATCACTTTTTAAGTGATGGATATTAATCCCGCCTACAATTGTCTCTTAGGACGTTTGTGGACTCATGAGGTTGGGGTCGTAACATCAACTTTATACCAGAAGCTGAAGTTTGTGAAGAATAAGAAGTTAGTGATTGTGGGTGGCAAGCAGGCCATATTGGTGAGTCATCTCACTTCATTTTCATACATTGATGTTGAAGAAGCTGAGGTAACATCGTTTTGAGCCCTTTATGTTGATAAGATTGTTGGTAACAAGAATGAAGAATCCATGTCATCCTTGAAGGACACACAACATGTGTTAAGATTGGTCAATCTACTAAGCGGGGATAAATTGTTAAGCTTGCAGAAAACAAGAACATAATTGGTTTGGATTTTTCATATGGTTCAACCCAGAGAGATTTGAAGCGAATTCAAGAGGTGTTTCATAGTGCTGGCTTTATTCATTCTAGAGATCAAGTTGTTGCCGCAATTTTAGAGGACGATGAAGACCAAGGAGTGCCAAACTTTGTATCATGTGGATAGATGTGCCATAACTGGATTGTTGTTTATGTTTCTTCTATTATGCACTTATCAAAGTAATATGTTTGTTTTTGTTATTTTCAGAATCCTTTCACTATGGACAAGGTGAAAGTGAATCTATGTGGGATTTGTTTAATATTTTAGCATCATTAATAAAATGCTATTTCGTTTATCCATATTATGTTTTTGATTTTTGCTTTTTCTAGAAAAAAATGGTAACATAAAGATCCAAGATAATAATCACTTTTATATCTGCATTACAATGTGCATTTATTTGTTCATATTCTAAAATCAAGCATAAAATTATTGTGCTGATTAATTGTTAAACCCATTGAAAATAATGACCTTATGCCCTCTCCGAGCTTTGAATTCCCTGTGTTCGAAATGGAAGAAGAGGATGATGAAGAGATTCCTGATGAGATTTCTAGGTTACTTGAGCACGAAGAAAAGACGATTCAACCTCATAAAGAGTTGCTGGATGTGATTAATCTGGTTTCTGAAGATAACAAGAAAGAAGTCAAGATTGGGGCATTGCTTTGTTCAGATGTTAAGAAGAGGATGGTATAACTTCTTAAAGAATATGTGGATGTGTTTGCTTGGTCTTATCAAGATATGCCAAGTCTTGATAATGATATTGTGGAGCATAGATTACCATTGAAGCCCGAATGTCCGTCGGTAAAACAGAAGTTGAAAAGAACTCACCCTGATATGGTTGTCAAGATTAAAGAAGAGGTGCAAAAGCAAATTGATGTTGGGTTCCTTATTACCGCCGAGTATCCTCTGTGGGTGGCTAACATTGTACCTGTTCCAAAGAAAGATGGTAAAGTTCAAATGTGTGTTGGTTATAGACACTTGAACAAAGCTAATCTGAAAGATGATTTTCCTCAGCCACATATTAACATGTGGGTAGATAATATTGCCAAGTTCAATATCTTCTCCTTTATGGATGGATTCTCCGGTTATAATCAGATCAAGATGGATCCCCAAGACATGGAAAAGACAACGTTTATTACACCCTGGGGAACATTCTTCTATAGAGTGATGCCTTTCGGTTTGAAGAATGCTGGTGCAACGTACCAAAGAGCCATGACTACTCTTTTCCATGACATGATGCATAAAGAGATAGAAGTTTATGTTGATGATATGATTGCTAAGTCGAAGACTGGGGAAGATCATGTTGAGTATTTATTGAAGTTGTTTCAGCGATTGAGAAAGTTTAAACTCCGGTTGAATCCTAATAAATGTACTTTTAGTGTCCGTTCAGGGAAGTTTTTGGGTTTCATTGTCAGCTAGAAAGGTATTGAAGTAGATCCTGATAAAGTCAAAGCTATTCAGGAAATGCCTGCACAAAAGACAGAGAAGCAAGTCATAGGATTCCTCGGGCATCTGAATTACATATCCAAATTTATATCTAACATGACTGCCATGTGTGGGCTAATCTTCAACCTTCTCCGTAAAGATCAGGGTTGTGTTTGGACAGAAGACTGTCAAAAAGATTTTGATAACATCAAGGAATATTTGCTTGAACCTCCTATATTTTCTCCTCCAATGGAAGGGAGACCTTTGATTATGTATTTGACTGTGGTAGAAGAATCCATGATTATATGCTTGGACAACAAGGTAAAACTAGTAGAAAGGAGCATGCCATCTACTATCTGAGTAAGAAGTTTACAGACTATGATCTCGGTATTCCATGCTTGAGAAGACTTGTTATGTCTTAGCCTGGGCTGTCAAACGTTTATGCCAGTATATGATCAATCATACCACTTGGTTAATATCCAAAATGGATCCAATCTAGTATATCTTTGAAAAGTATGCTTTGAATGGAAGGATAGCTCGATGGCAGATGCTATTGTATGAATATGATATTGAGTACCATACTAATAAGGCAATTAAAGGAAGTATTCTTGTAGATTATTTGGCTCACCATCCAATTGATGATTATCAACCCATCATGTTTGACTTCTCTGATGAAGATGTTATGTACTTGAAATCTAAAGATTACGATGAACCATTTCCTGAAGAACGACCAGAGCTTGGATCCCGTTGGGTTTAGTGTTTGATGGAGTCGTTAATGCTTATGGAAATAAAATTGGGGTAATCAATATTGCTTATGGAAACAAAACATGAGTACCCGTATGGGGCATCCAACAAAGATAAGAAGACTTTAAGAAGATTGGCTATAAATTTATTTTTGAATGAAGATGTGTTGTACAAGAGAAACTTTGACATGGTCTTGCTCAAATGTGTGGATAGACACGAAGCAGACTTGTTAATGCAAGAAGTTCATGAAGGATCCTTTGGTACTCATGCCAATGGACACTCAATAGATAAAAAGATGTTAAAGGCAGGTTACTATTGGCTGACAATGCAATTTGATTGCTATAAATATGTGAAGAAGTGCCATAAATGTCAGATTTATGCTGATAAGATTCATGTGCCTCTGACACTTTTCAATGTTATCTCATCCCCATGGCCTTTCTCTATATGGGGGATCGATATCATTGGCATGATTAAACCCAAAGCTTCTAATGGACATCGTTTCATCCTGGTAGCTATTCATTACTTCACCAAATGGGTTGAATCAACATCTTATGCTAATGTCACCAAGTAGGTTATGGTTTGGTTTATTAAGAACCAAATTATTTGCCGATATGGTGTTCCAAGTAAGATCATTACTGATAATGGGTCGAACTTAAATAACAAGATGATGAAAGAGCTTTGTGACGACTTCAAGATTGAACATCATAATTCTTCTCCTTACAGACCCAAGATTACTAGGATTGTTGAAGCTATAAATAAGAACATTAAGAAGATTATCCAGAAGATAGTTGTAACGTATAAGGATTGGCATGAGATGCTCCCATTTTCTTTGCATGGATACCGTACATCCGTCCACACTTCAATAGGGGAAACCTCTTTCTCTCTTGTGTATGGCATGGAAGCAGTGCTCCCTGTGGAAGTTGAGATCCCATCAATGTGAGTCCTGATGGAAGCCAGTTTGTCTTAGGCTGAATGGTGTCAGAGAAGATATGATCAGTTGAATTTGATTGAAGAGAAAATAATGACGGCTTTGTGTCATGGCCAATTATATCAAAATAGAATGAAGAAAGAATTTGACAAGAAGGTTTGACCCCACTTATTTAGAGAAGGTGACCTTGTGCTCAAGAAGATCTTATTTTTCAACACTAATTCTAGGGGCAAGTGGACTCCTAATTATGAAGGCCCATATGTTGTTAAGAGAGCTTTGTCCAATGGTGAATTGACTCTTAAAACTATGGATGGTGAAGAGCTCCCTCGACATGTGAATGCTGATGCAGTTAAGAAATACTCCGACTGGAAAAATAAAAGAACAACTCGCTAAGTTGAAAACCCGAAAAGGTGGCTTAGACAAAAATGAGCATCTCGGTGGATTGAAAACCCGAAATGGCGGTGTAAGACCCTAAATTTGACCCTAAGATCCCTCATGGCATTATATCATTGGTCATTGCATTGCCTCAAGGATCATAGCGTGTGTAGCTCCTTAACCCTTGGGTTGGGATTTGTGTGAGTTGGTTTTGAGACCACCAAGCATGCTTGAATTGTATATTATTGCTTTTCTTTTTTTTTTACTAACCAAAAGCACAAAAATATGTCACTAACCTCTTTTGTTTTGAAGCTCAAGTGATCATGTGTTCACCTGCTCCTAGAAGGCTCCTATGCTCAATGAAGTGGCTAGAAGAAGATGAAAGCAAGCATGAAAATGGTTCCCAAAGTTCTCAATAATCATATATGCTTCCCAAGGTTTTCAATTTTCCAATTTGATCAAGATAACCCAAAGGGCTTAAGGATTGTTTCCCAAGAAAACCCTAATTCAACTATGCATTAACTGTGCCTTGCTCATGAAGCAACCTCAACCTATGATCAAATATAATCAAGGGAAGTTCTTTCATTCTTTATTTTATGCCTATATGACCTTATGTGAGTATCCTCAATCATTCATTCATCAAGATTTGAAGTTTGGCCTTGAGAAGTTAACTAGTCAAGTCATCTAACCAAATTGAGGTTCACAAAGACCTAACTTTTGATGTGTTTGTCAAATGAAGATGACCCCAAGAGAAAAAATGTTATTAAGAACAATATGAACAAATTTCATGTTCATAAAAAATCCATTTGAAACTTTTAAGGTCATCATTCATTTCAAAACATTACAAGTCATTTTGACTGAAACCCTAATTTTGGGTCAACTTCCCAAAGACCTAACTTCCTTATTTTTTATGATTTTGAGGTGAGACTAATTGCATTGGAAAGATTAAGATGTCTAATTCAATAAAATGTTGGACAAAATTTCATAATCCTAAAATAAACACATGTGATAATACAAAACATTATAGGTCACTTTGGACCAAAACCATTGAATTTGAAAAATGTCCAACTTCAAGTGCCCATAACCTTCTCATGAAAAATCCAAATTAGGCAAAATTTAAGTCTAAATTTATCATCTTGAAATTATATACAACTTTGATATTGGAGGTTTTTCCATTTGAGGCTTTCATCATCGAAACAGAAGGGCTTGAAGTTGGTCACTTTAGGGAAAAAATTTCAAAGGAAACCTAGACATGTTTTGTACCTCAAACTTCAAGGCAAGTTTTCACAAATTTCCAAACTACAAATGGATTTTTTCCAACCATTACTCACACCACCATGTTTGGATTTTCTATGTGTGACTTTGGAAAAGGTGAATGTTTATGACCAAATATGCAATTCACTTTGTAACTTGATGCATAAGCTAACATCATGCCTTTTGCATGTCCAAACCATCTCAGAATGATCTCATCTTGTGATTACATCCAATTTGGGCCTCACATGCACCTGTACAGGCCCATGCATGGAGGACCCAATTCTCATTCACATGAGTAAATAACTTGCTTGCATCCATCTCAGCTATAAATACATGCTCTCCCTCATTCAAAAATCAACCTTATGGTGATCTGAAACTCTGCTGGAATCAAAACCCAACCATACTCAAAGGAATTCCAATTTTCATTTCTCAATTTCAAGCTTGAATTTCAACACAATCAGTTGATCTTCAAGTCTTATTCCTTAGCCTTGCATTCATATTACATCTCAAGATCAAATTGGAAGCAAAAGTTTGAAGGAATCATGCTGTTCAAAGCTGCTCTTCAAAGGTATAACACCAAACTGTTTTGATCTAAAGCTTGCTATACAATGTGAATTGCTTGTGTTTAAACTGTTTTCTGAAGTCCTCGAGCAAGAGGCAGGCCAATGGTGGTCTTGATTTCATGATTCAAAGCATTTCAGTTTGCATACCTGGATTTTCAAGCTCAGATTTCTCACTTAATAGAAACATTAAGCACAACCCAAGGTTACAGGGGTGATGTACATCACCCCAGCTTCATTTTGGTATCACGTTTTTTCATTTTGGTTGAGGTTGAAAAACCTGCGCGTGGTGGCCGGAAGTTGTTTGCTGGCCAAAAGTTGTTTGCTGGCCGGAGAAGATGGTGGTTTCCATCACCATCCCCACGTGGAACCACCTAAGCCCTTGGATCCCATTCAAATGATCTAATCGTGGCCATGCTTTCTATTGACTTATTTTAATTCACTTTGTTTCGCGCTTGACTCATGACCATGGTACTCCAGCGCCTCTGAGCCATTGGATAACGCCACGTCATTTAATGAAGTCAATCCAGCACTCCTGGTTTTTTGCTATTTTCTATTTTCTGTTTTATTTTCTTTTAATTTCTTTTTATTCAAAAATTCATAACTATTTTATTTGAAGTCATTAAAATATGAGACCAAAGGCAAAAAATGTCTTGAAAAATCTAGTTTCATAATCTGATTTTTAATCATTTTTGTGACTTCATTTAATATTTTTTGTGAATTATTTTGTTTTTAATAGTTTTTAATTCATTTTAAATACTTTTTGATATCCAAAAATTCCAAAAATGTTTTCTCAACACACATGGATCATGATAAGTCTATGAAAAATAATCTCATCAATTTCTTAATTGATTTGAGATTTATTTGAGATTTTAATTCATTTGTGTCATTTTTTATTGTTTTTAATTGATTAAAAATAGTTTAGGTTTTCAAAAAATGTTGAGAAAATTTGTCAAACCTTGTTTGACCATGTTAGACCTATGATGGTTCAATTGGACTTTTTGAAGTTGATTTGAATTGAATTTGAGGTTTGACCATATTTTAACCATTTTAATTTTGCATTTATTTTAATTCCAAAAATACCAAAAAAATATATTTGACTTGTTGACTTCTAATATTCATTTCTCTTCTGTTTTATATTGGTTGATGATGATTTGATTCACATTTGATCATTATGTTTTGATTATGTCATCTGAATTCTCATTTTGTTCATTTCATCTTCATCTCTTTTCTTCTTCTTTTTATTTGGCCAATGAGTTAATGATTTGTGGTTGGTCTTGACATATGAGAGACTTAACCTTCTTTGATCCAAATCAAACTCAACTTGATCAAAGATCAAGTGAGTTGCTTTGTGTCCAAGATAGGTTGCTTCTTGGTCAAGCAAAAAACCTAAAATCCATACAAGGCCTTTCTTCTTTTCTTTTGGCATGGCAAGTTGTAGGAGCTTGGCTTACTAGTCATGATCTCTAACTTGTGTTTATTTGCCTATAGTTTTATTAACCGGCCTCAGATAGGTGTGACTACTACATTAGTCCACTTACGATTGCTTAACATAGCGCTAAATTGTCTTATGACACACTAACATTAACTACTAACTACTAACTTTAATTCAAACATTTAATTTCTTGCAATTTACTTTAATGCAATTTATTTTATTGCTCATTTATTCATATTGCCTTTTTCCTTTGCTCACTTGAGCACATATTTTATGTTTATGTCATTTTCCTTTTTGATCATTTGAGCTGATTAATATACATAAAGATATTATTGTCTTGAGTTTGTTTTGTCTTTGTTTATGTGAATCCAATGCAAAAGGAGAAAGGACTTAGAAATAGGACCTTACCTATGCTTAAAGGAGTTCAAGAGCAACTAGGCCTCATGCCTTTAGAATGCTAAAACTTGTTGAAAAGCAACTAGGCCTCATGCCTTTAGAATGCTAAATCTTAAAGTTGACTTCAAAGGATCCCCAATCTAAACTGATTCTTTGTCCATTCCTCTTATTGTGTTGTGAACTTTTTTATGTTTGTTCTTGTGTGATAGGGAATCCATCTTGAGATAGTAAGAAGAACCATTTTCATGAGTAGCCAAGTTAAGAGAGACAAGCCAAATGGAGATCCTAGGAGCTTGAATATAATATTTGTTTGATTGCTTGAGTTATTGCTAAGTCCAAAGCAAAGGAGCATCTTGAATCATCTTTATGATTTCAAGAAAAGGAACTCCAAGGGTTTTATCTCTTCTCTTATCTTTGTATGCTTTAGGACTAACCATTCTCTTCTTCTCTCCACTTTATCCCAAGCCAAATTCATTTTACGCAAACTTTGACATTGTTTTCAAATTAGAAACCTAGGCCTTATGCCTTTGATTTTTCAAACTCTTTTCACCAATACTTATTTTGAATGAATTTAAGTCAACTCTGACTTCATTTTGTGAATACTTCTAACTTGTAAATACAACTCACTTCAAGTTGTTTTTGTGGTTCCAATGGCCATCTTTGTTAAAACCTTTTTTCATAAACATTAGCCATAGGTTTGAGTTATCATAGTGGTTGATGTAAACCTCACCTTATCCTTAGTGATTGAACTATAAGTCTTCCATAATTATTATAGGGTTAACCCCTCACTAGTATGTTGAAGCTCTCCTCACATGGTGGATTGTTGGTTTAGGTTGAGTTTTCTCTCTTTGATAACAAAAGATCTTAAGGCTTTTGATCAAATTAATTCACCAATCTTTTAAGATTTTTACCCCAAACTACGAGGTTTTGATCCTACCTTTGTGATGGTACATAGGCAATGGGTTCATCCATTCAAACAACAAAATTGTAAATATAATGTATATTCTTTTCTCATCTCCCCAATCATGTTTGCACAAATATTTTCACTAATACCAACCTACAATACACATTTGCAAAAAGGGCTCCCTTAGAGTACTAAGGATGTTTTGGGTGCTTAAAACCTTCCCATTTCATAACCAACCCCCTTACCCAGATCTCTTACATTTTTATTAGTTTTTGATTTGATAAAACTTCTTACTTGACTTTTGTTCACTTTTTAGCATTTCCTTTAGACAAATAAAAGTGCGGTGGCGACTCGAATTGTATGCTTACTTTTGATTTAGTTAATAAATCATAAGGTAACGAATACCCCGCTACAGAAAAGTGGCGACCCTGTTGGGGATCTGTCTTCCTAGTGGGTTTAGCCTACATTTTGCTTGTGTGTATTGTATGATTATATTTATTTGTGACATATTTTTGTGCAAATTTAGGATGACTGTATTGTTTGTAATATATGAATTACTTGATATATATCAATTGCTTGTGTGCTTGGTGGTCTCTTGTGAGATGAGTTCTATACCCGAACTCGAGTGCACTTATGATACGAGAATGGCTTAGTCTTGTTGACTTGTGTGGAGTTATTCCTTAGCAAGTTGACTTGCATGCCCATTCACTTGGTGGAGGTCTTGTTGGGATCAATAATGTCACACGAGTAGTCGTGGTTAGGCATTACTCTTTCCAATATATACCTTAGAAGTCAATAACCTTAGATTACCTAGCCCATCTTGGCCTATTTTAGGACGTAATGCGAAGGTCGTTTAAGTGTAAGATTTGATACGATTGTTACGCGATACTACACTCATAAGAGTCTCTCTTGAGAATATTTTTGGAATACGAGTAGTCGTTTCATCTGATAATATCTGAAATATGAGATGATGACTACGAGATCCTCTTTTAGAACATGATTGTCAAGTTTAACCATAGTACACTCCCTTTGGGTGGTTCTTAACCGAGACTCCATGCTCATGACTTACAACAAACCCTTGATTCGCGGTCGATCAGTTCTCGTATATCCTCAATATCAATGGAACTTGGGTGTTGATAAGGTGAAAACCATAATCCACCAAAATGGATGATTGATATTGAGGATGACTTGAGCCATCCCATGACCTTTATGTGGTGTGACTTGCTTGATCCTTGAGTGTGATTGTTGCATCCATGCATTCATGCATTCATTTGCATCCATATCATCAATGAGAAAATTTTCAAGGAACTTAAGAGGTCTATTTGCAAAATTTTAGACATAGATATAGCAAAGAAGGAATACGAAGAAGTACAGTTTCAGACAACCCGACTTGAAAGAGTTAAGGAGTTTGACATATTATGTATTAGAGCCTTTGGAGTTCAAAGCTCGCCATGGGAAGCTTCTGTCTATTCTTTCTACTCAGGTGGATGAGGGTCTGATGAGTGTGTTGGTGCAGTTCTACGATCCTCTGTACCGTTGCTTCACTTTTCTGATTTTCCAGCTTTTGCCTACGCTTGAGGAGTATGCCTATCTTGTGGGTATACCTATTCTGGATCAGATGTCGTTCAGTGGTTTGGAGAGAGTTCCTTCTTCCCAAGAAATTGTTGACATGGTTCATATAGATGTATCTGAGATTGTTGCTCATATGACTACCAAAGGTGGAATTCAAAGTCTCCCATCTAATTTTCTCATTGCCCAAGCTAGTTTGTTTGGGAAGGCCATGAGTGAAGACGCCTTTGAAGCCATTTTCATACTTCTCATCTATGGGCTAGTGTTATTCCCCAACATCGACAATTTTATGGATGTGAATGCTATTAGGATTTTCTCTAGTCTTAATCCTGTCCCGACTCTGTTGGGTGACACTTATCTCTCTTTGCATATGAGGAATGCAAAGGGTGATGGATCCATTGTGTGTTGTTTGCCTCTGTTGTACAAGTGGTTTATTTTGCACTTGCCTCAGACGCTCGCTTTCAAGGAGAACAAGGGATGTCTACGGTGGTCCACGAGACTTATGTCTCTCACTAATGATGATGTATCTTGGTACAACCGTGTGTATGATGGTGTCCAGGTTATTGACTCTTGTGGTGAATTCTCTAATGTACCTCTCCTTGGTACATGTGGTGGGATTAACTACAACCCTGTTTTGGCTTGCCTTCAACTTGGGTTCCCCTTAAAGGATAAACCTAACAACATTTTGTTGCAAGGTGTGTTATTTCAAGAGGGTAAAGATCCCCAGAACTTGAAGGGTAGAATGATCCGCGCCTGGCGCAAGATTCATAAGAAGGGAAGGAAAGAGCTCGGTCCGAAGAATTGTATTGCTTTGGAACCCTACACCGCTTGGGTGAGGAAGAGAGCGCTTGAGTACCGCATACCATATGACTATCCGAGACCTACCCCTATGGTTATGGTTGGGCCTTCAACCCTCCCTAACCAAGGTGTAGAGGAGTTGAGAGATGAAGACCGTTCGCATGCTTGGGTTCGCGAGCGAGAGGAACTACTTTAGTAACTCAGAGATAAGGATGTTGTGATAGAATTTCTGGAGCATCAGGTTATTGATGAGCCTGATGATGTGGTTACTTATCTTCTTCCTTAGTCATCCAAGTTTTGGAAGAGGAAGTATGATCGACTCACCAATGAGAAGGCCGAAATGGATGCAGCTTATGAGAGGGAGGTGAAGAGGCTTCGTGCAGTGTATCTTCTGATCTCGAGAGCTTTGGACAATTGTTTCTAGGGCTCCATAGGATGTTCACTCTCCTTCTCTCTTGTATTATATTTGGTTACCAAGACTATACTTCTTCTTTGGTGTAAAAATTTTTCCAAATATTATTGCTTTGAGCATTCCATATATGTCTTAAAAAAGGATTAGTATTTTCAAATATTTGCAAATAGATCTCCATAAAGTTCCTCTGATAAAAAATAAATCATATGCACAAACATTGCATGCATCATATGCATAAGCAGGTTTTGTTCAGCTCCTGATTAGTGGTCTAACTCTTTGCTCTTCATTTATTTCAAAGACAAGCTGACACACCGGTATAACACCAGAGCCAATCTTCCCAAACTGATGGAGCATCTAGAGAAAGAGAACCGGGAACTGAAAGAGGAAGTAGCTAGGCTGACTGCCATGATAGAGTCAGTACTGGCTGCCCAAAGCCAATCGTCTCCAACTCCTACAACTCCTCCCGCGAGGAATGTCATATCTTAGGTAGCTTCCTCAACTATGCCTTCTGCAACAGCTCATTTTGTGCCTACCATGCCAGCCGGGTTCCCCTGGGGAATTCCCGCCAACTTCGTGCCTGAGGGTTTTGCTCCAACTCTTGCTTATCTGCCGGCATCTAGCCCAGTCCTTTCTGTGCCACCTCCCGTTGTACACACCTTGCCAAGAGTTGAAAACACCATCTATCATTCTGAGACATCTGAGGGCCCAGATGTTTATGAGAAGATGGACGAAATAAAAGACCAATTCCTTGAGCTGCGAAAGGAACTGAAGACTCTAAGGGGTAAAGACCTCTTTGGTAAAACTGCTGCTGAGTTGTGCCTTGTGCCCAACGTCAAGATCCCTGTAAAATTCAAAGTACCTGACTTTGAGAAATACAAGGGAAATACATGCCCTCTCAGCCATCTTGTGATGTATGCTCGCAAGATGTCAACGTAAACTGAGAATGATTAACTTCTTATCCACTATTTCCAGGACAGTCTGTCTGGTGCTGCTCTCAGGTGGTACATGGGTCTGGATAGTGCGAACATCCTCTCCTTCAATGATCTTGGTAAGGCCTTCGTCAAGCAATATAAATACAATATGGATATGGCTCCTAATAGGGACCAGCTGAGGGCGACGTCCCAGAAAGAGAAGAAGACTTTAAAAGAGTACGCCTAGAGATGGCATGAGTTGGCCGCTCAGATTGTGCCACCCCTTGAAGAGAAAGAAATGACAAAGATCTTTTTGAAGACTTTGAGTTCTTTCTATTATGAGAGGATGATTGCTAGTTCTCCCTCAGACTTCACCAAAATGGTGAATATGGGAATGAGGCTAGAGGAAGGAGTCCGTGAAGGATGTCTATCTAGAGATGAAGGCTCTTCAGCAAAGAGATATGGGGGCTTTGCGAAGAAGAAGGAGGGAGAGGAACATGATGTGTCCTCCCATATCAAAAGAAGACCCTCTATGAAGAGGAAGAACGTGCGTCCTGCCGTTAGCCAACACCAGGTGGCTCATATAGCACCTTCCTTTAGAGAAGTTCAACATCATCATCAATAACAACAACAATATCATTAACAACGTCGTCCATAACAACAGGCCTACCAGCCTCGAAATAACAATAACACCAGCACCAACTACGAGAGGAAGAGGGTCACTTTTGATCCAACTCCGATAACATATGCTGAACTTTATCCGTCTCTGATCGATAGAAAGCTAATTACTCAAAGAGATCATCCCGCTATACCGACCAACCCTCAGTGGTGGTACAAGCCAGAACTATACTTTGTATATCATTCCGGTGCTCCCGCACATGATATGGAGAATTTTTATCCCTTGAAGACCAAGGTGCAAGACCTTGTGAGAAGTGGGATTTTGTTTTTCGAGGACGTAGGTCCTAATGTCAAGAAGAATCCATTGCCCGAGAATGGGAAAGCTGCTGTGAACATGGTCCAAGGATGCCCTGGCAAATATAAAGTCTTGTATGTTAATGATATCAGGAAGTCTTTGGTCGAGATGCACAGACTGTTGTGTGGATACAATCATTATGAGCATGACCATGATAGGTGTCTGGTGTGCACTATCAATGAAAGAGAATGTCGACAAGTAAGGAAGGACATCCAAGAGATGCTGGATCAGGGAATGATCGAAATACTTCAGAATTGTAACGAGGATGAAGTTGATGTTATATCCCCTGTCTTCAGAATTCCAGAGCCTGTTATCGTCAAATATGATGGCAGTAAGAAGAAGGTTTCTCCATCTCTTGTGATAAAGCCAGCGGGCCATGTCCCGTATTCTTCAGACAAGGTTGTTCCCTACAGATATAATGCAGTTATGCTAGAAGACGGAAAGGAGGTGCCTTTGCCCTCAAATTCCCGATCAATATTGAACTAAGTGATTTTCATATCACTTTCCAGGTCATGGATATTCATCCATCATATAGCTGTTTGCTTGGCAGACCATGGATTCATGAGGCAGGCGCTGTAACATCCATCCTACACCAGAAATTGAAGTTTGTCAAAAACAAGAAGTTGGTGGTGATAGGGGGAGAGAAGGTTCTCTTGGTTAGCCATTTATCTTCCTTTTCCTATATTAACGATGAGGATGAGGTTGGGACTCCGTTCCAAGCCTTGTCTATTGCTGAGCCTTCAAGGAAAGGACCTTCTTCATTTGCTTCCTACAATGATGTTAAGTTGTCCATTGAGCATGGTGCAACTACTGGTTTAGGACAAATGACCAAGTTGGAAGATAATAAATCCCGAGCTAACATAGGGTATTCTTCAGGTATTTCCAATGAGCGTGGGTTGTTCCAGAGTGGAGGTTTCATCCACACTGTCGAAGATCAAGAGGCTGCAACCATAGTGGAAGATGATGAAGAAGAAGATCTGGGCAACTTCGTCATACCTGGTGGAATCTGCAATAATTGGGTCACTGTTGATGTTCCAACAGTTATCCATAAGTCCACGTAATATGTTCATTTTGTTTAAAAAACCCTTCTCCCATGCTAAAAGGAGAAGTGATGACATTGTTGGCACATTCTGATTAATACAATGATATTCATTCAATAATTACATGTTAAATGTTTATTTTTCCAAATTATTTTCCCTTTTTGCTTTTTGCATGAAATTGGTGATCACCATAAAACCCTAAAAAGAGAATAAAATCAATCTTTTCATCTGCATAATGATTTGCCTTGCTTGAACTCTGAAATCTCTTTTATACTCAAAATCATTATGCAGGTTGATTAAACCCATTGAACATAATGATCCAACGCCATCTTCCAACTTCGAGTTCCCTGTATTTGAGGCCGAAGAAGATGATGTTGAAGAGATTCCTGATGAGATTACCCGTCTGCTTGAGCATGAAGAGAAGATCATTCAGCCGCATCTTGAAAGTCTGGAAACAATCAACTTAGGATCTGAAGATTGTGTTCGTGAAGTGAAGATTGGGGCACTCCTGGAAGAGTCTGTTAAGAAGGGGTTGATTAAGTTGCTACGAGAAAATGTCAACGTCTTTGCCTGGTTGTATGAAGACATGCCTGGTCTAGATACTGATATCGTGCAACATTTCCTGCCTTTGAAGCCTGAGTGTGTGCCTGTGAAGCAGAAGCTCAGAAGAACTCATCTTGATATGGCAGTGAAGATTAAAGAAGAAGTTCAGAAGCAAATTGATGTGGGGTTTCTGGTGACTTCTACATACCCTTAATGGGTGGCCAATATTGTGCCTGTGCCTAAGAAAGATGGAAAAGTCCGAATGTATGTGGACTACCGTGACTTGAATAAAGCTAGTCCGAAAGATGATTTTCCTCTACCACATATTGATATGTTGGTAGATAATACAGCTAAATTCAATGTCTTCTCATTTATGGACGGATTTTTCGGCTATAACCAGATTAAAATGGCACCCGAGGATATGGAGAAGACAACATTCATCACACTTGGGGAACATTCTATTATCGAGTGATGCCCTTAGGTTTGAAGAACGTCGGAGCCACGTATCAACGAGCTATGACTAACTTGTTTCATGATATGATGCACAAGGAGATCGAGGTGTATGTTGATGATATGATTGCGAAGTCGAGAACGAAGGTTGAACATGTAGAGCACTTGTCCAAGCTTTTTCAACGTTTAAGGAAGTATAAACTCCGCCTGAATCCGAACAAGTGTACATTTGGAGTCCGTTCCAGCAAGTTATTGGGCTTTATTATCAGTGAAAGAGGTATTGAAGTTGATCCTGCCAAGGTCAAAGCAATACAAGCGATGCTTGTGCCCAAAACTGAGAAGCAAGTCCAAGGTTTTCTTGGCCGCTTGAATTACATTTCCAGATTTATATCCCACATGACTACCACATGTGCACCTATATTCAAGATCCTCCAGAAATATCAGCTTCATGATTGAACCGAGGATTGCCAGAAGGCTTTTGATAGTATCAAAGAATATCTGTTTGAGCCTCCGATTCGGTCTCCGCCTGTTGAAGGGAGACCATTGATTATGTACTTAACCGTGCTTGATGACTCTATGGGTTGTGTATTGGGTCAGCAAGATGAATCAGGGAAGAAAGAGTATGTAATATACTACTTGAGTAAGAAGTTCACTGATTGTGAATCTCGGTACTCAATGCTTGAAAAGACATGATGTGCTTTGGCTTGGGCCGCTAAGCGCTTACGCCAGTATATGTTGAATCATACAACTTGGTTGATATCCAAAATGGATCCAATCAAGTATATCTTTCAGAAGCCTGCTTTAACTGGGAGGATTGCCCATTGGCAGATGCTGTTGTCTGAGTATGACATTGAGTATCGAGCTCAGAAAGCTATTACAGGTAGTATCTTGGCTGACCACTTGACACATCAACCAATTGAGGATTATCAGTCTGTTCAGTACGACTTCCCTGATGAGGAGATTTTGTATTTAAAGATGAAATATTGCGATGAGCCTACGCTTGATGAAGGGACAAATCCTGGTTCCCGTTGGGGTATGGTGTTTGATGGTGTTGTTAATCAATATGGAAATGGTATTGGGGCAGTGATTATTACTCCTCAGGGCACACATTTTCCTTTTACAACAAGGCTAACTTTCAAATGCACGAATAATATGGCGGAGTGTGAGGCCTATATTATGGGTTTGGAAGAGTGTATTGATCTTAGGATCAAACATCTTGATGTTTATGGTGACTCGGCCTTTGTTGTTAATCAGATTAAGGGTGAATGGGAGACGAATCATCATGGCCTCATCCCATACAGATAATATGCGAGAAGGATTTCGACGTTTTTTATAGAGGTTGACTTCCATCATATTCCTCGAGATGAGAATCGGATGGCAGATGCTCCCGCTACGCTTGCTTCAATGATTGTTGTCAAGTATTGGAATGAAGTCCCCAATATCACTATGATACGCTTAGATAGACCAACTCATGTATTTGCAGTTGAAGAAGTGAAAGATGATAATCCATGGTATTATGATATCAAGTGTTTTCTCCAAAGTCAGATTTACCCACTTGGGGCATCTGTTAAAGATAAGAAGACTTTGAGGAGATTATTTGGCAGTTTCTACCTTAATGGTGATGTGCTTTATAAGAGGAATTTTGACATGGTTCTGCTCAGATGCGTGGATAGACACGAAGCATACCTGTTGATGACTGAAGTCCATGAGGGTTCGTTTGGTACTCATTCCAATGGACATGCCATGGCAAAGAAGATGTTGAGAGCAGGCTACTATTGGCTGAAAGTGGAGTCTGACTGCTGCATATATGTGAAGAAATGCCATAAGTGTCAGATTTATGCGGATAAGATTCATATTCCCCCGACACTTCTGAATGTTATTTCATCACCATGGCATTTCTCCATGTGGGGAATTGACATGATTGGCATGATAGAGCCAAAAGCGTCAAACGGTCACTGTTTTATTCTCGTAGCTATTGATTACTTCACCAAGTGGGTTGAAGAAGCATCATATGCGAATGTGACCAGGCAGGTGGTTGTGAAGTTTATCAAGAATCAACTTATATGTCGTTATTGTGTGCCCGATAAGATCATTACTGACAATGGATCTAACTTGAACAACAAGATGATGAAAGAGTTGTGTAGCGAGTTCAAGATTGCGCATCATAATTCTTCTCCCTATAGACCCAAGATGAATGGGGCTGTTGAAGCTGCTAACAAGAACATCAAGAAGATTATTCAGAAGATGGTCATCACATACAAATATTTGCATGAGATACTACCATTTGCTTTGCATGGCTATCGTACATCTGTCCGCACTTCAACAGGGGCAACCCCTTTCTCTCTTGTATATGGCATGGGGGTTGTGCTCCCCGTCGAGGTTGAGATCCCATCGATGAGAGTCTTGATGGAAGCCAAGTTGACTGAAGTTGAGTGGGTTCAGAGTCGTTATGACCAACTGAATTTGATTGAAGAGAAGAGATTAACTTTCATGTGTCATGGTCAGTTGTATCAGCAAAGGATGAAGAAAGGCTTTGATAAGAAGGTCAAACCTCGCGTGTTCCAAGAAGGTGACCTCGTGCTCAAGAAAGTTTTATCTTCCGCGCTCGATTCCACGGGCAAATGGACTCCAAACTATGAAGGTCCATATGTTGTTAAGAGAGCCTTTTCGGGCGGTGCTTTGATACTTACAACTATGGATGGGGAGGATTTCACTCGTTTTGTGAATTCAGATGCAGTCAAGAAATACTTCGCCTAAAAATAAAAACAGAATAGCTCGCTAAGTTGAAAACCCGAAAGGGCGACTTAGGCAAAAATGAGCGTATCGGTGGATTGAAAACCCGAAAGGGCGATCCAGTCAAAAGTTAGAGACATGAAAGAATGAATATATATATCCCGCTAGATTGAGTACCTCACCCTGGGGAAATCTAGGAAAAAATTAGGGATTTGGCAAGTAACTACATCCTGAAAAGACTCTGTTCTACAAGTTGTCGTCTGTCAAAGATTCTCGCTCAGTCAACGTCAACTGAAGCTTCAAATACATTGGATTCAGAGTTGGTGGAGAAATGGTCATTATGTTCAATGTAGCCCTTTTTCCAATATATATCACCAATTTCAAATTTGTAAAGATCCATGGAGTCTTGCCATTTGTTGACTACCATTCTATCAAATAAATTTAAGCCTTTATCCAATTCGTTGCACTCTTATTTGTTTCTGTTTAACAAATGTTTGCATGTTTTAATTGATAAATATCATTGTTTTAAAACAAATAAAGTTTTTATAAATTGTTTTTAAACAAACTGAACATTCACAATGACTGAAAGGATAAATGGAATGTCTTCAGTGCTCTCCCAAGGATAGTACGATCTCCAAAAGGGTAAGACATTTGTTCACATTCTGGCATGTTTGTATCCTCTTCATCATCTTCCAGGTTGTCTCCTCAGCGAGCACAGAAAGAACCACACATCCTCAACTCCCCAGAGAGTCTGAGTCTAGCATTTGTGTTTTATCAATTATATGGTTGTCATCCCTTGTGGGGATTGACCTAAAATCCCTTATAGATTGATAAAAGTTGATATGCTATATATTTTTGAGGAAGTTTGTCTTTCCCTAGTGAGCAGAAACTATCGGCATGAATGGTAATCTCTAGCCGAGTAAGCATGTGTTCTTGGCAAAGCTATCTTTCAGATGTCTCCTCAGCAGTAGTTACCCCCAACAGGTTGTGTTACATCTCATCCCCAATAGGGTTGCTTGCAGCAGACTATCCCCCAGATGGTCGCCTATAGTACATCCCCGACGGAGTTGCCTGATCTTAGCTTGACGTTTGTATCCTCTCTGTGGTTGAGAATTTTCTTCCCGTATTGGACGGCGACGAGGAATATGTGTTATTTCCTTCCCCAACAGAGCATTTGTTCTCTCTCCCCTAGCATAGATGTTTCTCCAGCAATTAGAAGGGAGTGTTTGATTGTGTGTGTTTGGTGGTTGTCCCCCATAGAGTTTCACATCATATCCTGATAAGATCCCCAGTAGAGTTATCCTATGACAAATCTTATCAATATCTCTGCATGTTTCCCAGCTGAGACTTTGCATATCCCCGGTGGTCGATAACTGTGACCTTTGCTTATCCTCAGCAGTGGTCTTTGTACCCAACGATGATTGGCGTCTCCTGGTATTTAATGCTCCCCACCAGAATTGATTTCTCCTATGGGCCCGACCTTTCTCTTTTGAGATGTTATACCGGATGTTTGTCCATTGATCCTCGGACCTGTTTGTGTTAGATATGTCTGTTTGTCAGCATTAATCATACATAAACCACGCATATACATGCATAATTATAGCATTCAGATATTCATGTTGCATACTTTGCCATATATCTTTGCTTGTTATCTCCTTCTATTGGTGAAATGTTCTTCCCCAAGCAGATGTTCGTGTCTGATCTCTCCATCTAGAGTCAGCCCCCATAGGCATAAAGTGTTTATCCTTCCTTCATCATTCCCCACTGAGTTATGTCCTCGTGGATGATTATTATTTTAGTTTCCTCCCTAATTATGTATTGGGATGGAATTACTCCCCTGAGTTATATCCTCATTGGGTTGAGTCTTATTTCATTGTGTCTTTCTAGTTTGTGCCTAGATTGACTCCTTTTGTTATTCCCCTGCATTTCCCTGTGGTTTAGTTGTTCAATTGCTCAATAACCAGTAATTGTTCATCTTTTCCCTATTGGATCTTTGTGGCCTTCTACCCGGTAACCGATAGTTATAAGTCCTATTTCTGTGGTTTTCTACCCAGTAATCGGTAGATGTAATCCCCTCTTCGTTGGTTATCTTTATCCAATACTCGGTATTGATATTCCTTCATTTTTGAGTATACCTCCCAGTAACCGGTGATATATCTCTTGGATAATTGCTTCTTGCCAAGCAATTTATCCCCCGTGAGTCATCTTTCATTCACCTCTTTGTTTGGTAATGACTGTTTCTCCTTTTGATCGATCATCACTTTATACCCAGTAACCGGTATCCCGATGTCCTTTCTTTTTGGTCGATCTATCCTTTATTAACCCAGTAACCGGTTATGGATAATATTCCATGCGAGTATGTTATCTACGTTTTGACGATAATAGATAGTATATCTCATACGCTATTCAGTCGAAGTCTTTGTTCTTCCCTAGTTGAGTAAGATTCGTATTTCCTTATGGAATCGAATGTCCATCCTATAAATCGAGTTTGCTTTTTCAGCCCTCCTTTTGGATGATGAGTGTCTTGGATATATCCCCAATTCACGCCTGGTTGGTCACCTATTATATGCCCAGTAACCGGTATCCCTGGTGTTCCTTCCTTCTGCTCCCTATTATGACTTTTTGTCCCCTGTGGAGTCAGATTTTCCCGAGTTAAGATATGCCTTTCAGGTTCTCCTCAGTTTGTTTTGGATGATTGATATCTCTCACCCTTATACCGGTCTTAGATATTCTTTCTCCCTGAGCGTGTTGTTCTATCACCCTTATACCGGTGTTTCGATAACATGTCTCTTTTTGAGTTTATTACCCAGTAATCGGTAATATCTCGTTGTTGCTTCCTCAATTGTTTCCTTTGTGGATTTCCCCATCTGAGTCCGGATTTTTTATCCTAAGTATCCTTCGTGGATAGTTTGTTGTATTGGCATATTCCCCAATACATGCATCTTTGCATCAGCTCGAGTCTTTCTATTGATTTATTTTCGTGGAATCCCTTCGTGTCTCTCAGCAAGTCTTCAAGTCGTGACCTGCTCACGCATTTTTGCCCTATTTCCCCCAGAGTCTTTGTCTCCCTAGTGAGTGTGCTACTCCTATGGACTTTTGGTCTCTCTCCGATTTCTTTTTCCTTTGTGGCCATATTTCCCACACAGAGTATTAACTTTTGCATGTATACATTTGCATCATGAGGTCTCTTAGGGACCAAAATTCGTCTCTTTGTTATTATTTAATCCCATTTTACCTCGTCAAGATGAAGATTTTAACCTTCATATCTCCGGCTAGAATGACCCTAAATAGGGGCATCTGTGAGACCCTAATTTTGACCCTAAGATCCCTCATGGCATCATATCATTGCTCATTGCATTGCCTCAAGGATCATAGCATGTGTAGATCCTTAACCCTTGGGTTAGGACTTGTGTGAGTTGGTTTTGAGACCACCAAGCATGCTTGAATTGTATATTATTGCTTTTCTTATTTTGTTTACTAACCAAAAGCACAAAAATATGTCACTAACCTCTTTTGTTTTGAAGCTCAAGTGATCATGTGATCCCCTGCTCCTAGGAGGCTCCTATGCTCAATAAAGTGGCTAGAAGAAGATGAAAGCAAGCATGATAATGGTTCCCAAATCTCTAAATCATCATATATGCTTCCCAAGGATTTCAATTTTCCAATTTGATCAAGATAACCCAAAGGGCTTGAGGATTGTTTCCCAAGAAAACCCTAATTCAATTGTGCATTGACTGTGCCTTGCTCATGAAGCAACCTCAACCTATGATCAAATCTAATCAAGGGAATTTATTTCATTTTTTATTTTATGCCTATATGAGCTTATGTGATTATCCTCAATCATTCATTCGTCAAGATTTGAAGTTTGGCCTTGAGAAGTTGACCAGTAGAGTCATCTGACCAAACTGAGGTTCACCAAGACCTAACTTTTGATGTGTTTGTCAAATTAAGATGACCCCAAGATAAACAATGTTCTTAAGAACCATATGAACATGGTTCATGTTCATCCAAAATCCATTTGAAACTTTGAAGGTCATCATTCATTTCAAAACATTATAGGTCATTTTGAATGAAACCCTAATTTTGGGTCAACTTCCCAAAGACCTAACTTCCTAATTTTTTATGATTTTGAGGTGAGACTAATTGAATTGGAAAGCTTAAGATGTCTAATTCAAATGATATGTTGGACAAAATTTAATAATCCTAAAATAAACACATGTGATAATACAAAACATTATAGGTCACTTTGGACCAAAACCATTGAATTTGAAAAACGTCCAACTTCAAGTGCCTATAACTTTCTCATGAAAAATCCAAATGATGCAAAATTTAAGTCTATATTGATTATTTTGAAAAGATATACAACTTTTATGTTGGAGGTGTTTCCATTTGAGGCTTGCCTCATTGAAACAGAAGGGCTTGAAGTTGGTCACTTTAGGGAAAAAATTTCAATGGAAACCTAGACCTGTTTTGCACCTCAAACTTCAAGGCCAGTTTTCACAAATTTTCAAACTCGAAATGGATTTTTGCCCAACATAATTTTTTTCCTTATGTCAAGAGATTTCCAACCATTACTCACACCACCATGTTTGGTTTTTCTATGTGTGACTTTCGAACAGGTGAATGTTTATGACCAAATACTCAATTCACTTTTTAACTTGATGCATAAGCTAACAGAAAACCTTTTGCACGTCCAAACCATCTCAGAATGATCTCAGCTTGTGATTACATCCAATTTTGGGCCTCACATGCGCCTGTACAGGCCCATGCATGGAGGACCCAATTTTCATGCACACGAGTAAATCACTTGCTTGCATCCATCTCAGCTATAAATACATGCTCTCCCTCATTCAAAAATCAACCTTATGGTGATCTGAAACTCTATTGGAATCAAAACCCAACCATACTCAAAGGAATTCCAATTTTCATTTCACAATTTCAAGCTTGAATTTCAACACAATCAGTTGATCTTCATGTCTTATTCCTTAGCCTTGCATTCATATTACATCTCAAGATCAAATTGGAAGCAAAAGTTTGAAGGAATCGTGTTGTTCAAAGCTGCTCTTCTAAGGTATAACACCAAACTGTTTTGATCTAAAGCTTGCTATACAATGTGAATTGCTTATGTTTAAACTGTTTTTTGAAATCCTCGAGCAAGAGGCAGGCCAATGGTGGTCTTGATTTCATGATTCGAAGCATTTCAGTTTGCATACCTGGATTTTCAAGCTCAGATTTCTCACTTAATAGAAACATTGAGCATAATCAAAGGTTATAGAGGTGATGTACATCACCCTAGCTTCATTTTGGTACCACGTTTTTTCATTTTGGTTGAGGTTGAAAAACCTGGGCGTGGTGGCCGAAAGTTGTTTGCTGGCCGGAGAAGATGGTGGTTTCCACCACCATCCCCACGTGGAACCACCTGAGCCCTTGGATCCCATTCAAATGATATAATCGTGGCCATGCTTTCTATTGACTTATTTTAATTCACTTTGTTTCGCGCTTGACTCATGACCATGGTACTCCAGCGCCTCTGAGCCATTGGATAACGCCACGTCATTTAATGAAGTCAATTCAACGCTCCTGGTTTTTTGCTATTTTCTATTTTCTGTTTTATTTTCTTTTAATTCCTTTTTATTCAAAAATTCATAACTATTTTATTTGAAGTCATAAAAATATGAGACCAATGGCAAAAAAAATCTTGAAAAATCTAGTTTCATAATCTGATTTTTAATTATTTTTGTGACTTCATTTAATATTTTTTGTGAATTATTTTGTTTTTAATAGTTTTAAATCCATTTTAAATAATTTTTGATATCCAAAAATTCCAAAAATATTTTCTCAACACACATGGATCATGATAAGTCTATGAAAAATAATCTCATTAATTTCTTAATTGATTTGAGATTTTAATTCATTTGTGTCATTTTTCATTGTTTTTAATTGATTAAAAATAGTTTCTCTTTTCAAAAAATGTTGAGAAAATTTGTCAAACCTTGTTTGACCATGTTAGACCTACGATGATTCAATTGGACTTTTTGAAGTTGATTTGAATTGATTTTGAGGTTTGACCATATTTTAACCATTTTAATTTTGCATTTATTTTAATTCCAAAAATACCAAAAAAATATATTTGACTTATTGACTTCTAATATTCATTTCTCTTCTGTTTTGCATTGGTTGATGATGATTTGATTCACATTTGATCATTGTGTATTGATTATGTCATTTGAATTCTCATTTTGTTCATTTCATCTTCATCTCTTTTCTTCTTCTTTATATTTTGGCCAATGAGTTAATGATTTGTGGTTGATTTTGACATATGAGAGGCTTAACCTTCTTTGATCCAAATCAAACTCAACTTGATCAAAGATCAAGTGAGTTGCTTTGTGTCCAAGATAAGTTGCTTCTTGGTCAAGCAAAAAACCTAAATTCCTTAGATAGGCTTAACCTTCTTTCCTTTTGGCATGCAAGTTGTAGGAGCTTGGCTTACTAGTCATGATCTCTAACGTGTGTTTATTTGCCTATAGTTTTATTAACCGACCTTAGATAGGTGTGACTACTACATTAGTCCACTTACGATTGCTTAACATAGCGCTAAATTATCTTACGACACACTAACATTAACTACTAACTACTAACTTTAATTCAAGCATTTAATTTCTTGCAATTTACTTTAACGCAATTTATTTTATTGCTCATTTATTCATATTACCTTTTTCCTTTGCTCACTTGAGCATATATTTTATGTTTATGTCATTTTACTTTTTGCTCATTTGAGCTCATTATTATACATAAAGATATTGTTGTCTTGAGTTTGTTTTGTCTTTGTTTGTGTGAATCCAATGCAAAAGGAGAAAGGAATTAGAATTAGGACCTTACCTATGCTTAAAGTAGTTCAAGAGAAACTAGGCCTCAGGACTTTAGAATGCTAAAACTTGTTGAAGAGCAACTAGTCCTCATGCCTTTAGAATGCTAAATCTTAAAGTTGACTTCAAAGGATCCCCAATCTAAACTGATTCTTTGTCCATTCCTCTTATTGTGTTGTGAACTTTTTGATATTTGTTCTTGTGTGATAGGGAATCCATCTTGAGATAGTAAGAAGGACCATTGTCATGAGTAGCCAAGTTAAGAGAGACAAGTCAAATGGAGATCCTAGGAGCTTGAATATAATATTTGTTTGATTGCTTGAGTGATTGCTAAGTCCAAAGGAAATGAGCATCTTGAATCATCTTTATGATTTCAAGAAAAGGAACCCCAAGGGTTTTTTCTCTTCTCTTATCTTTGTATGCTTTAGGACTAGCCCTTCTCTTCTTCTCTCCACTCTACCCCAAGCCAAATTCATTTTGTGCAAACTTTGACATTGTTTTCAAATTAGAAACCTAGGCATTATGCCTTTGATTTTTCAAACTATTTTCACTAATACTTATTTTGAATGAACTTTAAGTCAACTTTGACTTCATTTTGTGAATACTTCTAACTTGTAAATACAACTCACTTCAAGTTGTTTTTGTGGTTCCAATGGCCATCTTTTTTAAAACCTTTATTCATAAACATTAGCCATAGGTTTGAGTTATCATAGTGGTTGATGTAAACCTCACCTTATCCTTAGTGATTGAACTATAAGTCTTCCATACTTATTATAGGATTAACCCCTCACTAGTATGTCGAAGCTCTCCTCACATGGTGGATTGTTGGTTTAGGTTGAGTTTTCTCCCTTTGATAACAAAAGACCTTAAGGCTTTTGATCAAATTAATTCATTAATCTTTTGAGATTTTTAACCCAAACTATGAGGTTTTGATCCTACCTTTGTGATGGTACGTAGGCAATGGGTTCATCCATTCAAACAACAAAATTGTAAATATAATGTATATTATTTTCTCTATCCCCAATCATGTTTGCACAAATATTTTCACAAATACCAACCTACAATTCATATTTGCAAAAAGGGCTCCCTTAGAGTACTAAGGATGTTTTGGGTGCTTAGAACCTTCCCATTTCATAACCAACCCACTTACCCAGATCTCTGACATTTTTATTAGTTTTTGATTTGATAAAACTTCTTATGGCTTTTGTTTGCTTTTTAGCCTTTCCTTTGGACAAATAAAAGTGTGGTGGCGACTCGAATTATATGCTTACTTTTTATTTAGTCAATAAATCATAAGGTAACGAATACCCCGCTACTGGCGGTCCTTGAAAAAGCTAGACACATAAATAGAAAATAATCATCCCTGTAGATTGACCCTGAAAGGGAAATCTAGGAAAAAGTTTGGGATTATGGAAAGAAATGGCATCAGGCCGGACTTGATCGTTTGAAGCAACAATGCATATCACAGGTTCATAATCAGTCATCCTCAATCGAAGTCCAGAGCATAATGGAATTCAATGTTGTTAGGGAGAATAGTGGTTATATATTTCAATGTAGCCTTTTCCATGTATTTACCATTTTCCAACTTTGTAATGATCCATGGAGTCATGCCATTTGCGGACTACCATTCTATCAATAAAATTTGAGTCTTTTTCCTATATGTTCTTTATTCTTATTTTGTTTCAGCTTACGGAATTTCATTTACTTTTTATGATAGTTTTTGAAACAAAAAAAAATCTAAACAATCATATTTTTGAAAACTTACAAAAAAGATATGTATTTTCCTCGACTTGTGAATACAAAAGAGGAATGTTAATAGCAATCTCAATGATGGTAAGATCCTGAAGAATGGAATTTAATGACTTCCCTAGGCCAAATTTTCATGTATAACGGTCTCCCCAGCATCATATTACAAGAATGGTAGAATCCCTAGCAAATCTCTACCAACGTCTCCATCTTGTTGAGATTAGCCGAGTGTCCGGTTTTACTGTGTTATCAGTCTCACACCTTTTGTACTTGTTTTTTCAGCATAATCATGCGCATGTGCGTAGCATCATAAGGTTTATTTGCGTATTTTGCATTTCTTAATGCTCCCCCCGTATCTCTAGAACGTTTCTCCCTACAAAATGTGTGTGTCATCTCTCCAATAAAGTGTTAACCTTAAGCAAAAAGAGTTTATCGTTTCTAATTCCCCACTGAGTCCGATCCTCGTGGAAGATTTTATTTCAGTGTTCCTCTCTAGTTCATTATCTGGATGGAATCAATCTTTAATTGAGTTTATTTCATCATTGGATGAAGTCCTCTTTGATCGTTGCTCTCTAGTTCATCCATGGGATCATTTAAGGTACTTTGGATTGATGCATAAGTTTTCCCTAAGGGTCATGAAATGTGTATTGAAGTAATGGACCATCCTCCTAGCCTTTGTACTTGATCATTCCCTCTTTTCTTTTGGTGTGGCATGACTTTAGGAGAATGAGTCCAATTATTATTAACCTACCTCAGATAGTTGTGACTTCTACATTAGTCCAATTATGATTGCTTAACATAACGTTAAATTTGTCCCAAAAAGCAAAGGCATTTTTATAAGTGAGATTGTAAGTCTCTTATTCCTAATGGTATTGTGTGAAAATGTTGCTCCTTTTCCATTTGTGAGAGCTGGTGGCATACTTGTTGATTTTATCCAAGTTTGAGCCCTTCTTATAAATGATGTGTAGGTCCATATTTTCATGCATGTGAGTGAATAGTTGAGTGTTCTCCCAAAAATGACCAAACCATTCTTTTTTAATTACTAACATCATTTATTAACATTTTACTTATATTAACGTTTACTTTATGCTCTTTTATTTTATGCCATTTACTTTATACTTTATGTTTAGCATCCCATATCAGATTATTTGTGATTTTGTTATTTGTTCTTTGTCCATTGGTACTTTCACTTCTTAGTGAAATACATTAATAAAGAAAAACCCCTAAAAACTCTTGGTTCTCTTAATCTCATGGATTTGTGGTTACTATCCTTGGCATCAATGTGGAGTTATGGACTTAGAATTAGGATTTTAACCTTTGCTTTGGGACTTGTGATTTGAGACCTTAGAATCCATATGGTACCTTTGACTCTGGCTTTCTTTTGGAGACTTAATTGAGTTACTCTGGTTTCATCTGATACATTGATTATTATTTGCTTACTTTGGCTTGCTTAAGGATTAATCACAAGGAGGGAATTCTTGCTTGACTTATATCATAAAGATTTCTATTTCTTGGTTAGATCTTTCTTCCCTAGCTTTTACTTTATGCTTTAGGATAGTCTCTTCTTCTCCTCCCCTTCTTTAATTTTAAAATCTTCTCCCTCTTTTCAAAAATCTTCTTGATTTCAAACTTGAACCACTTTCTCAATAAACCTTGACTTTTGTCAAGTGATTTTTAAAATCTTTTCCAAATAAATGAATATTCATCTTAAGCATATTGATACCAATTTCAGAAGACTTAAAAAATACATAACACATTCAAATCATTTTGTTCCCTTTGTGCACTTTTCCTTTTAGACATGATTCATATCCATAGTTGAGATATAGTTCTCCTATCCCCATAATATTGATGATAATTCTTTTTCATCTAAGAGAGTTAGTGGCATACTAGGTGATTCTTATCCAAGTTGGAGCCTTTCTCATAATGATGCAAAGTTCTCATTCTTCTGGGTGGGTAGTTGAGTATTCTCCTTAAAATGTCAAAATGTCTTTTCATAAAAAAATAAAGTCAAAACAAACATCTTTGTTATTTTTACCACGAACTACGAGGTTTTGATCCTCCATTGCACTTTGTAGGTACGTAGGCATGAGACTTCAAAAGGTCTTGGCAAACACAAAAATAAAATCTTTTCCCATCTCTCCAATCTTTTGCAAACAAAACCCTTTTCAAAATAAAATGTACATATTTTCAAAGAGGTTCTCATCGAGTACCATGGATGTTTAGGGTGCTAGTAGCTTCCATTTCCATAACTAACCCTGAATCCTTATCTCTTTTATTAGTTTTGTTTTAAAACTTCTTTGGATTTTGTTCGTACTTTTTCCCCTTTTCCTTTGGAAACAATAAAAGCGCGGTGGAGACTCTTGCTTTATGAGTTAAATTAATCAATAGCTTAATCTCAGTTTACCGCTACAACCTACTGCTATAAAGTCATGCCATTTGGTTTGAAGAATGTATGGGCAACATATCAGTGTGCTATGATGACTCTCTTTCATGATATGATTCACAAAGAGATTGAAGTTTATGTAGACGATATGACTGCCAATCCAAGACTAAAGATGACCACTTGGACCATTTGAGAAAGCTATTTTCCAGACTCTGAAAATGCAAACTAAGGTTTAATCATGCAAAGTGCACCTTTGGGGTTTGATTCGGCAAGCTATTGGGATTCATTGTGAGTTAGAAAGGTGTTGAGGTTGGTCCTGATAAAGTTAGAGCAATTCAAGACATTCCAGCTCCTAAAACAGAAAAGGAAGTCTGAGGTTTCCTTGGACGACTTAACTACATTTCAAGGTTCATCTCTCATTTGACGGCTACCTGTGAACTGATCTTAAAATTGCTAAGAAAGAATCAAGGGATCATATGGAATAATGATTGTCAAGAGGATTTTGACAAAATAATAAAGTACTTGCAAAAACCACCGATCTTGAAACCACTTATTCCTAGTAGGCAACTAATTATGTATCTTACCATGTTAGATGAATCAATGGGTTGCGTATTGGGTCAACATGAAGACACAGGCCGAAAAGAGCATGCAATCTACTACTTGAGCAAGAAGTTCACCGAGTGCGAGACCAGATACTCACTATTGGAGAAAACTTGTTGTGCTTTAGCTTGGGAAGCTCGATGCCTAAGACAATATATGATTTTCCATACAACATTGTTGATATCCAAAATGGATCCAATAAAGTACATTTTTGAAAAGCCCGTTGTCAATGGAAGAATTTCTTGTTGGAAAATGTTGGTAACCGAGTATGACATCCAATATGTAACTCAGAAAGCTATCTAGGGGAGTGTCTTGTCTGACTACCTTTCCCATCAACCCGTCGAGGGTTATCAACCAATTAAATTTGACTTTCCTGATTAGGATATCATGTTCATTCGAGATTGCAATATTCCAGGCCTTGAACCAAGATCGCGATGGACGCTCGTGTTCGACGGTACCTCTAATGCAAAAGGTCATGGCATAGGGGTAAATATTCACATCTCCGATTGGTTTCCACATCCCGTTTACTGCTAGATTATTCTTTGGCTGCACCAACAACATGGAAAAACATGAAGCATGTATCTATGGTATCAAAGCAACCATTGGTTTGAGAATCAAGATTCTTAAGGAATATGGGGACTCTGATTTAGTGAACAGACAAGTTTAAGGAGACTGGGACACTTGGGAATCAGAGAACATATGGGGAAACTGATTCCCTATTTTGATGAAATCACTTTTCCTTATAGGGAAGAGAATCAATTAGCTGATGCTTTAGCTACTCTAGAATCCACGTTTAAAGTCAAGTGGAAGAATGAAGCACCCGTCATCCATATTGACCACTTGGGTGAACCAGCACATTGTCTAGTAATGGAGGTCGAATCTAACGATAAGCCTTCATTCTATGACATCAAGAGATGTTTGGACAAATAAGAGTATCCCTAGAAAGCATCCATCATTTATAAGAAGGCTTTGATAAGATTTTATGCTAAGTTATTTCTGAATGGGGATGTGTTGTATAAGAGAAATTATGATTATGTGTTGCTCAGATGTGTGGATGGACACGAAGAAAGCACGATCATAAGGTCCATCCATGAGGGTTGTGAAGGTGTACATGCTAAACGGACCACCATGGCTAAAAATATCCTTCAGGCTGATTATTATTGGACAACCATGGAGGTCAATTGTTACAACTTTGTGAAAACATGTCACAAATGTTAGGTATTTGGTGACAAGATCCATGTTCCTCTGACTCTATTGAATGTTTTGACTTCTCCTTGGCCCTTTGTCGCATTACGCGAAAAACCGGCGGGAAAACAAGAACAACAGAGCCGCCACCGTGCGTTATTTATCCCAAAAAGAGGGAAAGGAAACGCTCAGAGTAAACCTGGAAAGAACATGGTCTCGCGACCAAAGAGAATGGGATCGGGAGTCGGTTATGCGAAGGGAAGGTATTAGCACCCCTACGCATCTGTCGTACTCGACGGGATCCACGCACAATAGGAAGGAAAATGGTTGCTAAAGACACTGTTCACACACACACTGGCTGAAAGAGACACAAGAAAACAAACAAGACTGAAACTAACTCGGCAGGATATCGCATCCTGGGCCTACTTAGTCTATCAAGCATAGACATCAGAGTATAAGTAGTTCGGACTGGGGAAACGACACATGCTCGCTAGGATATCACATCCTATGCATACGTATCTCCTTTGGACGAAGGAGAATCAGAGCATTCGTAGCTCGGCTAACACGCACACAAACAAACACAGGCAAAGGCAAACGTGGAGCCCGAATGCCAATCACTGGACTTACGTCAGCATCCAAACCAAAACACACACAAGAAGGCAAACGTGGAGCCCGAATGCCAATCACTGGACTTACATCAGCATCCGAACCAAAACACACGCCAAAGGGGTTGAAACACAAAAAGGTTGAAAAAGAAAAAGGGCGCCCGGAGAGATCAACTCATCTCCTGCCTACGTACCTCATCTGGTATGAGGATCAGGGCGACGTAGTTCCCCTACGGAGGGACACAGGATTAGCCTAACCAGATAATAGAGGGAGACACAACTAGGGAGACTACGACTCGAGCCTAGATGTTATCATGCAAAATCATCCCTAAGTTAAGGTTGCTATCTAACTTGCACAGAAAGCAAGCCTATCCTAACATGACTTGCACAGGAAGCAAGCCAAACTAAACCTAACTTGCACAGGAAGCAAGCTAAACTAAACCTAACTTGCATAGGAAGCAAGCTAAAGCAAACACACAAGCACAAGTAGCACACACTATATGTAAGCAATGGGCTCAATCAAGGTTAGGTTTTAGTCGAGGGGTCATATCAACCTCAACAAACAAACCACTGTAACTGGGTAGTGTTAGCTCTTAACCCTAACATTGAGAGTTAGGGTGAAGCTGATGAAAGGTGAGTGAAGATGAGACTTCACAGCTCTTATCCCTGGCCTGGGAGAGCGTAAGACAAGAATGTGTGGGTTCAGAAAGGGGGAACCCTTCTACACATATGACACTGACTCAACTGTACAATTGTACAAGATCTTGGGTTGGTATCTGCAATGCATCAACACAATGGTGTGAGCAAAGCAGATGACGCACAGAATAGCAGGGGATGGATTGCACATCCCTTGGGTTCTGCCAATTGCCTCTTCACTTAGGAGGTCTTTGAATATGTACAAGGACAAAAGTAAACAGTCATAAACATTGCCTCTTAAGGAGGACTTCAGACAGGTGCCTGGCCAAGTAACAGGCCAGGTCTTCCAGACTACATGGAGTAAGGAAATTATACCTCAATGCAAATTGCTTATCAAGCAAAGCAAAGAAAAGTTCACAAGGAACTGATAGCAACTAAAGTACCTGAAATCAGTCAAGCACAATTAGTATACCAGACACAAGGTTAAAATAAACAGTATAAGAGTCAAATAGATAACACAGTCAATCAGATGTGCAAAGCACAAGCTCAAAGCAAATGAGCTAAGCAACCTACAAAACACACAAGTTAGTTCATGATAAACAATCAAACTCATTCAACTTGTACTAATCTCTTTGAAGCATTTGCTGCTTAACCTGAAACAACAAGTTTAAACATGAGCAACAAGACCACTAGGACAAACCTAGGGTCAAAAGGAGACAAAAAGTTTAAAACAGCAAGGGACAAGTGCCCAAAGTCAAAACAAATCAATCAAGAAGAAAACCCAAGTGGTTTCACATTCACATCATTCATCATTATCATTTCACAAACAAATTAGGTCAAAGCATGGCAAATAGAACCTCAAAGAAGTCAACAGAATGACTCAACTCAAATCCAATCACAAACATTTCAAAAATTCCTCAAATAAATCATCATCAAATATCATCCACAACATGGCATTCATACCAAATTTAAGCTCATTTGGATCAAAGGAAGTAGGGAAATTAAATTCAGAAAGGCAAGGCAAGTTCAAGCATACTCATACAAAGCATCAAAACATGCACCAACTTCAATTAATCATACAACAGTAACAACATATGATAAATGAATGGGGCCAAAGCCATGATGTACTTCAAGATGTTCACAATGCACATGTCAAATTTCAAGTCCATCCAATTAAGCATTAGAATTTCACAAATCATATGGCATCATGTGTCACAAAAGTCAACAATTTGGTCAAACAGGGGAGAAATTATCAATCAAATAGGAAATGCATCCAAAAATTCCAGAAACATTCACACACATTCTGAACATGCACAAGTGTCTTCATGCAAAAATCCAGACCATTTTGAGTTCATTAAGCATGGTAATTAAAATCATGAAGTTGGACATGCATGGTGTGACACAAATTGTCACACCCCTATTCAAAAAATCATATCTCCACAACCAGCAATGATAAAATTACAAACTCTATACCAAAATCACCATGAACATGTCTAGTTTAAGCACAAAAAATTTGGGAAGCATTGGATAAAGTATCATCATTTCACAAGCAAATTGGCATAGCATGCACAAAATGGATAACATGAACAAACCCTAGCACATTTTAAAATCCACACATGCAAAAAATCTAGAAAAATCATCATAAAAAACTAGAGATCATGAGGAGCATTTCACAAAAAATCCCATCAAATTTGGATAAGAATTGAAGAACTTATGAATTTTCTAAGTTTGGGACACAAAATGAAATAAATATGAAATAAGAAAATGATTTAAATGAAAATTAAAACCGGCAGTGGCATTTTTGTAATATGGCGTTCATTTAAATGGAACGCTGCGTTCCAATTAGACTGCGTGGCACTCAGTGATTCGTTACATGGCCCAGGAACTTGGAAACACATGCAAACTTTACCAAACACGATCAAATACGATCTCTGGACTTGGGATACTAGGGTTTAAGCAATGTTCAACGTGTTCTTCATTCAAAGTCCCAGCAAGAACACTTTGCAACCAAAATCAAAAAGCGACATACCAATGTGTTCATCTCATCATGTACAACAACAAACTAACAATCATTAACCCTAAATCATGCTGAAATGGAAGCATCATGCAAAATAAAGTTTAACAACCAAACTTAACTTCCAATTTTCTCTCTCAATAATCAACCATTTTCAAAACTACAACATTCAGTGAACTCAGCATGGCAAGACCTTTCTAAAGCACATCATGATTTCAAGAAACAAGAGAGTCGAAAACCAACCTCTTTGAAGATGCAGTGATGAAACAGTGATTATCTGGCCTTGGAAAGTTGAAACATATGTGCATGGAGGTTGGTATTGATGAATAGAAGTGGGATTTGGAGCTCAGCTGCCTTGATTTAGCTCAAACATTGAACTGCCATGTGAGATGCTTCAATAGAACAGTAATGATCTTGGCCTTACAGTCGTGATTTAATGCTTGCAATGGCTTCACAAATGTTGGTGAATGATGGACCAAAGCTCAAGAACACGGGTCCTTTGGAGATTTTCAGAAAAAAGTTCAAGTGAAGACTGAGAATTTTTTGAGAGAAAATGTATTTTGATCTGGTTTGGTGAATAGTGGCTAGGGTTTTCAGACTGAAAATGATCAATATATACTCTGTTTAACAATGTTTAAGTGTGGTTAGTCAAGTGGTAATTGGTTTTAGCTTAAATGAAGTGTTTTTGACAATTTGCTAAAAACAACCAAAAATGCAATGGGTGCATGCTAATGCACGAAAAATGGGCTTTAAACATACCCCAAATATGATTTCTGAACATTGGCAATTGGTACAAAGTGTTGGAAATGGTTAATTTGAAAACTCATTTTTTACCCCTCTCTTTTTTAATTCATGTACTTGGAAAAAAGGCCATTTTGAATGGATGATTTTTGGTGAATTGTGATGAAGGATTTGGATAGAGCATATCAAATATGACTTGTAGCAAAAAACCTCACCCAATTTGGCCAAATGGTTTGGAAGATATGCCACTTTGAAGTTCAAAAATTTCTGAAAATGATTTGATCATAACTTGCCAACCATGAATGAGAAATGAGTGTTCTTGGACTTTTTGGAAAGGTGAGAGCAAGATCTTCAACTTTAATGTTGGAAAAAATTTCATTTGAAGCTTGTATGATGATGTAAATTTGAGGAGAAAAACTTTCTATTTTTGGCAGCTGAAAATTACAGGTCACCTGCCATTTTAGGAAACTTTTTGTCTGACTTCAAATTCTTCAATCTTGATCTTTGAAATGTCAAATGAGACTTGCATGGACATGAATGAACACTTTCAAACCATCTCCCACCTTGAAATCCATAAAATCAGGCACAGTTGACCACAGTTGACCATAGTTGACTTTCTAGGGTTTCTGGTGGACTGCACATTGACTGATGACTTCTGAGCACCCAATCCTTGACCAAACCACTTCCAAAGTACCCATAGGTCATGTGAACATGTTGGACCAACCCTAGGGCCTTGTCTCAATGAAAATTGCACTTGCTTGCTTGATTGACTGATCTCCTGACCAGTTTGACCTAATCTGTCAGTTGAACTTGCACTTGGGCAAAGGGACAATGCAATGTTATGCAGTGGACTATGTTAATGCTATGACCTAATATGATAATGTATGTACAAAAGGTAGGTGCAAATTTTGAGGTGCTACACCCTTCTACGTGTGGGGTATTTACATGATTGGTATGATCGAACTGAAAGCTTCTAACGCCCATCGTTTCATCCTAGTTGCCATTGACTACTTCACAAAGTGGGTTGAAGCTTCTTCCTATGTGAATGTTACAAGACAAGTGGTTACACGATTCATATAGAAAGAAATAATTTTTCACTATGTGTTCCTAGCAAGATTATTACTGAGAATGTCAGTAACCTCAACTACAAAATGATGAGTGAGTTGTGCCAAGAATTCAAGATCGAGCATCACAACTCTTCACCATACCGGCCCAAGATGAATGGTGTTTTTGAAGCAGCTAACAAGAACATCAAGAAGATTGTCCAGAAGTTGGTCTAGACGTATAAAGACTAGCATGAAATGCTTCCTTTTGCTTTGGATGGATATAGAACTTCAGTGAGCACATCTACTAGGGCAACCTCGTATTCACTTATATATGGAATGAAGATTGTTTTTCCTATTAAAGGTGAAATTCCCTCTCTAAGAATCATCATGGAAGCATATCTCGATGAAGTTGAATGGGTGCAATCCATATATTATAAATAAAATCTCATTGAAGAGAAAGGCTTGATGACCATCCTCCATGGTCAGTTGTACCAAAGACGCCTCAAAAGAGATTTTGATGATAAGGTTCACCGTCGCGTGTACCAAGCTGGTGTAATCGTGCTCAAGAGATGATCTCCTATACATTTGGATCCTCGAGGCAAGTGGAATCCCAACTATGAAGGACCCTTTGTTGTAAAATATCCTTCTCAGAATGGGCTCTCATTCTCACCATAATGGATGGGGATGACTTACCGATGTCAGTGAATTCAGATAATGTCAAAAATTGATGAATACAAAGCCCGCAAGATTGGCGTCTACAAGAACCAATCTAGGCAAAAATGGCTATCCCGATGGACCAAAAAAAAAAGTCCATGCAAAAGTTAGGGATAGAACAAAAAATATATACAATCCCGCTAAGTAGAAAACCCTAAAGAACGACTTAGGAAAAATGGGTATCCCGGTGGACAAAAGAAAAAGAAAAATTTCATGGAAAAGTTAGGGATAAAGGCATTTAACTATATCTCTTGAGCCTATCTCACCATTATCTTGACCTCATGCAGTATCAGATCAATCCAATCATCGTCCACCGAAGCAAAGTGTTGGAGCCCAGTGCTATAGTGAGTAATAATCAATGTTGTAATTAGTGGAAAATAACTGCCAATCTTGATTACATAATCAATGTTTTATTTTTCCATTTTTGTTTGCAAAATAACTGCCAATCTTGATTACTTAATGCTATAAACCTTTGAGAATAATAAAATCTAAATCAAGAGAAACGCTCTATGCATTGCTTTGATTTTTGAAAGTTCACTAGTGGATGATCGGTAGTCTACATGAAGCACTTGACGCACGAACACAAAAATACTCGGTTAGATCATGCATCTTTCTTCCCCAGCAGAGCCAGACGGAAATCCTCAGCCAATTGGAATTTTCCAACAGCAGCAGTAACAAGAAGCTCTTCATTGTAGGTTCTCTGGTGTGGATACCGACGAGTTGAAGTCTACCTTATTGGTGTAAGACCTAGAGGCTAATACTTTTGGTATTTTTATCGAATTATTTATTAATAATAAAAGACCTTTCCTTTATTATGTTTGTTTAATAAAGTCCCTAGAATAGCTAGTCTGTTTAATGTATCAAGTGTGACTTAATCATGAGATCACATTAAATATAAGGACACTATTCTTAAAGTATCCGTAGTCTAGATCTATTGTGAAGTGGGATAACATTAAAGCATTAAGACTATTATGTATATAGATTGATGATCACATCTCATGGATCATGGATAAGGAGTTGTCAAGTCTTAAATATAGGTATGAATATTAAGAGTAATATTTATACTGGATTGACCCGCTATGAGAATACTATATAGAATGTTATGGAAAGTTTCATAAGTTATTCTCATGGTGATAATGGTGTATACCACCCTTCAACCTGAAACAACTATTGACCCTAGATGTAGAGTCAAGTGCCTTATTGCTGATCAAACGTTGTCCATAACTGGATGACCATAAAAACAGTTGATGGGTACTCCACGAAGCATGCTAAGGTACATGAGTGACCTAGATGGAATTTGCCCATCCTGCATAATAGGATAAATGTCTATGGGCCCAATATTGAACTAGACAAGGATGACACGGTCTATGCCTTGTGTTCAATATAGACATAAGGGCAAAAGGGTAATTGTAGTTTTAAGTATTATCACAAAAGGATTTGTCAGATCACATGACATTATCGTGTCTTGGGTAGCAGTGATGTGTTGCTAGATACCGCTCAGTGTTTATTATGTTAAATATGTGATTTAATATAATTGCCAATGTCGCGAAAACCTAAAGGGTCACACACAAAAGGATGGATTGATGAGAGATAAAGTAACTAAGGAACACCGTAAGGTACGACGCACTTAAGTGAATTGTAGAACATCGTAAGGTATGGTGTACTTAAGTAGAATACGAAATATGGTAAGGTACCACGCACTTAAGTGATTTTGGCATATTATAATATATGGGCCACATACCCTTAAGTGGGCTTTTTAGCTTGTAGCCCACACAAGTGGTTCTATAAATAGAACCCTTGTGCAGAAGCATTTGTGAAGTTGTAATTTAGCTTCTCTCTCTCCCTCTCTCACACTCAAAGCCTTCATTCGTAGCAGCTAGCACTGAGATTGAAGGAATTCGTTTGTGTGGACTGAGTAGAGGCGTTGTCACCATTCAATGTTCGTGATTGCTCCGTAGATCTGCATCAAAGGTTCAATCGCCACAAGAGGTAACGATTCAATCACTGATCATACCCATTCATAAGGATCACTAAAGGAGAATTTTTTTAATTTCCGCTGCGTTTTGGATCGCTCTTCTCCTTCAGTGGTATTAGAGCCACTTACGAAACCATACATCTGATAGCTGTTTATTTTATGTATTTTCTGTATTAATACGATTAAAAGACAGAATGAATCAAAGAATAAACAAGTAATTAAATTTGGCATCATGTGTGTACGATTTGGATGATAGATGTTGACTATGCTTCAGAATCCGACGTTAGTATGGTGAAGCAGCGATACATCGATCGTCCATAGGCTACGCAATTGAGATCTATCAAGTTATATATACGATATAAGTAATCCTGATGCAAAATATGGTATATATGATATATTGTTTCTGTTTCGTTCATTCAAACACTTAATGGTTGTTTTCCTTTGAGCGATCAATGGTCATTTGCTTCTTGATCCGATATTAGTATGGTGAAGCAACGGCGTGTTGATCAATCATACTGAATTAACAATCAAGGTGTGTTTGACGGTCTGAAATTGGTGCATTAGGGTTAATGACGGCACAAGGGTTGTGTTGTCAAAGAGTTATGCGATTAGGGTTGTGACTGCGCAAGAGTTTTGCTTTAAAGTATCAAATGTTGATGCGAAAGCCACCGTCCACTGACTGGGCAACGGAACCCCCGTCCGCTGACCGGGCATCGGACCCCCGGCTAACTCTGCGTAGTGTGATAGGTCGCCGAAATTTAATTTGGTTTTAATTAATTAACAAAATTTAAATTACTAATATAATGTGTTTATTATTATTTTCTTGTGGTGATCGGTTATGGCCTTAGGTTTCCTTTATTTTATTTTGGGATTTTAAAATACGACATGTGTGTCGTGCCTCTCTTTTAATCTCTTAATGTAACTTCTTTTCTCATCCCACTCCATCGTATGTAAAACGAGTTTCTTTTATGTAATGTAATGTTATGAAGAAAGAGAAGAATACAATATCAAAGGAGGACAACCTTGAAGATCTTGCTTGGAGAAGTTTAGATCGTTATTAGGTTAGCTTAGGTTCTCTCATTGGCTCGGGAGAACAATTGTGTTAGGGGCAATAACTGTTTCATTATGTATGTTGATGCATGCGAATGTATGTTAATGCATGTGAGAGACGATTTATATGATAAATAAGCCGGTGAGATCAGAATAATTTCAAATTCCCTCAAATTAAATATTAAGTTTATGCTTTCCAAGTTTTAGCACTCATCAAGACTAGTATCAGATAATGTAGGTTTCGCCTACATGAGGTGCATGTTCTATATTAGTAAGGTGCAATGGGATAATTGTAATATCCAATTGATAAAACAATGGGTCAAACTTAACTAAACAAATTATAATAAGATTATATATGTTTAGAAGCAAGAGTTGGAAATGATCCATGTGATGGATTGGAATCAGGAGTTATTCACCCAACTAAAATATTCGAGAGTTATATTAGATACAATTGGAAGGAGTTCCTACCTAAATAACCTAGTTTTGTGTAATCCTCCTACGCGGACTTAAAACAAAGTGAAATATGGATCTCAACCCACTAGAAAATCTTCCAACGGGATTTTCTGAATCAAATGGTGAGGGTCCTTTGTTGAGTAAAATAGTGGGAGTAGATTTATTTAAAGGCCTAATTAAATATGTTATTGATACTTATATTTTCATCATTTTCATGTAGATTATCATGACAACAAACACCTCTAACAACATTTTGCTATCAATCCTTGACAAGGAAAAATTGTCTGGGACAAATTTTCTGGATTGGCACTGAAATCTGAGGATTATCCTCAAACATGATAGAAAGCTGTATGTCTTGGAGAAACTTGTTCCTAAAGAGGAACCTCGTAGTTCTGCACTTAAGGCAGAAAGAGATGCTTATAAGAAGCATGTCGATGATGCCAATGAAACTGCTTGCCTCATGCTAGCTACCATGAACTCAGAGTTGCAAAAGCAACATGAGAATATGGCAGCGCTCGATATGATCGAACACCTAAAGATGGTCTATCAAGAGCGAGCAAGGCATGAAAGGTTTGAAGTTTGAAAAGCCCTTTTTCAAGGCAAGTTAGCCGAGGGAACCCCTGTAGGTCCCCATGTGCTCAAGATGATTGGGTATGTGGAAAAACTTGAGAGGTTGGGTTTTCTCCTCGGAAAGGAACTTGCGACTGATTGGATCTTGCAATCGTTGCCAGTTAGATTCAGTCAATTTGTCCTTAATTTCAATATGAATGATATGGACAAATCTCTTCTTCCGATCCTCTGGCTGGATCTGAATCAGTCTTCTGACTTAATCTGGAGTTTCGATCCTCTGGCTGAACCTATACTCAATTTAGTCCTCTGGTTGGATATTAATTTCGATCCTCGGGCTGGATACGATTTTGATCTTTTGGCTAGATCTTCTTCGATCTTCTGGCTAGATCTCCTTCGTTTCGATTCTCTGGCTGAATCTATTTCCTTTGATTCTCTGGCTGAATCTACTTCGATTTTCTGGCTAGATCTGAATTGTTGCGATTTTCGATCTTCTGGCTAGATCTTCTTTGTTTCGATTCTCTGGCTGAATCTACTTCGATCTTCTGGCTAGATCTGGATTGTTTTGATGATAAATTCCCATTATTTGGATCCCGCATCTGAGGCATGCGCTGGTTGACCCTCTTTTGAAATCTACACCCAACTTTCATATTAGATATGCAGCTTCGAGAATATTCCACTTTTGGGCTTCGTACATATTCTTCGGGCTAGAACATGTTGTAACGACTCCTCAATTAGACTTGGGCTTGCTGGGGAAATAAAGCTTGTAGGCGACTTCATTGGGGAATCTTCAAATTGAGCCTTAGGATGGCTTACTGGAACACGATTCTCAGGGTGAATCTTCGAAATGACCCTCAGGCTGGATCACTGGAACACGATTCTCAGGCTGAATCTTCGAAATGACCCTCGGGCTAGATCATTGGAACACGATTCTCAGGATGAATCTTCAAAATGAACCTCAGGCCGGATCACTGGAAAACGATTCTTAGGCTGAATCTTCGAAATGACCCTCAGGCTGGATCACTGGAAAACGATTCTCAGGCTGAATCTTCAAAATGACCCTCAGGCTGGATCACTCACGCTTGATCCTCTGGCTGGATCTCATGACCTTGGTTGTAAAGTAATTCTTCAGTCTGCTTGGAAGAACCTGTTTATCATCTTATGTGTATGCTTGATATGATATGCATGTAAATGCAAATGTTATGCATGGTGTAAAAAGAAATCTGCTTGGGGAAGCAAACTCCGGTAGGGAACAGATCGCTATATCAATCCTTGAATGCTCTGTGGGGAATGATCCGTCTGCCGGGACCAATGAGCCACTAAAAATAAATTGGCTGCTTGAAAAGATGACCTTGCGGGGGGAGTATCAACTATGGAAACTTTGTTTGGAGAGGCTCTGTTAGGAGAGTCTGCGGGGTAAACACTTCCTGGGGAAATGTCGTAGGAAACAACCTTTGCTAGGGGTATGAACTTGCTAATCGCCCTCAAGCTGGGGATTAACAAATCTGTTAAAAATAATCTGCTGGGGAATAAGATGAACACTGGGAACACCACCCTCTCATCTGTTGGTTATGCAATCACTCCGCTGTTGCTAGGAAGATACAGTCTGACACTGTCAACTCCGTTGGGGATATATAGTCTGGACACTATCAACTCTACTGGGGATAGACAGTCTGGATACTGTCAACTCTACTGGGGCTAGACAGTCTGGATACTGTCAACTCTGTTGAGGAACATGCTCTGCTGAGGAACATGCTCTGCTGAGGAGAGACTTTGTCAACCGGTTGGGGATGAGGATTCATGACTTGGCATCCGGATCCTGTGACCTGCAACCAAAAATACACGTATGCCTCGGGGGAATTACTCGGTTTGAATTCACCGTCCGGGATTAAGCACATTCAAAGCAATTTTAAATGTTTTCCTGTGCAAATCATCTTCAAAAGCCACCATTATCTTCATATGCAATATGTTTTATCAAAAATTCTGACATTTTTGCAAACAAACTGATAAATGAAAAATAAAGAGGCTCTTTAACTGAATTATTCGACTCTTACTGGGGAGAAAATTTGTGCCAGGAATAGGCGAGGGTATCAGGAAGCTGATCCCTGAAAAGAGGTGATCGCTATAAAAAGAGAACTATCCTAATGGCAATGGGGATACGGGGTCCCACCGAGTTTCGACTCTGCTATGGCTCGTATGTCCTCAAGACGCTCTGCTCATCTTGCTTTCTGAAGTGGATGATTAGTCGATCTTTAACCTTCGAAGATTGCCGGATTGAATGAAACGGTGATATAACACTGATGAACTCAGATCACAGTCATTAGCTTATTCCCTAACTTTTGCCTGGATCGCCCCCTTTTCGGGTTTTCAATCCACCGAGATACCCATTTTTGCCTGAGCCGCCCTTTTGGGTTTTCGACTCACCGGGTGTACTCTTTTTTATATCCCTAATTTTTGCCCGAACCTCTTTATTCTTTTTTTTTTGTTCGTCGGGATGCCCTTTTTTTGCCTGGACTATTCTTTTTATCGTCCAGCGGGTCTATTTTATGCAAAGTATTTTTTTTTAACTGCGTCTGAGTTAATAGGGGACGGAAATCCTTCTCCATCCATGGTTGTTAGCATCAAAGCTCCGCCATAGAAAATCCTTTTAACCATGTACGGACCCTCATAGTTCGGTGTCCATTTGCCCCTGTGATCTGTGTTGGGAGGAAGAAATCTTTTGAGTACCAATTCACCGACTTGATACCCCCGAGGGCGCACTTTCTGACCAAATGCTTTCTTCATTCGTCTCTGACCGAGATACGTCAATTCTGGGTACGTAGTTCCAGCATAGCACCTTAATCATCGAAGACAAGGTAAACAAAGCATCAACAAATTGGTTTTCTTCAAAAGAAAGTCAACAATCTTCTCGTGTAGTCTCTGTAAGGAGCCAGATGAGGCTGAGGTGTATACCATTTCCCGTTGGTTTGATTGATGACCAAAGCTGAATCCCCGTATACATCCAGGGTTTTAATCTGTATATTGACGGCTTCCTCAAGTCTTAGGATACAAGCTTCGTATTCGGCTTCATTGTTGGTGCAGGGAAAAGTTATTCTAGAACCAAATGGCATATGAACCCCCTTCCGGTGTGATCAACACTACACCAACTCCGCGACCATTGACGTGGACCGCCCCATCGAACATCATAACCCATTTGGATTCAGGGTCAGGCCCCTCCTCCGGGAGTGGTTCCTCTCAATCTTTCGATTTGAGAAACATAATGTCCTCATCAGGAAAGTCAAACCTCATAGGTTGGTAATCATTAATCGGTTGCTCTGCAAGATAGTCTGACAAGACACTTCCCTTGATGGCTTTTTGTGAAGTGTATTGGATGTCATACTCTGTCAGTATCATTTGTCACCTAGTAACCTTTCCGGTAAGTGCTGGCTTTTCAAAAATATACTTGACTGGATCCATTTTTGATATCAATAGAGTCGTGTGAGTCAACATATACTGTCTTAGTCGGCGAGCAGCCCATGCCAAAGCGCGGCAAGTTTTCTCGAGCAATGAGTATCTTTGTTCACAGTCGGTAAACTTTTGCTAAGGTAGTATATTGCATGCTCTTTTCGACCTGACTCGTCATGCTGACCGAGCACACAACCCATTGAACTTTCTAACATAATCAAGTACATGATCAACGGTCTTTCCTCTTGGCCTGTAGACTTGCCCCGATCTTGATCTCTTTCTTGTCGTCTGCGGTACCAATGTTGACGGTCTCAATCACCTCCTGATAAGGTGTAATAGCTCGATCCTCCTGTTTCAACAATTTGGCTAACCCTTCAGGCAATTCACAATCTTCCTCAACCCCTTCTTCGGCTTAATAGATAGGATTGTCGAAGTCATACTTGGCCATAGCAGTGTCGTTAGTAGTGAGATCCGGGTGGTCCGCTCTGCATGATGGAGGATCATGCTTTACCTTAGAATGAGAGATATTTTTTTTGGAAAGAAAGAAAAAACGAAAAAAGAAACATTGCCATTTTTTTTTTGTAACAGTAAAAAAAACTGAAAGAAAGAGAACACAAAATTGTTTGCAAAAGCCGTCCTTTATTGATGATAAAAATAATTGCGAAATGTAACTAAATGGATGGCCCTACAAATGAGTCGTTACACCTTGGGCAAAGTGTAAGACTTTATTATGCATGTAATAAAGGAAAACAATAAAAATCACTCTTTCAGTAGAGTAACCCGGACGGTTTTTTCAGACGACCAATTGTCGAGCTTTTCTCCCGAGACACACGGGCGAATCCAGCTATCTAAGTCACAGTCGTTGTCAGCCTTGTCTTCATCTGCAGCATTGACGATGTGGGGAGAAACCAAACCCCCGTTGGAGAGAGTACCGGTTTCATTCTTCTGAGATCCCGGAGCATACCCCAATCCAAACTTGTCTTCTTTGATGACTGGCTCCACAAATTTGCCCCAGCCTTGGGCATTACCAGCTTTAACCACTTCGACAGCTTGCTTGTATGAAGAGATAGAAGTCCCGACCTTCTCAAACTCAGGTGAAAAGACAGCTTCGGGCGCGACCTCATTGATGTTTATGGCTTCGAAGCCTTGACACAGCATCTCGTGCATCTCACCGTCCATCTCTACATACTTAAATGTAGACAGGTGGCTAACAAAAATATCCTCTTCACCACAGGCAGTGACGACCTGGCCTTCTAGTTCATATTTGAGCTTCTGGTGGAGGGTAGAAGTAACAGCACTGGCAACATGAATCCAAGGCCGACCTAGCAGACAACTGTAGGCAGGCTGGATATCCATCACATAAAAGGTGCTCTTGAACACCTGCGGTCCAATCTTAACTGGCAACTCAACTTCGCCAAAGACAGCTCTCTTAGAGCCATAAAAGCCCTCACAACTAAGTTACTTGGCCTCAGGATGGTGTCATCGCAATCCAACTTCATTAAGGCTTTCTTTGGAAGAACATTCAGAGAAGAGCCCGTATCAACCAAAACATGGGAAAGCATCACCCTTTTGGACTCCATTGTGATATGCAAGGCTTTGTTGTGATTCCTGCCCTCAGATGTCAGGTCATTATCGGTGAAACCTAGCCCCTGGCTAGCGTCTACATTGGAAACTACCGACTCCAGCTGGTTAACAGTTATCTCTGGTGGAACATATGCCATATTCAGTACTTTCAACAAGGCTGCTCTGTGCACCTCAGAGCACAGCAATAGTGAGAGAATGGAGATCTTTGAGGGTGTCTGATTTAGCTGGTCGACTACCTTGTAGTCACTTTTCTTGATAATCCTCATAAACTCATCCACTTCCTTCTCGAATGCGGTCTTAGGAGGATCTTCCTCAGTAGTAACCTCTTCGGCGGCCATCTGTTTCCCTTTAGCCTTGGCAGCTGCCTCGGCTTCAGTATTCGCGCGTAATGTTGATGGTGCAAATAGGCGTCCACTGCGAGTGAAGCCACCAACCCCTCCAACATTGTCTACAGCGGAGCTACCAATGTCAATGTCTTCTTCGTTAACTTTCTGCCCCTGGCAGTAGATATCAGCCCCATAGTGCCACGGGATAGCACTGTCTTTCTCATACGGAACGGGTCCTGGTATTGTGATGGTGATCGGACCAACCAAAGTCGGTTGAGGGCTGTCAGAGTAAATTGCAACTGGTGCTGAACTTTCGATGTTCACCGCTGCTGGTTCTGTACTTTCTGGGAAATATATTGTTGTCGGAGCGAGTCTCTCGGGAACATATATTTCTTCAGGAGTGAAATAAAACGTCACCGTCGATACATCATTCTTCACTGGACGGGCCTGATCGAACTGAAGACAACCTTCATCTATCAGTTGCTGAATACCCCTTCTCAAACTATCACATCCGTTTTCGGAAGCTTGATAATTTATGCATTCTTCCCCACAGCCCGGGAAAATCTGTCCTTTCAGAAGTCGGTCTTTAACTACCGATAGCGAAGTCTTAACCTTAGTCACATCAGAAACCAAATTCAAAGTTTCCCCACTATCAACAGCATTAATCCTCTGCCCGCCGTGAGCCGGCATCGGGTTTTGGATAACATTAGGCACCGGAGAAAAATTGATAGCCTGGGCATCTCTCAAATCTTGTACCTTAAACTGGAGAGCCTTGCAATTATCTGTAGTATGGCCAGGTGCGTTGGAGTGAAAAGCACATCTGGAGTTGACATCATAACCTCTAGGCAAATTATTGGGATCGATTGGTGGGGCCAGAGTTCTCAACGTAACTAGATTCATGTCAATCAGCTTGGGAAGTAATACTGAATAAGGCATTGTGATTAGCTCGATGACCCGGTCTGTCTGCCTTGGACGTTGTTGATAGTGTCTCTACTGATCCGGATTACCTCCTTGTTGTTGATTGTTGTACCTGGGTTGTTGTTGCGGATGATATTGCGGTTGAGGAACAGGTGTTGGAATAGTGACTGCGGCCACTTGATCTTGATAATAATTAGGGCGTCCTCTACCCCTGCCTCTGCCGGCATACACAACACTTACCTCACCTTCTTTTCTTCGCTGACCGTTACCAGCAAACGGTCTCTTGGGACCTGATGAGTTGGAAGCACTATTGTCTTGAATTCGGCCCATCTTCAGCAGACTCTCGATTCTTTCTCCAGCAATTACTATCTCTGCAAAGCTGGTTGACGGGCAAGCAGCCAATCTCTCAATATAATTGCCTTGAAGAGTGTTCATGAACATGTCCGCCATCTCCCTTTCAGACATAGGGGGTTGGATGGACGCAGCAATTTGTCTCCAACGCTAAGCATACTCTCTAAAGGTTTCCTTGGCAGTCTGAGACATACCTGTAGCACCTCAAATTTGCACCCATCATTGTACATACATTTTCATATTAGGTCATAGCATATCATGGTCCATTGCATAGCATTGCATTGCCTCTTTTGCCTCAAGTGCAAGCCAGTCAAGAAATTAGGTCAAACTGATCAGGAGATCAGTCAGTCAAGCAAGCAAGTATGTTTCTCAAGGAGCCAAGGCCCTAGGGTTGATCCAACATGTCCACATGACTTGGGGATCCATTTGAAGTGATTTGGTCAAGGATTGGATGTTCAGAAGTCATCAGTCAATGCACAGTCAGTCAGAAACCCTAAAAAGTCAAACTTGGTCAACTGTGGTTGATTTTATGGTTTTGATGGATGGATTTGGTTTGAGAGAGCTTATTCATGTCCAAATAGGCCTCATATATCATGTCAAACACCATCATTGAAGAATTTGAAGCCAAATCAGAAATTTCCAAAAATGGAAACTGGACCTGTAACTGAAACTTACCAAAAATGGAAAGTCTTGATCCTCAAACTTACATCATGATAAAAGCTTCAAATGAATTTTTGCCCAACATGAAAGTTGAAGATCTTGTTCTCCCATTTCCAAAAAGTCCAAGAACACTCAATTCCCATGTATGGTTGGCAAGTTATGATCGAATCGTTTTCAGAAATTTTTGAACTTCAAAAGGCCATATCTCTCAAACCATTTGGCCAATTTGGGTGGGGTTTTTTCCTACAAACCACATTTGATCTCCTCTTTCCAAAAATGTAACTTTCATGCATCAAAACATTACCAATCAAAATGGCATTTTTGAGCTTGCCTTAATTAAATTCAAGTGAGTTGAATTTTGACTTTTCAAAATAATCATTTCTAACCAATTCTACCAATCAAACATGTTCTGAAAATGCATTTAAAACTTGTTGGAGGCCCATTCTTGTGCAGTACATACATCCATGCCAAGTTGCTTGAAAATGGGAAAGAAAGTACATTTTCCCACCAAATCTATCCCACCATTTCATGAACCATCATTCAGTACAACATCAAACAGCAGAAATTAACATCATTTTCTGTCAAATGAGAGCCCAACTAGCAGCCACAAACCAACAGAACCTCACTCATTCTAAAAAACTCATTTTTTGTGCATTTCTCAAAGTCTGTCAAAAACTCCAAAGAGACTAAGCCTTGCCTTGCCTAAAACAACATTCATGCAACATTGTGGACCTATTGCAACCATATTTTTCCAACTGGAAGCTCCTCTCCCACTGCTGTTTTAAAGAGGCATCAGCCATGGCAGCATTCGTGTTCCTCCATTTCAAGCATCAGTGAGCAAAGTACTTCAAGCATCCATCATTTCAAAGCTTAAGGTGCATCTGTTTCAGGCCAAAAACACCAAACAACATCTGCATCTCGACTGTTCTTCCATTTTGGTAAAAATTCGATCTCCTTATTTTGTTAAATTAGTGCATGCTTTGGATAGGTCTCTTAATGCTGAGTTCACTGATGGTTTTAGTTTTGAAAATGATTAAGTTTACTGAAAGTTGTGATGGTTTAAAGGTTGATGCTCGATTTTGTTTTTGCTTAGTTCTTCTTGCTTAGCTCGATTTAATGAAAATGGAGTTTGGAATGTTGATGTGTGTTGCTTGATGATTACCATGATGTGTTCGATTTACATTTCCGGGCATTTTTATTTTCCACGATTTTGGGAGAGATGAAATTGCTACTGTGCTTAAAAACCCTAACTTCCAAATGCATTTCCCAGATTTCTGTTTTTTTTCACGTGCATGGCATGGGCTTTTAGTTAACAACCAATAGGATTATTTCGTTTGCCTGGCTTAAACGACCGCGTTTCATTTAGTGGTCCAAGAAATTACAAGTTTGCCACCGGTCGTGGCACATGACCTATTAAATCCATGTTGTTTTTCATTTTATTCCATTTTTGATCACCAACTTACAAAAATCATAACTTGTTCATTTTTAATCCAAATTTCATGGGATTTTTTGCATAATGATCATCTGAATCTCTAGTTTTTTATCATAATTTTTCCAGATATTTTTGATGAGTGGATTTTAATTGGCATTAGGGTTTGTGACATGTATGCATATTTTGTACACTTTGCCAAAACATTTGTGAAATGGTGATACTTTATCCAATGGCTCCCAAATTTTTTGTGCTTAAACTAGACACATTCATGGTGATTTTGGTGTAGAGTTTGTGAATTTATCATTGCTGGTTTGTGAGTTATGATTTTTTGAATTAGGGTGTGACAATTTGTGTCACACCATTGATGTCCAAATTCATGATTTTCATTACCATGCTTCTTGAACTCCAATTGATATGATTCTTTGCATGAACCTACTCTTGTATGTCTAGTTTACATTTGAATTTTCTTAGAATTATTTGTAGCATTTCCTAATTGTTTGAGATTTTCTCCCCTGCTTGGTCATATGTTGACTTTTTTGTGACACTTGTTCCCATTTCATTTGTGAAATTCTCATACTTTATTAGATGGACATGAAATTTTACATGAGATAACTAGACATCCTCATCTTTGCCATGGTTTTAGTCCCATTCATTTATCATATACCATCTCTGACTTATGATTTTTCTAATTTGATGCATGTTTGGTTGACTTCTTTGAGCATGTTCAAAATTGCTTTGACTTTCTGATTTTCATTGACTGCCTTCCACTTGTCCAAATGAGATGAAATTTGACATGCTTACCTTGATGTGGGTTGTTATTGATCATGATTTATTTGGTGATTTTTGAAAATGTGTAAGATTGCTTTTGAGTCAAGTCTTGATGTTGACTTCTATGAGCTCCTAAATGCCATGCCTTGACCTAAATTGTTCATGAAATGATGATGATACATGATATAAACATGAAACCAATTGGGTTTGCTTCTTGATTGTTTGAACTTGATTTTGGTTGACTTTCATTTGCTGTTTTGACTTTCTCATTCCTTTTTGACCCTAGGCTTGTCCTAGTGGTCCTGTTACTCACCTTTGAGCTCATGTTTTCAGGTTGACCAACAAATGACCAATGAGACCAATTCTTTGTGATTGAGCTTGCTTAAATATCAGTGTCTAACTTGTTTGTTTTGTAGGTGGCTTGGCTCACATGCCTTAAGCCTTGTGCCTTGCACATCCATTTGCTCCTGATTAACTGTTGATGTCTGTTTCTTTTTGTTTTATTTTGAAGTTGCATACTAACATCTGCTTGACTGTTTCAGGTGCTTTTAGTTGCTCAGTTCCTTGTGAACTTTTGCTTTGCTTTGCTTGTATAAGCAATTTTCATTGAGGTATACTCCTAATCTTCATGTAGTCTGGAAGACCTGGCCTGTTACTTGGCCAGGCAACTGTCTGAAGTCCTCCTTAAGAGGCAATGTTTGTGGATGTTTAATTTTGTCCTTGCATAGAGTCAAAGACCTCCTAAATGAAGAGGCAATTGGCAGAACCCAAGGGATATGCAACCTATCCCCTGCTATTCAGTGTGTCATCTGCTTTGCTCACACCACTGTGTTGATGCATTGTAGATACAAACCCAAGATCTTGTACAATTGTACAGTTGAGTCAGTTTTAAATGTGTAGGAGGGTTCCCACTTTCTGAACCCACACATTCTTGTCTTAAGCTCTCCCAGGCCAGGGATAAGAGCTGTGAAGTCTCACCTTCACTCACCTTTCATCTGCTTCACCTTAGCCCTTCAATGGCAAGGTTAAGAGCACATTCACCCAGTTCCAGAGGTTTGTTTGTTGAGGTTGATATGACCCCTCGACTAAAACCTAACCCTTGTGTGAGCCTCTTGTGTGTATATAGTGTGTGCTATCTGTGCTTGTATGATTGTTTGACTTGCTTCCTGTGCGAGTTAGGGTTAGTTTAGACTTGCTTCCTGTGCAAGTTAGGTTTTGCTTGGCTTGCTTCCTGTGCAAGTTAAGTGTGTGTGTGGCTTGCTTCCTGTGCAAGTCATGTTTAGGATAGGCTTGCTTCCTGTGCAAGTTAGCTAGAAACCTTAACTTAGGGATGTTTTGCATGATAACATCTAGGCTCGAGTCGTAGTCTCCCTAGTTGTGTCTCCCTCTGTTATCTGGTTAGGCTAGTCCTTTATCCCTCTGTAGGGGAACTACATCGCCCTGATCTTCATACCAGATGAAGTATGTAGGCAGGAGATTGAGCTGATCTCTCCGGGCGCCTTTTCTTTTCTTTTGTGTGTGTTGTTTGACAGTCATAGGCTCGAGTCCCCGACTCCCTATTAACTTGTTGTGTTGTTGTGTGCTTGGAAGCTGATGTAAGTCCATCAAGTGGCAGTTAGGTTCCAGTGTGCGTGCGTTTGGTTCGGATGCTGATGTAAGTCCAGTGATTGGCATTCAGGCTCCACGTTTTCCTCTTTGTGCGTGTTTTGGTTCGGATGCTGATGTAAGTCCAGTGATTGGCATTCAGGCTCCACGTTTGCCTTTGCCTAGTTTTGTTTGTGTGCGTGTCAGCCGAGCTACGAATGCTCTGATTCTTCTCTCGTCCGAGAAGATACGTATGCATAGGATGCGATATCCTAGCGAGCATGTGTCGTTTCCCCAGTCCGAACTACTTCGACTCTGATGTCTATGCCTGATAGACTAAGTAGGCCCAGGATGCGATATCCTGCCGAGTCAGTTTCAGTCAGTTTCTTGTGTCTCTTTTCAGCCAGTGTGTGTGAGTATTTGAGCAGTGTTTAGCGACCATTTATCCTTCCTTTTGTGCGTGGATCCCGTAGAATACTACGGATGCGTAGGGGTGCTAATACCTTCCCTTCGCATAACCGACTCCCGAACCCATCCTCTTTGGTCGCGAGACCATGTCTTTTCCCAGGTTTACTCTGAGCGTTTCCTTTCCCTCTTTTGGGATAAATAACGCACGGTGGCGGCTCTGTTGTTCTTGTTTTCCCGCCGGTTTTTCGCGTGATGCGACAATACCTTGCAACAAGGTCTGATTTGGAGCCATGTCCAAGTTGTATTGATATTGCTTGACAAAAGCCTCTGCCAAGTCTTTCCAGCTCTTGATGGTAGTACGAGACAAATGAGAATACCATTTACGAGAAGCTCCAGTTAGACTGTCTTCAAAATAGTACATCCACAACTTTTCATCTTCCGTGTGAGCTCCCAACCTTCCCAGATAAGATTGGAGATGAGTGCGTGGGCAAGAAGCCCCGTTGTATTTCTCAAAAGTAGGGGGTTTGAACTTGTGAGGAATCCTTACTCCCTTAACCAGACCAAGATTTGTGACATCAAAGCCTAAGGAATTTTGAGACTCCAAAGATTTGAGCTTCTCAGCAAGCTCATCCATACGGCGAGTGGTCTAGAGGGCCTCGTCGTGCAAAGAAAATTGATCATACTGATAATCTTCCATAATGGGGCGCCCGTTAATCCGGATTCCTTGATTCACATTGTACCTTCCGCTAATACCATTTCCAACATTCCCTGTGTTGCCAACATTACCCGGGTTTCCATCAGCATTTGCGTTACCCGCGTTACCAGTGTTCACAGGGTTAACAGCGTTCCCAGGGTTACCCGGGTTTCCCTCAGCATTTGGTATCTCCACCTCCGGATCGGGTCTCGGTTGCTCAACCAATTCCCTCAGCTTTTCCTGGCCTTCTGCCATACCAGTCATCAATGTCATGAACTGATCCATCCTTTCACGCATATCAGCCAGCTCTTTCTGTACTTGGTCCATCGCTAGCTGTGGACGATTTTCCTTTGTCGGGTACCTGTGGACTCGCTTGGGACCAATAACTGCCTGATACAAGGAACAAACATTAGACACTGCTGTGACACCTGCAAAACAGACAAGGGTTAATATGCATGGTATGCGATGCACTGCTTGTTCAGTTTTAAGGCACCCCCATTTTGAAAGGGAATACCCTACAAATGAATAAGCATGAGATGTTGGATGCAAATATGCAGATGATGTTATGCAATGCAAAGGCATGTCAATCAGAATTGATGGATCCGCTTGAACATCTGTCAGGTTGCACTGCCTGGAGAGAAATTCACTGAGGAATATAATACAAGACCAAAACTCTGCTCCAGAAAACCGGGTTGGTTGGACGTTAAGGTTTCCTGAATTTAGCCCGCCCGTCACTGGTAGGTTCTAAGAACAGAAGTTCATCAACTTCAGCCCTTCAGTCGCGAATAATACGTTTACCACTGAAGGTTTGGTATTATTACGGGACAAAAGACCTCCATTGACTTCCCTCAACAGGACATCCTAATAGCAAGTTCCCAATCTCGGGATCCTCGTATTGAGCAGCGAGAATGCACCCACCAGAGCTAACATAATCACGTCTCGGAGGAGAGGCCTCGACTGAGTTCTCGGGAAATGGTCCCCAGAGTCGACGATTTCTAGAGGAACATCCTGCCATTACGGAACACCCGTAAGACATAATATATCCAAAAGAAACCTCGTACGGGTGTGGTTCTTCACGAACGACTTAACATAGCAACACGCCACGCAAGCCTCATGATTAACCACTCTAAAACCTATGTGTACACTCAAGCCCGGGTAATGGGCTTATCTCTCATAGAACACCCCATCCCAACAAACAAACAAACAGATCCAACAGATACAACAGATGCATGCAAGCAGGTAAGCAAATAAAGGTACAAAAGCATGAACACCCAATAAACAAGAAATCACACAAGCTAGGAGGGACTCGCTTAGGGAAGATGGACCAGCAAGAGGTCAACTTCTTAGTATCCCCAGCAGAGTCGCCAGCTGTAACAACCTGAAAAATACAGTGCGCGAAAAAAACAACCGGCGAAAGAAAATGACAGAAGAGTCGCCATCGTGCGTTATTCATCCCAAAGATGGGAAAGGAAACGCTCGAAGTAAACCTGAAAAAGGAAAGGACAAGAAGGGGTGTCGCAACCAAATCTTGGGTTCGGGAGTCGATTATGCGAAGGGAAGGTATTAGCACCCCTACGCATCCGTAGTACTCTACGGGATCCACTTTTGTAGTTCTTGTCTAAAGGGTGTGAGCTTATCTTGTGCTGTTTACCAAAAAAAAGGGTTAAATGAAAATGACTCGCGCGGATGTCGCATCCACTGCATACGTATCTCATTTGAATATGAGAATCAGAGTCTTCGTAGCTCGGCTGACCTATGGGTTGGGGGGATGTGTGCTGGCTAAGACATCGCGTCTTATGCCTACGTATCTCATCTGGAATGAGAATCAGAGCAAGTCGTAGTTCGGCTAACTACGGGGTTATGGATTGGGTTTTGGACGAACGACGTCACTACGCAATCTACCGGATGCTCGACCTTTGGAGACTTACTCGCCTGTAGTAGAAGGAGTTAACGTGTTGCTTTGGGTTTTAGGGTTTGGGATGCTCGAGGGCAAAAAGGCAGTCCTTGACGAAGGAACCGCGCTACCTGCAGGGATACGAACACATACAAAACAAACATGTATAAAGTAAATGTGCCAACTGTAACACCCTTCTAAAATACCCCAAATTATTTAATTAAAATAACAAATATGTATCTATCAGAGTAAATATGCAATTAAGGGTGTCATACAATATTTCACACTATTCATCAAAGTAGCTTGTCATGCTCATTTATTTATCAAATAAAACAGTTGCATAATACGCAGCGGATAGAGATCAAATCGATCATTCAAAACATGCAACATACTACATGTAAACTGGTTCAACAATCATCAACAACATAATTAAAATGTTCCCTCCCGATGTTACATCTATCAGAGCATGACCCACTAAGGAGACTACACTAGACTCCGAGCATTAGCTTCTACTCAACTCATTGCTCGTTACCTGAAAAATAGTTGTAAGGGTGAGTTCCTCAATCGATATAATAAGCATTATAAAATATCATGTAATGCTAAGTAAATAACACATTTCATCACCCTAATCATAACACACATTCAGTAACGGCACACCAACTCAATATCATACTCAACAGTAACATAAAGCACATGTATAATCTTAAATCATACTCAACGTCAACACAAAACACACGTATAATATTGGAATACATCCATTCATATTATACGCCATACATACATTATGCAATAAGACTCCATGCATGCGGTACCGACTATTCGTGAACATATAGTTCAACTTCACCGACCAAATCCAGGTACGGCTACCAAGCTCACTAGTCCCACTCATTTGAGACCTAGTGACTCACATCACTAATTCCTCACCATGGGAATTAGCTACCACCCCAAGGGCCATGCTATGCACGCTAATTCACCTAGCATGCAAACATCAACAACAGTCCAAAATGACTAACATCACTAATTCCTCACCATGGGAATTAGCTACCACCATAAAGGCCACATTATGCATGCTAATCACCTAGCAATGCAACATCACAACAATAATCCACAATGGACCTATGCTCACTCTCTAAGCCATAGAACAGTCCATTCACAACACATGCATAACATACACATTCACAATATTATGCATACCATCATACATCATCAACACATGTATCAACACATCATATCATGTCAAATAATTAAACACAGTATTAGCGCACTCTACTAATACCTATACTGCTCAAAACAGCGAGAAATAATCCCTACTATATCACACACCGATATAGGCAACCATCAATTAGGCACATAACATTTAAAACACCAATTTCCCACTCTGCAACAGTGTTAACCGGTTAACGCCCTGCGTTAACCGGTTAACGCAGCACAAACACGCTTCCTGCCCAAAACTTAACAGTGTTAACCGGTTAACGCCCTGGGTTAACCGGTTAATGCAGCACAAACATCAATATCTCAGCAATCACAACAGTGTTAACCGGTTAACACCCTGGGTTAACCGGTTAACGCAGACAAAACAGCAATTTTACACAATACAACACAGTGTTAACTGGTTAACACCCTGGGTTAACCGGTTAACGCAAGACAGAAGCTGTTCCTGCGCTAACACAAAGCAGAATGCAGAATTCTCCGCATTTTCCGCCGTTGGAGGACTTCCGGACCTCCGATTTCAATTCCGTAAAAAGCTACGTTTTCGGAAAATCACAACTAACCCAAACACAGATTCAATTACAGCCTAATCACAGTTTATTCATCACAATTTTTCAGCACTCATCATCCCAATTAGGGTCAATTCAACGGTTTATCACTACCCATTTCATGCTAACCCATAATACCCATTAAACGACGATAAACCCCCCTTACCTGATTAATCCGGCAAATCTTTGAGCTCCAAGCTTTTCTCTTCTCCAACCTTTGCCCTTGCTCTTCCTCTTTGCCCTTTCTCCACTTTCCACTTTTCAGCCGCTTCTCTGTTTCACGTAAAACTCTTTTTACAAAAATGGGATTCTTTTTCCTTATTTCACACTTATATATTTTCCAATTTATATTATTATCCCAATAATAATAATAATTCAATAATTCCAATAATAATAATCCAATTATTTAATTAAATTAATAATATACTATTAACTTAATTTAAATAATTATTTTATTTTATTGGGGTGTTACAACTCTCCCCCACTAAAAGAGTTTTCGTCCTCGAAAACATACCTCAAGCGAATAGCTCCGGATAAGACTCCTTCATCTGACTCTCCAGTTCCCAAGTCACATTGCCACCTGCTGGTCCTCCCCAAGCTACCTTCACCAAGGCAATCTCTTTACCCCGCAACTGCTTCAACTCTCGATCCTCGATCCTCATAGGCGATGTTTCAACAGTCAGGTTATCTCTCACCTGTACATCATCTACTTGGACTACATGCGACGGATCATGAATGTACCTCCTCAACTGAGACACATGAAAAACCTCATGCAAATTCGCAAGTGACGGCGGTAAAGCGATACGATAGGCTACCTCCCCTATCCTCTCCAAAATCTGATAAGGACCAATAAATCGAGGTGTCAATTTCTTCGACTTCAAAGCTCGACCAACCCCAGTTATCGGAGTAACACGAAGAAACACATGATCTCCCTCTTGAAACTCAAGTGATTTCCTCCTCTTGTCATGATAACTCTTCTGACGACTCTGAGCAATTCTCATCTTCTCCTGAATCATCTTAATCTTTTCCGTAGTTTGTTGAACAATCTCCGGTCCAACCACAACACTCTCACCGGAATCATACCAACATAAAGGTGTCCGACATCTCCTACCATACAAAGCTTCAAACGGTGCCATACCAATGCTCGAATGAAAACTATTGTTGTAGGTAAACTCAATCAAAGGTAAATAACAATCCCAAGCGCCTCCCTTTTCCAAAACACAAGCCCTCAAAAGATCCTCTAGTGACTGAATCGTCCTCTCAGTCTGACCATCAGTCTGCGGATGATATGCAGAACTCAATCTCAGCTTAGTTCCCAAAGCCCTCTGCAAACCTTCCCAAAACTTCGATGTAAATCTAGGATCTCTGTCCGAAACAATACTCGACGGAATACCATGCAAACTTACAATCTTCTCAATATACAACTCAGCTAATCTCTCTAACGGATAATCCATTCTGATCGGAATGAAATGGGCCGATTTTGTCAATCTATCAACAATCACCCAAATAGCTTCAAAATTCTTATTTGTCCTCGGTAAACCAGAAACAAAATCCATGCTGATACTATCCCACTTCCATTCTGGAATAGCCAACGGTTGCATTAGCCCAGACGGCTTCTGATGCTCAATATTTGACTTCTGACAAGTCAAACAAGAATAAACAAAACTCGCAATTTCTCTTTTCATTCCCGGCCACCAAAATAACTTTTTCAAATCATGATACATCTTCGTAGCTCCGGGATGAATACTCAGGCCACTACGATGTCCTTCTTCAAGAATACTCTTCTTAAGTTCGGTAACATCCGGAATACACACCCGATTACCAAATTTCAAAACACCATTCTCATCAACTCTGAATTCACCACCTTGACCTTGATTCACTAAAGTCAACTTATCAACCAAAAGCATATCGGATTTCTGACCCTCTCTAATCTCATCCAAAATATTACTCGTTAACTTCAACATTCCCAATTTAACACTCTTGTGAGTACTCTCACACACCAAACTCAAGTCTCTAAACTGCTCAATCAAATCCAATTCCTTAACCATTAACATAGACATATGTAAGGATTTCCGACTCAATGCATCAGCCACTACATTTGCTTTACCCGGATGGTAATTCAAACCAAAGTCATAATCCTTCAGAAACTCTAACCATCTCCTCTGTCTCATATTCAGCTCTTTCTGATCAAACAAATACTTTAAACTTTTATGGTCACTGAAAACCTCAAATCTTGATCCATACAAGTAATGCCTCCATAACTTCAGAACAAATACCACAGCTGCCAACTCTAAATCGTGTGTCGGATAGTTCCTCTCATGAACCCTTAGTTGTCTCGAAGCATAAGCTATAACCTGCTTATTCTGCATCAGCACACCACCCAAACCCAACAATGAAGCATCACAGAAAACCTCAAATGGTTCCGACGGACTCGGTAATATCAGAATAGGAGCAGTAGTTAACCTTCTCTTTAACTCTTGGAAACCTTCTTCACATTTTGAGTCCCAAACAAACGCTTGCCCCTTTCTGGTCAACATCGTCAACGGTAACGCCAACTTAGAAAATCCCTCAATGAACTTCCTATAATAACCAGCCAAACCAAGGAAACTTCGAATTTCGGCAACAGACTTCGGAGCTTCCCACTTAGATACCGCTTCTATCTTAGAAGGATCAACAGCAACACCACCTCTTGAAATCACATGACCAAGAAAACTAACCTCCTCTAACCAAAATTCACACTTGGATAGTTTAGCAAATAACTTCTTTTCTCGTAGAACTTCTAAAACCACTCTCAAATGCTCAGCATGCTCTTCTTCAGATTTCGAATACACCAAAATGTCATTAATAAACACCACAACAAACTGATCTAGGTACGGATGGAAAATCCTATTCATATACTCCATGAATACTCCAGGCGCATTAGTCACACCAAAAGGCATTACGGAATACTCATAATGTCCATACCTTGTTCTGAAAGCAGTCTTCTGAATATCCTCAGTTTTCACACGTATCTGATGATATCCCGATCTCAAATCTATCTTGCTGAACACACTCGCACCAACCAACTGATCCATCAAATCATCAATCCTCGGCAAAGGATACCGATTCTTGATCGTCACTTTATTCAGTTGCCTGTAGTCCACACACAACCTCATAGTACCTTCTTTCTTCTTAACCAATAACACTGGTGCACCCCACGGTGACACACTTGGACGAATAAATTTCTTATCCAACAGATCTTCCAACTGACTCTTCAATTCAGTTAACTCAACAGCAGACATACGGTACGGAGCCATCGATATCGGTCTAGTACCAGGTACCAAATCAATCGAGACTCAACTTCACGCTCTGGCGGCAATTCATTCACTTCTTCGGGAAACACATCAGGAAAATCACACACCACGGCTAGATCGCCAATAACCAATTTATCTTTAGCCTCCAAAGTCGCTAACAGCATAAACAACTCTGCCCCATCTGCTACTTCCTCATTCACCTGCCTTGCTGATAGAAACAAATCCTTTCCTTCCTCATTCTCAGGAAATATCACAGTCTTATCAAAACAGTTGATAGAAACTCGGTTAAACACCAACCAGTTCATACCCAAGATAACATCAATCTGCACTAATGGAAGACACACAAGGTCTATCCCAAAGTCTCTACCAAAAATACTCAAAGGACAATTTAAACAAACTGAAGTAGTAGTCACTGAACCCTTCGCAGGAGTATCAATCACCATACTACCACGCATCTCAGATATCTCTATCTTAAGTTTCACAGCACAATCCAAAGATATAAAGGAATGAGTAGCACCGGTGTCAATAATAGCTACAAGAGGAAAGCCATTAATATAACACGTACCTCGGATCAAACGATCATCTGCAAAAGTCTCAGAACCCGATAAAGCAAAGACCTTGCCTCCCGACTGGTTCTCCTTCTTTGGCTTAGGACACTGTGGACTGATATGACCCACCTCTCCACAGTTGAAGCAAGTCAGAGTCTTCAACCGGCACTCTGCAGCCAAATGACCACCTTTACCACACTTGAAACACTTCTTCTCCGCACTGGTACACTCGTGGAAACGATGTCCCGCCTGACCACATCTGTAACACTTAGCAGGGGCATTAGAGTCTCCCCCACTAGGCCTCTTCATCCCATTCTGTCTCTGGAAACCTTTGCCAGCTGCATACGGTTTCCCACGATCATTCTGATTCTTGCCTTTTCTATCAACCCTCTGCTGATAGCTCTCCGCTCTGGCTTTGGAATCCTGTTCAAAAATCCTGCAACAGTCAACCAAGTCAGAAAACACTCTAATCCGCTGATACCCAATAGCCTGTTTGATCTTAGGACGTAACCCGTTCTCAAACTTCACACATTTTGAAAATTCTCCAGCGGCCTCATCATAGGGAGTGTAATACTTCGACAGCTCTGTGAACTTAGCAGCATACTCAGTAACAGACCTGTTACCCTGCTTCAATTCTAAGAACTCTATTTCTTTCTTTCCTCTGACATCCTCTGGAAAGTACTTCCTCAGGAATCTCTCTCTGAACACAGCCCAAGTGATCTCAGCATTCCCAGCAGTTTCCAACTCAGTGCGGGTAGCAACCCACCAATCATCTGCTTCTTCTGACAGCATATGCGTACCGAACCTGACCTTCTGGTTATCGGCACACTCAGTCACTCAGAAGATTCTCTCAATCTCCTTCAACCACTTCTGAGCACCATCTGGATCGTATGCTCCTTTGAACATTGGAGGATTGTTCTTCTGGAACTCACTCAGTTGACGAGCAGCTCCCATTCCCACAACATTCGGATTTCCTCCAAGTACTCCAGCTAGCATACCCAGAGCCTCAGCAATCGCAGCATCGTCTCTACCTCTTCCAGCCATCTCTATTCTGAAAACCCAACAAGCCAAAACAATAAGTACTGATAGGGTTACACAACACCTATCCCGTACAGGGAAAACAAAATAATTACGACTCGACTCGACCGACTATGCTCTGATACCACTAATGTAACACCCTTCTAAAATACCCCAAATTATTTAATTAAAATAACAAATATGTATCTATCAGAGTAAATATGCAATTAAGGGTGTCACACAATATTTCACACTATTCATCAAAGTAGCTTGTCATGCTCATTTATTTATCAAATAAAACAGTTGCATAATACGCAGCGGATAGAGATCAAATCGATCATTCAAAACATGCAACATACTACATGTAAACTGGTTCAACAATCATCAACAACATAATTAAAATGTTCCCTCCCGATGTTACATCTATCAGAGCATGACCCACTAAGGAGACTACACTAGACTCCGAGCATTAGCTTCTACTCAACTCATTGCTCGTTACCTGAAAAATAGTTGTAAGGGTGAGTTCCTCAATCGATATAATAAGCATTATAAAATATCATGTAATGCTAAGTAAATAACACATTTCATCACCCTAATCATAACACACATTCAGTAACGGCACACCAACTCAATATCATACTCAACAGTAACATAAAGCACATGTATAATCTCAAATCATACTCAACGTCAACACAAAACACACGTATAATATTGGAATACATCCATTCATATTATACGCCATACATACATTATGCAATAAGACTCCATGCATGCGGTACCGACTATTCGTGAACATATAGTTCAACTTCACCGACCAAATCCAGGTACGGCTACCAAGCTCACTAGTCCCACTCATTTGAGACCTAGTGACTCACATCACTAATTCCTCACCATGGGAATTACCTACCACCCCAAGGGCCATGCTATGCACGCTAATTCACCTAGCATGCAAACATCAACAACAGTCCAAAATGACTAACATCACTAATTCCTCACCATGGGAATTAGCTACCACCATAAAGGCCACATTATGCATGCTAATCACCTAGCAATGCAACATCACAACAATAATCCACAATGGACCTATGCTCACTCTCTAAGCCATAGAACAATCCATTCACAACACATGCATAACATACACATTCACAATATTATGCATACCATCATACATCATCAACACATGTATCAACACATCATATCATGTCAAATAATTAAACACAGTATTAGCGCACTCTACTAATACCTATACTGCTCAAAACAGCGAGAAATAATCCCTACTATATCACACACCGATATAGGCAACCATCAATTAGGCACACAACATTTAAAACACCAATTTCCCACTCTGCAACAGTGTTAACCGGTTAACGCCCTGCGTTAATCGGTTAACGCAGCACAAACACGCTTCCTGCCCAAAACTTAACAGTGTTAACCGGTTAACGCCCTGGGTTAACCGGTTAACGCACCACAAACAGCAATATCTCAGCAATCACAACAGTGTTAACCGGTTAACACCCTGGGTTAACCGGTTAACGCAGACAAAACAGCAATTTTACACAATACAACACAGTGTTAACCGGTTAACACCCTGTGTTAACCGGTTAACGCAAGACAGAAGCTGTTCCTGCGCTAACACAAAGCAGAATGCAGAATTCTCCGCATTTTCCGCCGTTGGAGGACTTCCGGACCTCCGATTTCAATTCCGTAAAAAGCTACGTTTTTGGAAAATCACAACTAACCCAAACACAGATTCAATTACAGCCTAATCACAGTTTATTCATCACAATTTTTCAGCACTCATCATCCCAATTAGGGTCAATTCAACGGTTTATCACTACCCATTTCATGCTAACCCATAATACCCATTAAACGACGATAAACCCCCCTTACCTGATTAATCCGGCAAATCTTTGAGCTCCAAGCTTTTCTCTTCTCCAACCTTTGCCCTTGCTCTTCCTCTTTGCCCTTTCTCCACTTTCCACTTTTCAGCCGCTTCTCTGTTTCACGTAAAACTCTTTTTACAAAAATGGGATTCTTTTTCCTTATTTCACACTTATATATTTTCCAATTTATATTATTATCCCAATAATAATAATAATTCAATAATTCCAATAATAATAATCCAATTATTTAATTAAATTAATAATATACTATTAACTTAATTTAAATAATTATTTTATTTTATTGGGGTGTTACACCAACAAGGGGCTCAGAAGTAAATAAACAAAAGAAAACAAATGCCTCCTATCGAGGTCTTCCAGCTAAGAAAGCGATAAAATGCGGAAAAGAGGTAAAAGTACCACACGGATGAAGATCCGAAGTAACAACAATTAAAGGAGTAAGAAACCCAGGGATCTCCCAAGCTAATGCCATCAAAGAAAGGTGAGTCAGTACAGGTTATCGGAATGAACCTCCAGGGGGTATCCCACAAATAAAGTGGGAAAACCACGCAAACCATCTCTGCAAGAGTCTGTGAGCCCTCACAAAAACTCAACAAAAGGGTTAGTGAAACACGATAAGCATTTTTTTCATGGATAACAGTATGGTTTCAGAAACCTCAACCCCTGTGGCATACATTTCAGAAATCATGTGATTAAACATTCAAGGCATAGGTTTCACCCATTCATGCATAATTAAACCCGTGGGCAAAAACATAATGAAATTCATCCATCATACCTCATACATTCAGATGATCCAAATTAAGAGCATAAAATTATGGGAATGAGGCAAACCTGATGGGAGAGACCGGTTGAAATCAAATGGCACGGCTGGGTTTGCAAACCAATGTCAGGGTTTGCTTGAGCTGAAAGTCTGTGAGTCAGAATGAACCTTTCAGAGTTGCCTGGAGGTTGCTGCAGATTAATTCTCACAATCTCTGTCTAGTTTTCTCTCCAGGTTTTGTTTAGGGTTTTGTTTCAAGGAAACCTCAGAGTATTTTGCTTCTCTTCCTTTTTCTGTCTGATCTCCCTCTTTTATAACCTGATTTTCATGGCTTTGTGGGCTCAAATGAGAGAGGTCCAAGTTTTTTCTATTATATTTTATTTATTTTATTATTATTTTATTTATTTATTTATTTATTTATTTATTTTTTATTTTTTTATTTTTTTAAGTTTCTTGGATCTAATTCTGATTGACATGATGAAATGCAATATGAAATGCTAAATGAATGCATGAATGAGGAGGGAAAATTTTGGGGTGTTACACCATGCCACAAGTTATGTAACCTTTGGTGATGGAGAAAAGGGTGAAATCAAAGGAATTGGTAAGCTTGATTGCCCTGGAGTTCCTGACCTTGACAATGTCCTACTTGTTAAGGGATTAACTGCTAATCTAATAAGCATCAGTCAACTGTGTGACCAAGGTTTAAATGTAAACTTCACTAGAACTGAATGTCTGATTACTAACAAGGAAAATGAAGTGATCATGAAAGGAGTTAGCTCTAAAGACAGTTGCTACATGTGGAGTTCTCAAGAAACTGGTTACTCTTCAACGTGTACTTTGGCCAAAGAGGAAGAAGTGAAGATATGGCATCAAAGATTGGGCCATCTGCATCTTAAAGGTATGAAGAGGATCATATCTGTTGAAGCTATTAGAGGAATTCCCAACTTGAAGATTGATGAAGGAAAAATCTGTGGAGAATGTCAGATTGGAAAACAGACAAGGATGTCACACCAGAAGCTCAGACATGACACCATTACCAAAGTTTTGGAACTCCTCCATATGGATTTAATGGGACCCATGCAAGTGGAAAGCCTTGGCGGGAAGAAGTATGCATATGTAGTGGTGGATGAATTCTCCAGATACACCTGGATCAATTTTATAAGAGAAAAATCTGATGTTTTTGAAGTCTTCAAGGAGCTTTGTCTAAAACTTCAAAGAGAAAAGGAGAGTCCTGTTATCAAAATTAGAAGTGATCATGGGAAGGAATTTGAGAACAACAAATTTGCTGAATTTTGTTCTTCAGAAGGAATTCATCATGAGTTCTCATCTCCCATTAATCCCCAGCAAAATGGTATGGTGGAAATAAAAAATAGAACTCTTCAAGAATCATCCAGAGCTATGATTCATGCTAAGAAATTGCCCTACCATTTTTGGGTTGAAGCCATGAACACATCCTGCTATGTTCACAACAGAGTGACATTGAAGAAAGGAACTCCTACAACCCTATATGAAGTCTGGAAAGGAAGAAGACCTACAGTCAAATACTTCCATGTATTTGGTAGTAAATGCTATATCTTGACTGATCGTGAACAAAGAAGGAAGTTGGATCCCAAAAGTGATGAGGGAATATTTCTGGGCTACTCAACAAACAGCAGAGCTTACAGAGTCTTTAATTCCATAACTAATGTATTGATGGAATCTATTAATGTTGTGGTTGATGACCAATAGACTGATGTCACAGACGATGTCGAGACATCTCTGAATGATTTCCCAGCTGACTTCTCAGACAAAAATGAGGAAAGTGAACCTCCTCAAGCTGAACATGAAGATGGCAAAATCAACAAGGGACCTTCTGTAGCACCTCAAATTTGCACCTCCCATTTTGTACATTCATTTTCATGTTTAGGTCATTAGCATTGCATTGTCCACTACATAGCATTGCATTGTCCATTGCATGGTTTATCAAGTCATCAGTCAAGACTAGTTAGGAGATCCAGTTGTGCAAGCAAGCAAGTGCATTTCCTATGGAAGCAAAGCTCTAGAGTTGGATCATTGAGTTCATGTGACCTAGGGATCATTTTGAACTGATTTGGCCAAAGATTGGATGTTCAGAGATCATCAGTCAAGATACAATTCATCTGAAACCCTAGAAAGTCAACAAAAGTCAACTGTCAATTCAACCATGGATTTGAAGGTGGGAGATGGTTAGAGAGGCCTCATTCATGTCCATACAAGTCTCATTTGACATTTCAAACATCAACAATCAAGAATTTGAGGTCAGATGAAAAGTTTCCAAAAATAGTAAGTGACCTGTAATTTGAAATTGCCAAAAATGGAAAGGTTTTCTCCTCAAGATTACATCATCAAGAAAGCTTCAAATGAAATTTTATCCAACATGAAAGTTGAAGATCTTTCTCTCCCCTTTCCAAAAAGTCCAAGAACATGAATTTATCATGTATGGTTGAAAAGATATAAATCAATCATTGCCAAGTGAATTTGAACTTCAAGAATGCATAACTTTCAAACCATAAGGTCAAATGGAGTGGTTCTTTTTGCAACATTTCTCTCTTGACATGCACTATCCAAAACATGCATCACATGCCATGAATTTCCATCACAAAAATATTTGACTTTTCATTTGAATTTTGGAGGGAAAGTTATAATTTGAATTTGGCTCATTGTTTTCACATGGCAACACTTGCTTTGGCTCCAAAATGGCATTTCAAGTGAATTGAACTCAGAATTCGTGCACTGTTCCATTGGTCATTACATGCATAGGATGAATTTGCAAATTGGCCAAAACACTTCATTTTCACTAATCCACTTATCACATGGTTAAGCATGATTAAGGATGTGATTAAGAGCTCATATAAAAGGCAAAGCATAACATAATTCATGATTAACACATCATAATTTCCAGATCTGAAAAATTTCACACATTGTGCTCTCCAACTTTTCTTCAATTTTCTTCAAAAACATTGCATGTTCCTTGATTGATTCATCATCCATAAGCATTGTAGAGGTAGATTGAAGCAAGATCCATCGAGTTTCGTGCAGATTTGAAGTTGTTAAAGTTCACACTCATCCATGGCAGTTGGAGATTCTGGCCAGATCAAGCACGATTGAGCTATCATTCTTCATCCATTCATCCATATAAGCATTGAGGAGCATATGTTTGAGCATTACAAGACTTGATTCGAGCAATTCCAGTTCTGTAGCTTCAACAAGGTTAGAATTCGAGTTCCTTAATTCTTGAAATGGTTGTGTGCTTGTTGTAGATCCTTCATCACTGAGTACACTGAGCTTTGTATCATTAATTTTCATGAAGAAATGAAGTAGATATGCTAGATCTAAGTTTGTTGGTTGAAACTTAAATGCTTCGATTCTCTGGATATAGGTTGAATTAGAGTAAATTAAGCCTGGATTCATGTTGTGTGATGAAAGACGAACCTAATGATGTGCTTGTTTTATGATTCTGAGAATTTTGTTCTTGATAGCATATGAACATGATGAACACGTTAAATGAGCTAGGGTTTTTGTTTCCAGACTGTGTTTGATCCTCTCCAGCGCCTGTTTGCATGTGTTTGGTTGTTAATGAACATGCATTGGTCCAGCGTGTAGCATGCATGGCACATTGATTGGTTGCCGTTGATTCTCACTGCCACGTAGGTTAAGTGAAACAGGGCGTTTCACTCAGTAATACGCCACTTTCAAATAATTACACCATTCGATTCCGGGCTCATGACATTTCCAAAAGTGCATTTTCATTTTATTTCATTTCTCATCCATGTTCATACATGCTTCATTCATGTTTTCTTTTAATTTTTCATTCACTTCCAAAATTCATAACTCAATGAATACTGATCCAAATAATGTGTGGATTTTTGCATTGTTCTCCTCATCATGTCTAGCATTTTTTTGGCTATTTTTCCAGAAATTGTGCACGGTTAAAAAATGTTTTGGCCTAGGGTTTGTTAGAATGTATGTTTTTTTTGACCTTGCTTGCCATATCTCTTGTGAAATGATGAATTTTAATCCAATGCCTTTGAATTTTGGTATGCTTAAACTAGACATCTTGCTGGTTATTTTGGTGTTGAGTTTGCATTTTTCTCATTATTGGTTGCTGAGATATGTGCATGTGAATGTAGGTGTGACAATGTGTGTCACACCTTTGCTTGCTCAACTTGATGAATTTCTTTGCCATGCCAATTAAATGCCAAATGATGTGATTTTTTGCATGATGCTACTTCTGCTTCTTATGGTTGATCATGATTTTTTGTGGAATATTTGGAATCATTTCTGATTTGTTTGAGATTTTTCTTTTTGGATGACAATTTGTGAACTTTGGAATAGTCATGATTTTCAATGATTTGTGAAATGATGGTTGTTTATCCTATGAATGTGAAATTTTGCACATTGTTTCTAGACACATTGAAGTTTGTTTTGGCTTTGATAGGAGGTTTTTATCATTTGTCCATTCTGTTTTAGGCTTGTGTTAAGTTGATATAGCATTTGATGTCCCATTTGAGCTTGTTTATGCCTACCTTGCCTTATGGAATTTGATTGCCATGCTTAAACTTGTCCAAATGCCTTGATTTTGGTGTTTAGATCATGTTGTGTGTTCTGTTTAGCCATGACTTTTTCTTGAGATTTATTGAATCATTTTGGAATTAATGTGCATTTGTTCATTTTGTTGCTTCAATAAGCTTCCAACTTGCATGCCTTGCCTTATTTGATTTGTGAAATGAATTTGGTTGATGCTATTGACATGAGACCTTTTGGATGATGTTCTTAATTGATTGAAGTTGATTCATGTCAATTTTCATGTTATGTTTTGAATTAATTCTCCCTCTTTGACCCTAGGCCTTGTTCTAGTGGTTTGTGCTTATGTTTGAGCTTTGTTTTCAGGATAAGAAGCATATGGCCATGAGGAGATTGATTCACATTGCTTGAGTTGGATTATTTGGTTGATGTTGGCTAACCTTGACTTGTTTTGTAGGTTTCTTTTAGCTCATTTGAGTTGAGCTTGTGCCTTGCACCTTGTTGCATTGCTTGTTTGACTGTGCATTGTCTGTTGACTGTTGGACTGTCTGTTTGACTTTTTGACTTGTATACTGATTAAGTTAGATTGTTTTCAGGTACATTAGTTGCTTAAGTTCTTTGAACTTGCTTCTGCTGTTGCTTGGTTGCTTAACCATTTGAGGTATAACTCACTGACTTCATGTAGTCTGGAAGACCTGTCCTGTTACTTGGGCAGGCACCTGTCTGAAGCCCTCCTTAAGAGGCAATGCTTGTGATTGTTTATCTTTGTGCCAAGCGGGAAAAGACCTCTAAAAGGCAATTGGCAGAACACAAGAGATGTGCAATCCATCTTCTGCTATTCAGTTGAGTCATCCCTTTTCTCACACACCTTGTGTTGATGCATTGTGGATATTAACCCCAAGATCTTTGTTGAGTCAGTCATATGTAGACAAGAGTTCCAAATTTCTGAACTCCCACACTTTCATTTGTCTGAAGCTCTCCCAGGCCAGGGATAAGAGCTGTGAGGCACACCCCTCACTTCCCATTTCATCTGCTTCACCCTAACTCTCAATGTTAGGGTTAAGAGCTAATCACACCCGATTCCAGTTGGCTTGTGTTTCACAGCCTAACCTTGTGTGAGCCCACTTTGTTTGTATATAGTGTGTGCTATTTGTGTGATTGATTGCTTTGCCTGTGCTGTTTAGGATAGTTTGCTCCCTGTGCAAGTTAGATAGCAACCTTAACTTAGGGATGATATGCATGATAACTTCTAGGCTCAAGTCGTAGTCTCCCTAGTAGTTTGTGTCTCCCTTTGTATCTGGTTAGGCTAGTCCTTTGACCCTGCGTAGGGGAACTACATCACCCTGATCCTCATACCAGATGAGGTACGTAGGCAGGAGATGAGCAGATCTCTCCGAGCGCCTTTTTTGTTTTGTCTCTTGTGTGTGTTAGGAGATGGATGTAAGACCAGCGTTTGGCATTCCGTATCCTTTTGTTGTGCGCTTGGAGTCCGATGTAAGTCCATCGATTGGCATTTGGTTTCCAGTGTGTGTGTGTTTGGTTCGGAGTCTGATGTAAGTCCAGCGATTGGCATTCGGTTTCCAGGTTTGCCTGTTTTGTGTGGAGTCTGACGTAAGTCCAGCGATTGGCAGTCGGTTTCCTATGTGGTTTTGTTTGGCGTGCGTTAGCCGAGCTACGAGTGCTCTGATTCTTCTTTAGTCCGAGAAGATACGTATGTAAGAACAAAAATTATTCTACAACAGATTCCATAATTTTGATGATAACAAAGGATGAAAACCAAAAATGGCACCCTAACGAAAAGTTTCTAAGTGTGCAGGGTTCTAAGGAAAGAAGGAAGAGATCTGATGACATCATCAGATACAGAATCATATCAGATACAAATTATCAGAAGGTCAGAAGCATCTGAAGTAGAAGTTCTAACTTTGAGCAAAAACAGCAGAATATCCGAAGCATATGAAGAAGAAGTGCACTCTAGAAGTTCGGACTCTGAACAACGGTATATCAATTCCAGAAGCTCTCAGCGTCATCTGAAGACATCATCAGAACCCTACGAGATCAACATCAGAAGCTCCGAATCCACATAGCAAGATTTCAAGATTCCCAGAGTCACATGGACTTTGATAATGCATTTTCTAACGCAGAAAGAGTAACGTAAACTTCAAATGGAAAGGAACTATATTTGGAAAGAAGTTATTCAGGGAGACAAAGTTGTTTTGGCAAGAAACAACAGAAGTTATGGCATTAATTTCTATTCAAGACAAATTATCTGCCATCAATTTCAACGGTCTTTTCACTCCTATATAAAGGACAGCAAACCCCATTGAGAGATGCGCAAGTATACACTAAAACATTCTATCCCTCTCTCTCAATCTTTCACGAGCTTTTGCTCATACGTGAAACATTCTTTTTGCTATCACCATTGTAATATTTGTTTTATCCTAGAAGCACTCTAGATTACAAACTTTGTTTTATCTAAGTTGTTTTATTTCCTCAAGTGACTCTGCGCAGTCTGTATACTTGAAAGGACTAAGAGATTCTTCTCTTAGACGTTGGTTGTAAACTACCTTTCAAGATTAGTGGATTAAGTCCTTGTTGAAGGCGAAATCACCTTGGCCGGGTGGACTGGAGTAGCTTTGTGTTATAAGCGAACCAGTATAAATTCCTTGTGTGGTCTTTATTTTGAAAAAGCGCTTATTTTCCAAAAACAATTCAACCCCCCCCCCTTTCTTGTTTTTCTCACCTTCAATTGGTATCAGAGCTTCGGCTCTGTTATTGATTTTCTAATCAAACACTTAACAGTGTAGAGAGATCCAGAACGAGAAAAACTATGGCCCACACAAATGAAAGAGACAGTTACAATGCTAAGCCTCCTGTCTTTGATGGAGAAAAATTCGACTACTGGAAAGATAGGATTGAGAGCTTCTTTCTAGGCTATGACGCTGATCTATGGGACATTGTCACAGATGGATACAAACCTCCCGTCTCAGAAAATGGAGTTGAAGTTCCCAGAAGTAAGATGTCAGAAGATCAGAAGCGTGTCTTCAAAAATCATCACAAGGCCAGAACCATACTTCTCAATGCTATATCTTACAATGAGTATGAAAAGATCACCAACAGAGAAACAGCCAAAGACATACTTGACTCTCTGAGGATGACTCATGAAGGAAACTCTCAAGTCAAAGAGACAAAGGCTCTGGCGCTTATCCAGAAATATGAAGCTTTCAAAATGGAAGATGACGAAGCCATAGAGGTAATGTTCTCAAGATTCCAAACTCTAATTGCAGGTCTCAAGGTTCTAGACAAGGGATACACAACTGCAGACCACGTCAAAAAGATAGTCAGAAGTTTGCCAATGAAGTGGAGACCCATGGTCACTACACTGAAGCTGTCAAAGGATCTGAACAATATCAGTCTTGAAGAGCTTGTCAGTTCCCTCAGAAGCCATGAGATAGAACTAGAGGAAGATGAGCCTCAGAAAAAGAACAAGTCTGTAGCCTTAAAGTCCAGATCTGAAAGACGCAAATCTGACATAACCAAAGCATTCCAGGCAGAAACTGAAGATGCTGATGAGTCTGAACCAGAAGATTCTGATGATGAAGAAGAATTATCCCTCCTGACAAGAAGAGTCAAACAACTCTGGAAAAAGAGGAACAACAACTTCAGAAGACCAAGACCTAGAGGGGATCGATCAGAATCAACCTCAAAAGGTAAAACTAACAAAGATATTACTTGCTATGAATGTAAAGAAACAGGTCACTACAGGAATGAATGCCCCAAGCTAAAGAAAGACAATTCCAGAAAAGAAAGTTTCAAGAAAAATACCTTCAGAACAAAGAAAGGACTAATGGCTACCTGGGATGATAGCGAATCTGGCTCATCAGAATCTGACTCTGATGAACAGGCCAATGTGGCATTCATGGCTACCACATCTAGGAACAACTCAGATGAAGAATCTGAAGAGGTATTTTCTGAACTCTCTCGATCTGATCTAGAATCATGCTTGTCAGAAACTCTTAGCTCATATCAGAAATTAAAACAAAAGTTTAAAAATATAAAAGGCTGTCTTGAAGCAAAATTTGAAGAATGTGGCAAACTTGAGATGACAATTCTAAAACGAGAGGATGAAATCAGATCTTTAACACTACAAAGAGATGCAGCGAATAAAAAACGTTTAGAACTGGAAGAAGTGTTATCTCAAGCTCCACAGACTTCAATTACTATAATTTATAAATACGAAGAAGCCTTTCAAGAATTTCTGAAAAATGGGATAGGAAGGAGTGTCATGGCATCCATGATCTATGGAGTCAGTCAGAACAATAAAAAGGGAATTGGGTATGATCCTAAGGAAGATAAAACTTCTACTGCTGATCAACTTTAATCTCCATTTTCATATCACTATACACACACACAAGAACAAAAATTTGAAAATGCTAGAAAACCCAAAGTTATAAGAAACTCTGGGAAAACTAATCAGAAAGGACCCAAGAGACTCTGGGTACCAAAAGATAAGATTGTTTATGTTGCAGATATCCTATGCAGCAAAGTTCAAACACCAGTCATGGTACCTGGACTCTAGATGCTCGCGACACATGACGGGAAGAAAGTCTATGTTCCAAAGCCTGGAACTTAAAGACGCTGGATTCGTAGGCTTCGGAGGAGATCAGAAAGGAAGGATCAGAGGCTCCGGAACTATTGGTAATGGTACTCTTCCCTCTATATCTGATGTCCTTTACGTAGAAGGATTAATGCGTAATTTGTTATCCATAAGTCAATTAAGTGATAACGGTTATGATGTAATCTTTAATCAAAAAACATGTAAAGCCATAAATCAAAACAATGGTTCTGTCCTATTCACTGGCAAGAGGAAAAACAATATTTATAAAATTAATCTTTCTGATTTAAAAGAACAAAATGTAAAGTGCCTGATGTCTGTTCACGAAGAGCAATGGGTATGGCATAGACGCTTGGGCCACATTAGCATGAGAAAACTATCTCAGCTAAATAAACTCGAGTTAGTCAGAGGTCTACCTAAACTGAAGTTCTCTTCAGATGCTCTATGTGAGGCATGTCAGAAAGGAAAATTTTCAAAAACATCTTTCAAAAAGAAAACTATTGTTACTACCTCTAAGCCTCTGGAACTTCTTCACATTGATTTATTTGGTCCTGTGAAAACAGCATCAGTCAATGGAAAGAAGTATGGACTAGTCATTGTTGATGATTACAGTCGCTGGACATGGGTGAAATTCCTAAAACACAAGAGTGAGTCTCACTCTGTATTCACTAGTTTCTGCTCCAAAGTGCAAAAGGAATTTGACTCTAAAATTATCAGAGTCATAAGTGATCATGGTGGCGAATTCGAAAATAAATCCTTTGAGGAATTATTTGACTCTAATGGAATATCACATGACTTCTCCTGCTCTAGAACTCCACAACAAAATGGAGTTGTAGAGAGGAAGAATAGGACTCTCCAAGAGATGGCCAGAACTATGATCAACGAAACAAATGTGGCAAAGCACTTTTGGGCCGAAGCTGTAAATACAGCGTGTTACATTCATAATAGAATTTCCATAAGACCTATTCTGGATAAGACTCCCTATGAACTGTGTAAAGGAAGAAAATAAAACATTTCATATTTTCATCCATTTGGATGCTCTTGCTTTATTTTAAACACTAAAGAATATCTGAACAAGTTTGATTCCAAAGCACAGAAAGGTATTATGTTAGGATACTCAGAACGCTCTAAAGGCTACAGAGTATACAACACAGAAACCAAAATTATGGAAGAATCAATTCATGTCAAATTTAACGATAAGCTTGACCCTGAAAAGTCAAAGCTAGTTGAAAATTTTGCAGATTTAGAAATCACTCTTGCAGGATCTGATAAAGCTCCAGAAGCAACTGCCACTCAGAATTCTGAGGAAATTATTTCCCCAGTAATCCCAAAGAAAGCTAAAAGTCGTATCAACGTATCTGAAGAATTGATTATGGGCAACAAGGATGAACCTGTCAGAACCAGATCTACCTTCAGGACCTCTGAAGATACTCCTCTAGGACTAGTGTCTCTGATCGAGCCTACGTCCTGTGATGAAGCACTTCAAGATAACGATTGGGTTTCAGCCATGCAAGAAGAATTGGATCAATTCACCAAGAATGATGTCTGGGATCTTGTTTCCAAGCCCAGAGGCACTCACGTTATTGGACCAGATGGGCATTCAGAAACAAACTGAATGAGAAAGGAGAAGTCGTCAGAAACAAAGCTCGACTGGTAGCTCAAGGTTACAGTCAACAAGAAGGTATTGACTATAATGAAACCTTTGCTCCAGTCGCAAGGTTAGAATCTATTCGTCTTCTTGTATCTTTTGCCATTAATCATTCTATTAAATTATATCAAATGGATGTCAAGAGCGCATTCCTTAATGGTTATATATATGAAGAAGTGTATGTCAACCAACCCCCAGGTTTTGAAAACCCAAAAATCCCAGAACATGTTTTCAAACTTAAAAATCCTTATATGGACTTAAACAAGCTCCTAGAGCTTGGTATGAATGGTTAAGTAATTTTCTTCTGGAACACAATTTTATCAGAGGGAAAGTTGACTCCACACTCTTCTGTAAGAACCTTAACAATGATCTCATGATATGCCAGATTTACGTTGATGATATTATTTTTGGTTCTGCTAACGCCTCTGTTTGTCAAGAATTTTCTGAGTTAATGCAGGTAGAATTTGAAATGAGCTTAATGCAAGAACTAAAGTTCTTTCTAGGAATTCAAATTAATCAAACTTCAGAAGTCACATATGTTCATCAAAGCAAATACATTAAAGATGTTCTGAAGAAATTTGACATGGCTGAATGCAACTCTGCAAAAACTCCCATGCATCCAACATGCATTCTTGAAAAGGAACAAGTCAGTAAAAAGGTTTGTCAGAAGCTCTATCGTGGTATGATAGGCTCTCTTCTCTATCTGACTGCTACTCGACCTGATATTCTCTTTAGTGTCTGTCTCTGTGCCATATTCCATTCAGATCCTAGAGAAACTCCCTTAACAGCAGTTAAGAGAATTCTCAAATATCTGAAAGGAACTCCTAACCTAGGCCTGATGTATGAGAAAACATTAGAGTATAGACTTTCGGGTTACTGTGATGCAGATTATGCAGGAGATAGACTGGAACGAAAAAGCACATCTGGAAATTGCCAGCTCCTAGGAAACAATCTGATATCCGGGGCCAGCAAAAGACAGTCAACTATCGCTCTATCTACTGCAGAAGCAGAATACATCTCAGCATCACTGTGCATAACTCAGATGCTCTGGATGAAGAATCAGTTAGAAGATCTGCAAATCTTCGAGAGTAACATTCCTATCTTCTGTGATAATACTGCTGCCATTTGTCTTAGTAAGAATCCCATTTTACACTCCAGAGCTAAGCACATTGAAATAAAACATCATTTTATCAGAGACTATGTTCAGAAAGGGATAATAACATTGAAGTTCATTGATACATATCATCAATGGGTAGATATCTTTACTAAGCCTTTAGTTGAAGATAGATTTCTTTTTATCTTAGAAAATCTGAACATTCAAAATTGCATTGAATGAATTGTGCCTCTGAAGATGTAAAATGAGACTCTGACATAAACAAATGAGCTTCTGCCTCTGACTCTGATACTTCTACCAAGTTAAGAAGATATCTGAGTTAGAAATCTCCAGGAACCATTCGTTTGGTATTCCTGAAGATCAGATAAAGCAAACACGTGGAGTGAATTGCGTCTAACCTTGGAACTTCTAGACGGCTGTCCAGAAGAAATTCAAAGGGCAGACGTTTGAGATCTCCTCGAGCAGTGTGCATACTGTTGGGATTAGTCATTCATTAATGAGCCTTAATCATTTCTCCCCTAAGCGTGCTAACTTGGTTTTTGTGCTAATGCTGTTTTGTGTGTCGTTTTGCATGTGTTTTTGTTTAGGGTATTTAAACACTCCTCTCACACTTCACACACTTTTCACTCTCACTCATTCTCAAACCTATTCTCTGAAGCATTTCTGCAAGCAGTTCATCTTCAACTCATCTTCATCAACAATGGATGCTCAACAACAATCAGTTTTCAACTATTCTCAACAAATGGAATCCAGCACCACAGCCCAAAGCACAAGCATTCCCACTCCAACAGTTACAGGCGTAACCATTACTCCAATGTACAAGGAACCCCATGTTCTTGATCGTGAGCCTCATATCAACCTGGCAACTCCCTTTGAGGGACTGGAGGTTTTATGTGATTCACTGGTAGACTTTAACAACATGAAGAGAAATGGAGTAGATCTAATTGAAGAACTCTGTCAACAAGGTTTGGAAAACTACTTCCAAAGGCTCTATGGCCCTGTTTACCCAAATCTTATCAAGGAATTTTGGAGATTTGCTGACGCTGATGACCATTTCATCGTCTCCTACATGTTGGGGGTCAAGATAGTGATTACTGAAAAGTCAATTGCTTCTTTACTGAACATGGAGAAAGCTGGAGGAAGAAGGATCTACGACATCAACCCTAGGTCAAGGTGCATTGCTCAGGAAATCAATCCCACCATCTTCAAACTCAACACTAAAGGCAATCCATCGAAGAACAAAGAACTTCATCAGAACCTCAGGGTATGGCTCAAGATCATTTTGGGAACCATTCATCACCGCCCAACATCAAACTCCTCTGACTACATCAATACAGATCAGAAGTGTATTCTGTATTGCATTCATAAGGGTTTGAAGCTCTGCCTCCCAGCACTACTCTTCAAGTATCTCAGAGACTCTGTACGGGAGACCAGAAACAACATGAAACCCAGAACCTACATCCCTCTGGGAAGACTTTTGTCTGATGTTCTGATCGAAAATGGGCTTGTAGATCATCTGGAGAAGAACAAACTTATGGAAGATCTGGCGATAGATACTGGAAGGCCTCTGAACTCCAGAAATCTGAAGAGCATGGGAATTCTGAAGAAGATTCAAGTCAAACCCACGCTGGATACCTCTTGGGATGCCTTGAAAGATCAGAGGAAGCTGCCACATGGTATCGCAAGGTTCTACAAGAATGAACCCAGAGAGGCAATCCTTCACTATCTCCAGCGTCTGAAGGATGAAGGAGTAGACATCTCTGACTTCAGACTAGATGATATGCTAGATTCAGAATCAGACTTCGTCATGTTCAAAAGAGGTCCCTCTTAAAAGAAGTCTTCAAAAGCAAAGAAAGCAAGGCTAGGAGAAACTTCTGAAACAAGATCTCCAGCGCCTCTGCAAGTAACTTCTGGTAAGTCTGCTCCCTCTATTCCCTCTGAACCTCCCGTGGCTTCCTCTACTCCTCTCCCAACACATATCTACACATCCTCTGAAACCCCACCTTCCACAACCAAAACCTCACAGCCTCTACCCAAATTTAATCTCGCCCATACATCTCTACCTATATCTGAAGCTGAAGAAATGAACCAAACCACTTCCTCTTCCTCAGCCCCAGAATCTCCTCCCTATCTAATCCTCTCCTCTGACCCAGAACCTTCTGACCCCGCCTCTCCCACTCTAGCCCACCTTTATTCCCTAAACCAAAACTCACAACAACCACAACAACCCCCACCTGAACCTGAAGTTACTTCACCACCTCCAGAAGAAACAACCAACAACCCTTCTGAAGCTCAACCCTCTGCCATCACCCCTCAAAACAATTCCGCTGAACCTGAACCTCTAACGTTAAACCTAAGCCCTCCAACCTCTCCACCTCAAACCTCTGAACCTGATAATTCCCTGCCTACCCTAGAGGAAGCCATAATGCTGTTCGCAGGGGCTTCAGTACAAAAGGTCAAGTCTCTGACCATTAACTCTGGCATCAGTGATGATCCTGACTCTGTAAGAACACACTGGAACAGAGTCATTGGCTGGATGACCTCTGAGGCTTTCAAACTGAAGCACATCTCTGAGCAAGTCAGAAACGACTTCATCAGAGATGCTGAGGCAAGACTACAGGAGAGACTTGCCAGAGAAGCTGAAGAAGAAGCAAGAAGACAAGAAGAAGAGAGAGCCAGACAAGCAGAAATTCAAAGGGCAAGGGAAGCTGAAGCCAAAGCTCTGGCCGATGCTGCTGCTGCTGCTGAAGCTCAAGCACAAGCTGCTGAAGCTGAAGCGAAGGCCGCTGCTGAAGCACAGAATGCTCTGACTCAGAGGGAGTCATCTACAGTTATCCCTCTGGTTCTCAAGACGCTTGAGGAAGTTCAGAAAGACCAGAAGGAACTCCGTGCCAGAATGGATCAATAGGACTCAGTGAACGTCACTATCCAGAGCCTGCTGACTCAACTGCTTCAGAGAATGCCTCCTCCTCCCAACCCTTAGGCACTTAGGATCTTTTGTTTGTTGCCTTGTTTTTCTCTTGTTTCTGCTGTTTGTTTGTTTGTTTGTTTGTTTGTTTTTCTTGCCATTGTCTCTGTTATCTGAATATAATGTTTTTCTTGATTATTTTCGTTAAGTCTTTTTGATTCTGACAAAAAGGGGGAGAAATCAAATATAGCTCTGATGAAAAATTGCCTAATACCTTAAGCACTCTGCAACATACTTTTCTTAAAAATAAATTCATCTAACTTAAGAAATTGCCGAAAGTATCGAAACTTCATTGCTTGGAAGCTCTAGTAAGAACTTCTGAACTCCCTAGCTCATCTCATGGGGAGCTCTTGAACTGATATTTTTTTGTTTCATCTGCTATTTAAGTTTGTTTTGTCATCATCAAAAAGGGGGAGATTGTAAGAACAAAAATTGTTCTACAACAGATTCCATAATTTTGATGATAACAAAGGATGAAAACCAAAAATGGCACCCTAACGAAAAGTTTCTAAGTGTGCAGGGTTCTAAGGAAAGAAGGAAGAGATCTGATGACATCATCAGATACATAATCATATCAGATACAAATTATCAGAAGGTCAGAAGCATCTGAAGTAGAAGTTCTAACTTTGAGCAAAAACAGCAGAATATCTGAAGCATCTGAAGAAGAAGAAGTGCACTCTAGAAATTCGGACTCTGAACAACGGTATATCAATTCCATAAGCTCTCAGCGTCATCTGAAGACATCATCAGAACCCTACGAGATCAACATCAGAAGCTCTGAATCCATATAGCAAGATTTCAAGATTCCCAGAGTCACATGGACTTTGATAATGCATTTCCTAATGCAGAAAGAGTAACGTAAACTTCAAATTCAAATGGAAAGGAACTATATTTGGAAAGAAGTTATTCAGGGAGACAAAGTTGTTTTGGCAAGAAACAACATAAGTTATGGCATTAATTTCTATTCAAGACAAATTATCTGCCATCAATTTCAACAGTCTTATCACTCCTATATAAAGGACAGCAAACCCCATTGAGAGATGCGCAAGTATACACTAAAACATTCTATCCCTCTCTCTCAATCTTTCACGAGCTTTTGCTCATACGTGAAACATTCTTTTTGCTATCACCATTGTAATATTTGCTTTATCCTAGAAGCACTCTAGATTACAAACTTTGTTTTATCTAAGTTGTTTTATTTCCTCAAGTGACTCTGCGCAGTCTGTATACTTGAGAGGACTAAGAGATTCTTCTCTTAGACGTTGGTTGTAAACTATCTTTCAAGATTAGTGGATTAAGTCCTTGTTGAAGGCGAAATCACCTTGGTCGGGTGGACTGGAGTAGCTTTGTGTTATAAGCGAACCAATATAAATTCCTTGTGTGGTCTTTATTTTGAAAAAGCATTTATTTTCAAAAAACAATTCAACCCCCCCCCCCCCCTTTCTTGTTTTTCTCACCTTCAATTGGTATCAGAGCTTCGGCTCTGTTATTGATTTTCTAATCAAACACTTAATAGTGTAGAGAGATCCAGAACGAGAAAAACCATGGCCCACACAAATGAAAGAGATAGTTACAATGCTAAGCCTCCTGTCTTTGATGGAGAAAAATTCGACTACTGGAAAGATAGGATTGAGAGCTTCTTCCTAGGCTATGACGCTGATCTCTGGGACATTGTCACAGATGGATACAAACCTCCCGTCTCAGAAAATGGAGTTGAAGTTCCCAGAAGTAAGATGTCAGAAGATCAGAAGCGTGTCTTCAAAAATCATCACAAGGCCAGAACCACACTTCTCAATGCTATATCTTACAATGAGTATGAAAAGATCACCAACAGAGAAACAGCCAAAGACATACTTGACTCTCTGAGGATGACTCATGAAGGAAACTCTCAAGTCAAAGAGACAAAGGCTCTGGCGCTTATCCAGAAATATGAAGCTTTCAAAATGGAAGATGACGAAGCCATAGAGGTAATGTTCTCTAGATTCCAAACTCTAATTGTAGGTCTCAAGGTTCTAGACAAGGGATACACAACTGCAGACCACGTCAAAAAGATAGTCAGAAGTTTGCCAAAGAAGTGGAGACCCATGGTCACTGCCCTGAAGCTGTCAAAGGATCTGAACAATATCAGTCTTGAAGAGCTTGTCAGTTCCCTCAGAAGCCATGAGATAGAACTAGAGGAAGATGAGCCTTAGAAAAAGAACAAGTCTATAGCATTAAAGTCCAGATCTAAAAGACGCAAATCTGACAGAACCAAAGCATTCCAGGCAGAAACTGAAGATGCTGATGAGTCTGAACCAGAAGATTCTGATGATGAAGAAGAATTGTCCCTCTTGACCAGAAGAGTCAAACAACTCTGGAAAAAGAGGAACAACAACTTCAGAAGACCAAGACCCAGAGGGGATCGATCAGAATCAACCTCAAAAGGTAAAACTAACAAAGATATTACTTGCTATGAATGTAAAGAAACAGGTCACTACAGGAATGAATGCCCCAAGCTAAAGAAAGACAATTCCAGAAAAGAAAGTTTCAAGAAAAATACCTTCAGAACAAAGAAAGGACTAATGGCTACCTGGGATGATAGCGAATCTGGCTCATCAGAATCTGACTCTGATGAACAGGCCAATGTGGCATTCATGGCTACCACATCTAGGAACAACTCAGATGAAGAATCTGAAGAGGTATTTTCTGAACTCTCTCGATCTGATCTAGAATCATGCTTGTCAGAAACTCTTAGCTCATATCAGAAATTAAAACAAAAGTTTAAAAATATAAAAGGCTGTCTTGAAGCAAAATTTGAAGAATGTGGCAAACTTGAGATGACAATTCTAAAACGAGAGGATGAAATCAGATCTTTAACACTACAAAGAGATGCAGCGAATAAAAAACGTTTAGAACTGGAAGAAGTGTTATCTCAAGCTCCACAGACTTCAAATACTATAATTTATAAATACGAAGAAGCCTTTCAAGAATTTCTGAAAAATGGGATAGGAAGGAGTGTCATGGCATCCATGATCTATGGAGTCAGTCAGAACAATAAAAAGGGAATTGGGTATGATCCTAAGGAAGATAAAACTTCTACTGGTGATCAACTTAAATCTCCATTTTCATATCACTATACACACACACAAGAACAAAAATTTGAAAATGCTAGAAAACCCAAAGTTATAAGAAACTCTGGGAAAACTAATCAGAAAGGACCCAAGAGACTCTGGGTACCAAAATATAAGATTGTTTATGTTGCAGATATCCTATGCAGCAAAGTTCAAACACCAGTCATGGTACCTGGACTCTAGATGCTCGCGACACATGACGGGAAGAAAGTCTATGTTCCAAAGCCTGGAACTTAAAGACGCTGGATTCGTAGGCTTCGGAGGAGATCAGAAAGGAAGGATCAGAGGCTCCGGAACTATTGGTAATGGTACTCTTCCCTCTATATCTGATGTCCTTTACGTAGAAGGATTAATGCGTAATTTGTTATCCATAAGTCAATTAAGTGATAACGGTTATGATGTAATCTTTAATCAAAAAACATGTAAAGCCATAAATCAAAACAATGGTTCTGTCCTATTCACTGGCAAGAGGAAAAACAATATTTATAAAATTAATCTTTCTGATTTAAAAGAACAAAATGTAAAGTGCCTGATGTCTGTTCACGAAGAGCAATGGGTATGGCATAGACGCTTGGGCCACATTAGCATGAGAAAACTATCTCAGCTAAATAAACTCGAGTTAGTCAGAGGTCTACCTAAACTGAAGTTCTCTTCAGATGCTCTATGTGAGGCATGTCAGAAAGGAAAATTTTCAAAAACATCTTTCAAAAAGAAAACTATTGTTACTACCTCTAAGCCTCTGGAACTTCTTCACATTGATTTATTTGGTCCTGTGAAAACAGCATCAGTCAATGGAAAGAAGTATGGACTAGTCATTGTTGATGATTACAGTCGCTGGACATGGGTGAAATTCCTAAAACACAAGAGTGAGTCTCACTCTGTATTCACTAGTTTCTGCTCCAAAGTGCAAAAGGAATTTGACTCTAAAATTATCAGAGTCAGAAGTGATCATGGTGGCGAATTCGAAAATAAATCCTTTGAGGAATTATTTGACTCTAATGGAATATCCCATGACTTCTCCTGCCCTAGAACTCCACAACAAAATGGAGTTGTAGAGAGGAAGAATAGGACTCTCCAAGAGATGGCCAGAACTATGATCAACGAAACAAATGTGGCAAAGCACTTTTGGGCCGAAGCTGTAAATACAGCGTGTTACATTCATAATAGAATTTCCATAAGACCTATTCTGGATAAGACTCCCTATGAACTGTGTAAAGGAAGAAAATAAAACATTTCATATTTTCATCCATTTGGATGCTCTTGCTTTATTTTAAACACTAAAGAACATCTGAACAAGTTTGATTCCAAAGCACAGAAAGGTATTATGTTAGGATACTCAAAACGCTCTAAAGGCTACAGAGTATACAACACAGAAACCAAAATTGTGGAAGAATCAATTCATGTCAGCTTTGACGATAAGCTTGACCCTGAAAAGTCAAAGCTAGTTGAAAATTTTGTAGATTTAGAAATCACTCTTGTAGGATCTGAAAAAGCTCTAGAAGCAACTGCCACTCAGAATTCTGAGGAAATTATTTCCCCAGTAATCCCAAAGAAAGCTAAAAGTCGTATCAACGTATCTGAAGAATGAACCTGTCAGAACCAGATCTACCTTCTGGACCTCTGAAGATACTCCTCTGGGACTAGTGTCTCTGATCGAGCCTACGTCGTGTGATGAATCACTTCAAGATAACGACTGGGTTTCAGCCATGCAAGAAGAATTAGATCAATTCACCAAGAATGATGTCTGGGATCTTATTTCCAAGCCCAGAGGCACTCACGTTATTGGAACCAGATGGGTATTCAGAAACAAACTGAATGAGAAAGGAGAAGTCGTCAGAAACAAAGATCGACTGGTAGCTCAAGGTTACAGTCAACAAGAAGGTATTGACTATAATGAAACCTTTGCTCCAGTCGCAAGGTTAGAATCTATTCGTCTTCTTGTATCTTTTGCCATTAAGCATTCTATTAAATTATATCAAATGGATGTCAAGAGCGCATTCCTTAATGGTTATATATCAGAAGAAGTGTATGTCAACCAACCCCCAGGTTTTGAAAACCCAAATTTCCCAGAACATGTTTTCAAACTTAAAAATCCTTATATGGACTTAAACAAGCTCCCAGAGCTTGGTATGAACGGTTAAGTAATTTTCTTCTGGAACACAATTTTATCAGAGGGAAAGTTGACTCCACACTCTTCTGTAAGAACCTTAACAATGATCTCATGATATGCCAGATTTACGTTGATGATATTATTTTTGGTTCTGCTAACGCCTCTGTTTGTCAAGAATTTTCTGAGTTAATGCAGGCAGAATTTGAAATGAGCTTAATGCAAGAACTAAAGTTCTTTCTAGGAATTCAAATTAATCAAACTTCAGAAGTCACATATGTTCATCAAAGCAAATACATTAAAGATGTTCTGAAGAAATTTGACATGGCTGAATGCAACTATGCAAAAACTCCCATGCATCCAATATGCATTCTTGAAAAGGAAGAAGTCAGTAAAAAGGTTTGTCAGAAGCTCTATCGGGGTATGATAGGCTCTCTTCTCTATCTGACTGCTACTCGACCTGATATTCTCTTTAGTGTCTGTCTCTGTGCCAGATTCCAATCAGATCCTAGAGAAACTCACTTAACAACAGTTAAGAGAATTCTCAAATATCTGAAAGGAACTCCTAACCTAGGCCTGATGTATGAGAAAACATCAGAGTATAGACTTTCGGGTTACTGTGATGCAGATTATGCAGGAGATAGACTGGAATGAAAAAGCACATCTGGAAATTGCCAGCTCCTAGGAAATAATCTGATATCCTGGGCCAGCAAAAGACAGTCAACTATCGCTCTATCTACTGCAGAAGCAGAATACATCTCAGCATCACTGTGCACAATTCAGATGCTCTGGATGAAGAATCAGTTAGAAGATCTGCAAATCTTCGAGAGTAACATTCCTATCTTCTGTGATAATACTGCTGCCATTTGTCTAAGTAAGAATCCCATTTTACACTCCAGAGCTAAGCACATTGAAATAAAACATCATTTTATCAGAGACTATGTTCAGAAAGGGATAGTAACATTGAAGTTCATTGATACAGATCATCAATGGGCAGATATCTTTACTAAGCCTTTAGCTGAAGATAGATTTCTTTTTATCTTAGAAAATCTGAACATTCAAAATTGCCCTGAATGAATTGTGCCTCTGAAGATGTAAAATGAGACTCTGACCTAAACAAATGAGCTTCTGCCTCTGACTCTGATACTTCTACCAAGTTAAGAAGATATCTGAGTTAGAAATCTCCAGGAACTATTCGTTTGGTATTCCTGAAGATCAGATAAAGCAAACACGTGGAGTGAATTGCGTCTAACCTTGAAACTTCTAGACAGCTGTCCAGAAGAAATTCAAAGGGCAGACGTTTGAGATCTCCTCGAGCAGTGTGCATACTGTTGGGATTAGTCATTCATTAATGAGCCTTAATCATTTCTCCCCTAAGCGTGCTAACTTGGTTTTTGTGCTAACGCTGTTTTGTGTGTCGTTTTGCATGTGATTTTGTTTAGGGTATTTAAACACTCCTCTCACAATTCACACACTTTTCACTCTCACTCACTCTCAAACCTATTCTCTGAAGCATTTCTGCAAGCAGTTCATCTTCAACTCATCTTCATCAACAATGGATGCTAAAAAACAATCAGTTTTCAACTATTCTCAACAAATGGAATCCAGCACCACAGCCCAAAGCACAAGCATTCCCACTCCAACAGTTACAGGCGTAACCATTACTCCAGTGTACAAGGAACCCCATGTTCTTGTTCGTGAGCCTCATATCAACCTGGCAACTCCCTTTGAGGGACTGGAGGTTTTATGTGAATCACTGGTAGACTTCAACAACATGAAGAGAAATGGAGTAGATCTAACTGAAGGATGAAGGAGTAGACATCTCTGACTTCAGACTAGATGATATGCTAGATTCAGAATCAGACTTCGTCATGTTCAAAAGAGGTCCCTCTTAAAAGAAGTCTTCAAAAGCAAAGAAAGCAAGGCTAGGAGAAACTTCTGAAACAAGATCTCCAGCGCCTCTGCAAGTAACTTCTGGTAAGTCTGCTCCCTCTATTCCCTCTGAACCTCCCGTGGCTTCCTCTACTCCTCTCCCAACACATATCTACACATCCTCTGAAACCCCACCTTCCACAACCAGAACCTCACAACCTCTACCCAAATTTAATCTCGCCCATACATCTCTACCTATATCTGAAGCTGAAGAAATGAACCAAACCACATCCTCTTCCTCAGCCCCAGAATCTCCTCCCTATCTAATCCTCTCCTCTGACCCAGAACCTTCTGACCCCGCCTCTCCCACTCTAGCCCACCTTTATTCCCTAAACCAAAACTCACAACAACCACAACAACCCCCACCTGAACCTGAAGTTACTTCACCACCTCCAGAACAAACAACCAACAACCCTTCTGAAGCTCAACCCTCTGCCATCACCCCTCAAAACAATTCCGCTGAACCTGAACCTCTAACGTTAAACCTAAGCCCTCCAACCTCTCCACCTCAAACCTCTGACCTGATAATTCCCTGCCTACCCTAGAGGAAGCCATAATGCTGTTCGCAGGGGCTTCAGTACAAAAGGTCAAGTCTCTGACCATTAACTCTGGCATCAGTGATGATCCTGACTCTGTAAGGACACACTGGAACAGAGTCATTGGCTGGATGACCTCTGAGGCTTTCAAACTGAAGCACATCTCTGAGCAAGTCAGAAGCGACTTCATCAGAGATGCTGAGGAAAGACTACATGAGAGACTTGCCAGAGAAGCTGAAGAAGAAGCAAGAAGACAAGAAGAAGAGAGAGCCAGACAAGCAGAAATTCAAAGGGCAAGGGAAGCTGAAGCCAAAGCTCTGGCCGATGTTGCTGCTGCTGCTGAAGCTGAAGCACAAGCTGCTGAAGCCGAAGCGAAGGTCGCTGCGGAAGCACAAAATGCTCTGACTCAGGGGGAGTCATCTACAGTTATCCCTCTGGTTCTCAAGACGCTTGAGGAAGTTCAGAAAGACCAGAAGGAACTCCGTGCCAGAATGGATCAACAGGACTCAGTGAACGTCACTATCCAGAGCCTGCTGACTCAACGGCTTCAGAGAATGCCTCCTCCTCCCAACCCTTAGGCACTTAGGATCTTTTGTTTGTTGCCTTGTTTTTCTCTTATTTCTGTTGTTTGTTTATTTGTTTGTTTGTTTTTCTTGCCATTGTCTCTGTTATCTGAATATAATGTTTTTCTTGATTATTTTCGTTAAGTCTTTTTGATTCTGACAAAAAGGGGGAGAAATCAAATATAGCTCTGATGAAAAATTGCCTAATACCTTAAGCACTCTGCAACATACTTTTCTTAAAAATAAATTCATCTAACTTAAGAAATTGCAGAAAGTATCGAAACTTCATTGCTTGGAAGCTCTAGTAAGAACTTCTGAACTCCCTAGCTCATCTCAGGGGGAGCTCCTGAACTGATATTTTTTTGTTTCATCTGCTATTTAAGTTTGTTTTGTCATCATCAAAAAGGGGGAGATTGTAAGAACAAAAATTGTTCTACAACAGATTCCATAATTTTGATGATAACAAAGGATGAAAACCAAAAATGGCACCCTAACGAAAAGTTTCTAAGTGTGCAGGGTTCTAAGGAAAGAAGGAAGAGATCTGATGACATCATCAGATACATAATCATATCAGATACAAATTATTAGAAGGTCAGAAGCATCTGAAGTAGAAGTTCTAACTTTGAGCAAAAACAGCAGAATATCCGAAGCATCTGAAGAAGAAGTGCACTCTAGAAGTTCGGACTCTGAACAACGGTATATCAATTCCAGAAGCTCTCAGCGTTTGGAAAGAAGTTATTCAGGGAGACAAAGTTGTTTTGGCAAGAAACAACAGAAGTTATGGCATTAATTTCTATTCAAGACAAATTATCTGCCATCAATTTCAACGGTCTTTTCACTCCTATATAAAGGACAGCAAACCCCATTGAGAGATGCGCAAGTATACACTGAAACATTCTATCCCTCTCTCTCAATCTTTCACGAGCTTTTGCTCATACGTGAAACATTCTTTTTGCTATCACCATTGTAATATTTGCTTTATCCTAGAAGCACTCTAGATTACAAACTTTGTTTTATCTAAGTTGTTTTATTTCCTCAAGTGACTCTGCGCAGTCTGTATACTTGAGAGGACTAAGAGATTCTTCTCTTAGACGTTGGTTGTAAACTATCTTTCAAGATTAGTGGATTAAGTCCTTGTTGAAGGCGAAATCACCTTGGCCGGGTGGACTGGAGTAGCTTTGTGTTATAAGCGAACCAGAATAAATTCCTTGTGTGGTCTTTATTTTGAAAAAGCGCTTATGTTCCAAAAACAATTCAACCCCCCCCCCCCCTTTCTTGTTTTTCTCACCTTCAACGTATGCATAGGATGCGACATCCTAGCGAGCACGTTTCCCCCTGTCCGAACTACGTCGACTCTGATGTCTATGCCTGATAGACTACGTAGGCTCAGGATGCGATATCCTGCCGAGTTAGTTTCTTTTGTTTTCTGTGTCTCTTTCAGCCAGTGTTTGATGTTTGTTTGAGTAGTTTTAGCAACCTTTATCCTTCCTTTTGTGCGTGGATCCCGTCGAGTACGACGGATGCGTAGGGGTGCTAATACCTTCCCTTCGCATAACCGATTCCCGATCCCATCTCTCTTTGGTCGCGAGACCATGTCTTTTCCAGTTTTACTTCAAGCGTTTCCTTTCCCTCTTTTGGGATAAATAACGCACGGTGGCGGCTCTGTTGTTTTGTTTTCCCGCCGGTTTTTCGCGTGATGCGACAGCTGGCGACTCTGCTGGGGACATAGAGAAGTTGACCTCTTGCTGGTCCATCTTCCCTAAGCAAGTCTCTCCTAGCGCTCTCTAGGTTAGGGTTTGGTTGCTTTTGCTGTTTCATTTATTGCATTCATTTATTTATTGTTTGCATTTATGTGTGCATTGATGTTTGCATTCATTCATATTCATCTGTGCTGGCTGTGCTGTGTTTCTCTGTCGGGGTGGGAGTTACACGAGGTAAAAGGCCCAATACCCAGGCTATGAGTGAAATCTAGGAAATCGAGGAATAGAGTGATTCATGGGAAGCGGGTGGTATTGCGCCACTTAGCGGAACATTGACATCACGAGCAGTTCAGACTCTGATGGGGTATCGTCGTTGCATACTTCGGGTGTGTATATGATGATATTCTATGAAAGGGTTATTTATGTTGCGTTTCTCTCGACCTTACCCTGGCCTAGATGACACCCGTGAGTGGGGAGGGAATGATCATTATTACAGGTACAGTTGGTGACTTTTCGGTGACTTGTTGGTGACTTGTGATCCTGTTGGTGACTCTGGGTTCTTCAGATGACAGTTTATCAGATGATTTTGGGTTTCAGATGAATTGTGGTTCCGAGTTCAAGCCGAAGCTTTGATCCCGTGTTCCGAGATGCACAGCCTACCAGTCTTGTCTGCATCATTTGCATTATAGCATGTTTATTTTCAAAAAAAATAATAAGCAATAAAAAAAGAAGAATTGAAAAAAAAAAAGAGAAAAGAAAAAGAAAAAAAGCTAATCTCTGCATGCATATCATTTCTCATGTACATTCCAGAGTCTATTCACTGATAGAGATGGCAACAGTCCCAGAGTTGAAGCGGAAGACATGTTCCTATAGCTTCCATCGTGAGCCTTTGACGTCTCTAATAGAGCTGAGCAACCATGTGACTAGTGGTAATCAGAAGGGGTTCGTTGATCAGTATGGGGATATTCTAACACTGTTGAAGATGGTAGTTGATCCAGTACCGTTGCAGACTCTTCTTCAGTTCTACGACCCAGAGCTTCGTTGCTTCACTTTTCAGGATTATCAGTTGGCGCCTACTCTCGAGGAGTACTCCATTCTGTTGAATGTTCCGATCCGGTATCAGTTTCCTTTCTTGGACGTGCCTAAGAAGGTTGATTTCATAGTTGTTGCTAGAGCTCTCCATGTGGGTATCAAGGAAGTCAGTGATAGTTGGAAGTCTAGTGGGGATGTTGTGGGTTTGCCTTTGAAGTGCTTGTTGAGGATTGCTAGAGAAGAACCAGAGAAGGGGAATTGGGAAGCTTTTCATGCTCAGTTAGCCATCATGATCTATGGGATTGTCTTGTTCCCGAGTATGCCCAACTTTGTGGATTATGCTGCAGTCATCATTTTTCTTGGAGGAAATCCGGTTCCTACTCTGTTAGCTGACACTTATTATGCTATCCACAGTAGGCATGGTAAGGGTGGAGCTATCAGATGTTGTCTTCCACTTTTGCTTAGATGGTTCATGTCTCTCCTGCCAGTCAGTGGACCTTTTGTGGATGCTCAGAGCACTCATAAGTGGACTCAGAGGGTTATGTCTCTTACTTCATATGACATCAGATGGCAGTCTTACCGGATGGATGTGCGAGATGTCATTATGAGTTGTGGAGAGTTCCGGAATGTGCCACTTGTAGGGACCAAGGGTTGCATCAATTACAACTCGGTTCTTTCTCTTTGCCAGTTAGGGTTCGTGATGAATGGAAGACCAATGACTATGCTGCCGGTGGGCGTGCCTGTTCATGAGAATGTTAATGCTGCTGCTCCCGCCAATGACTATGCTGTGGGTGAAGAGTTAAGGGGGATTAGAATCAACGGACAGCCTCTTGCTGCAGAGACTGTCAATGCCAGAGCTACCCGGGCTCCCGCTCGTCATCCTGCTCCGATTGTTGATAGACAAGACGATATGTTCACACTGCTGAGTGAAGATGAGGAGGTGTATGGAAGAGTTAAGGATAGGGACCGTAAGGTGGATGCCCTTGCTGAGAAGATAAGAGCTATGGAATGTAAGAACTCCTTGGGTTTCGATGTGACCAACATGGGCCTAGTGGAAGGTTTGAGGAGTCTTTACAAATTCAAAGCACCCTCTTTTGACAAGTACAACGGTACTTCTTGACCTCGCACCCACGTGCAGGCTTATTATCGGAAAATCTCTGCTTACACCGATGACGAAAAAATGTGGATGTATTTCTTCCAGGATAGCTTATCTGGAGCTTCCTTGGATTGGTACATGGAACTGAAGAGAGATTCTATCCGCTGTTGGAGAGACCTGGGTGAGGCCTTCTTGAGGCAGTACAAACACAATATGGACATGGCGCCTAGCCGGACTCAGCTACAGAGTCTTTGTCATAAATCTGGAGAGAGCTTCAAGGAGTACGCCCAGAGGTGGCGTGAACTGGCTGCTAGAGTACAACCCCCTATGCTGGAGAGGGAGTTAACTGACATGTTCATTGGCACATTACAAGGTGTTTTCATGGACTAGATGGGAAGCTTCCCATTCGGTAGTTTTTCGGATGTGGTTATATGCGGGGAGAGGACTGAGAGCTTGAACAAGGCTGGTAAAATTCAAGATGTTAGGTCCTCGTCGTCTAAGAAACCTTTTGCTGGGGCACCTCGTCGGAGAGAGGGTGAAGCTAGTGCTGTACAACATGGCAGAAGAGTTGTCAATAGAAATCAATATCGTCAGGTTGCTGCTGTAACCATTCCAGCACCTCAACAACGTCAACAACCGCAACAACAGAGGGTTCAACAACAAATGCCACAACAACAACAACAACAACAACGTCCGTATCATCCGAGGCAGAGGATGCCTGATCGACGTTTTGACCCATTGCCAATGACCTACGCTGAGTTGCTACCTGGGTTGCTCAGACTAGGGTTTGTTGAATTGAGGACCATGGCTCCGTTGACAAAAATACCACCTGGGCATGATGCCAACGTGCGTTGTGATTTCCACTCTAGTGCGCCGGGGCACCACATCGAGAACTGCAGGGCTTTTCATCATAAAGTCCAAGACCCAATTGATGCTAAAACTATCAATTTTGCTCCTGTGCCGAATGTTGTAAATAACCCTATGCCACCGCATGGTGCTCACCGAGTGAACAGTATCGAGGGGGCAGAGGCTGAAGACTTGGTTGTTAGCATTGATGACGTTCAGACTTCTTTGCTAGTTGTAAAGGGCCGTTTGCTGAGTGGGGGTGTCTACCCGGGCTGTGATCAGAATTGTGTTGACTGTGCTGAATCTGAGAATGGTTGTGATCGGTTAAGGGCTGGTGTCCAGAGTTTGATGGATGAGGGCTGTTTACAATTCAGTCGGGCTGTTAGAGATCGTGGGGCAGTGTCAACTGTCACTATCTACTTTAAGTCGTCTGAAGGACGTGGCCAGAGGGTTAGTGCGCCTGCAACTAGTGATACGCCTGTTACCATTTCTGCACCTGTAACCGCCAGTAATCCGACTACAATCGTTGCGCTAGTTAGAAGGGATGTTGATAGTAGGGTTGTTCCGTGGAGATATGATAACGCCTACCGCAGCAATAGAAGGGCTGAGAATCAGGTCAGGCCAGTAAGTCAAGCGCCTGTGACAATTGGTGTGCCCAGTAGAACTCATGTGGTTGTGAGTCCAGTTGTGGACAATGTTGGTGGACCAGGAGGATTTATTAGAAGTGGACGCCTGTTTGCTCCACAACCTTTAAGAGACAACAATGCCGAGGCTCTCGCCAAGGCGAAAGGCAAACAGGCTGTCGTTGATGAGGAACCGACTCAGAAGGAGGTGCCTGAGGGTTCATTCGAGAAGGATGTGGAGGAGTTCATGAAGATAATTAAGAAGAGTGACTACAAAATTTTAGATCAACTGAATCAGACTCCGTCCAAAATTTCAATCCTCTCTTTGCTGCTGTGCTCTGAGGCACATCGTAACGCCTTGTTGAAGATGCTGAATCTAGCTTACGTACCTCAGGAGATTTCTGTCAACCAACTGGAAGGGGTTATTGCCAACGTGAGCACCAGGCATGGTTTGGGGTTCACAGACCTGGATTTGACGCCTGAGGGACGTAATCATAACAAGGTCTTGCATATCACCATGGAGTGCAAGGGTGTTGTTTTGTCTCAGTGTTGGTAGACACAGGCTCGTCGCTGAATGTGTTGCCCAAGCAAATTTTGAAGAACATAGCTGTTGAAGGGGTTGTGCTTACTCCGAGTGACCTGATTGTTCGTGCTTTCGACGGATCCAAACGTTCTGTGTTTGGCGAAGTTACCTTGCCAGTGAAGATAGGTCCGGAGGTCTTTGACATCATCTTCTATGTTATGGACATTCAGCCCGCTTACAGTTGTTTGTTGGGGCGTCCGTGGATTCATGCAGCAGGGGCAGTTTCGTCGACTCTCCACCAAAAGTTGAAATATGTCTGGAACGGTCAGATTGTGACCGTGTGCGGTGAAGAAGATATTCTGGCGAGTCACCTATCCTCATTCAAATATGTAGAGGTGGATGGCGAGATCCACGAAACCTTATGCCAGGCATTTGAAACTGTTGCTCTTGAGAGGGTGGCTTTTGCTTATCAGAAAAAGCCGGGTGCTTCGATCGCGTCATATAAGCAGGCCAAGGAGGTTGTTGACTCTGGAAAAGCTGAAGGCTGGGGCAAGATGGTGGATTTGCCTATCAAAGAGGATAAATTCGGTATTGGCTATCAACCTCTGTAAGCGGAGAAGGGTGTACAAGCAGGTCTGAGTACCTTTACCAGCACTGGGCTGATGAATCATGGTGACGTCTTTGCGGTCGGTAGTGAAGATGGTGACAGTGATTGTGATCTCAACAAATGGGTTCGCCCGTGTGCACCAGGGGAGATGATCAACAATTGGACGGCAGAAGATGTGGTTCGAGTTACTCTTCAAACAGAGTAATTTTCTTTTGTTTTTTCATTATGCACAAAACCCTACATTCTGCCCAAGGCGTAGTGGTTCATTGTAGGGCCTCATCATGTTTTTTCAATGATATCATTAATAAAGGACGTTTTGCAAACAATTTTGTGATCCCTGTCTTTCTATTTTTGTTTTCATTTTTCAACAATATAAAATAAAAATGGCAATGTTTTTGTTTTTTTTGTTACTTTCTTTAACTCTTTTTTCTAAAACAAAGCATTAAAACATGCAGAAGTGATCTCACGGAATCCACTATGAACAGTTATGTTATGGCTCAGTATGATTTCAATAATCCCATCTACCAAGCTGAAGAGGAGAGTGAGGAAGACAGTGAACTCCCTAAAGAATTGGTCAGATTGTTGAAACAAGAGGAAAGGGTCATCCTACCTCATCAGGAGGAGTTGGAGATTATGAATCTTGGTACTAAGGACGCCAGAAGAGATATTAAGATCGGGGCTGCTTTGAAAGAAGATGTCAAGAGCAGGCTGATTGGGATGCTGAGAGAGTATGTGGAGATATTCGCCTGGTCGTATCAAGATATGCCTGGGTTAGATACCGATATCGTGGTGCATAGACTACCTCTCAGAGAAGATTGTCCTTCAGTCAAGCAGAAGCTTCAGAGAACGAGTCCTGATATGGCTGTTAAGATCAAGGAAGAGGTTCATAAGCAGTTTGATACAGGTTTCTTGTCAGTGACAACTTATCCCCTGTGGGTGGCCAACATCGTTCCCGTGCCGAAGAAGGATGGCAAAGTCAGAATGTATGTCGATTACCGGGATTTCAACAGGGCGAGTCCGAAAGATGATTTCCCATTACCTCACATTGATGTATTGGTTGATAATACGACTCAATCCTCGGTATTCTCTTTCATGGACGGTTTCTCGGGCTATAATCAGATTAAGATGGCGCCAGAGGACATGGAAAAGACGACATTCATTACACCTTGGGGCACGTTCTGCTATAAGGTAATGCCATTTGGGCTGAAGAATGCCGGTGCTACCTATCAGAGGGCTATGACGACTCTCTTTCATGACATGATGCACAAAGAGATTGAAGTGTACGTGGATGATATGATTGCAAAGTCGCAAACAGAAGAGGAGCACTTGGTTAATTTGCAAAAGTTGTTTGATAGACTGAGAAAGTTCAAACTGAGGCTGAATTCGAACAAGTGTACGTTTGGCGTGAGATCTGGGAAGCTGTTAGGCTTCATTGTCAGTGAGAAAGGGATTGAGGTTGATCCAGCTAAAGTCAAAGCTATTCAAGAGATGCCTGAACCGAAAATAGAGAAGCAGGTTCGTGGGTTTTTAGGAAGATTGAACTACATTGCACGGTTTGTATCTCACCTAACTGCCACGTATGAACCAATATTCCAATTGCTAAGAAAGAATCAAGCAATTAGGTGGCATGATGATTGTCAGAAAGCTTTTGACAAGATAAAAGAGTATTTACAGAAACCTCCAATCCTGATTCCTCCAGTTCCTGGGAGACCTCTAATAATGTACCTATCAGTAACCGAGAATTTGATGGGGTGTGTATTGGGACAGCATGACGAGTCTGGTCGAAAAGAGCATGCCATATACTATCTTAGCAAAAAGTTTACCAACTGTGAAATCAAATATTCACAGCTTGAGAAAACTTGTTGTGCTTTGGCCTGGGCTGCTCGCCGACTGAGGCAGTATATGTTGAACCATACTACCTTGTTGATTTCTAAGATGGATCCAGTGAAATACATCTTTGAGAAGCCGGCTCTCACCGGACGTGTTGCCTGTTGGCAGATGATTTTAACTGAGTATGATATCCAGTACACGTCACAGAAGGCCATCAAAGGTAGTGTCCTGTCAGACTATCTCGCCGAGCAACCAATCGATGATTATCAGCCGATGATGTTTGAATTCCCTGATGAAGACATCATGTATCTGAAGATGAAAGATTGTGAAGAGCCTCTTGTCGAGGAAGGACCGGATCCTGATGACAAGTGGACACTGATGTTTGATGGGGCTGTGAATGTGAATGGTAACGGTGTTGGTGCGGTGCTGATCAATCCTAAAGGTGCTCATATACCTTTTTCTGCCAGACTGACTTTTGATGTCACCAACAATGAAGCTGAGTATGAGGCTTGTATCTTGGGGATAGAAGAAGCCATTGATATGAGGATCAAAACTCTTGACATTTATGGAGATTCTGCTCTAGTGATCAACCAGGTCAATGGAGATTGGAATATGAACCAGCCGCATTTGATTCCTTATAGAGATTACACCAGAAGAATACTGACGTTCTTCAAGAAGGTGAAGTTGTATCATGTCCCCCGGGATGAGAATCAGATGGCTGATGCCTTGGCTACTTTGTCTTCTATGATCAAAGTTCATTGGTGGAATCATGTGCCACATGTTGCGGTGAATCGACTCGAGAGGCCTGCGTATGTGTTTGCAGCCGAGTCTGTTGTTGATGAGAAGCCGTGGTACTATGACATCAAAAACATCCTCAAAAGTCAGGAGTATCCTGACGGTGCGTCAAAGAATGACAACAAAACCCTGATAAGGCTAACTGGAAGCTTTTATTTGAATCAGGATGATGTGATGTACAAGAGAAACTTTGACATGGTTCTGCTCAGATGCGTGGATAGACACGAAGCAGACCTGTTGATGCAAGAAGTGCATGAAGGTTCGTTTGGTACCCATGCTGGTGGTCATGCAATGTCCAAGAAATTGTTGAGAGCCGGTTATTACTGGATGACTATGGAATCCGATTGTTTCAAGTACGCTCGGAAGTGCCATAAGTGTCAAATCTATGCTGATAAGGTGCATGTACCACCAAGCCCTCTGAATGTCATGAATTCGCCTTGGCCGTTTGCCATGTGGGGCATTGATATGATTGGGAAGATTGAGCCTACTGCTTCTAATGGACATCGCTTCATCCTGGTTGCGATTGATTACTTCACTAAGTGGGTGGAAGCAACTTCCTATGCTAATGTTACCAAACAAGTGGTTGCCCGGTTCATTAAGAAGGAAATCATTTGTCGTTATGGAGTTCCTGAGAGAATCATCACTAATAATGGTTCGAATCTCAATAACAAGATGATGAAAGAGCTTTGTAGAGATTTCAAGATTGAACATCACAATTCTTCTCCTTACAGACCGAAGATGAATGGTGTTGTAGAGGCGGCAAATAAGAATATCAAGAAGATTGTGCAGAAGATGGTCGTAACGCACAAGGATTGGCATGAGATGCTGCCTTTCGCTTTGCATGGGTACCGTAACTCAGTACGAACATCGACCGGGGCAACCCCGTACTCCCTTGTGTATGGTATGGAAGCTATCCTACCAGTTGAAGTGGAGATTCCTTCTTTGAGAGTCCTGTTAGATGTCAAGTTGGACGAAGCCGAGTGGATTCGAACAAGATTTAACGAGTTAAGCCTTATCGAAGAGAGACGGCTAGCAGCTGTGTGCCATGGGCAGTTGTATCAGAGAAGGATGAAGAGAGCCTTTGATCAGAAAGTGCGTCCTCGAAGCTATCAAACTGGTGATCTAGTTTTGAAGAGGATCCTTCCTCCCGGTACAAATAACAGGGGCAAGTGGACTCCTAATTATGAAGGTCCATATGTTGTGAAGAAAGTCTTCTTCGGTGGAGCCTTGATGCTTACAACTATGGATGGTGAAGATTTTCCGTCCCCTGTTAACTCAGATGTAGTCAAAAAATACTTCGCGTAAATTGACCCGCTGGACAAAAAGAATAAAAGAGTCCAGGCAAAAAAGGGCATCCCGGCGAACCAAAAAAACAGAAAGAAAAGGTTCGGGCAAAAATTAGGGATAAAAATGAAAAGAATTTGTACACCCGGTAAGTCGAAAACCCGCAAGGGCGGCTTAGGCAAAAATGGGTATCCCGGTGGATCGAAAACCCGAAAGGGCGATCCAGCCAAAAGAGGGATTAAAGCGAAGACTACAGTCTGAGTTATATGTACTTCATCACACTTCGTCGTCTGCCATCTCGAAAGATGTGGTCGGTTCAATCATTCTTCTCAGAAAGCAAGGGATTTGGGAGGAAAACTGATGATCTGTGAGTTATAACAGAATTGGGAAATAGTGGATGCCGTGTTCACATTGCCATTAGGATAGATTTTTTCCTTTTGTCCGCAATTACCTCTTTCTAGGAATTGCTTCCCAATGTATTCGCCTTTTCAGGCACGTTTTCAATCAATAAAAGTCGTTATTCAGATAAATAGCTCTCTTGTTTTTATTTTTACTGTTTTGTTTGCAAAAACGTCCGAATTTTTGATAAACATTGCGTATAAAAGCATGAAGGCTAAACAATAACGTGCAGAAAGATAAAACATTTGAAAATCATTTTGAATATTGAGGACACTGGAGCGCATCTTGTCCATGCAACCCCTGGGGCATGTTTGGTGTGCTGTTTTGCAGGTTGTCATCTGTGAGGATGTTTCCCCAGCAGGTTTTCCCTAGTTGAGCTCCCAGCTGAGTTCGAAGATGGATTATCCCCACTGAGTTGGAAGGATGTTGTATCCCCAGCAGAGGTGTCAGGGGAGTGTTATTCCCTGGCAGTCTGTTTGAAGTACTGCCATCCCCGGCATGGTCGTGAGTGCCTTTCCCTGGCAGAGTTGTGGATGTCTATCTCCAGCGTGGTCTGGTATATTACTGTCCCCACCAGAGTTGTTGCATTTCCTCAGCACAGTGTTGGATGCCTGTCCCCGTCAGGTTGTGAAGTTTTTCCCTAGCAGATCTCTCGAGCAGAGGATTTGTGTTGATGGTTTTCCCCAGCAGGTTCCCCGAGTGGATCAGGTTCGGTGAAAATCATCTCCAGCAGAGGTTATCCTACATATGGATTGGCAACTCTTCCCAGTGAAGTCGCCTTGGTTATTCCCCAGCGAGTTCGCATTGGTTGTTTCCCCAAGCAGAGTCCCCGAGTGGATTGGGATCCTTTCCCCAGCAGCAGTTTTATTTCTCCAGCATGAGTGAGAAGTCGGCGCTCTCCCCGCAGAGTATTCCTCAGTCAGAGTCTCCCCATAGAGTTGGAGTATCTGATCAGTTGGCTCCCCAGCGGAGTTTTCATCATTTTGCACTTGGCATATAGTGATCATTGCATCCTCAAATCTCGTAGCATTTCCATTCAATATGGAGCATTACGCCATGGAAAAATTCAAACATATGCATGCATGTGTTGACCCAATCAGACCATATCCCCGGCAGAGGCGGATCATTGTTCAACATCTGTACAGCACGTTTGCTACAGTCGCTCCTGACGGCGTTCAGGATTGATACTTCCCTAGAGAGGTTTATTTCCTCATCCTTTGGTGAAAGGAAAGCCTGATTCTCCCCAGTGAGATCCCCAGCAAGTGTTTAGCCTTGCCCTGATGTAGATGTCATCCTGTCATGTCAGCACCCGCGTGTGTTATTTCTTTGGTATCGGTAAACACCATTCTTTCTGTGTCGATAAACATCGAGTCATTTCCCAGTCATTCGTTAATGTCTGGTCATCTTTCTTTGGTGTCGGTAAACACCATCCTTCAGTGTCGGTAAACATCGAGTCCTACCCAGTCATCGGTTAATGTCTGGTCTTCTTTTGATGTCGGTAAACATCATCTTTCGATGTTCGTAATACCCTTATTTCTCCCCAGAGGGGTCACCTCTCTGTTGGTGTCGATAAACGTTGAGTTTTTCCTATGCGTCCGTTGACGTATAGTTGCTTGTTCCCCACAGATCATTTGTTAATGCCTGTTGATTCCCCAAGATTCACTTCTCCGTTGGTGTCGATAAACGTTGAGTTTTTCCCAGTCGTCTGTTGACGTTTGGTTGAGTTATGTTTTCCTATACGTCCGTTGGCGTATAATGATCTTCCCCTCAGAATCACCTCTCCGTTGGTGTCGGTAAACGATGAGTTTTTCCTATGCGTCCGTTGGCGTATAGTGATCTTCCCCTCAGAATCACCTCTCCGTTGGTGTCGGTAAACGATGAGTTTTTCCTATGCGTCCGTTGACGGGTAGTTGTTCTCCATAGAGTCACCTCTCCGTTGGTGTTGGTAAACGATGAGTGTTTCCCGATCGTCCGTTGACGTTTGTTTGTGTTAACCTTTTCCCCAAGATTCACCTCTCCGTTGGTGTCGATAAACGTTGAGTTTTTGCCTAGTCGTCCGTTGACGTCAGGTCGAGTCTTCCCATTCATCCGTTGATGTCTGGTCACCTTTCTCCGTTGGTGTCGATAAACGCCGAGCTTCTCCCGTTCGTCCGTTGACGTCTGGTCGAGTCTTCCCATTCATCCATTGATGTCTGGTCACCTTTCTCCGTTGGTGTCGATAAACGTCGAGCTTCTCCCGTTCGTCTGTTGACGTCTGGTCGAGTCTTCCCCAGTCATTCATTAATGTCTGGTCACCTCTCCGTTGGTTTCGATAAACGTTGAGTTTTTCCCATTCGTCCGTTGATGTATGGTTGTTTCCCCACAGGTCATCTGTTGATGTCTGCTTACCTCTCCGTTGGTTTCGATAAACGTCGAGTTTTTCCCGACCGTCCGTTGACGTCTATTTGTATCCTCCCCAGTAGAGTTCACCTCTCTGTTGGTTTCGATAAACGTCGAGTTTTTCCTATTCGTCTGTTGACGAATAGTTGTATCTCAGTCTTCCCAGTCATTCATTAATGTCTGTTTACCTCTCCGTTGGTTTCGATAAACGTCGAGTTTTTCCTAGTCGTCCGTTGGCGTGTAGTGGTGATTCTCTTTCCCATTCATCCGTTGATGTCTGGTCACCTCTCTCCGTTGGTGTCGATAAACGTCGAGCTTCTCCCGTTCGTCCGTTGACGTCTGGTTGAGTCTTTCCCCAATCATTCATTAATGTCTGGTTACCTCTCCGTTGGTTTCGATAAACGTTGAGTTTTTCCTAGTCGTCCGCTGACATCTAGTTGTGATTTCTGTTCTCATGTGTAGCACCTCAAATTTGCACCTATCATTGTACATACATTCTCATATTAGGTCATAACATTAACATGGTCCACTGCATAGCATTTCATTGTCCCTTTGCCTCAAGTGCAAGATCATCAGTCAGATTAGGTCAAACTGATCAGGAGATCAGTCAGTCAAGCAAGCAAGTACAATTTTCATTGAGCCAAGGCCCTAGGGTTGGTCCAACATGTTCACATGACCTAGGGGTCCTTTGGAAGTGGTTTGGTCAAAGATTGGATGTTCAAAAGTCATCAGTCAATGCACAGTTTACTAGAAACCCTAAAAAGTCAACCTTGGTCAACTGGGCTTGATTTTATGGATTTCAAGGTGGGATTTGGTTTGATAGGGTTCCTTCATGTCCATATAGGCCTCATATAACATGTCAAACATCATCATGGAAGAATTTGAAGCCAGACAAGAAATTTCCAAAAATAGAAAGTTGACCTGTAATTGAAATTTGCCAAAAATGGAAAGTCTTGATCCTCAAACTTACATCATGATACAAGCTTCAAATGAATTTTTGCCCAACATGAAAGTTAAAGATATTGTTCTCCCATTTCCAAAAAGTCCAAGAATACTCAATTCCCATGTATGGTTGGCAAGTTATAATCAAATCATTCTCAAAAAATTTTGAACTTCAAAAGGCCATATCTCTCAAACCATTTGGCCAAATTGGGTGGGGTTTTTTGCAACAAGCCATATTTGATCCCCTCTTTCCAAATATGTCATCATCATTCACCAAAACATCACCAATCAAAATGGCATTTTTGGAATGGCATGAATTAATTTCAAGTGTGGTACAAAAATGAACTTTTGAATTAAACACTTCCAACCAATCCTACCAATTAAAAAGGGTCTGAAATGATATTTTGAACATGTCCAAAGCCCAATTTCGCAGCCATGGCTCTTGCACCTCACCATGTGTGTGAAAATCATTAATTAGCAAAAACATGTCATTTTACAAATTTGGATTACCACAGAACTAAACACACTTAACCAATCATAAACAGCACATATAAAGATCATTTTCTTTCTGAAGCAACCCTAGCAGCCTCATTACACAAACAGAAAAGCACTTGCTCTCAAAAAACCATTTTCATCATTCTTCAAAAGTTCTGCTGAAACCCTCGAAGGAGCTCGAGTTTTGTTGATTGTGTTCATCATATACCATCACTTTGAAGCATTTTTCAGCTTGGTTTTCCCACTGTAAGCAAAGCACACGACTGTTCCATTAGAGCTCTCTCACATGGCAGATCTGGATTGCATCCATTCCAAGCATTGCTGAGCTAGAACCCTTCAACCATTCATCACTACCAACTACAAGGAGCATCTGTTTTGATCTTTGGAGGCCAAACAACCATTGTAGCTCAACTGCACTTCAATCTTGGTCAGTTTTCGAATCTCCAATTTCTTAAAACCATGCTATGCTTTAGCTAGGTCTTGTTGTGCTGGTCATTTTGGAACTTGAATCATTGAAAATGGTTGGCTATTCTGAAAGTTATGCTGATTTAAAGATTGATGTTGAAATTTGTTTTTGCATGATTCATGTTGTTTAGTTTGATTTAATGAAAATGGAGTTTGGATTATGAATGTGTGTTGTTTGCTGGTTATATTGGTATGTTCAATTTGAATTTCCGGGCACAAATTATTTTTCGAGTTGGATGATGAAGATGAATGCCTTGCTGTAACATAAACCCTAATCTGCGTTTTTTCCAGAAAATGTATGGAACGTGTTTTGCATGGGCAGTTCACTGTTCCATTCCATTAGCCAATCACAACATTTCATTCCCATGTCCCAAACGCCGTGTTTTGTTAATGTTCCCATATAATTACAAGTATGACACTCTGTGACCAATTAACCACTAAATAATGTTTATTTCATTTATTTCTTCAATTTTCATTTCAATTTTGTGCTCACCTTACAAAAATCATATCTCACTCATTGCTAATCCAAATTTAATGGGATTTTTTGAATTTTGTTTATCTGGATCTCTAGTTTTTAATCATGATTTTTCCTGAATTTTTGGATGATTGGATTTTAATTGGTGCTAGGGTTTGTGACATGTGCTCATATTTTGTACACTTTGCCAAAACATTTGTGAAATGATGATACTTTACCCAATGGCTTCCAAATGTTTTGTGCATAAACTAGACACATTCATGGTGATTTTGGTATAGGGTTTATGAATTTATCATCTCTGGTCTTTGAGTTATGATTTTCTGAAGTAGGGTGTGACAATTTGTGTCATACCATTGATGTGCAACTTGATGATTTTCAATACCATGCCTCTTGACCTCAAATTGCTTTGAATTTTTGCATGAATGGACTCTTGAATGTCTAGTTTACATGTGATTTTTCTTGGAATTGTTTGTGGCATTTCCTAATTGTTTGAGATTTTTGTCCCCTGTTTGGTCATATGTTGACTTTTTGTGACACATGCTCCCATTTCATTTGTGAAATCCTCATACTTTATTGGATGGCCATGAAATTTGATATGTGATTAGTAGACATCTTAAGCTTTGCCATGGTTTTAATCCCATTCATTTCTCATATGCTATCACTGATTTATGTTTTTTGCAAGTTGATGCATGTTTGGTTGACTTCTTTGAACATGTTTAGAATTGCCTTGCCTTTCTGATTTTCATTGACCACCTTCTACTTGTCCAAATAAGTTGAAATTTGACATGCATATCATGCTATGGATTATGTCTGACCATGATTTATTTGATGATTTTTGGAAATGTTTGAGATTGGTTTTGAATTAAGTCTTGCTGTTGACTTCTATGAGCTTCCATATGCCATGCTTTGACTTCTTTTGCTTATAAAATGACGATGATGATTGATATGAATGTGAACCCAATTGAGTTTGTTTCTTGATTGTTTGAATATGATTTTGATTGGATTTCATTTGCTGTTTTGACTTTCTCATCCCCTTTTGACCCTAGGCTTGCCCTAGTGGTCCTGTTACTCATGTTTGAGCTCATTTTTTCAGGTTAAGCAACAATTACCCAATGAGACCAATACAAATTGATTGAGTGTGCTTGTTTATCATGACTAATCTATTTGTTTTGTAGGTTGCTTGGCTCACATGCCTTGAACCTTGTGCATTGCACATTTATCTGCTTGTGTTGACTGTTAACCTCTGTTTCATTTTGATTTAACTTTGACTTATGTACTAATGTTGTCTGACTGGTTTCAGGTACTTTTAGTTGCTTTTAGTTCCTTGTGAACTTTGCTTTGCTTTGCTTAAGAGCAATTTGCATTGAGGTATAACTTCTTTACTTCATGTAGTCTGGAAGACCTGGCCTGTTACTTGGCCAGGCACCTGCCTGAAGTCCTCCTTAAGAGGCAATGTTTGTGAATGTTTAAAATTGTCCTTGTACATATTCAAAGACCTCCTAAGTGAAGAGGCAATTGGCAGAACCCAAGGGATATGCAATCTATCCCCTGCTATTCTGTGTGTCACTCACCTTGCTCACACTACCTGTGTTGATGCATAGTGAGTAAAAACCCAAGATCTATAGAGTCTAACTTGTGGAGAGAGTTCCTACTTTCTGGACTCCCACACCTTCTATTGTTCAAACGCTCTCCCTGACCAGGGATAAGAGCAATGAGGCACACCCCTCATCTCCTTTCATCTGCTTCACCTTAGCCCCTCAATGGCAAGGTTAAGAGCACTACTACCCAGTTCCAGAGGTTTGTTTGTTGAGGTTGATATGACCCCTCGACTAAAACCTAGCCTTGATGTTTGAGCCCCTTGTTGGTGTGTTTATTTTATGTTGTATGTGCTTGTGTGGTGTGATTGTATCCCCTAGGTTTGTTAGACTCCGCGTAGTCTTGTTTGCATGTCAATTAAGGTAGCACGGTTCCTTCGTATAGGACTTCCTTTCTTGCTTGAGCTTTCCTAAAACACAAACAAACATTATCCCCTCTTAAGGATACGTTAACTCCTTCTACTACAGGTGAGTAAGTCTCCAAAGGTCGAGCATCAGGTAGATTGCGCAGAGACGTTGTCCACTTAAAAAACACAAACCAACGGGAATAGTTTAGCCGAACTACGTCGCCCTGATCCTCATACCAGATGAGGTACGTAGGCAGGAGATGAGCAGATCTCTCCGGGCGCCTGTGTCTTTGTTTTGTGTTGTTGTGTGCTTGGAAGCTGATGTAAGTCCATCGAGTGGCGTTCGGGTTCCAGTGTGGGTTTGTTTGGTTCGGATGCTGATGTAAGTCCAACGATTGGCATTCGGGCTCCACGTTTGCCTTTGCCTGTGTTTGTTTGTTAGCGTGTCAGCCGAGCTACGAATGCTCTGATTCTCCTTTGTCCAAAGGAGATACGTATGCATAGGATGCGACATCCTAGCGAGCATGTGTCGTTTCCCCAGTCCGAACTACTTGGACTCTGATGTCTATGCTTGATAGACTAAGTAGGCCCAGGATGCGATATCCTGCCGAGTCAGTTTCAGTCTTGTTTTCTTGTGTCTCTTTCAGCCAGTGTGTGTGTGTGTGAGCAGTGTTTTAGCAACCATTTTCCTTCCTATTGTGCGTGGATCCCGTCGAGCACGACGGATGCGTAGGGGTGCTAATACCTTCCCTTCGCATAACTGACTCCCGATCCCATTCTCTTTGGTCGCGAGACCATGTTCTTTCCTAGGTTTACTCTGAGCGTTTCCTTTCCCTCTTTTGGGATAAATAACGCACGGTGGCGGCTCTGTTGTTCTTGTTTTCCCGCCGGTTTTTCGCGTAATGCGACAGCTGGCGACTCTGCTGGGGATATATGGAGAAGTTGACCTATGCTGGTCCATCTTCCCTGAGCGAGTCTCTCCTAGCGCTCTCTAGGTTAGGGCTTTGGTTGCTTTGTGTTGTTATTTATTGCATTCATTTGTATATATGTGCATTTATTGTTTGCATTTATTATGTGCATTAATGTTTGCATTCATTCATATTCATCTGCTGTGCTGGTTGTGTTTCTCTGATTGGGGGTGGGGGTTACTCGAGGTAAAAGGCCCAATACCCAGGCTATGAGTGAAATCTAGGAAACCTAGGAATAGAGTGATTCATGGGAAGCGGGTGGTGTACGCCACTTAGCGGAACATTGATATCACGAGCAGTTCAGACCCTGGTGGGATATTATCGGTGCATACATCGGGTGTGCACAGGATGATATTCTGCGAAAGGTTATTTATGTTGCGTTTCTCTCGACTTTACCCTGGCCTAGATGACACCCGTGAGTGGGGGGGATTGATCATTTTAACAGGTACAGTTGGTGACTCCCGGTACTGATGGTGACTATGAATTCTGGACATTTGTTTCTGGACGCCGGAGGTTTGACCCTGGTATTGATCAGAGGGTTCCGTTTATTTCGGATCCCTGGGCTGAATTTGAGGGTACTCGTTCAGATGATGATTTGGTTTCTAAGAATGGGTTCAGATGCCAGTTGATCAGATTGACTTTGGGTTTCAGATGTTTGTGGTTCAAGAGTTCAAGCCGAAGCTTTGACCCTGTGCCTTGAGACGCACAGCTTGACCAGTCATGTTGCATCATTTGCATCATAGCATGTTTATTTTCAAAAAAAATAATAATGCATGAAAAAAAAAGAAAAAAGTTAACTCGCATACGCATATCCTTTATCAGGATCATTCATGACAAAATAGTACCCATATCATGCATATCATGCACATCCTTGCATTGCAGACATGCTTGGGAGAGACTTCTCACTTTGGTTCCTGACTGAGACAGGATAGCTGATCGAAGACCGCATCGGTACTCAACCAGACTCAATCATCAGGGGATTATGGATCAGGTTCAGACAGAGTTGGCTGAGATGAGGGCAAACATGGCCCAGTTCATGACAATGATGCAAGGAGTTGTTCAGGGGCAAGAGGAGCTGCGTGCCTTAGCCCAGAGACTGGAAGCCGTGATTCCACCAGTCCACCGTGCTTCACCAGTGGGTGTACCCGTTCATGAGAATGCTGATGTCACTATTCTCGTCAATGATTATGCCGTGGGTGATGAATTGAAGGGGATCAGAATCAGTGAACAGCCTCTTGCTGCAGAGACTGTTAATGTCAGAGCAACCCGCGCTCCGGTTCGCCATCCTGGCTCTTCAAGTTCTTCCGGTTCTAAGAAGCCATCCTCTGGGGCACCCAAAAGGGGAGAGATTGAAACAAATGATGTGCACCGACGGAGGAGTGTGAACAGAGGACAGTATCGTCAGGCTGTTGGCGTGACTATTCCAGCAACTCAACCTCAACAACAGCAGAGAAGGCCAACTCAGCAATATCAGCAACATCGTCCTCAGCAGCAGGCTTCCCAGCCTCACAATGGTAATTAAGCTAATACGAGTAATGAGAGGAAAAAGATCATTTTTGATCCGATCCCTATGTCATACACAGAGCTGTATCCTTCTTTGATAGAGCGGAACTTGATTACTCCCAGAGACCCGCCGGCTATACCCGTCAACCCTCGGTGGTGGTATAGGCCTGAACAGCATTGCGTGTATCATTCGGGCGCTCCTGGTCATGATGTGGATAGTTGCTTTCAGTTGAAGATGAAGGTTCAAGACCTCGTGAAGTCAGGTATTCTAAACTTTGAAGACTTGGATCCCCGTGTTAATCAAGCTTGAAGATAACAAGTCCTGGGCTGGCGCCGACTTTTCTTCAGAGGGGTTGTTCAAAAGCAGAAGATGTTGATGCAAAGGATATTGACAGTTGTCATCCCTGGTGGGATCTATCACAATTGGGTCACTGCGGGCGTTCCTACAGTTGTTCATAAGTCAGAGTAGTAATCACTTTGTTTAAAAACCCTTCTCCCATGCCAAAAGGAGAAGTGATGACATTGTTGGCAATATTTTGTGCAATGATATTTTCATTCAAATAAATGCATGTTAAACATTTGTTTTTTCCAAATTGTTTTTCCTTTTCACTTTTTACATGAAATTGGTGATCACAAAAAACCCTAAAAACAAGAATAAAAGCAATCTTTTCATCTACATAACGATTGTCTTGTTTGATTTTCAAAAAGCTTTTCATATCGAAATCATTATGCAGGTTGTTTCTCAAACCCATTGAACATAATGATCGGACGTCATCTCCCAATTTTGAATTCCCTGTATTCGAAGCGGAAGAAGATGGTGTTGAAGGGATTCCTGACGAGATTTCCCGACTTCTTGAGCAAGAAAAGAAGATCACTCTGCTGCATCTCGAAAATCAGCAGAACAGCCAACTGAGGCATTAATAAAAAAAAAACAAAAACAAAAAACAAAAAAAAGGAGAAAAAAGGAGGGTGCAAAATCAAAAGAAATCAAAAGCAAAATCAAAAGAAAGAAAAAGAAGGAAAAAATAAAAGAAACATAGCACCCTCAAAGTCCCAAGTTGGCTGATGCGGAATTCAATCAAAAAAAAGAGATCAAATGCCATGTGTCATGGTCAGTTATATCAGCAGAGAGTGAAGAAAGCATTCAATAAAAAGGTCAAGCCTCGTGTGTTCCGAGAAGGTGACCTCGTGCTCAGGAAAGTCTTGTCTTTCACACTTGATTCCAGGGGCAAGTGAACTCTACGAGCTATGAACGCTCGTACGTTGTCAAGAGAGCCTTTTCAGGCAGTGTTCTGACACTTACTACAATGGATGAAGAAGTTCACTCGTCCTGTGAATCCTGATGCAGTCAAGAAATACTTAGCCTAAAAAAAAAGAAGAAGCTCGCTAAGTCGAACACCCCAAAGGGTGACTTAGGCAAAAAGGAGCGTCTCGGTGGATTGAAAACCCGAAAGGGCGATCCAGGCAAAAGTTAGAGACATTAAAAAAAGAGAAAAAATTCGCATCCCGCTAGATTGAGCACCTCACACTGGGGCAATCTAGGCACAAAAATTAGGGATTTGGCAAGTAACTGCGTCTTGACAAGACTGTGCTCTATATCTGTCATCCGTCAGGGATTCTCGATGCGTCGTCGACTGAAGCTCTGAATACATCGAAATTCAGAATGGTAGAGTAAGGGTCATTATGTCCAATGTAGCCCTCTCCAATATATATCACCGATTTCAAACTTGTACAGATCTATGGAGTCTTGCCCTTTGCAGACTACCATTCCATCACATCAATTTGAGCTTTTATCCAATTATTTGCACTCCTATTTGTTTCAACTCAACAAATGTTTTGCATGTTTTTAATGATAAAGTATCATTGTTTTCAAAATAAACAAATTTTTCAAAAAAAATTGTTCTTAAACAAAGTGAACATTCACGATGATGGAAGGATACTTAGGAGATCCGCAGTGCTCTCCCGAGGGTGGTATGATTACCAACAGGTAAGACAATTGTCCGTATCTCGAGCATGACTGTATCTTTGTCCTGCGGAACATTTTCGTGGTTTCTCCTCAGCAAGGTTGCTCATTGTAGTGTTGGTTGAAGTTGTTCATCTTCATGTTCCCGACAGTGCAGATTCTCCCTCCAAATCTCTATTAGCTCTATTGTGGGGCATCCCCAGTAGAGTGCTGTTTGAGCCTTATCGTGGGGCATCCCCAGCAAGTTTGCTGTTTCGGACATTATTATGGGGCAGCTCCCCTAGCAGAGTGTTTACTGAAGACTTCAACTTTCACCTCTCCAGCAGAGCAGTCTTCCTCTCTCCCCCCGGCGTGGGTGCTTGTCTTTGGAAGATTCAGTATTTGGTGGATCGACATCCCCGTAATCCGCCATTCCCTCAGATAGATCCTTCATTGGAGTTGTTCGCGTAAGGAGCTTTATCAATGCTTTTGTATTTCTCATCAGAGATCTGGTTGCTTCTCGGTATCTCTGATTGTCATCACGAGTTGTTGTGGCGCATACGCCTGTATGTTGAACTCTGTTCTCCGGTTGCGACTGACGATCCCTCCGGAAGCCTCTTGTGGCTCTTCCTCTCCTGCAGGATGATGACTTTGGTTTTCCCTCCGGATGAGTGGGGCCGGACGGTTGATTCCCGGACCCGCGTGTTGAGCATGTCTGTTTGTCAGCATTCATCATACATTTTTTAGATATAATGCATACATGCATAATCATAACATTCAGATACTAATGTTGCAGTTGTTGTCGTGTATCCGTTGATGTTTGCCTTCTGCTTTTTGGTAATACAGATCTCTCTAGTAGATTTTCCTTAAGCAGATATGGGTGTGTCTGATCTCTCCATGTAGAGCCAACCCCTTAAGCAGAAAGTGTCTATCCTTTCCTGCCATTTCCCCACTGAGATACATCCTCGTGGATGACGGTTGCTTCCGTTCCCTCTCTAACAGGATGGGTTTTCCCTATTGAGTTCTTTCCTCATTAGGATGAGTCTTGATTCAGTTTGCCTTTTTGGATCGATCCTAAATTGGCTCCCCGTTGACTGTTTCTTGTACCTCCCTGGGGCATAAATGAATAGTCGCTCACTAACCGGCACTCATTCATCTTATCCTCAGCGGAATTTGTTGGCCTCTACCTACGAACCGGTAGCTGTAAGTCCTTTCTTTACGGTCTTCTACCCACTACCCGGTAGTTGTAAATCCTTTTTTCTCACTCTGTCTCTCAGTAGATCGTTTGTTGGCCTCTACCTACGAACCGGTAGTTGTAAGTCCTATCTTTGTGGTTTTCTACCTACTAGCTGGTAGTTGTAAAATCCCACTTTCATCCCCTTGTTGGAATTAACCCTGTGTGCTCATCCTATCGATGACTGGTTACTTTTCCGTGGTTTTCTGCCTACTAACCGGTAGATGTAATCCCCTCTTTGCAGTTATCAGTATCCGGTTTGCGATATTGATATTCTTTCCCCTCTGGATACTTGCCTTGATCAAGCAATATTGTCCCCATTGGGTCTTCCCTTTCTTTTTGGGTACTTGCTCCGAGTTAGCAACTTTATCCTCTTTTGATTGGCCATCTTTGCATACCTAGTCCTGGTACCGATGCCTTTCCTTTCGGTCGTTTATCCATTTAACAACCTGCAACCCGGTTATGGATAATCTTCCATGCGAGTGTATTATCTACGTTTTGACGGCTATAGATGATATATCTCATGCACTCTTTGGTCAATCTTTCGATTGTTATCTCCAGCAGAGTTCATCCTACCAGTGGGGTGGACAGGTTTCAGTATCAGATCAGTGTGTGCATCCCCAGCTTGAGTCTATCCTACCTGTGGATTGCGTGGGTCGTCCCCGGCAGAGTAACAGATATTCCCAGAAGCAGAGTTTATCATACCTGAGGTTTGTATGAGCCTTATCCCCAAAGAGTTGCCTGGTTTATCTGCCCCAGCGGAGCAGTTATTTCCCCAAGCGGAGTTTATCCTACCAGTGGATTGATTGGGATATCCCCAGCAGTGTACTTTTGGTCCATAGCAAGTTGCTTTATTACTCCCCAGCGAGTTACCTTGTCTTCCCCTAGCGGAGTTGTATGGATGATTCCCCGGCAGTTGCCTTGTTTTCCCCAGCGGAATTGTATTGAAGGTTTCTCAGCACAGTCGTCCTGTGTATCCCCAGCGGAGTTTCCACCATTTTGCATTTTGCATGTAGGGATCATTGCATCCTCAAAACTGCGTAGCATTTCCATTCCATATGGAGCATTACGCCATAGAAAAATTCAAACATATGAATTCATGTGTTCGAAACCCCATCAGACTGTATCCCCGGCAGAAGCGGATCATTTTGTTCAACATCAGCACAGCAAGTCTGCTACAGTTACTTTGACAGTACTCAGGATTGATATCCCCACAGAGGTTTATTTCCTCACCCGTTGATGACAGAAAGTTTGTTTCTCCCCAGTGAGACCCCCAGCAAGTAATCAGCCTTGCCTTGACATATCTAAGATGTCGTTCTTATGGTACCAGTAAGGGTCATGTCAACACCCGCGTGTGTTCATTTTTGGTGTCGCTAAACACCATTCTTTCGGTGTCGGTAAACATCGAGTCTCATTCCAGTCATCGGTAAATGTCTGGTCATTTTTGGTGTCGGTAAACGCCATTGTTTCGGTGTCGGTAAACATCGAGTATTAACCCCAGTCATCTGTAAATGTCTGGTCATTTTTTGGTGTCGGTAAACACCATTGCTTCGGTGTCGGTAAACATCGGGTCTCACTCCAGTCATCGGTAAATGTCTGGTCATTTTTGGTGTCGGTAAACACCATTGCTTCGGTGTCGGTAAACATCGAGTCTCACCCCAGTCATCGGTAAATGTCTGGTCATTTTTTGATGTCGGTAAACATCATCTTTCGATGTCGGTAAACGTCGAGTTTTTCCTCAGTCATCGGTAAATGTCTGATAATTCCCCAGCTAGATCCCCAGCAGAGTCATCGGTAAATGTCCTGTCTGGTTTCCGGTTGCGAATATTTGTTTTTCTCTTCCCAATAAAGTTTCTCCCCAGTCATCGGTAAATGTCTGGTCATTTTTGGATGTCGGTAAACATCATCTTTCGATGTCGGTAAACATCGAGTCTCATCCCAGTCATCGGTAAATGTCTGGTCATGCTTTGTTTCCTTGTTAATAAGGTCAAGACCCCCAGAAGTCATCAGTAAATGTCTTGTCTGATTCCATTACAAAGATTTTGTTCCTCTCCAAGCAGAGATGCCATCGGTAAATGGCCCAGTTTTCTTCGATATCGGTAAATATTGAATTCCCAGTTGCAGCAGCCATCGGTAAATGGCCTTGTTGAAGTTGATATCGGTAAATATCAAGTTGCTTTGAAGCCACCATCGGTAAATGGTCTTGCTTCCTTTCTACATCAAGTTATTTCCCAGCAGCCATCGGTAAATGGTCTCGCTGAAGTTGATATCGGTAAATATTAAGTTCCCAATTTTTAACCATCGGTAAATGGTTTCGCTTTTCAGAAGTTGTTTCTCAGCAGCCATCGGTAAATGGTCTCGCTGTAGTTGATATCGGTAAATATCAAGTTTCCAGTTTCTAACCATCGGTAAATGGTTTCGCTTTTCTCAAGTTGTTTCCCAGCAGCCATCGGTAAATGGTCTCGCTGAAGTTGATATCGGTAAATATCAAGTTTCCAGTTTTTAACCATCGGTAAATGGTTTTCGCTTTTTCTGAAGTTGTCATGCAGTCGTCATCGGTAAATGACGTGGTTCTTCTTGTATTATATCCAGTTGGTGCAAATTTCTACGGTTCTTTGGTATTCAATCCCTGTTTACCCTGAAAGTCTGACAGCCATTGCTATCATCCGTTCGGGTTCCCAGCTGATTGAATAGGGGCAGCTGTAGCACCTCAAATTTGCACCTATCATTGTACATACATTCTCATATTAGGTCATAACATTAACATGGTCCACTGCATAGCATTGCATTGTCCCTTTGCCTCAAGTGCAAGATCATCAGTCAGATTAGGTCAAACTGATCAGGAGATCAGTCAGTCAAGCAAGCAAGTACAATTTTCATTGAGCCAAGGCCCTAGGGTTGGTCCAACATGTTCACATGACCTAGGGGTCCTTTGGAAGTGGTTTGGTCAAAGATTGGATGTTTAGAAGTCATCAGTCAATGCACAGTTTACCAGAACCCCTAAAAAGTCAACCTTGGTCAACTGGGCTTGATTTTATGGATTTCAAGGTGGGATTTGGTTTGAGAGGGTTCCTTCATGTCCATATAGGCCTCATATAACATGTCAAACATCATCATGGAATAATTTGAAGCCAGACAAGAAATTTCCAAAAATAGAAAGTTGACCTGTAATTGAAATTTGCCAAAAATGGAAAGTCTTGATCCTCAAACTTACATCATGATACAAGCTTCAAATGAATTTTTGCCCAACATGAAAGTTAAAGATATTGTTCTCCCATTTCCAAAAAGTCCAAGAATACTCAATTCTCATGTATGGTTGGCAAGTTATGATCAAATCATTCTCAAAAAATTTTGAACTTCAAAAGGCCATATCTCTCAAACCATTTGGCCAAATTGGGTGGGGTTTTTTGCAACAAGCCATATTTGATCCCCTCTTTCCAAATATGTCATCATCATTCACCAAAACATCACCAATCAAAATGGCATTTTTGGAATGGCATGAATTAATTTCAAGTGTGGTACAAAAATGAACTTTTGAATTAAACACTTCCAACCAATCCTACCAATTAAAAAGGGTATGAAATGATATTTTGAACATGTCCAAAGCCCAATTTCGCAGCCATGGCTCTTGCACCTCACCATGTGTGTGAAAATCATTAATTAGCAAAAACATGTCATTTTACAAATTTGGATTACCACAGAACTAAACACACTTAACCAATCATAAACAGCACATATAAAGATCATTTTCTTTCTGAAGCAACCCTAGCAGCCTCATTACACAAACAGAAAAGCACTTGCTCTCAAAAAACCATTTTCATCATTCTTCAAAAGTTCTGCTGAAACCCTCGAAGGAGCTCGAGTTTTGTTGATTGTGTTCATCATATACCATCACTTTGAAGCATTTTTCAGCTTGGTTTTCCCACTGTAAGCAAAGCACACGACTGTTCCATTAGAGCTCTCTCACATGGCAGATCTGGATTGCATCCATTCCAAGCATTGCTGAGCTAGAACCCTTCAACCATTCATCACTACCAACTACAAGGAGCATCTGTTTTGATCTTTGGAGGCCAAACAACCATTGTAGCTCAACTGCACTTCAATCTTGGTCAGTTTTCGAATCTCCAATTTCTTAAAACCATGCTATGCTTTAGCTAGGTCTTGTTGTGCTGGTCATTTTGGAACTTGAATCATTGAAAATGGTTGGCTATTCTGAAAGTTATGCTGATTTAAAGATTGATGTTGAAATTTGTTTTTGCATGATTCATGTTGTTTAGTTTGATTTAATGAAAATGGAGTTTGGATTATGAATGTGTGTTGTTTGCTGGTTATATTGGTATGTTCAATTTGAATTTCTGGGCACAAATTATTTTTCGAGTTGGATGATGAAGATGAATGCCTTGCTGTAACATAAACCCTAATCTGCGTTTTTTCCAGAAAATGTATGGAACGTGTTTTGCATGGGCAGTTCACTGTTCCATTCCATTAGCCAATCACAACATTTCATTCCCATGTCCCAAACGCCGTGTTTTGTTAATGTTCCCATATAATTACAAGTATGACACTCTGTGACCAATTAACCACTAAATAATGTTTATTTCATTTATTTCTTCAATTTTCATTTCAATTTTGTGCTCACCTTACAAAAATCATATCTCACTCATTGCTAATCCAAATTTAATGGGATTTTTTGAATTTTGTTTATCTGGATCTCTAGTTTTTAATCATGATTTTTCCTGAATTTTTGGATGATTGGATTTTAATTGGTGCTAGGGTTTGTGACATGTGCTCATATTTTGTACACTTTGCCAAAACATTTGTGAAATGATGATACTTTACCCAATGGCTTCCAAATGTTTTGTGCATAAACTAGACACATTCATGGTGATTTTGGTATAGGGTTTATGAATTTATCATCTCTGGTCTTTGAGTTATGATTTTCTGAAGTAGGGTGTGACAATTTGTGTCATACCATTGATGTGCAACTTGATGATTTTCAATACCATGCCTCTTGACCTCAAATTGCTTTGAATTTTTGCATGAATGGACTCTTGAATGTCTAGTTTACATGTGATTTTTCTTGGAATTGTTTGTGGCATTTCCTAATTGTTTGAGATTTTTGTCCCCTGTTTGGTCATATGTTGACTTTTTGTGACACATGCTCCCATTTCATTTGTGAAATCCTCATACTTTATTGGATGGCCATGAAATTTGATATGTGATTAGTAGACATCTTAAGCTTTGCCATGGTTTTAATCCCATTCATTTCTCATATGCTATCACTGATTTATGTTTTTTGCAAGTTGATGCATGTTTGGTTGACTTCTTTGAACATGTTTAGAATTGCCTTGCCTTTCTGATTTTCATTGACCACCTTCTACTTGTCCAAATAAGTTGAAATTTGACATGCATATCATGCTATGGATTATGTCTGACCATGATTTATTTGATGATTTTTGGAAATGTTTGAGATTGGTTTTGAATTAAGTCTTGCTGTTGACTTCTATGAGCTTCCATATGCCATGCTTTGACTTCTTTTGCTTATAAAATGATGATGATGATTGATATGAATGTGAACCCAATTGAGTTTGTTTCTTGATTGTTTGAATATGATTTTGATTGGATTTCATTTGCTGTTTTGACTTTCTCATCCCCTTTTGACCCTAGGCTTGCCCTAGTGGTCCTGTTACTCATGTTTGAGCTCATTTTTTCAGGTTAAGCAACAATTACCCAATGAGACCAATACAAATTGATTGAGTGTGCTTGTTTATCATGACTAATCTATTTGTTTTGTAGGTTGCTTGGCTCACATGCCTTGAACCTTGTGCATTGCACATTTATCTGCTTGTGTTGACTGTTAACCTCTGTTTCATTTTGATTTAACTTTGACTTATGTACTAATGTTGTCTGACTGGTTTCAGGTACTTTTAGTTGCTTTTAGTTCCTTGTGAACTTTGCTTTGCTTTGCTTAAGAGCAATTTGCATTGAGGTATAACTTCTTTACTTCATGTAGTCTGGAAGACGTGGCCTGTTACTTGGCCAGGCACCTGCCTGAAGTCCTCCTTAAGAGGCAATGTTTGTGAATGTTTAAAATTGTCCTTGTACATATTCAAAGACCTCCTAAGTGAAGAGGCAATTGGCAGAACCCAAGGGATATGCAATCTATCCCCTGCTATTCTGTGTGTCACTCACCTTGCTCACACTACCTGTATTGATGCATAGTGAGTAAAAACCCAAGATCTATAGAGTCTAACTTGTGGAGAGAGTTCCTACTTTCTGGACTCCCACACCTTCTATTGGTCAAACGCTCTCCCTGACCAGGGATAAGAGCAATGAGGCACACCCCTCATCTCCTTTCATCTGCTTCACCTTAGCCCCTCAATGGCAAGGTTAAGAGCACCACTACCCAGTTCCAGAGGTTTGTTTGTTGAGGTTGATATGACCCCTCGACTAAAACCTAGCCTTGATGTTTGAGCCCCTTGTTGGTGTGTTTATTTTATGCTGTATGTGCTTGTGTGGTGTGATTGTATCCCCTAGGTTTGTTAGACTCCGCGTAGTCTTGTTTGCATGTCAATTAAGGTAGCACGGTTCCTTCGTATAGGACTTCCTTTCTTGCTTGAGCTTTCCTAAAACACAAACAAACATTATCCCCTCTTAAGGATACATTAACTCCTTCTACTACAGGTGAGTAAGTCTCCAAAGGTCGAGCATCAGGTAGATTGCGCAGTGACGTTGTCCACTTAAAAAACACAAACCAACGGGAATAGTTTAGCCGAACTACGTCGCCCTGATCCTCATACCAGATGAGGTACGTAGGCAGGAGATGAGCAGATCTCTTCGGGCGCCTGTGTCTTTGTTTTGTGTTGTTGTGTGCTTGGAAGCTGATGTAAGTCCATCGAGTGGCGTTCGGGTTCCAGTGTGGGTTTGTTTGGTTCGGATGCTGATGTAAGTCCAACGATTGGCATTCGGGCTCCACGTTTGCCTTTGCCTGTGTTTGTTTGTGTGCGTGTCAGCCGAGCTACGAATGCTCTGATTCTCCTTTGTCCAAAGGAGATACGTATGCATAGGATGCGACATCCTAGCGAGCATGTGTCGTTTCCCCAGTCCGAACTACTTGGACTCTGATGTCTATGCTTGATAGACTAAGTAGGCCCAGGATGCGATATCCTGCCGAGTCAGTTTCAGTCTTGTTTTCTTGTGTCTCTTTCAGCCAGTGTGTGTGTGTGTGAGCAGTGTTTTAGCAACCATTTTCCTTCCTATTGTGCGTGGATCCCGTCGAGTACGACGGATGCGTAGGGGTGCTAATACCTTCCCTTCAAATAACCGACTCCCGATCCCATTCTCTTTGGTCGCGAGACCATGTTCTTTCCTAGGTTTACTCTGAGCGTTTCCTTTCCCTCTTTTGGGATAAATAACGCACGGTGGCGGCTCTGTTGTTCTTGTTTTCCCGCCGGTTTTTCGCGTAATGCGACATCATGCATGATCTTCTGATGTCTGGATGTGACTGTGCCTTTGAGAAGAAAAAATCAAAATCCCAAGTAATAAATATCAGATCCAGTTGAAGGTACTATTGGATCCTCGCAGTGTGCAAATTTCTACGGTTCTTCGGTATTCAATCCATGTTTACCCTGGAAGTCTGACAGCCGTTGCTCTCATCCATTCGGGTTCCCAGTTGATTGAATAGGGGCAGCTGTAGCACCTCAAATTTGCACCTCCCATTTTGTACATTCATTTTCATGTTTAGGTCATTAGCATTGCATTGTCCACTACATAGCATTGCATTGTCCATTGCATGGTTCATCAAGTCATCAGTCAAGACTGGTCAAGAGATCCAGTTGTGCAAGCAAGCAAGTGCATTTCCTATGGAAGCAAAGCTCTAGGGTTGGATCATTGAGTTCATGTGACCTAGGGATCATTTTGAACTGATTTGGCCAAAGATTGGATGTTCAGAGATCATCAGTCAAGATGCAATTCATCTGAAACCCTAAAAAGTCAACAAAAGTCAACTGTCAATTCAACCATGGATTTGAAGGTAGGAGATGGTTAGAGAGGCCTCATTCATGTCCATACAAGTCTCATTTGACATTTCAAACATCAACAATGAAGAATTTGAGGTCAGATGAAAAGTTTCCAAAAATAGTAAGTGACCTGTAATTTGAAATTGCCAAAAATGGAAAGGTTTTCTCCTCAAGATTACATCATTAAGAAAGCTTCAAATGAAATTTTGTCCAACATGAAAGTTGACGATCTTTCTGTCCCCTTTCCAAAAAGTCCAAGAACATGAATTCCTCATGTATGGTTGAAAAGATATGGATCAATCATTTCCAAGTGAATTTGAACTTCAAGAATGCATAACTTTCAAACCATAAGGCCAAATGGAGTGGTTCTTTTTGCAACATTTCTCTCTTGACATGCACTATCCAAAACATGCATCGCATGCCATGCATTTCCATCACAAAAATATTTGACTTTTCATTTGAATTTTGGAGGGAAAGTTATACTTTGAATTTGGCTCATTGTTTTCACATGGCAACACTTGCTTTGGCTCCAAAATGGCATTTCAAGTGAATTGAACTCAGAATTCGTGCACTGTTCCATTGGTCATTACATGCATAGGGTGAATTTGCAAATTGGCCAAAACACTTCATTTTCACTAATCCACTTATCACATGGTTAAGCATGATTAAGGATGTGATTAAGAGCTCATATAAAAGGCAAAGCATAACAGAATTCATGATTAACACATCATAATTTCCAGATCTAAAAAATTTCACACATTGTGCTCTCAAACTTTTCTTGAATTTTCTTCAAAAACATTGCATGTTCCTTGATTGATTCATCATCCATAAGCATTGTAGAGGTAGATTGAAGCAAGATCCATCGAGTTTCGTGCAGATTTGAAGTTGTTGAAGTTCACACTCATCCATGGCAGTTGGAGATTCTGGCCAGATCAAGCACGATTGAGCTATCATTCTTCATCCATTCACCCATATAAGCATTGAGGAGCATCTGTTTGAGCATTACAAGACCTGATTCGAGCAATTCCAGTTCTGTAGCTTCAACAAGGTTAGAATTCGAGTTCCTTAATTCTTGAAATGGTTGTGTGCTTGTTGTAGATCCTTCATCACTGAGTACACTGAGCTTTGTATCATTAATTTTCATGAAGAAATGAAGTAGATATGCTAGATCTAAGTTTGTTGGTTGAAACTTAAATGCTTCGATTCTCTGGATATAGGTTGAATTAGAGTAAATTAAGCCTGGATTCATGTTGTGTGATGAAAGACGAACCTAATGATGTGCTTGTTTTATGATTCTGAGAATTTTGTTCTTGATAGCATATGAACATGATGAACACGTTGAATGAGATAGGGTTTTCGTTTCCAGACTGTGTTTGATCCTCTCCAGCGCATGTTTGCATGTGTTTGGTTGTTAATGAACATGCATTGGTCCAGCGTGTAGCATGCATGGCACATTGATTGGTTGCCGTTGATTCTCACTGCCACGTAGGTTAAGTGAAATGGGGCAATTCACTCAGTAATGCGCCACTTTCAAATAATTACACCATTCGATTCCGGGCTCATGACATTTCCAAAAGTGCATTCTCATTTTATTTCATTTCTCATCCATGTTCATACATGCTTCATTCATGTTTTTTTTAATTTTTCATTTACTTCCAAAATTCATAACTCAATGAATACAGATCCAAATAATGTGTGGATTTTTGCATTGTTCTCCTCATCATGTCTAGTATTTTTTGGCTATTTTTCCAGAAATTGTGCACGGTTAAAAAATGTTTTGGCCTAGGGTTTGTTAGAATGTATGTTTTTTTACCTTGCTTGCCATATCTCTTGTGAAATGATGAATTTTAATCCAATGCCTTTGAATTTTGGTATGCTTAAACTAGACATCTTGCTGATTATTTTAGTGTTGAGTTTGCATTTTTCTCATTATTGGTTGCTGAGATATGTGCATGTGAATGTAGGTCTGACAATGTGTGTCACACCTTTGCTTGCTCAACTTGATGAATTTTTTGCCATGCCAATTAAATGCCAAATGATATGATTTTTTACATGATGTTACTTATGCTTGTTATGGTTGATCATGATTGTTTATGGAATTTTGGAATCATTTCTGATTTGTTTGAGATTTTTCTTTCTGGATGACCATTTGTGAACTTTGGAATAGTCATGATTTTCAATGATTTGTGAAATGATGGTTGTTTATCCTATGAATGTGAAATTTTGCACATTGTTTCTAGACACATTGAAGTTTGTTTTGGCTTTGATTGGAGGTTTTTATCATTTGTCCATTCTGTTTTAGGCTTGTGTTAAGTTGATATAGCATTTGATGTCCCATTTGAGCTTGTTTGTGCCTACCTTGCCTTATGGAATTTGATTGCCATGCTTAAACTTGTCCAAATGCCTTTATTTTGGTGTGTAGATCATGTTGTGTGTTCTGTTTAGCCATGATTTTTCTTGAGATTTATTGAATCATTTTGGAATTAATGTGCATTTGTTCATTCTGTTGCTTCAATGAGCTTCCAACTTGCATGCCTTGCCTTATTTGATTTGTGAAATGAATTTGGTTGATGCTATTGACATGAGACCTTTTGGATGATGTTCTTAATTGATTGAAGTTAATTCATGTCAATTTTCATGTTCTGTTTTGAATTATTTCTCCCTCTTTGACCCTAGGCCTTGTCCTAGTGGTTTGTGCTTATGTTTGAGCTTTGTTTTCAGGATAAGAAGCATATGGCCATGAGGAGATTGATTCCATTGCTTGAGTTGGATTATTTGGTTGATGTTGACTAACCTTGACTTGTTTTGTAGGATGCTTTTAGCTCATTTGAGTTGAGCTTGTGCCTTGCACCTTGTTGCATTGCTTGTTTGACTGTGCATTATCTGTTGACTGTTGGACTGTCTGTTTGACTTTTTGACTTGTATACTGATTAAGTTAGATTGTTTTCAGGTACATTAGTTGCTTAAGTTCTTTGAACTTGCTTCTGCTGTTGCTTGGTTGCTTAACCGTTTGAGGTATAACTCATTGACTTCATGTAGTCTGGAAGACCTGTCCTGTTACTTGGGCATGCACCTGTCTGAAGCCCTCCTTAAGAGGCAATGCTTGTGATTGTTTATCTTTGTGCCAAGCAGGAAAAGACCTCTAAGAGGCAATTGGCAGAACACAAGAGATGTGCAATCCATCTCCTGCTATTCTGTTGAGTCATCCCTTTGCTCACACACCTTGTGTTGATGCATTGTGGATATTAACCCCAAGATCTTTGTTGAGTCAGTCATATGTGGACAAGAGTTCCAACTTTCAGAACTCCCACACTTTCATTTGTCTGAAGCTCTCCCAGGCCAGGGATAAGAGCTGTGAGGCACACCCCTCACTTCCCATTTCATCTGCTTCACCCTAACTCTCAATGTTAGGGTTAAGAGCTAATCACACCCGATTCTAGTTGGCTTGTGTTTCACAGCCTAACCTTGTGTGAGCCCACTTTGTTTGTATATAGTGTGTGCTATTTGTGTGATTGATTACTTTGCCTGTGCTGTTTAGGATAGCTTGCTCCTTGTGCAAGTTAGATAGCAACCTTAACTTAGGGATGACATGCATGACAACTTCTAGGCTCGAGTCGTAGTCTCCCTAGTAGTTTGTGTCTCCCTTTGTATCTGGTTAGGCTAGTCCTTTGTCCCTGCGTAGGGGAACTACGTCGCCCTGATTCTCATACCAGATGAGGTACGTAGGCAGGAGATGAACAGATCTCTCCGGGCGCCTTTTTTGTTTTGTCTCTTGTGTGTGTTAGGAGATGGATGTAAGACCAGTGTTTGGCATTCTGTATCCTTTTGTTGTGCGCTTGGAGTCCGATGTAAGTCCATCGATTGGCATTTGGTTTCCAGTGTGTGTGTGTTTGGTTCGGAGTCTGATGTAAGTCCAGCGATTGGCATTCGGTTTCCAAGTTTTCCTGTTTTGTATGGAGTCTGACGTAAGTCCAGGGATTGGCAGTCGGTTTCCTGTGTGGTTTTGTTCGGCGTGCGTTAGCCGAGCTACGAGTGCTCTGATTCTTCTTTAGTCCGAGAAGATACGTATGCATAGGATGCGACATCCTAGCGAGCACGTTTCCCCCTGTCCGAACTACGTCGACTCGGATGTCTATGCCTGATAGACTACGTAGGCCCAGGATGCGATATCCTGCCGAGTTAGTTTCTTTTGTTTTCTGTGTCTCTTTCAGCCAGTGTTTGATGTTTGTTTGAGCAGTTTTAGCAACCTTTATCCTTCCTTTTGTGCGTGGATCCCGTCGAGTATGACGAATGCGTAGGGGTGCTAATACCTTCCCTTCGCATAACCGACTCCCGATCCCATCTCTCTTTGGTCGCGAGACCATGTCTTTTCCAGGTTTACTTCAAGCGTTTCCTTTCCCTCTTTTGGGATTAATAACGCACGGTGGCGGCTCTGTTGTTTTGTTTTCCCGCCGGTTTTTCGTGTAATGCGACACCTTCCACCAGAGTTCAGAAGGATCATCCCAAAGATCTCATAATAGGAGATCAAAATAAAGGGGTCACTACTAGAGCAAGGGAAGTGATCTCACATGGCTGCTTTGTGTCAAAGATTGAACCTAGGAATGTCAAGGAAGCCTTGACTGATGAGTTCTGGATCAATGCCATGTAGGAGGAGTTAGGTCAACTCAAGAGGAATGAAGTATGGGAACTGGTTCCTAGACCTGAAGAGGTAAATGTCATAGGTACAAAGTGGGTATATAAGAATAAATCTGATGAACAAGGGGTTGTTACTAAAAACAAAGCAAGATTAGTAGCACAAGGATATACTCAAGTTGAAGGAGTGAACTTTGATGAAACATTTTCTCTTGTAGCTTGCCTTGAATCCATTAGATTAATGCTTGGAGTGGCATGTATTCTGAAATTCAAATTGTTCCAAATGGATGTAAAAAGTGTCTTCTTGAATGGCTGCTTAAATGAGGAAGTATATGTTGAACAGCCTAAAGGATTCACAGATCCAAATCTTCCAAAGCATTTGTACAGATTGAAGAAAGCCCTCTATGGGTTGAAGCAAGCTCCCGGGGCTTGGTATGAGAGACTCACAATGTTCCTCACTAACAATGGATACCGGAAAGGAGGTATTGACAAAACTCTATTTGTGAAGAATGAAGGAGGGAAGCTCATGGTGGCACAAATATATGTAGATGACATTGTATTTGGTGGGATGTCGGATCAGATGGTTGAAAATTGTGTTAGACAAATGCAGTCTGAGTTTGAGATGAGCCTTGTTGGAGAATTGACCTACTTTCTTGGGCTACAAGTCAAGCAGACAGAAGATTCTATCTTTCTATCTCAAAGCAAGTATGCCAAATACATTGTTAAGAAGTTTGGCATGGAGAATGCAAGTCATAAAAGGACACTGCTCCTACACATGTGAAAATCTCCAAAGATGAAAACGGTGTCAGTGTAGATCAAAGTCTATACAGAAGCATGATAGGTAGTCTGATATATCTCACAGCAAGCAGAACTGACATTGCATTTGCTGTAGATGTTTGTGCTAGATATCAAGTCGAACCAAAAGTCAGTCACATAAACCAAGTAAACAGAATACTGAAATATGTCAATGGCACCAGTGACTATGGGATGTTATATACTTATGGATCTAGATCTATGCTGACTGGTTACTGTGATGCTGACTGGGCTGGAAGTGTTGATGATAGGAAAAGCACATCAGAAGGATGTTTCTTCTTAGGGAACAATCTGATATCATGGTTTGACAAGAAACAAAATTGTGTATCTCTATCCGCTGCTGAAGATGAATACATAGCAGCTGGGAGTAGTTGTTCTCAACAGGTTTGGATGAAACAAATGTTGACTGAATACAATGTCACACAAGAAGTCATGGCATTGTACTGTGACAACCTGAGTACTACAAATATTTCCAAAAATCCTATTCAGCACAGCAAGACAAAGCACATAGATATTCGTCATCACTTCATTAGAGAACTTGTGGAAGAGAAGATCATAGCACTGGAGCATGTTTCTACTGAAAAGCAATTTGCTGACATATTTGAAGGTGAGAAAAACAAGAAAGGGGGGGGGGGTTGAATTGTTTTGGAAAATAAGCGCTTTTTCAGAAAAAGACCACACAAGGAATTTATACTGGTTCGCTTATAACACAAAGCTACTCCAAACCACCCGGCCAAGATGATTTCGCCTTCAACAAGGACTTAATCCACTAATCTTGAAAGATTAATACAACCAACGTCTAAGAGAAAGATCTCTTAGTCCTCTCAAGTATACAAACTGCGCAGAGTCACTTGAGGAATATAAAACAACTTAGATAAAAACAGAGTTTGTAATCTAGAGTGCTTCTAGGATAAGGCAAGTATTACAGCAGTAAGAGGAAATAGAATATTTCACGTTCTGAGCAAAAGCTCGTAAAATATTGAGAGAGAGAGAGAGAAAATATTTCAGTGTGTTCAAGTGTCTCTCAAAGAGGTTCGCCGTTCTTTATATAGAGGTGGAAAACGACCGTTTGTAGTAATGGCAGATATTTAGTCTTGATGAGAGTTAAATGCCATAACTTCGTTGTTTCTTTCCAGAACAAATTCGTCTCCCTGAATAACTTCTTTCCAAATATAGTTTCTTTCCATTTGAAGCTTGAAGTTTCCGTTACTCTTTCTGGATAAGGAATTCCATTATCAGAGTCTGCGTTAATCAATAAAGCTGAGATCTTGAGATGTAGCTTCAGAGCTTCTGATAGACATCATCTTTTAGATTTCCAGTGTTGACTGCGGATGATTCTGATAGACATCATCTTGAGATGTACCGTTGCTCAGAGTCAGAACTTCTAGAGCGTACTTCTTCTTCAGATGCTACTGAAATTCTGATATGATGTTTTGCCCAGAGTCAGATCTTCTGGAGCGCGTTTCTACTTCAGATGCTTCTGATCTTCTGATAATTTGTATCTGATTGATTCTGTATCTGATGACGTAATCAGATTCTTTTCTTCTTGTCTAGAATCCTGCACACTTAGAAACTTTTCGTTAGAGTGCCATTTTTGGTTTAATCCTTTGTTATCATCAAAATCCTGGAATCTGTTGTAGAACAATTTTTGTTCTTACAATCTCCCCCTTTTTGATGATGACAAAACAAACTCAAATGACAGATGAAACATTAAAAAAAAAATTAGAGTTTATCAGATCAGATAGAAATGAGCTCCCCCTGAGATAGGCTAGGGAGTTCAGAAGTTCTTACCAGAGCTTCCCAGAAATGAATTTTCTCGATACCTTCTGCAATTTTCTTAAGTCCAGTGTTAGATGAATTTATTTTAGAGAATAGTATGTTTGCAGAGTGCTTAAGGTATTAGGCAATTTTTCATCAGAGCTATTTGATTTCTCCCCCTTTTTGTCAGAATCAAAAAGACTTGAACAAAATAATAAGCAGGAAAAAATAGATATATATTCAGATAACAGAACATCAGAGATAATGACAAGAAAAAAAACATCAGAAACAAGGATAAGCAAGGCAACAAGAAAAAAAAATCCTAAGTGCCTAAAGGTTGGGGGGAGGAGGCATTCTCTAAAGCAGTTGAGTCAGCAGGTTCTGGATGTTGGCGTTGACAGTGTCCTGTTGATCCAATCTGGCTCGGACTTCCTTCTGCTCTTTCTGGAGTTCTTCAAGCGTCTTGAGAACCAGAGGGACAAAAGTAGAGGACTCCCCCTGAGTTAGAGCATTTTGTGCTTCAGCAGTGGCTTTAGCTTCAGCTTCAGCAGCAGCAGCAGCATCGGCTAGTGCTTTGGCTTCAGCTTCCCTTATCCTCAGAAGTTCTTCTTTTCTGGCTTTTTCTTCTTCTTCCCTTCAGGCCTGTTCCTCAGCTTCTCTGGCCAAGCGCTCCTGTAGTCTTGCCTCAGCGTCTCTGATGAAGTCGTTTCTGACTTGCTCAGGGATGTGCTTCAGTTTAAAGGCCTCAGATGTCATCCACCCAATGACCCTGTTCCAGTGTGTCCTAACAAAGTCAGGATCATCACTGATGCCAGAGTTGATGGTCAGAGACTTGACCTTTTCAACTGATGCTCCTGCAAACAGCAAAATTGCTTCCTCTAGGGTTGGCAGGGAAAGGTCAGGTTCAAATGGTTGAGGTGGAGAGTTTGGAGGGCATAGGTTGAGAGTTGGAGGTTCAGCGGAAGTGTTTGGAGGGGTGATGTCAGAGGTATGGAGGTCAGAGGGTTCAACTTCAGATGGAGTGATGGTTGGTTGTTCTATGGGTGGTGAAGTTACTTCAGGTTCAGGTGGAGGTTGTTGTGGTTGTTGTGAATTACGGTTTAGAGATTGAAGTTGGGCTAGAGTGGGACAAGCGGGGTCAGAGGGTTCTGTGTCAGAGGAAAGGACAAAGTAGGGAGGTGATTCTGGGGCTGAGGATGAGGAAGTGGTTTGATTCAATTCTTCAGCTTCAGATAGTGGTAAGGAGGTATTGACAAGATTGAATTTTGGTAGAGGTTGGGAGGTTCTGGTTGTAGAAGGAGGGGTTTCAGATGTGGTGTAGATGGGTGTTGGTAGATGAGTAGAAGAGGCAAATTGCTGTACATAGGGAGCAGTAGAGGCAGACTTACCAGAAGACTCGTGCAGAGGCGCTGGAGGTCTTGATTTAGAAGATTCTCCTAGCTTAGCTTTCTTCGCTTTCGAAGCCTTCTCAGATGGACCCCTTTTGAACCTCACGAAATCTGGAGTTGAATCTGGCAGATCGCTTAATCTGAAGTCTGAGATGTCCACTCCTTCATCCTTCAGACGTTGGAGGTACTAGAGAATTGCCTCTTTGGGTTCATCCTTGGAGAACCTACATAGACCATTTGGCATGTCCCTCGGATCTTTTAGGGCTTCCCATGAGGTGTCCAAAGTAGGTTTAACGTGAATCTTCTCCAGAATCCCCATGCTCTTCAGATTCCAGGAATTCAGAGGACTTCCAGTTTCTATTGCCAAATCTTCCATGAGTTTGTGTTTTTCCAGATGGTCCACAAGCCCATTTTCTATCAGTACATCTGAGAGAAGTCTTCCCAGAGGAATGTAGGTTCTGGATTTCATGTTATTCCTGGTTTCCCGTACAGAATCTCTGAGGTATTTGAAGAGGAGTGCTGGGAGGCAAAGCTTCAGACCCTTATGAATACAGTACAGAATACACTTCTGATCTATATTGATGTAATCTGATGAGTTGGATGTTGGGCGATGATGAATAGTTCCCAAAATGATTTTGAGCCACACTTGGAGATTCTGATGTAGTTCCTTGTTCTTTGAGGGATTTCCTTCTGTGTTGAGTTTGAAGATTGTTTGGTTGATTTCATGAGCAATGTATTTGGCTCTGGGATTTATGCTGTAAATTCTTCTTCCTCCAGCCTTTTCCATGTTCATCAAGGTAGCGATTGACTTTTCAGTTATCACTATTTTTACACCCAAGACGTAGGAGACGATGAAATGATCGTCAGCATCAGCAAACCTCCAGAATTCCTTAATAAGGTTTGGGTAAACAGGACCATAGAGGCGTTGAAAGTAGTTTTCCCAACCTTGTTGATGAAGTTCTTCAGTGAGGTCTACTCCATTCCTCTTCATGTTGTTGAAATCCACCTGTGATTCACACAAAACGTCCAGTTTCTCGAAAGGAGTTGCAAGATTGATATGAGGCTCATGGTCAAGAATGTAAGGCTCCTTGTATACTAGTGTTGTAGTTACGCCTGTAACGGTTGGAGTAGAAATGCTTGTGCTTTGAGCTGCGTTGCTGGAGTTCATTTATTGAGAGTAGTTGAACACGGATTGTTGTTGAGAATCCATTGATGATGAAGAGCAGGGATGAAGATGATGTGTTTTCAGAAATGCCTGAGAGAGCTGGTTTGAACAAGTGAGTGAGAGTGAAGTGTGTGCACAATGTGAGAGAAGTGTTTATATACCTAAAAGAAATGCATGCAAAACGACACATAAATTAGAGTTTAGCACAAAAACCAAGATGGCACGCTTAGAGGGAGAAATGATTAAGGCTCATTAATGATGTCTAATCCCAACAGTTTGCACACTGCTCGAGGGAACCTCAAGAGTCTGTCCCTTGATTACTGTTGGACAGCTATCTAGAAGTTCCAAGGTTAGACGCAAGTCACTCCACGTGTTGATGTATCTGATCTTCAGGAATATCAAACGATTGGTTCCTGGAGATTTCTAACTCAGATGACTTCTAACTGGGTAGAAGTATCAGAGTCAGAGGCAGAATCCATTTGTTTATGTCAGAGTCTCTTTTACAACTTCAGAGGCACATTTTTATTCAGGGCAGTTTTGAATGTTCAGATTTTCTAAGATAAAGAGGAATCTATCTTCAGCTAAGGGCTTAGTAAAAATATCTGCCCATTGATGATCTGTATCAATGAACTTCAATGTTACTATTCCTTTCTGAACATAGTCTCTGATAAAATGATGTTTTATTTCAATGTGCTTAGCTCTGGAGTGTAAAAGGGGATCTTACTTAGACAAATGGCAGCCGTATTATCACAGAAGATAGGAATGTTACTCTCAAAGATTTGCAGATCTTCTAACTGATTCTTCATCCAGAGCATCTGAGTTGTGCACAGTGATGCTGAGATGTATTCTGCTTCTGCAGTTGATAGAGCGATAGTTGACTGTCTTTTGCTGGCCCAGGATATCAGATTATTTCCTAGGAGCTGACAATTTCCAGATGTGATTTTTCGTTCCAATCTATCTCCTGCATAATCTGCATCACAGTAACCCGAAAGTCTATACTCTGATGTTTTCTCATGCATCAGGCCCAGGTTAGGAGTTCCTTTCAGATATTTGAAAATTCTCTTAACTGCTGTTAAGTGAGTTTCTCTAGGATCTGATTGGAATCTGGCACATAGACAGACACTAAAGAGAATATCAGGTCGAGTAGCAGTCAGATAGAGAAGGGAGCCTATCATACCACGATAGAGCTTCTGACAAACCTTTTTACTGACTTCTTCCTTTTCAAGAATGCATGTTGGATGCATGGGAGTTTTTGCAGAGTTGCATTCAACCATGTCAAATTTCTTCAGAACATCTTTTATGTATTTGCTTTGATGAACGTACGTGACTTCTGAAGTTTGGTTAATTTGAATTCCTAGAAAGAACTTTAGTTCTTGCATTAAGCTCATTTCAAATTCTGCCTGCATTAACTCAGAGAATTCTTGACAAACAGAGGCGTTAGCAGAACCAAAAATAATATCATCAACATATATCTGACATATCATGAGATCATTGTTAAGGTTCTTATAGAAGAGTGTGGAGTCAACTTTCCCTCTGATAAAATTGTGTTCCTGAAGAAAATTACTTAAACGTTCATACCAAGCTCTGGGAGCTTGTTTAAGTCCATATAAAGATTTTTTAAGTTTAAAGACATGTTCTGGAAAATTTGGATTTTCAAAACCTGGAGGTTGGTTGACATACACTTCTTCTGATATATAACCATTAAGGAATGCGCTCTTGACATCCATTTGATATAATTTAATAGAATGGTTTATAGCAAAAGATACAAGAAGACGAATAGATTCTAACCTTGCGATTGGAGCAAAGGTTTCATTGTAGTTAATACCTTCTTGTTGACTGTAACCTTGAGCTACCAGTCGAGCTTTGTTTCTGACGAATTCTCCTTTCTCATTCAGCTTGTTTCTGAATACCCATCTGGTTCCAATAACGTGAGTGCCTCTGGGCTTGGGAACAAGATCCTAGACATCATTCTTTGTGAATTGATCTAACTCTTATTGCATGGCTGAAACCCAGTCATTATCTTGAAGTGCTTCATCATAGGACGTAGGCTCGATCAGAGACACTAGTCCCAGAGGAGTCTCTTCAGAATTCCTGAAAGTAGATCTGGTTCTAACAGGTTCGTCTTTGTTGCCCAGAATCAATTCTTCAGATACGTTGAGGCGACTTTTAACTTTATTTGGGATTAGTGGAGGATTGATTTCCTCAGAGTTCTGAGTGGCAGTTGTTTCTGGAGCTTTGTCAGATTCTGCAAGAGTGATTTCTAAATCTGCAAAATTTTCAACTAGCTTTGACTTTTCAGGGTCAAGCTTATCGTCAAATCTGACATGAATTGATTCTTCCACAATTTTGGTTTCTTTATTGTATACTCTGTAGCCTTTAGAGCGTTCTGAGTATCCTAACATAATACCTTTCTGTGCTTTGGAATCAAACTTGTTCAGATGTTTTTTAGTGTTTAAAATAAAGCAAGAACATCCAGAATAGGTCTTATGGAGATTCTATTCTGAATGTAACACGCTGTATTTACAGCTTCGGCCCAAAAGTGCTTAGCCACATTAGTTTCGTTGATCATAGTTCTGGCCATCTCTTGGAGTGTCCTATTCTTCCTCTCTACAACTCCATTTTGTTGTGGAGTTCTAGGGCAGGAGAAATCATGGGATATTCCATTAGAGTCAAATAATTCCTCAAAGGATTTATTTTCGAATTCCCCACCATGATCACTTCTGACTCTGATAATTTTAGAGTCAAATTCTTTTTGCACTTTGGAGCAGAAACTAGTGAATACATAGTGAGACTCACTCTTGTGTTTAAGGAATTTCACCCATGTCCAGCGACTGAAATCATCAACAATGACTAGTCCGTACTTCTTTCCATTGACTGATGCTGTTTTCACAGGACCAAATAAATCAATGTGAAGAAGTTCCAGAGGCTTAGAGGTAGTAACAATAGTTTTCTTTTTGAAAGATGTTTTTGAAAATTTTCCTTTCTGACATGCTTCACATAGAGCATCTGAAGAGAACTTCAGTTTAGGTAGGCCTCTGACTAACTCGAGTTTATTTAGCTGAGATAGTTTCCTCATGCTAATGTGGCTCAAGCGTCTATGCCATACCCATTGCTCTTCGTGAACAGACATCAGACATTTCACATTTTGTTCTTTTATATCAGAAAGATTAATTTTATAAATATTGTTTTTCCTCTTGCCTGTGAATAGGACAGAACCATTGTTTTGATTTATGGCTTTACATGTTTTTTTATTAAAGATCACATCATAACCGTTATCACTTAATTGACTTATGGATAACAAATTATGCATTAATCCTTCTACGTAAAGGACATCAGATATAGAGGGAAGAGTACCATTACCAATAGTTTCGGAGCCTCTGATCCTTCCATTCTGATCTCCTCCGAAGCCTACGAATCCAGCATCTTTAAGTTCCAGGCTTTGGAACATAGACTTTCTTCCCGTCATGTGTCGCGAGCATCCAGAGTCTAGGTACCATGACTGGTGTTTGAACTTTGCTGCATAAGATATCTGCAACATAAACAATCTTATCTTTTGGTACCCAGAGTCTCTTGGGTCCTTCCTGATTAGTTTTCCCAGAGTTTCTTATAACTTTGGGTATTCTAGCATTTTCAAATTTTTGTTCTTGTGTGTGTGTATAGTGATATGAAAATGGAGATTTAAGTTGGTCACTAGTATAAGTTTTATCTTCCTTAGGATCATACCAAATTCCTTTTCTATTGTTCTGACTGACTCCATAAATCATGGATGCCATTACACTCCTTCCTATCCCATTTTTCAGAAACTTTTGAAAGGCTTTTTCGTATTTATAAATTATCGTATTTGAAGTTTGTGGGGCTTGAGATAACGCTTCTTCCAATTTTAAACAATTTTTCTTTGCTGCATCTCTTTGTAATGTTAAATATCTGTTTTCATTTTCTAGTTCTAGAATTGTCATCTCAAGTTTGCCACATTCTTCAAATTTTTCTTCAAGACAGCCTTTTATTGCTTTAAACTTTTGTTTTAGTTTCTGATATGAGCTAAGAGTTTCAGACAAGCATGACTCTAGATCAGATCGAGAGAGTTCAGAAAATACCTCTTCAGATTCTTCATCTGAACTGTTATTGGATGTGGTAGCCATAAATGCTACATTGGCCTGTTCATCAGAGTCAGATTCTGATGAGTCAGATTCACTATCATCCCAGGTAGCCATTAGTCCCTTCTTGGTTCTGAGGGGATTTTTCTTGAAGCTCTCTTTTCTGGAATTGTCTTTCTTTATCTTGGGGCATTCATTCCTGTAGTGACCTGTTTCTTTACATTCATAACCAGTAACATCTTTGTTAGTTTTGCCTTTTGAGGTTGATTCTGATCGATCCCCTCTGGGTCTTGGTCTTTTGAAGTTGTTGTTCCTCTTTTTCCAGAGTTGTTTAACTCTTCTGGTCAGGAGGGACAATTCTTCTTCCTCATCAGAATCTTCTTGTTCAGAGTCATCTGCATCTTCTGTCTCGGCCTGGAAGGCTTTGTTCCTGTCAGATTTACGTCTTTCAGATCTGGACTTTAATGCAACGGACTTGTTCTTCTTCTGAGGCTCATCTTCCTCTAGTTCTATCTCATGGCTTCTGAGGGAACTGACAAGCTCTTCAAGACTGATGTTGTTCAGATCCTTTGACAGCTTCAGAGCAGTGACCATGGGTCTCCACTTCTTTGGCAAGCTTCTGACTATCTTTTTGACGTGGTCTGCCGTTGTGTATCCTTTGTCTAGAACTTTAAGACCTGCAACAAGAGTTTGGAATCTAGAGAACCTTACCTCTATGGCTTCGTCGTCTTCCATTTTGAAGGATTCATATTTCTGGATTAGAGCCAGAGCCTTTGTTTCTTTGACCTGAGAGTTTCCTTCATGAGTCATCTTCAGAGAGTCGAGTATGTCTTTAGCTGTTTCTCTGTTGGTAATTTTCTCATACTCGTTGTAAGATATGGCATTGAGAAGTATCGTTTTGGCTTTGTGATGATTTTTGAATTCTCGCTTCTGATCATATGACATCTTACTTCTGGGAACTTCAACTCCAGCATCTGTTACAGGGGGTTTGTATCCATCTGTGACAATGTCCCAGAGATCAGCATCATAGCCTAGAAAGAAGCTCTCAATCCTATCTTTCCAGTAGTCGAATTTTTCTCCATCAAAGACAGGAGGCTTAGCATTGTAACTGTCTCTTTCATTTGTGTGGGCCATGGTTTTTCTCGTTCTGGATCTCTCTACACTGTTAAGTGTTTGATTAGAAAATCAATAACAGAGCCGAAGCTCTGATACCAATTGAAGGTGAGAAAAACAAGAAAGGGGGGGGTTTGAATTGTTTTGGAAAATAAGCGCTTTTTCAGAAAAAGACCACACAAGGAATTTATACTGGTTTGCTTATAACACAAAGCTACTCCAGTCCACCCGGCCAAGGTGATTTCGCCTTCAACAAGGACTTAATCCACTAATCTTGAAAGATTAATACAACCAACGTCTAAGAGAAAGATCTCTTAATCCTCTCAAGTATACAGACTGCATAGAGTCACTTGAGGAATATAAAACAACTTAGATAAAAACAGAGTTTGTAATCTAGAGGGCTTCTAGGATAAAGCAAGTATTACAGCAGTAAGAGCAAATATAATATTTCACGTTCTGAGCAAAAGCTCGTAAAAGATTGAGAGAGAGAGAGAATATTTCAGTGTGTTCAAGTGTCTCTCAAAGAGGTTCTTCATTCTTTATATAGAGGTGGAAAACGACCGTTTGTAGTAATGGCAGATATTTAGTCTTGATGAGAGTTAAATGCCATAACTTCGTTGTTTCTTTCCAGAACAAATTTGTCTCCCTGAATAACTTGTTTCCAAATATAGTTTCTTTCCATTTGAAGCTTGAAGTTTCCATTACTCTTTCTGGATAAGGAATTCCACTATCAGACTCTGCGTTAATTAATAAAGCTGAGATCTTGAGATGTAGCTTCAGAGCTTCTGATAGACATCATCTTTTAGATTTCCAGTGTTGACTGCGGATGATCTTGAGACTTCTGGAATTTCTGATGTACCGTTGCTCCGAGTCAGAACTTCTAGAGCGTACTTCTTCTTCAGATGCTACTGAAATTCTGATATGCTGTTTTGCTCAGAGTCAGATCATCTGGAGCGCATTTCTACTTCAGATGCTTTTGATCTTCTGATAATTTGTATCTGAATGATTATGTATCTGATGACGTAATCAGATTCTTTTCTTCTTGTCTAGAATCCTGCACACTTAGAAACTTTTCGTTAGAGTGCCATTTTTGGTTTCATCCTTTGTTATCATCAAAATCTTGGAATCTGTTGTAGAACAATTTTTGTTCTTACAATATTCACAAAAGCTTTGGATGCTAATAAATTTGAATGTTTAAGAGGGAAATTGGAGATTTGTATTCATGAGAATCTATAGCAATCAAAGGAGTTTGTGGTGAATATCCCAGAGGATATTTCTGACAAAAATAGCAAGGATTTTAGCAAGGTGTTTATAAGAAGAAGATGCTACCTCCTCAGACTGAGTAGTGAAGGTCCCCATGTGATGAAGACTGGGTTGGTTTGGCTGTTCTGTGTGCTGTTCTGGATGATGATTTGGCTGTTTTGGAAGCTTGAATGTTTTATTGTTTTGTTAAAATGTTTGTAATTTTTGGCAGTCCTTATTAATGCCTTGTTGTAATATTTGGGCTCTTAATGAGTTCCATGGATTTCTAATTATCTCAGCTTTTACAGCTGTGTATAATTATGGTTTGTATCTCCTAACATTTATGCTTTAACATTTCATATGTTATAACATCTCTTGTGACATTCTCTGCTAGGCTGATTGACATTTATTTTGTCTAATTGGTCACCTTTGGTCTATTTTGACTAAAAAGGGGGAGAAGTGTTTATGTGGAGCAGTTAAATGTGTGGATTGTGGAGATCTGCAGTGTTGGTGTAGCTGAACAGATGAACAACTATTATTGAAGGAGATGTGTTTGATGTAAGACAGAATGTTGTTCTATTTACATATGTTAAAGCAGATGTCAGAGGGTGACTATGATTATTACAGGTGCTGTTACTGTTAAAGGAGATGTCTGTATTGTACAGACTTGGGGGGGAAGAAGTACCCAAGTGCATTTGTGTGTTTTACTAGTTGCTATTATAGCTAGTAATTCTATGTTTGCTTCTGCTGTTGCTTAAACTGTTGTTTAACTGCTGATAGTTTTTCTTGTGAACAAAATGGACAAATATATGTTTTAGCCAAAATTTGCCAAAGGGGGAGTTTGTTGGTTCTAAGTGTTGGCAGCAATTTTGGTAAAACAAAGAGTGTTCACAAGATGTTGCATGTGATGTCTTAACATAAGATATCTTGTACCTGCTGGAGTTTTAAAACATAATTATGCAGGATTGTTTCAGGATGTCATACACGATGTCATGACATCTGATATTATGTACCTGCTGGAGATTTAAAATGGAATTATGCAGGATTGTTCCAGGATGTCAGACCCGATGTCATGACATCCTGTACACAGAACATTCAGGGTGAATGTTATGTGATTGCGCATTTAATGGCAATTTATGTATGATTGAAGATCTGTTTTGCAGGCGCATTCAATCATTAATTACAACCTGATTTACTTATTTTCCAAAGAGATCTAACCAGCTGTCATGAGAAGATTTAATTGGAAAATAGTTTTAGGGTTTTCAAGATGTCCAAGCCCAGCTGAATGCTTCTATAAATAGGATATGGAAAACCTAATTTGATACACAACCAATACAGAGCAAAAATACTGAGAGAGAAGAAGGGTTTGTGTCTTGTTTAGTCGTGTGACTTGTAAGCCATTTAATTCATCCGTAGATGATTGAATTGGTCTGATTTGTGAGTTGTAATTTGTCACTAAAAGCTTGTAAGCAAGAGTGTGTGTCTACTTGATTGAAGTTGTTAAGCAAGATCAAGTGTGTGCCTACTTGATTGAAACTACTAAGTAAAATCAAGTGTGTGTCTTTGAAGAGTGTCTTCTTTTCATAAGTAATTGTTGTTTAAAATCACATGTGTGATTTAGGGGGAGTGAGTGGGTTCTCATATCTAAGAGTACTTAGGTAGAAATCACACAGGTAGAGATTAGGTGAGAAAGACTGTAACTTGTTGAAGTGTACAAAGAGTCTTTGAACTGATTCTATTTAGAGGATTTCTTTCCTGGCTTGGTAGCCCTCAGATGTATGTGAGTTGCACCGAACTGGGTTAACAATTGCTTGTGTCTCTTGCATTACTATTCTTCATCTTTATCCTGTTTTGTTTTACTCAGATATTAGTGTCGTGACATTACCTTCGACATCTCATATCTGATACCAGAATTTCAGTTCCTATTAAGGGTATGTTAGAGAACTCTCCACATCTTGCGATGACGTCCTTTGTATCCCATTCCCTCTTGTACCATAGAATTGAGTTGGCAGAGAAAGATAGGAATCTTTGCGGCCATGTCAGTTTGTTATCGGTGAAGGGTCCACTTTGAGGCATACGGACCCTCATCCCAAGATGTAGCATAGGAGCGCAGCAGAGGAAAGTACCTCCCTTCTTCTCATGCCTTGTATGGAAGGTATGGTAGAAATCGACAAGTAAAAAAGGCACCGGATTCTTTGTTAAAAAGACTTCAACTGCTAACTGATCCACGAACTTGTCCACATTTGGGAAGAGGACAATCCATGAATCAAAAGTGCCAAGGTTATACTACAAAAGTAGGGTCTTCCTTTTTTAATCATTTCCCAAGCATGGGCTTCTAGGAACTTTGGGGTTAAACCTTTGATAGATCCTTTAATGCCCCAATTATCCACTAGCTTGTTGGTGTTGATACCCAAGGTGAGTGAGAGCTAGGTCAAACAGAAGCCCGATCATGCTTGTTGGTGTTGATACCCCGATCATGCTCCATGTAGCGGTGTATTCGTTACTATATGATCTATTGATTAAATCATAAGCAAAGCATACAAAGATAGAGTCGCCACCGCACTTTTATTTATCCTAAGGACTGGCTAAAAAGCGAACAAAAGTCTAAGAAGTTTTACACGTAGGAAACTAATGAAAAGATCAGAGATCGGGGTAAGGGGTAAATTACGCGATGGGAAGGTGTTAGGCACCCAAAGCGTCCTAGGTACTCCTAGGGAGCCCTTTTCACACTTGTTGAAATAAAATTGTTATTTGTTTTGAAACATTTATTGTGCAAACATGAATGGGATGATGAGGAAAGAATGTACAGTTTATTATTTTTGTGTTTGAACGGATGAACCCGTTGCCTACGTACCTTTCCATGAAAAGTAAAGGATCAAAACGCCGTAGTTCGGCTAAAAGATTTCCAGAAATTAGTGAATTCAATTTTAAACACAAGCCCTAAGGTCTTACGTTACCCATGGGAGAAAACTCAACCTTATGAAACAACAAGTCCACCATGTGAGAAAAGCTTCAACTTGCTAGTGAGGGGTTAACCCTATAATAAGCAAGGAAGACTTACAATTCAACCAACTAAGGACAAATAGGTGAGATTAACATCAACCAACTAGGATAAATCAAACCTATGGCTAATGTATGAAGACTTAACAAACATGGACAAAGCCACAAAATCATTTAATGGGTGAAGTTAATTGATTTAGATTATTTATAAAGTATGGTCAAAGTATGATTAAAGTCAATTCAAAAAGAAGTCTTTACAAAAATGAAGTTTGGAAAATCATGGACTTAAGGTCCAAGTTTCTAATTTAGAAAGAGCATGAAGATGTTTGCACAACATTTATTTCAAGTTTTAAAAGCATGTGTGAAAAGGTTTAGGACACAATGGGATGAGTGGATAATGGAGTGTACAACTTCTTAGAAGGGTTCACCTCTTGAAATCATATGGAAGATGATTCAAGTGTGTCCTTAGGAATAAGCAATGAGCAATAACAAAACAAGCAAATAAAGTGATATCGGATGCCACTCAATGGTCTTACACCAATCTCACAACAAAAGCGGATACCGGATACCAATAAATGGATTTACACCAATCTCCTAAAACACACATGGATATCAGATGCCACTCAATGGTCTTACACTAATCTCCTAAAGCAAACAAACAAAAGAGGGAAGGATACCGGATGCCAATGAATGGGCTTATACCAATCTCCTACATATGATCATAGGAATACAAATGCCACATCACAGGGACTTACAATTGCATCCTCACATACAACAAATAAGATGCATCAACAAAGAGCAAAGAGGATATGAGTGACCAATGAAATGGTCTTACACTCTATCCCTTCCATATCATAGGAACAAAAGCCAATCTACATGGACTTACAATTGCTTCCTCCATGGGCAAACAAACATAGATCACAAAGATATGCAATAATGATCATGCAAGAATGAACAATCAATGACAATAAATGCACAAAGGCAATCAAGCAATCATGTATAAATGAATAAAGCAATCTATCCCAAATTCAAGTAGCACACACTATAACCAATCAATTAGGCTCAAGCAAAGGTTAGACTTTAAAAGTCAACTAGAATAGGGTGAATGGCGCTCTTAACCTTGACATTGAAGGGTCAAGGTGAAGCAGATGAAAGGATATGAGGGGTGTGCCTCATCACTCTTATCTCTGGTCAGAGAGAGTATTGAATATCAGAAGGTGTGGGAGTCCAGAAAGATGGAACTCTCTCCACATTTTATTGACTCTATAGATCTTGGGCTAGGATCCCAATGCTACAACCATGTAATGGGAGCCAGGGGAAGACACACAGAATAGTAGGAGATAGGCTACATATCTCTTATATCTACCAATTACCTTATTTAAAGGACTTTTCCTGCTTGGGGACAAAGTATAAACAAGCACAAACATTGCCTCTTAAGGAGGACTTCAGACAGGTGCCTGGCTAGGTAACAAGCCAGGTCTTCCAGACTACATGGAGACAAGAGATTCTACCTCAATGCAAATACTTAGCAAGCAGAGCAATGCAAGTTCTCAAGAGAACTAAGCAACTAAGGGTACCTGAAATCAATCAAATATAATCAGCATCCCAATCACAAAATCAAAACAACAACATAAGAACCAACAACAATGTACAATCAAACAATGCAATGTGCATAGCACAAAGCTCAAGTGAACCAAGCACCCTACAAAACAAAACAAGTTAGTTTATAACATCAAATGAAATAACTCAAAACAACTTGAATTTATCTCCTTAACGCAAATGCTTCCACAACCTGAAAAGCAAGCTCAAACATGAGTAACAAGACCACTAGGACAAGCCTAGGGTCAAAAGGAGGGAAAAAACTTAAAACAGCAAGTGAAAGATGATCACAATCAAGATTTATCAATTAAGAAGACGGACCAATTGGTCTCACATCCAAACAATGCACCAAATTCATTTCATGCACAATTTAAGTCAAAGTAGGCAAGTGTGAACCATAAATGAGCAAACAGAATGATCTCAATCAAACAAATACTAAAACAGCTCAATAAATTCCACAAAAATTCCATTCTAAACAGAACACATTCAATGATCAGCATATCAAATTTCATGCTATTTGGACAAGTGGAAGTAGGGAAATTAAATCCAAGAAATCACGGTATGCAAAAACCAATACAAACTAGGTCACAAAGTGTACATCAACTTCAAGCAAATGTAAAATAGAAACCAGGTATGAGAAATGAGTGGGACGGAAGCCAAAATGAAGTCAAACATATTAAGAAACACTCCACCAAATTTCATCTTCATATTATAAGGGATGAGAATTTTACATGTCATGTAAGTTGCCTACTCAAGAAAGGTTCACAAAATGGTAAACAACAAACAAAAATACCAATCAAATAGGAAATGTATCAACATATCCTACAAAAAATCATGGTTAAACTAGACATATAGATGTAATCGCATGCAAAAATCCAGAGTAAAAGACCTAGCATAGGCATGGAAACAAAATTCATGAACATGGCATAACATAGTGTGACACACATGGTCACACTCAACTTGATCGCATCATATCTCTCTAACCAGGGACTCAAAATTAGCAAACTATATACCAAAATCACCAGGAAAGAGTCAAGAATATGCCTATAAAATTTCAATCATTTTGGATAATGCATCATCATTTTATGAATGAAATGGCAAAACATACATCAAATGCATACATGTCAAAAATCATTAGGCAAAACCAAAAATCCACCAGGCACAACTTTGATTATCATACCTAAAAAAAACTAGAGAAAATTTGGAGATCAACACAAAAATACCCATGCAATTTGGATTAAAGGTCAATTAATTATGGATTTTAGAAGTTAGGTTAAAAAATGAAATAATTATTTAAGAATGAAATGAAATTAAATAAGGCTGAATGGCAATTGCGTAATTAGCTGAACCAGGGGGCAAAACACCCCGTTTCATTTAATGAAATGGCGTCACGCCATTGGTTGAGGCCGGCGCTAAACAGGATTTTGAAATGGAAAGCCAGGCGGAAGGATCAAACGCGTGTTTTTGCCCAGAAATTCGAAGCTTCATCGCGTTCTTTACGTTCTTGATGAACATGAACAAATTTTAACAAAAATGCACATGCCATATATGGTTGGAACCGGTGTTCAACGTAGATCACAAATATCACAGTGAAATTGTCCAGAAATCATCATACAAAGAGATCCAATCAAAAATAGTTTTGACATACTCACCTTAATTCAAGATTTCTTGATGAATAATGGATGAAAACGCACGATTCAAGCATCAGATTACGCTATGTTCAAGGCACTACCTAAACCACATGTTGATTTCAAGAATTGGAGACTTCGAAAATTTACCTCTTGAGGATTGCAGTGTGAAATCCGCGCGTTTCAGGTTCCAATTGAGTGAAACAGATCGTGTATATTGATGTAGGAGATGAATGGTGATGAATGCTCAGCTCAACAATGCTTGGATCAATGAGATTTGCCAACTGCCATGGAAGAGCAAGCTTTGCAATAGTGAGATTTTGCTCGATTTTCCTCCTCAATTGCTTCAAACAGATGTCCAAAAACACCTGCAGATGAAGATTCAACAAAGAAATAGCACAAGCATTGATGAATTCTTGATGAATTGGTGAAAAAAAGTGTATGTGAAAATGGAGAAAATTGAGAGAATTTTGAGATTTTGTGAATTTGATCTGAAAAATGATTCTGATCCTCTTGCATTTTCTGTTAGGATTAGACCTTTATACCATCACTTAATCCATGCTTTAATCATGATTAGCATAATTGGATGTGATTAGCAAATGGAGCTTGTTATGGAAATTGGCCAATTTGCCCTTGTGCAATCCCATGCAATGTAACAGTAATTTTTCACTTGAGGCAAACCACAAATCATGTTTAGAAGCTATTCCAATTGGCTTGGCTTGAAAATTCCATGTATTTTTGAATTTGGCCTTTTTTCCCACCAATTTTCTAAATGGTCCACTTGAAAAATGACCTTTTTATGTGAAGGTTTTTGATGAAATGTGAGGATAGATTTGGATAGTACACATCAAATGTGGTTTGCTCAAAAAAGAATCACCCAATTTGGACTTTCCATTCAAAAGTTATGGCACTTTGAATTTCAACTTTTTCTGAAAATGATTTAATCATAACTTGCCAACCACACATGGGAAATGAGTGTTCTTGGACTTTTTGGAAAGGTGAGAGCAAGATCTTCAACTTTCATGTTGGGCAAAATTTCATTTGAAGCATTCTTGGACATGTAATTTTGAGGAGAAAAACTTTCCATTTTTGGCAGGTGAAAATTACAGGTCATTTCTATTTTTGGAAACTTTTTGTCTGACTTCAAATTCTTCAACCTTGATCTTTGAAATGCCAAATAAGGCTTATATAGACATGAATGAGGTCTTTCTAACCCTCTCACACCTTCAAATCCCTGATTAAATGCACAGTTGACCACAGTTGACTTTTCTAGGGTTTTGGTTGACTGAGCCGTGTTCTGATGAATTCCAAGCCTCTACCACATGAGATCTTGATCCAAAATGACATCACAACTTATATGAACTCTTATGAATGATCATAGTGCCCAAATTCTTCAAGAATGGTCACTATCCATTGCTCAATGCAAGCCTTGACTGTCTTGACCTAGTTAGCTTCATCTGCAAGTAAGATGGTTAGATGACAATATTTTTGTACTTTTGGTTAGTAAACATATGAAAAGCAATGATATATAAATGCAATACATGCTTGGTGATCAAGAACCACACTCACAAGACATCCTACCCACTAGGAGGGAAGCTAGGGCAGGCAATGATCCTTGAGGCTATGATATGATATGATATGAGCCATGAGGGATCTTAGGGACAAAATTGGGGTCTTACAGATGCCCCTATTTAAGGTCATTCTAGCCGGAGAAGTGAAGTTTAGAAATCTTCATCTCGACGCGGTAGAATGGGCTTAAATAATAGTAATGAGACAAATTTTGGTCCCTAAGAGACCTCATGATGCAGATGTATGCATGCAAAAGCAAATTCTGTGGGGAATATGGTTCGCAAAGAAGAAAAGACGATCCATCGGAGTAATACACTCACCAGGAACAGAGACCCTACAGGACTCTTATAGGGATAATAAAAGAAAAACGAATGCGTGAGCAGGACACGACTTTGATTAGGGGATAACAAAAATCAGACTGGAGACCTCACTGGGGAAGTGAAAGGGCTCACGCTGGGGAATAAAGAATTCCAAAGGAAAATATATCCATCGGAAAGACATAAGCTGACTCAAATTATCCACAAAGGATACTTCGGATAAAAATCCGGACTCGGACCAGGAAAAGATTCACAAAGAATCTCCCTGTCGGGAAAATGCATATATCGGGGAAAATGCCAATATAGCAAAGGGCAAAATCACAACAGGAAATCCACCGGGAAAGGTCTAATAAAGAGACTCTCCTGGGGAAAAGCAACAAGAATGAGTTGTCGCCGGTATAAGGGTAACAAGCTCAGGAAGAATGAATATCTAAGACCGGTATAAGGGTGGGAGATATCAATCAACCAACATCTGAGAAAGACCTGAAAAAGGTACATAAACTCAGGAAAGTCTGACTCCACAGGGGACCAAGGTCATAACAGGGAGTAGAAAGGAAGGAGCACCAGGGATACCGAGGTATATAATAGGTGACCGACCGAAATGTGAATTGGTATATATGCCAAAACACTCATCATCCGAGAGGAAGGCTTGAAAAAGCAAATCGACTTACTGGATGGACATTCGAATCCACAAAGGGAAGACGAATCTTCCTCAACTGGGGACACAAACCCAAAGAGTGCATGAGATATAATATCCATTACCGGCAGACCGTGGATAAGAATACTCGCATGAGATATATTATCTATTACCGTCAGAACGTAGATAATAAACTCGCATGATAAGAAACACCAGAGATACCGAGGTATATAATAGGTGATCTACCGAAAACGTGGATTGGTATATATGCCAACACACATCATCATCCAAAACACGAACTGGTTAAAGGATGGATACTCGATTCTACAAAGAATACGAATCTTACTCCGCTGGGGAGAATCAACGAAGGATTCCAACTAAAGAGCGCATGAGATATATTATTCATTACCGGCAGACCGTGAATAATACACTCGAAAGGAAAAGACACCAGAGATACCGAAGTATATAATAGGTGACTAACCAAAAAGAGAGACAATCGATACCAAGCATCCGGGTAAACGAAAGACAACTCAAAGGATAAATTGCAAGCATCAGGCGATCATCCGACAAAGAAATATTCGACTCCGCAAAGGGGAAAACGATCTTACTCGACCAGGGAAACACAACAGGTTTCGACTGAAGAGTGCATGAGACATATCATTCATTACCGGCAGACCGTGAATAATATGCTCGCATGGAAAATTATCTACAACCGGTTACTAGGTTAATAAAGGATAAATCGACCGAAAAGAAAGGCATCGGGATACCACAACTGGGTATATAATGATGACCAATCAAAGGGAGCAACAACATTACCAACAAAAAGGGTAAATGAAAGAAGATCCGCTGGGGATAAATTGCAAGCATCCGGCAATTATCCACAGGACTAGCTGGGAATACATTGATAAACAATCAATGATCCGTGGAATAAATCACTAGCAAACGGTGAAAAGACCCACTGGCGACTTCAAAAGGGATAACATTGCAAGCATACGGCAATGATCCAGAAGACTTACTGGGGATACATGTGCTTACTCAAGAGCAACTACCCAGAAGAAGAAAGGAATATCAACATCGAACAACGAATGAAGATAACCACAAAGAGTAACCGTCATCGGTTAGGATGAATAACAAGGTTAACTCTGCAAAGGGGAGAAATTAGGGTTTACATCCACCGAATACGGGGTAGAACACCAAAAACTCTAGCTGAGGAAACGAGAGGTTAACACTACCGACTACTGGGTAGAACCAAAGACTCAGCTGGGATAAAATTGCAAGCATCCGGCAATTATCCACCTGCACCACAAGGCACACTCCACTAGGGAGACAAAATCGCAACATGGGATTTATAACTACCGAATACGGGGTAGAAGACCACAAACTCAACTGGAGATAAAAATCACCGCAGGGAGATACCAAATCTGTTAGGGAATAAAACCACAATAACAGAAAAATTCACCAACCAACAGACCGAACCACAAAGGTTACCTCCGCTAGGGGAAAAGAGATAGGACTTACAACTATCGAATACGGGGCAGTAGCCATACTCTGGTGGGGATAACCCCGAATTAGGGTTTACATCTACCGAATACTGGGTAGAAAACCAACAACTCCGCGTGGGGATAGAACGAATCACAAATCCGCACGGGAAACAAAACAGGGTTTATAACAAACCACAAACTGCTGGAGAGCAGAAGACATAGGATTTACAACTACCGCCTAGTAGGTAGAAGACCGAAACTCTTGCCGCGGAATAAAGGTATATAACCACCAATTCCATCAAAAGGGCAAGGAAAGTAGGACTTACAACTACCGGTATGAGGGTAGAGGCCCGAAAACTCCGCTGGGGAACAACCCACTGGGAAGCACAATATAGTTGACAAGATGCCAATTCGGGAATATTCCGAAAAGACAGACTGAATCAAGACACGTCCTATGAGGATATAACTCAATAGGAACATCCGTCCCAATATATGTGTTGGGAGGAAATGGAAGAAACCGTCATCCACGAGGGTATATCTCAGTGGGGAACTGCAGAAGGAACGACAGACAATTTCTACTTACGGGCTAACTCTATATGGAGAGATTTTAAACACCCGACATCCGCTTTGGGAAGATCTATAAAGAGATCTATATCACCCATAGCAGGAAGACCACAAACAAAAGATATATGGCAAACAATGCAACGTGAATATTTGAATGTTTATGAATATGCGTAATTATGTTTGATGAATGCTGACAAAACAGACATATCTAACACAACAGGCCCAGGAATCAAACGCCCGGTATTATACTTCCAGGGGAAAAACCAGCTGGAGAGCCAATCTGCCGGAGACCTACATGCTATAAAGCAAAGATCTGCGGGTACTGCTAGGGAAGCAGCGGATCAGAAATATCAGGAATCACCAAATCTCTGAGTGATGGATCAGCTAAAGTCCCAACCAAGGCACAAAAAGTCACAACGGGAAAACAGCCACCAAGACGAATCTGTTGGGGAACAAGAGAAAATCTCGAAAATACGCAGGGGATCTCAGCATCAACTGAGAAACAAAAGTCACTGCAACTCCAAACAAATCCGGGAACAACCCACTGCAGGAGAACAAAATCCTCCAAGTAGAATCTAACCGCATAAGCAACTCTACTGGGGAAAACTGTCAGCTACTCTCTTGGGGAACAACCCACTGAGGAAGGAAAGATCTCACAGGTAGATTCAACAACGAACCACTATACTCGGGGAGAACACACATCTGATGGATCACATTAGTAGACTCTGCAACAGAAGCCACTCTACTGAGGATCGAAAGCAATCAGGAAATCAATCCAATCTCTGGATGACGGAGCTATCAACCGACCATACCAGGTATTGAAGGAGGTTTAACAGGCAGTACTGCCACAACAACCGCTCTGCAAACAATGCTGGAGAAAGAGGATGAAAATACTGGGACATCAACCCAATCAACCACTGAGTAGGAAAATAAATCCCGCTCTGTTAAGGATAACAAGCACTCTGATAGAGAAAGTAACCACTCTGCTCGCGACTGCGTTGGGGAGACCAATAAAGTCTGGGGATAGCGACCCACTGGAGAAAGTGACGGGGCACCAGGATGACAAACCATCAACCGCCGAATCTTTTACAAGGAAAGCCCCCATGCTAGGGACAACTGCTGCTGGAGAAAACTGAGTCTCGACAACACTCTGCTTGTGATCATACTGGGGAACAAACCTCATCAGCAACTTTGCTTGAGGAACAACCCCGACAAAGATCTGGAGGAAGAGAATACAACCAAACCAGGAATATGAACCAATGTCTTACCTGTTGGAGATCATGCCACCCTTGGGAGAGCACTGAGATATTCTTAAGTATCCTTTCAACATTGTGATTATTCACTTTGTTTAAAATAACAATTTTGAAAAATTGGATTTGTTATAAAACAATGATACTTTATCAATTAAAACATGCAAAACATTTGTTGAATTGAAGCAAATAAGAGTGCAAATAATTGGGTAAAAGCTCAAATTTATTTGATGGAATGGTAATCTACAAATGGCGAGACTCCATAGATCTGTACAAATTTGAAATCAGTGATATATATTGGAAGAGGGCTACATTGAACATAATGATCCTTTCTCTACCAATTTGAATCTCGATGTATTCGAAGCTTCAGTTGACGACGATTCGAGAATCTTCTGACGAACAGACGGCCGGTGACCAGAAAGTCTTGTCAGGATGCAGTTACTTGCCAAATCCCTAATTTTTGCCTAGATTGCCCCAGGGTGAGGTACTCAATCTAGCGGGATGCAAATATTCTTTTTTTCAGGTCTCTAACTTTTGCCCGGATCACCCTTGCGGGTTCTCCACCGAGACGCTCATTCTTGCTTAAGCCGCCCTTTCGGGTTTTCAACTTAGCGAGCTATTCTGTTTTTCATTTGCATATACTTTTTTCTTAGGCAAAGTATTTCTTGACTGCATCTGAATTCACAGGACGAGTGAAATCCTCCCCATCCATTGTTGTAAGCAATAAAGCACCGCCTGAAAAGGCTCTCTTAACAACATATGAACCCTCGTAGTTTGGAGTCCACTTGCACCTAGAATCGGGCGCGAAAGACAAGACTTTCTTGAGCACGAGGTCACCTTCTCGGAACACACGAGGCTTGACCTTCTTATCGAATGCTTTCTTCATTCTCTGCTGATATAACTGACCATGGCACATGGCAGTCAATCTCTTCTCTTCAATCAAATTCAGCTGGTCATACCGACTCTGCATCCATTCAGCATCAGTCGACTTGGCTTCCATCAAGACTCGCATTGATGGGATCTCCACCTCTACTGGGAGAACAACTTCCATGCCATAGACAAGAGAAAAAGGGGTCGCCCTTGTCGAAGTGCGTACAGATGTACGATATCCATGCAAAGCAAATGACAGCATCTCATGCCAATCTTTGTACGTGACAGTCATCTTTTGGATAATCTTCTTGATATTCTTATTAGCAGCTTCAACAGCCCCATTCATCTTGGGTCTGTAGGGAGAGGAATTATGGTGTGCAATCTTGAACTCAGCGCACAACTCATCCATCATCTTATTATTCAGATTAGATCCATTGTCAGTAATGATCCTCTATGGCACACCATAACGACAAATCAGCTGGTTCTTGATAAACTTCACAACCACCTGTCTGGTTACATTCGCATACGAAGCGGCTTCAACCCATTTGTTGAAGTAGTCGATTGCTACGAGAATAAACCGGTGTCCGTTGGACGCTTTCGGCTCAATCATGCCGATCATGTCGATTCCCCACATAGAGAAAGGCCATGGTGATGAAATCACATTCAGGAGTGTCGGAGGAATATGAATCTTATCCGCATAAATTTGACACTTGTGGCATTTCTTCACATATTTGCAACAGTCAGACTCCATTGTCAGCCAATAGTAGCCTGCTCTCAACACCTTCTTAGCCATGGCATGTCCATTGGAATGAGTACCAAATGAACCCTCATGGACCTCAGTCATCAACAGGTTTGCTTCGTGTCTATCCACGCATCTGAGCAAAACCATGTCGAAATTTCTCTTATACAACACTTCACCACTGAGGTAGAAACTGCCTGACAACCTTCTCAAAGTTTTCCTATCTTTCACAGATGCCCCAGGCGGGTAGACCTGGTTCTGAAGGAAATTCTTGATATCAAAATACCAAGGCTTGTCATCTTTCACTTCTTCAATTGCAAATATGTGAGCTGGTCTATCCAAGCGCATCACAGTGATGTTGGGGACATCATTCCACCGTCTAACCACCATCATGGAAGCGAGCGTAGCAAGGGCATCTGCCATCCGATTATCCTCTCGAGGGATATGATGAAAGTCAACTTCTGTGAAGAAAGTAGAAATCCTTCTGGCATAATCTCTATACGGAATGAGACCTGGCTGATTCGTCTCCCATTCACCCTTGATCTGATTAACAACTAGGGCCGAATCACCATAAACATCAAGATGTTTGACTCTCAAATCAATACATTCTTCAAGTCCCATAATACAGGCTTCGTACTCAGCCATATTATTCGTGCATTTGAAAGTTAGCCTTGCTGTAAAAGGAATATGAGCACCTTGGGGATTAACAATCACTGCCCCAATTCCATTTCCGTACTGATTAACAGCGCCATCAAACACCATCGTCCATCTGGAACCAGATTCTGGACCTTCATCAAGCGTAGGCTCATCGCAATCTTTCATCTTCAAATACAGAATCTCCTCATCAGGGAAGTCGTACTGAACTGACTGATGATCTTCAATCGGCTGGTGCGCTAAATGGTCAGCCAAGATACTACCTTTGATGGCTTTCTGAGCTCGATACTCGATATCATACTCAGACAACAACATCTGCCAACGGGCAATCCTCCCAGTTAAAGCAGGCTTCTCGAAGATATACTTGATTGGATCCATTCTGGATATCAACCAAGTTGTATGATTTATCATGTACTGGCGCAAACGCTTAGCAGCCCAAGCCAAAGCACAACACGTCTTCTCAAGCATAGAGTACCGAGACTCACAATCAGTAAATTTCTTACTGAGGTAGTATATAGCATATTCTTTCTTCCCTGATTCATCTTGTTGACCGAGTACACAGCCCATCGAGTCTTCAAGAACAGTCAAATACATAATCAGAGGTCTACCTTCCACAGGCGGAGACAAAATCGAAGGTTCGGACAGATACTCTTTGATACTGTCGAAAGCTTTATGGCAATCCTCGGTCCAATCATGAGACTGATCTTTCCGAAGGAGCTTGAATATAGGCGCACATGTGGCAGTCATGTGGGATATAAATCTGGAAATATAATTCAAGCGGCCAAGAAAACCTCGGACTTGCTTCTCAGTTTTGGGTGCAGGCATCTCTTGTATTGCTTTGACCTTTGCAGGATCAACCTCAATACCTCTTTCGCTAACCACAAAACCCAACAATTTGCCAGAACGGACTCCAAAAGTACATTTATTCGGATTCAGGCGAAGTCTGAACTTTCTCAAACGCTGAAAAAGCTTCAACAGATGCTCAACATGTTCAACTTCCGTTCGGGACTTAGCGATCATATCATCAACATAGACCTCTATCTCCTTGTGCATCATATCATGAAACAAGGTAGTCATAGCTCGTTGATACGTGGCTCCGGCGTTCTTCAAACCGAAGGGCATCACTCGATAACAGAATGTTCCCCAAGGTGTGATGAATGTTGTCTTCTCCATATTCTCTGGTGCCATCTTGATTTGATTATATCCAGAAAATCCGTCCATAAATGAAAAGACTTTGAATTTGGCTGTATTGTCTACCAACATATCAATGTGTGGTAGAGGAAAATCATCTTTCGGACTAGCTTTATTCAAATCTCTGTAATCAACGCACATACGGACTTTTCCGTCCTTCTTAGGAACAGGCACAATATTGGCTACCCATTGAGGATATACAGAAGTCACCAGAAACCCCGCATCAATTTGCTTCTGAACTTCCTCTTTGATCTTCACTGCCATATCTGGATGAGTTCTTCTGAGCTTCTACTTCACAGGCGCGCACTCAGGCTTCAAAGGCAGGAAATGTTGCACAATATCTGTATCTAAACCCAGCATGTCTTCATATGACCAAGCAAAGATATCTGAATATTCTCGTAGCAAACTGATCAAATCTTCTTTGACAGACCCTTCAAGAAGTGCCCCAATCTTCACCATGCGAACACAATCCTCAGACCCCAAGTTGACTGTTTCCAAATCTTCAAGGTGCGGCTGAATGATCTTCTTCTCGTGCTCAAGGAGACGGGTGATCTCATCAAGAATCTCTTCAACATCATCTTCCTCTGCCTCGAATACACGGATTCAAAATTGGGAGATGGCGTTGGATCATTATGTTCAATGGGTTTTAAGATCAACCTGCATAATGATTTTGGTTAATGAAAAACTTTAGAATTTAAACAAGCAAACCATTATGCAGATGAAAAAGGTTGCTTTTATTCTTGTTTTTATTATGGGTTTTTTGTGATCACTGATTTCATGAAAAAGCAAAAAGTGAAAACAAATGGAAAAACAAATGTTTAACAATGCATTAATTGAATGAAAATATAATTGTATATATGAGCCAACAATGTCATCACTTCTCCTTTTGGCATGGGAGAAGGGTTTTAAACAAAGTGAACAATTACTCTGATATATGGATGACTGTAGGAACATCTACAGCGACCCAATTGTGGCAGACACCACCAGGTATAACGAAATTGTTCACATCCTCTGCATCTTCTTCCAAGATAGCAGCAGCTTCTTCTTCCGGTTGATCATCATGGATGAATCCTCCACTCGTGAACAAGCCTTGCTCATTATATGCCCCAGAACAATAGCCAATGCCAGCCCGGGATCTGTTGTCTTCCAGCTCAATCACCTTCCCTAAACCAGCAACTGCACCACATTCAATGGCCAGCTTTGCATCACGGTAGGAAGCAAATGATGGAGACTTCTTCTCAATTGGTTCATCAATAGATAAAGCTTGGAACGGAGTTCCAACTTCATCCTCTGCGTCAATGTATGAGAAAGAAGACAGGTGGCTAACCAGGAGAGCCTTTTCTCCCCCTACCACAACCAGTTTCTTATTTCTGACAAATTTCAACTTCTGGTGTAGGGTGGATGTCACGGCGCCAGCCTCGTGAATCCATGGTCTGCCAAGGAGACAGCTATATGACGGGTGGATATCCATTACCTGGAAGGTAACCTGGAAATCACTTGGTTCGATTTTGATAGGGAGATCAACTTCCCCAATCACGGTCTTGCGCGACCCATCAAATGCTTTCACAACGACCTCACTCTGCCTCATAGGAGGACCTTGATATGACAATCTGGAGAGTGTGGATTTTGGCAATACATTTAATGATGATCCAGTGTCCACCAGCACGTTGGGCATAACATCAGATTTGCAATTCATAGAGATATGTAGAGCCATGTTGTGGTCTCTTCCCTCCTCAGGGAGATCAGCGTCACTGAAACTCAAAGTGTTGCAAGCAGTAATGTTTGCAACTATACTGTCAAATTGCTCAATAGTGACGTCGTCATCAACGTACGCCAAATCCAAGACTTTCTGCAGAGCCTCCCTATGGGGTTCTGAATGCAACAGCAAGGATAGTATGGAGATCTTGGAGGGCGTTTGTAGAAGCTGGTCTACAACGTTATACTCGCTCTTCTTGATGAGCCTCAACATCTCATCAGATTCTTCGTTCACAATGCCACTCGGGCCAACTGAAGAAGTAGGAGTTTTTTGTGCAGAGGAGGGTCTGGCAACATCAAGTGCCGGATTTTGAATATTAACAGCAGTCCCAACCGGACGCTCAGCAGATTCAGAAGCAACAGGAGCCTTGGCAGGTGCAGAAAACACTCGACCACTCCGGGTCATGCCGCTCACATCGGCGATATTTGTTACAGCAGTTGAAGGCAAAGGCACTTCTACCCCATCTTGCACAGCAACAGGGTTGTATCTGAACGATATGGCTTTATCAGATGAATAAGGCACGGGGCCTGCAGGTTTAATGACCAGAGAAGGAGAAGCATTTGGCTTGCTGCTATCATAGCGAATAACAACAGGCTCTGGCAGCTTGAACACTGGAGAAATAACATTAATCTCAGGTTCGTCTTCGTCGACATTGCGATTCTGCAGAATCTCAATGGTTCCTTCGTCTAATAGCTCTTGCAATTCTCTTCGCACCTGGTTGCAACCCAGACGGTTAACTGAACAGATACGACACTTGTCATGGTCATGCTCCATGTAGCTATATTGGCACAACAACCGATGTAATTCCACCAGCGATCGTCGAATATGACTCACATATTTGACCTTATATTTCCCAGGGCATCCCTGGACCATATTCACAGACTTCCCGTGCGAAGGCAATGGGTTCTTGGTGACGTTTGGGCCCGAATCTTCGAAGCTCAAAATTCCACACCTCATAAGGTCCTGAACCTTAGTCTTGAGTGGATAGCAGTTCTCTATATTATGGCCCGGAGCTCCGGAATGATAAACACAGTGCTGGTCTGGTTTATACCACCATTGTGGATTTGCAGGAATAGCAGGAGGATCTCTGGGAGTTACCAATTTCCTCTCCAACAAGGAAGGATAAAGCTCTGCGTACGACATGGGGATAGGATCGAAGCTGATCTTTTTCCGGTCATAACTCAAGTTGGCCTGATTGGTTGTACTTCCACGAGGCTGGTAAGCCTGTTGCTGTGGGCGTTGTTGTTGCTGATACTGAGGCTGTTGATATGGTTGCTGATGTTGATACTGCTGATGTTGCTGAGTATTATCTTTGAAAACAGGTGCTATATGAGCCACCTGGTGCTGATGACCGGCACGACGTGCTGGCTTCCTCTGAACGGGAGGTTTCCTTGATTTATGGGACTGCACAGCATGTGCTTCCCCATCTTTCTTCTTAGCAAATGAGCCATACCTTTTGCTAGAAGAGCCTTCATCTTTCGCCAAACGTCCTTCACGGACACCCTCTTCAAGCCGCATCCCCATATTCACCATTTCGGTGAAGTCAGAGGGAGCACTAGTTACCATTCGCTCATAATAAAATGAGCTAAGAGTCTTTAAGAAGATCTTAGTCATTTCTTTCTCCTCGAGTGGTGGGGTAATCTGAGCTGCCAGCTCTCGCCACCTCTGGGCGTACTCCTTGAAAGTTTCCTTGTCCTTCTGCGACATGGACCTGAGTTGATCTCTGTCAGGCGCCATATCGACGTTGTACTTGTATTGCTTGACGAAAGCTTCGCCAAGGTCGTTGAAGGATCTGATATTGGCACTGTCCAAGCTCATATACCAACGGAGCACAGCACCAGACAGGCTGTCTTGAAAATAGTGGATCAACAGCTGATCATTGTCCGTCTGTGTAGACATCTTCCTGGCGTACATGACCAGGTGTGCAAGAGGACAGGTGTTCCCTTTGTATTTTTCAAAGTCCGGTACTTTGAATTTAATCGGTATTTTTACACCGGGAACCAGGCAGATCTCGGCAGCAGACTTGCCGAATAGGTCTTTACCTCTGAGGGTCTTCAATTCCTTCCTCAGCTCAAGGAATTGGTCATTCATAGCATCCAACTTTTCATTAACATCCGGGCCCTCAGACGGCTCGGAATGATAGATGGGGTCGTCTACCCTCGGCATGGTATGCACGACAGGAGGAGCAGCAGTAATGACCGGGCTAGATGCCGGCATGTGAGCAAAGGTTGGAGCAGGAAGATCAGGCATGAAACCTGGAGGCATACCCCACGGGAACCCGACTGGCATAACATTGGGCATATAAGGAGCGCTGGCAGCAGGCACAACTGAAGTAGCTACCTCTGAGATCACCGTCCTCTGGACGGGAGTTGCAGGCGGTTGAGCAGGTTGATTCTGAGCAGCAAGGAGTTGCTCCATCAAAGCGCCAAGTCTGGCGACCTCTTCTTTCAGTTCACGGTTCTCTTGCTCTAGCTGATCCATTACTCTTGCAGAATTGGCTCGAGCGTAATACCGGTGAGTCAGCTTGTCTTCAAAATAAATGAAGAACACAGAGTTAGGACAAGAAGACCAGAAACAAGGGTACCTGCTTATGCAAAATGATGCATGAAATGCTTGTGCAGATGCTTTGTTTTGTTTTCAAGGAACCCTTTGGGTATTATTCGCAATATTTTGAATATTTAAAGCATTTTGAATTTCGTATGGAAAATATCTCATTCAAATATATTCAACAAAGAAGTACAGCATTTTTGCGATTATTACAAAGAGAAAAGGAAAACAACATCCTATGGATCCCTATGAGCTCGGGATGCTGGAAGACGAGAAGTACACAGCTTCTTGATCTCTCTCTCATAAGCTGCTTCCATATCTGCTTTCTCTTTCGCAAGCCGATCATACTTCCTCTTCCAGAACTTGGAAGACTGAGGAAGCAGAGAAGTCCAAGTGTCGTTCGGGTCATCGATCACCTGATGCTCAAGAAACTCAATCAGAGCATCCTTTTCCTTAATCTGCTGCAGCAATTCCTCCCTTTCACGGATCCAAGCACGTGAAAGGTCTTCCTCTCTCAACTCCTCTACACGTTGGATAGGGAGGGTTGAAGGCCCAGCCACATCCAAAGGTGTAGGTCTCGGATAGTCGTATGGCATCAGGCACGTGGAAGCTCTCTGTCTGACCCAAGAAGTATATGGTTCCAAAGCAATGCAATTCTTCGGACCCAACTCATTCCTACTTTTCTTGTGGATACTGCGCCAAGCACGGACAAATCTGGCTTTCAGGCCTTGGGGATCTTTACCCTCCTAGAAGAATACACCTTCTAACAGAATGTTATGAGGTTTATCCTTTAGGGGGAACCCAAGCTGACGACGTGCAAGAATAGGGTTGTAGCTGATTCCACCACATGTACCAAGAAGAGGCACATTAGGGAATTCACCACAATAGTCAATGATCTGAACGGTATCATACACGCGATCATACCAAGAGATATCATCATTAGTGAGAGACATAAGCCTCTGGGACCAACGTAGACATCCTTTGTTCTCCTTAAAAGCAACTGTCTGCGACAAGTGCGAAATAAACCACTTGTACAGCAGAGGTAGACAGCAGACGATAACTCCACCACCCTTTGCATTCCTCAGGTGCAAAGAGACATAGGCATCACCCAACAAAGTCGGAACTGGATTAAGAACTGAGAAGATCCTAATAGCATTCATGTCCACGAACTTGTCGAAGTTGGGAAACAGCACCAAACCATAGATGAGTAATACAAACAGAGCCTCAAAGGCATCTTCACTCCTGGCCTTCCCATAGAAAGTAGCTTGAGCGATAAGGAATTCGGAAGGAAATCCCTGAATTCCGCCTTTGGTAGTCAGATTAGCTCTAATCAGGTCTTCATCTATGTGCAATAGACTGGCAATCTCTCGAGCAGATGGAATACTCTCTAGGCCACTGAACGGCACCTGATCCAGAATAGGAATCCCAATGATGTGAGAATACTCTTCCAAGGTAGGCAATAACTGGAAGTCCGGAAAGGAGAAGCAGTGATACAGCGGATCGTAGAATTGAGCTAGAGTACTCATCAATCCCTCATCAACCTGAGTAGTGAGCAGAGGCATAAGCTTCCCATATCGAGCTTTGAAACCCAAGGGATCTAGTACATAGGATGTCAGGTTCCTTAACTCTTTTACATCGGGCTGTCGGAAACTGTACTTCTTCGTATGCCTTTTTGGTCTTTCCATGTCTGAAAATTTTGCAAATAAACCCTTTTAAGTTCCTTGAAAATTTTCTTTTTGCGATGACATAAAATGCGGATGAATGCGTGAATGTATGAATGCAACAATCACACTCAAGGATCAAGCAAGTCACACCAAACAAAGGTCATGGGAAGGCTCATTGTATCCCTAATATCAATCATCCATTTTGGTGGATTTAGGTTTTCACCTTATCGACACCCAAGTTCCATTGATATTAACGGTACATGAACTGGCTCTGACATCCTTAATATCAACCATCCGTTTTGGTGGATTTAGGCTTTATACCTGATCAACACCCAGGTTCCATTGATATTAACGGTGTCTGAACGACTCGACCATGAATCACGGGTTTGCTGAGAGTCACGAGCATGGAGTCTCGGTTAAGAACCACCCAAAGGGAGTGTACTAGGGTTTAAACCTGCCAGACATGTTCTACCAGAGGTTCCCATAATCATCGTCCCATCTTTCGGATATTATCGGAGGAACGAATACTCGTATTCCAAAAATATTCTCAAGAGAGACTCTTATGAGTGTAGTATCGCGTGACAATCGCATCAGAACTTACATCTGAACGACCTCCGCACTACGTCCTAAAATAGGCCAAGAGGGGTTTGGTAAACTAAGGTCCTTGGCTTCTGCGGCACATGATTGAAAGAATAATGCCTAACCACAAATAACTTGTGTGACATTATTAATCCAACATGACCTCCACCAAGTGAATGGACTCGCAGGTCAACTGGCTAAGGAATACTCCACACCAGTCAACAAGACTATGCCATTCTCCTATCCTAGAGTGCACTCGAGTTCGGGTATAGAACTCATCTCACAGAGATCACCAAAGCAAACAACAATTGTATATCAAGCAGTTCAAACATTACAATCAATACAGTTATCCCAAATTGTACAAAAATATGTCAAATAACAGATAACAATATATCACACAACAAGGGTGAAAAGTAGGCAATACCGCCAAGGACACTTCGTTATCCCCAGCAGAGTCGCCACTTTTCTGTAGCGGTGTATTCGCTACTATATGATCTATTGATTAAATCATAAGCAAAGCATACAAAGATAGAGTCGCCACTGCACTTTTATTTATCCTAAGGACTGGCTAAAAAGCGAACAAAAGCCTAAGAAGTTTTACACGTAGAAAACTAATGAAAAGATCAGAGATCGGGGTAAGGGGTAAATTACGCGATGGGAAGGTGTTAGGCACCCAAAGCGTCCTAGGTACTCCTAGGGAGCCCTTTTCACACTTGTTGAAATAAAATTGTTATTTGTTGAAGTGTACAAAGAGTCTTTGAACTGATTCTATTTAGTGGATTTCCTTCCTGGCTTGGTAGCCCTCAGACGTATGTGAGTTGCACCGAACTGGGTTAACAATTGTTTGTGTCTCTTGCATTACTATTCTTCATCTTTATCCTGTTTTGTTTTACTCAGATATTAGTGTCGTGACATTACCTTCGACATCTCATATCTGATACCAGAATTTCAGTTCCTATTAAGGGTATGTTAGAGAACTCTCCACATCTTGCGATGACGTCCTTTGTATCCCATTCCCTCTTGTACCATAGAATTGAGTTGGCAGAGAAAGATAGGAATCTTTGCGGCCATGTCAGTTTGTTTTCGGTGAAGGGTCCACTTTGAGGCATACGGACCCTCATCCCAAGATGTAGCATAGGAGCGCAACAGAGGAAAGTACCTCCCTTCTTCTCATGCCTAGTATGGAAGGTATGGTAGAAATCGGCAAGTAGAAAAGGCACCAGATTCTTTGTTAAAAAGACTTCAACTGCTAACTGATCCACGAACTTGTCCACATTTGGGAAGAGGACAATCCATGAATCAAAAGTGCCAAGGTTATACTACAAAAGTAGGGTCTTCCTTTTTTAATCATTTCCCAAGCATGGGCTTCTAGGAACTTTGGGGTTAAACCTTTGATAGATCCTTTAATGCCCCAATTATCCACTAGCTTGTTGGTGTTAATACCCAAGGTGAGTGAGAGCTAGGTCAAACAGAAGCTCGATCATGCTTGTTGGTGTTGATACCCCGATCATGCTCCATGTAGCGGTGTATTCGTTACTATATGATCTATTGATTAAATCATAAGCAAAGCATACAAAGATAGAGTCGCCACCGCACTTTTATTTATCCTAAGGACTGGCTAAAAAGCGAACAAAAGCCTAAGAAGTTTTACACGTAGAAAACTAATGAAAAGATCAGAGATCGGGGTAAGGGGTAAATTACGCGATGGGAAGGTGTTAGGCACCCAAAGCGTCCTAGGTACTCCTAGGGAGCCCTTTTCACACTTGTTGAAATAAAATTGTTATTTGTTTTGAAACATTTATTGTGCAAACATGAATGGGATGATGAGGAAAGAATGTACAGTTTATTATTTTTGTGTTTTAACAGATGAACCCGTTGCCTACGTACCTTTCCATGAAAAGTAAAGGATCAAAATGCCGTAGTTCGGCTAAAAGATTTCCAGAAATTAGTGAATTCAATTTTAAACACAAGCCCTAAGGTCTTACGTTACCCATGGGAGAAAACTCAACCTTATGAAACAACAAGTCCACCATGTGAGAAAAGCTTCAACTTGCTAGTGAGGGGTTAACCCTATAATAAGCAAGGAAGACTTACAATTCAACCAACTAAGGACAAATAGGTGAGATTAACATCAACCAACTAGGATAAATCAAACCTATGGCTAATGTATGCAGACTTAACAAACATGGACAAAGCCACAAAATCATTTAATGGGTGAAGTTAATTGATTTGGATTATTTACAAAGTATGGTCAAAGTATGATTAAAGTCAATTCAAAAAGAAGTCTTTACAAAAATGAAGTTTGGAAAATCATGGACTTAAGGTCCAAGTTTCTAATTTAGAAAGAGCATGAAGATGTTTGCACAACATTTATTTCAAGTTTTAAAAGCATGTGTGAAAAGGTTTAGGACACAATGGGATGAATGGATAATGGAGTGTACAACTTCTTAGAAGGGTTCACCTCTTGAAATCATATGGAAGATGATTCAAGTGTGTCCTTAGGAATAAGCAATGAGCAATAACAAAACAAGCAAATAAAGTGATACCGGATGCCACTCAATGGTCTTACACCAATATCACAACAAAAGCGGATACCGGATACCAATAAATGGATTTACACCAATCTCCTAAAACACACATGGATATCAGATGTCACTCAATGGTCTTACACTAATCTCCTAAAGCAAACAAACAAAAGAGGGAAGGATACCGGATGCCAATGAATGGGCTTATACCAATCTCCTACATATGATCATAGGAATACAAATGCCACATCACAGGGACTTACAATTGCATCCTCACATACAACAAATAAGATGCATCAACAAAGAGCAAAGAGGATATGAGTGACCAATGAAATGGTCTTACACTCTATCCCTTCCATATCATAGGAACAAAAGCCAATCTACATGGACTTACAATTGCTTCCTCCATGGGCAAACAAACATAGATCACAAAGATATGCAATAATGATCATGCAAGAATGAACAATCAATGACAATAAATCCACAAAGGCAATCAAGCAATCATGTATAAATGAATAAAGCAATCTATCCCTAATTCAAGTAGCACACACTATAACCAATCAATTAGGCTTAAGCAAAGGTTAGACTTTAAAAGTCAACTGGAATAGGGTGAATGGCGCTCTTAACCTTGACATTGAAGGGTCAAGGTGAAGCAGATGAAAGGATATGAGGGGTGTGCCTCATCACTCTTATCTCTGGTCAGAGAGAGTATTGAATATCAGAAGGTGTGGGAGTCCAGAAAGATGGAACTCTCTCCACATTTTATTGACTCTATAGATCTTGGGCTAGGATCCCAATGCTATAACCATGTAATGGGAGCCAGGGGAAGACACACAGAATAGTAGGAGATAGGCTATATATCTCTTATATCTACCAATTGCCTTATTTAAAGGACTTTTCCTGCTTGGGGACAAAGTATAAACAAGCACAAACATTGCCTCTTAAGGAGGACTTCAGACAGGTGCCTGGCTAAGTAACAAACCAGGTCTTCCAGACTACATGGAGACAAGAGATTCTACCTCAATGCAAATACTTAGCAAGCAGAGCAATCCAAGTTCTCAAGAGAACTGAGCAACTAAGGGTACCTGAAATCAATCAAATATAATCAGCATCCCAATCACAAAATCAAAACAACAACATAAGAACCAACAACAATGTACAATCAAACAATGCAATGTGCATAGCACAAAGCTCAAGTGAACCAAGCACCCTACAAAACAAAACAAGTTAGTTTATAACATCAAATGAAATAACTCAAAACAACTTGAATTTATCTGCTTAAAGCAAATGCTTCCACAACCTGAAAAGCAAGCTCAAACATGAGTAACAAGACCACTAGGACAAGCCTAGGGTCAAAAGGAGGGAAAAAACTTAAAACAGCAAGTGAAAGATGATCACAATCAAGATTTATCAATTAAGAAGAAGGACCAATTGGTCTCACATCCAAACAATGCACCAAATTCATTTCATGCAAAATTTAAGTCAAAGTAGGCAAGTGTGAACCATAAATGAGCAAACAGAATGATCTCAATCAAACAAATACCAAAACAGCTCAATAAATTCCACAAAAATTCCATTATAAACAGAACACATTCAATGAGCAGCATATCAAATTTCATGCTATTTGGACAAGTGGAAGTAGGGAAATTAAATCCAAGAAATCATGGTATGCAAAAACCAATACAAACTAGGTCACAAAGTGTACATCAACTTCAAGCAAATGTAAAACAGAAACCAGGTATGAGAAATGAATGGGACCAAAGCCAAAATGAAGTCAAACATATTAAGAAACACTCCACCAAATTTCATCTTCATATGATAAGGGATGAGAATTTTACAAGTCATGTAAGTTGCCTACTCAAGAAAGGTTCACAAAATGGTAAACAGCAAACAAAAATACCAATCAAATAGGAAATGTATCAACAAATCCTACAAAAAATCATGGTTAAACTAGACATATAGATGTAATCACATGCAAAAATCCAGAGTAAAATACCTAGAATAGGCATGGAAACAAAATTCATGAACATGGCATAACATAGTGTGACACACATGGTCACACTCAACTTGATCGCATCATATCTCTCTAACCAGGGACTCAAAATTAGCAAACTATATACCAAAATCACCAGGAAAGAGTCAAGAATATGCCTATAAAATTTCAATCATTCTGGATAATGCATCATCATTTTATGAATGAAATGGCAAAACATACATCAAATGCATACATGTCAAAAATCATTAGGCAAAACCAAAAATCCACCAGGCACAACTTTGATTATCATACCTAAAAAAAACTAGAGAAAATTTGGAGATCAACACAAAAATCCCCATGCAATTTGGATTAAAGGTGAATTAATTATGGATTTTAGAAGTTAGGTTAAAAAAATGAAATAATTATTTAAGAATGAAATGAAATTAAATAAGGCTGAATGGCAATTGCATAATTAGCTGAACCAGGGGGCAAAACGCCCCGTTTCATTTAATGAAATGGCATCACGCCATTGGTTGAGGCGCGCGCTAAACAGGATTTTGAAATGGAAAGCCAGGCGGAAGGATCAAACGCGTGTTTTTGCCCAGAAATTCGAAGCTTCATCGCGTTCTTTACGTTCTTGATGAACATGAACAAATTTTAACAAAAATGCACATGCCATATATGGTTGGAACCGGTGTTCAACGTAGATCACAAATATCACAGCGAAATTATCCAGAAATCATCATACAAAGAGATCCAATCAAAAATAGTTTTGACATACAAACTTTAATTCAAGATTTCTTGATGAATAATGGATGAAAACGCACGATTCAAGCATCAGATTACTCTATGTTCAAGGCACTACCTAAACCACATGTTGATTTCAAGAATTGGAGACTTCGAAAATTTACCTCTTGAGGATTGCAGTGTGAAATCCGCGCGTTTCAGGTTCCAATTGAGTGAAACAGATCGTGTATATTGATGTAGGAGATGAATGGTGATGAATGCTCAGCTCAACAATGCTTGGATCAATGAGATTTGCCAACTGCCATGGAAGAGCAAGCTTTGCAATAGTGAGATTTTGCTCGATTTTCCTCCTCAATTGCTTCAAACAGAACTCCAAAAACACCTGCAGATGAAGATTCAACAAAGAAATAACACAAGCATTGATGAATTCTTGATGAATTGGTGAAAAAAAGTGTATGTGAAAATGGAGAAAATTGAGAGAATTTTGAGATTTTGTGAATTTGATCTAAAAAATGATTCTGATCATCTTGCATTTTCTGTTAGGATTAGACCTTTATACCATCACTTAATCCATGCTTTAATCATGATTAGCATAATTGGATGTGATTAGCAAATGGAGGTTGTTATGGAAATTGGCCAATTTGCCCTTGTGCAATCCCATGCAATGTAACAGTAATTTTTCACTTGAGGCAAACCACAAATCATGTTTAGAAGCTATTCCAATTGGCTTGGCTTGAAAATTCCATGTATTTTTGAATTTGGCCTTTTTTCCCACCAATTTTCTAAATGGTCCACTTGAAAAATGACCTTTTTATGTGAAGGTTTTTGATGAAATGTGATGATGGATTTGGATAGTACACATCAAATGTGGTTTGCTCAAAAAAGAATCACCCAATCTGGACTTTCCATTCAAAAGTTATGGCACTTTGAATTTCAACTTTTTCTGAAAATGATTTGATCATAACTTGCCAACCACACATGGGAAATGAGTGTTCTTGGACTTTTTGGAAAGGTGAGAGCAAGATCTTCAACTTTCATGTTGGGGAAAATTTCATTTGAAGCATTCTTGGACATGTAATTTTGAGGAGAAAAACTTTTCATTTTTGGCAGGTGAAAATTACAGGTCATTTCTATTTTTGGAAACTTTTTGTCTGACTTCAAATTCTTCAACCTTGATCTTTGAAATTCCAAATAAGGCTTATATAGACATGAATGAGGTCTTTCTAACCCTCTCACACCTTCAAATCCCTGATTAAATGCACAGTTGACCACAGTTGACCACAATTGACTTTTCTAGGGTTTTGGTTGACTGAGCCATGTTCTGATGAATTCCAAGCCTCTACCACATGAGATCTTGATCCAAAATGACATCACAACTTATATGAACTATTATGAATGATCATAGTGCCCAAATTCTTCAAGAATGGTCACTATCCATTGCTCAATGCAAGCCTTGACTGTCTTGACCTAGTTAGCTTCATCTGCAAGTAACATGGTTAGATGACAATATTTTTGTACTTTTGGTTAGTAAACATATGAAAAGCAATGATATATAAATGAAATACATGCTTGGTGATCAAGAACCACACTCACAAGACATCCTACCCACTAGGAGGGAAGCTAGGGCAGGCAATGATCCTTGAGGCTATGATATGATATGATATGAGCCATGAGGGATCTTAGGGACAAAATTGGGGTCTTACAGGTTATACTACAAAAGTAGGGTCTTCCTTTTTTAATAATTTCCCAAGCATGGGCTTCTAGGAACTTTGGGGTTAAACCTTTGATAGATCCTTTAATGCCCCAATCATCCACTAGCTTGTTGGTGTTGATACCCAAGGTGAGTGAGAGCTAGGTCAAACAGAAGCCTTCTTCCAACTTTGGGAAAGGGTTGTATTCTTTGATTGGTTGGTTGAGGATTCTCTCGAGGTCTTCCAAGGTTGGAGAGATTTGAAAGTCGGGGAAAGTGAAGCATCTTAAAGGGACATCATAGTATTGGGACATTGTAGTGATAGCACCATAGTCAACCTTCTCGGTTAGAAGATCTACGATGTTCCCAAAATTGGCTCTAAACTTGTTGTCTTTGAGAGCTACGACCTTTGAACAGAGGACCTTTAATGAACTGATGTCGGGACTCTTGAAGCGGAAAGTAGAAGTGATTTTCCTTGTTGAAGTATCCATGATTGTGTCGGAAAATAGTCTTGTAATTTTGTGTCCGAACAAATGAAAATTTTAAGAGCTTTGCTTATTATTTTGATGATAAATGAATGTATGAATGAATGATTGGTTTATTATTTCCACAGGATTTTAGGCATGGGTTCATGGTTTTGGACCATCGTGGCGAAGCATGGAGTTAATAATCACTGCTTAGTAAACCAAGGTTCTTGCTTTGTATGATCTAAGGCTTTTGGAAAATTGGGTGTAAGACACTACCCCTAGAGTCATGGACTTCCTTGACTGTCAGCCGCTTATGTCAATTTACTTGCCACACGATTGCTCCATCAAAGTCATCTACTCTAAGTGAGATCTTCATATCGACCCTTACGAGGAAGGCACCTCGGTGACTATACTACGTGACCATCGGTCTAGGCTAGCCATAGTTTTAAAGGTTCTAAAAGGGGTCTTAGGGTCATTGGCTCTAGTAAAAGAAAATATGCTTACGCCGAAAGCACGACGGTCATCAATCCCCTTAAGAGAATCTACCACTAAGTGAGGTTCTCGTATGACCCTAACGAGGAAGGCACCTCGCGGATCAATACTACTCAACCTCTCCTATCTCAAGCAAAACTCTCAGACTCGGGTGGGGAGTCCTTCACACAAGGTTTTTTCCCTTTGCAATCATTATTGCTTCCAAAATTCTTCGTCACAAAACCAAAGTTTCAGACCAACAGGAAAACAAAGAAAATATGTACAATTAGCAACAAAGGCACTATATACATAAAAAAATAGCATATAGATAAATTTCTACGTATGTAAAAGAGAAACAACCCAAACTAGGCTAGACTTGCTTAGGGAATTTTGGTGTCCCCAGTAGAGCCGCAAGCTGTCGCTACCGGGATTTCACGATAACGAAATCGGGACTAAAGAGATACCAAAGAGAGGCAATGTCAGAAGAGTCGCCACCGAATTTTATTTAGTTTACCTCTATCGGAGAGGAGAGGGGAAATAGTCGATAAAACCCTCGGAAAGGAGACGCGCACGGGAAGCGCTAAAAGAGAATAAGGAATCGGTCTCGCAACCGAGATTTGGGTCGGAAGTCGATTACGTAAGGGGAAGGTATTAGCACCCCTTACGTCCATGGTACTCCATGGGAACCATTTGGGTTGTTTTACATACATGGGATTTATCTATCATTATTTTATTTTCAAAAGAATGTGTGAAAAAAGGGGGTGTTTTTGTTATTATAGTGCTCGTCAAGGATTGGGACCCTTGTGCCTATGTATCACTCCTTTGGGGATGTGGAATCAGAGCTCCGTAGTTCGGAGTAGAAAATGTTTGTGTGTTAGTTGATTTTACCTTTGAAAAATGGTTTTCGGGATGATGCCCTAAGGCACAAAAATGAGTATGATGAGTTGTATTATTTTTACCTTGAATAAGGGTTTTATGAAATGAGTGTTTGTGATTATATTGTACTAAAGTCTATGGGCGGAGGTGATTATTCTAGACAACAAGTCAAGCGTCTTGCGTCCAAAATAATCAGAGTAAAGGTATGAAAGCTCTATTCTCACTCATTCTCCACCACTTAAGGCTCGTGGTGCACAATAATAATCGTAATTATTAAATGTTTTGAATTTGACTATGAAAATGCCACTTCACATTGAATCAAGGGTTTATTTTATTTTGGTTATGAAATTTGGCTTATGCAACATGAATGCAAAGTAACCAACAAGAGATTAAAGGTTCTCATTGTAAGGTAGCCCAAGAGAAATCCTTTTGTGTGCAAAAGTGACCTAAGCTAAATAAAGGATAATGGTCTTACAAACATGTCCCCCTAAGGTGGTGCCATGATGCCAGGGAAATGCCTCTAAGCAAGGGTCCTAAAATAAAATCCTCTAAGTCCAAGTTGATTAAGAGTGGAATGAATATTTTTGTCTTATCATTTTATCATGTTTTTGTTGTTTTTAATATTTGCTGACAGTAAAATAAATAACAAGTAAATAAACATGCATGTTGAATTTGTACAATGATGATGATGAGTACTTTAATGTAAATTACAAGGTAATGACATAAAAGTAAATTACAAGATAAAGAAATAATATCACAATAAAAATGGTTAGTGAATATAAATGATATAAAACAAATATAAGTCAATAATACCAAAGTCACAATAACAAAGGTTAATGATAAACAAAATTAATGAATTATAATTAGTGGTGAGTAACATGTACAAAAATGAATATTTTTTAAGACTATTTTCTTAGGCCAAGAAGTCTTAAAATATGACACATTAAGGAATAGCTTATCATTGATGCAAAGTATTGAAGATGATTAAAATATCAACTAACAATAGATTTGTAACAAAGAAAGTTATGCAACCTTAAGTCCATCTATTAATATTTTAAAAAAAAATGATTTGTTCTCTTTCTTTTGTTTTTATTCCTCTTTTATTTAACAAGATAATAAGGTAGTAAATAAATTAGCATAATGTAAATGATATAGTTAGATAACAATAAACATAAACATAAAATACTTGAAATAAAGTGAACAATAAAATAAATTACAAAAAAAATAAAGTGAAATAATAAAAATGTTAGAAGTTAGTAGTTAGTGAACATAAACATAAAATAAATGAAATAAAATTAACAATAAAATAAATTGCAAGGAATTAAAGTGCAATAAAATAAATGTTAGGAGTTAGTAATTAGTAGTTAGTAATAATAAGCAAATGGATTATCAAGTTAATGTAAAGAAATGGTTTCATCTATGCATCAAATGATCCAAATATGGTTAAAATAGAGGCAATCTATCAATGCCCCAAAGTATCATGAATGATCTATTGATCAACCATATATAGGTTCGAAACATTGAAGATTTAATCAACTCTAAACAACCATGGTCATGATCTAATAGACCTCATCAACCAAACAAATACAACAACAAGTCCATATTAAAAGAAAATGATAACACACACAAAACAACCACAAAAAGGTGAACAAAAAGATAGTAAGAGTAAAAAATCTTTAAAAAAAGTGAGTAAACCAAAGTCAATCATTTTTTGCAAGCTTGAATCTAAATCATATCAAAAGACAAACCAAGAACAAGCAGCCATTTTTAATCAAAAAAAAAAGAACCAAAAAGTTAAAAAGTTTAAGTTAAAATCATTACCCACAAAATGTGAAAAAAAGCTAGGTAGAAATGGTGTTGAGCTTGAATGTGAAGCAAGGGGTTTGGGATGAAAATATTTTTGGTGAAAGCTTAGTAAAGGGGTTGCGTTATGGGTGTTAGAGAGTCAAAAAATTTGAGGAAAAAATGTGAGAATGGAAAAAAGAGTTGGTGGTGGTGACTTTGGGGAGAGAAAGGTTTTTTTTTGTTTTGATTTAGGTTTGGAGAATAGTGGTTAGATGATATTTTTTCAGAATTTTGGGGGGCTAGAAAGCATGAAAAATGAGGGGGAATAGTGCATCTACTTATAGGGAAAGCAAGTGGGAAAGTGGGGGGAACCAAATATCCTTTGTGCAAAAAAAAGGCTTATTTTTGGTGTCTGTGCAGGGGAAATCGATTTACCTAATTGGGTAAATCGATTTCCCTATTTTATTTTTTATTTTTTATTTTTTTTGAATTCATGCCTTGAGCCCATGCAATATACTTTTGGTTATGAATGTTAATATAATTATGGCGACGGAGCAATGAATGAATGTATGTGTAATAGGATCATAGATCTGATGAAAGTTGTTTCGGGGTAGGGTGAATTTTGGGGTATGACAACGGTGTATTTGAGAGAATAAATCGAACCCTGTTAGACATGGTCCGATCCATGATGAGTCACGCCGATCTTCCAAACTTCTTTTGGGGACATGCACTATTGACAATAACTTACACACTTAGCCATGTTCCATTTAAAAAGGTTGAGAAGACACCATATGAGATATGGAGTGGTAAGAAACCACATATGTCTTACATGAAGATTTGGGGTTGCGAAGTTGATGTGAAACGACAAATTTCAACTAAGCTTGAGCCCAAATCTAACAAATGCTTATTTATGGGGTATCCTAAAGAAACAAGAGGGCATTACTTCTACAATCCTTCTGAAGGAAAAGTGTTTGTCACTCGAACTAGACTTTTCCTAGAAAAGGATTTTATTTCCAAAGGAATCAGTGGGAGGAAAGTAGAGCTTGAAGAAATTCAAGAATCACAAAGCATTAATACACCTATGGAGGAATTAGAGCAGGAAACACAAGTAGTTATGGAAGAGCAACCTCCTCAAGTAGAATAAGACCATCGTAGGTCAAGCAGGATATGTCACATACCTGAGAGATATGGATATCTCATAACTGATCAAGGTGATGTATTAATCATGGATCAAGATGAGACGGTGACCTACCAAGAGGCCATAATTGGTCCCGAGTCTGAGAAGTGGCTAGAAGCCATGAAATCTGAAATGGATTCCATGTACACAAACCAAGTTTGGACCTTGGTAAAACCTCCTTTAGGAGTTAACCCTATAGGATAAAAGTGGGTCTTCAAAAAGAAGACTGACATGGATGGTAAGGTACATACCTATAAGGCAAGACTGGTTGCAAAAGGATATAAACCAATTCATGGGGTTGACTATGATGAAACCTTTTCACCAGTTGCAATGCTTAAATGTATTCAGATTTTACTTGTTATCGCTGCATATCATGAGTATGAAATATGGCAGATGGATTTCAAAACTGCTTTCCTTAATGGGAATCTTCTTGAGGATGTGTACATGACACAGCCTAAAGGATTTGACATACCAGAAGAAGCCCAAAAGATATGTAAGTTACAAAGATCAATCTATGGATTGAAGCAAGCTTCCAGAAGCTAGAATCTTCGTTTTGATGAAACAGTAAAACAATATGGATTCATCAAGAACGAAGATGAGCCTTGTGTCTACAAGAAGGTTAGTGGGAGCATGGTCATTTTCCTGTTATTATATGTAGATCACATATTACTCATTGTAAATGATGTCCCTACCCTGCAACAAGTAAAGTCTTGGTTGGGGAAATGCTTTTCTATGAAGGACCTAGGTGAAGAAGCCTATATATTAGGTATCAGAATCTATAGAGGTAGATCACAAAAATTGCTTGGCCTAAGTCAGAATACATACATAGACAAAGTGTTGAGATGCTTTAATATGCATGATTCTAAGAAAGGATTCATACCTATGCAACATGGCATGTGTCTATCAAAAACACAATCCCTTTCAACTAAGGAAGAAAGGGATCACATGAATAAGATTCCATACGCATCTGCAATAGGATCTATCATGTATGCCATCTTATGTACTCGACCAGATGTCTCGTATGCTTTAAGTGCAACGAGTAGGTACCAATCTGATCCCGGTGATGCTCATTGGGTAGCTGTTAAGAATATCCTTAAGTATTTGAGAAGTGCAAGACCCTAATTTTGAACCTAAGATCCCTCATGGAATCATATCATTTGCTCATTGCATTGCGTCAAGGATCATAACATGTGTGGCTCCTTAGCCCTAGGGTTGGGACTTGTGTGAGTGGTTTGACACCACCAAGCATGCTTGAATTGTATATTATTTCTTTTCTTATTTTGTTTACTAACCAAAAGCACAAAAATGTGTCACTAACTCTTTTTGTTTTGAAGCTCAAGTGATCATGTGTGCCCTTGCTTCTAGAAGGCTCCCAAGCTCATTGAAATGGCTAGAGAAAGATAAGAACAAGCATGACAATGGTCCAAAAAGTTCTTAATCATCATATATGCCTTCCAAGTATCTCAATTTTCCAATTTTATCAAGATAAACCAAAGGGGCTTGAGGATTGTTTCCCAAGGAAACCCTAATTTCACTATGCTTTGACTGTGCCTTGCCCATGAAGCAATCTCAACCTCTGATCAAATATAATCAAAGGAAGTTCTTTAATTCATTATTTTATGCATATATGAGCCAATGTGAGTATCCTCAATAATTAATTCATCAAGATTTGAAGTTTGGCCTTGAGAAGTTGACTAGTTAAGTCATCTGACTAAATTGAGATCCACTGAGACACAATGTTTGATATGTTTGTCAACTGAAGATGACCCCAAGAGAAAACATGTTCTTAAGAACCATATGAACAACTTTCTTGTTCTTCACAAATCCATTTGAAACTTGGAAGGTCATCATTCATTTCAAAACATTATAGGTCATTTTGACTGAAACCCTAATTTTGGGTCAACTTCCCAAGGACCTAACTTCTTTATTTTTTATGATTTTGAGGTGAGACCTGTTTAATTGGAAATATTGATATGTCTACTTCAAATGTTATGTTGGACAAAATTTCATAATCCTAAAAGAAATACATGTGATAATACAAAACATTATAGGTCACTTTGGACCAAAACCATTGAATTTTGAAAATGTCCAACTTCAAGTGCCCATAAATTTCTCATCAAAAATTAAAATGATGCCAAATTTAATTCCAAATTGATCATATTGAAAATATCTACATTTTTTATGTTGGAGGTTTTTCCATTTGAGGCTTGCATCATTGAAACAGAAGGGCTTGAAGTTGGTCACTTTTGGGAAAAAATTTTAAAGGAAACCTAGACATGTTTTGTACCTCAAACTTCAAGGTCGGTTTTCACAAATTTCCAAACTCCAACTGGATTTTTTCCCAACATAGATTTGTTCCTTATGTCAATACCTTTCCAACCATTACTCACATGACCATGTTTGAATTTTCCATGTGGGGATTTCAAAGAGGTGAATGTATAGGTCCAAATATACAATTCACTTTGTATCTTCATGCACAAGCAAGTACCATGCCAACTGCACGTCCATTTCAACTTCAAATAATATCAGCTTGCATTTCCACTCAAGTTTGGGCCTCACATGCGCCTGTACAGGCCCATGCATGGAGGACCCAAAGCTTCATGCACACGAGTATTTCCTCACTTGGCATCAAGCTCAGTTATAAATAGAAGCCTTGGCTCATTCAAATATAAACCTTAAGGCAACCTGAAACTTTGCTGAAGTGAAAAACCAGCCATACTCAAAGGAATTTCCATTTTTATTTTTCAAATTCAAGCTTGAATTTCAACACAATCAGTTGATCTTCAAGTTTCAATTCCTAAGCCTTGCATCCTCACCATCTCCTGATCAAATTGGAAGCCAAAGTTTGAAGGAATCATGTTGTTCAAAGCTGCTCTTCAAAGGTAGATCACTCAACTGTTTTGATCTGAATCTCACCATACAATGTGAATTGCCTGTCTTTAAACCGTTTTCTGAAGTCCTCAGCAAGAGGCAGGTCAATGGTGGTCTTGATTTCATGATTTGAAGCATTTCAGTTTGCATACCTAGATTTTCAAGTTCAAATTTCTCACTTGATAGAAACCTTGAGCACAATCCAAGGTTACAGGGGTTATGTACATCACCCCAGCTTCATTTTGGTACCACGTTTGTTTATTTTCATTAAAGTTTCAAAACCTGTGCGTGGTGGCCGAAATTTGTTTGCTGGTCGGAGAAGATGGTGGTTTCCACCACCATCCCCACGTGTATGCATCATGGCCTTCAGATCTCTCTCCAACGTTTTAATCATGACCTTTGGTTCTATTGACGTATTTTAATTCATTTTATTTCGCGCTTAACTCATGATCATGATACTCCAGCGCCTCTGAGCCATTGAATAACGCCATGTCATTTAATGAACTAATCCAAGGGGCGCTGATTTTCCTATTTTCTATTTTTCTGTTTTATTTTCTTTTAATTCCATTAATTTTTAAAAATTCATAAATATTTTACTTGAAGTCATAAAAATATGAGACCAATGGCAAAATAATTCTTGAAAAATCTAGTTTTATAATCTGATTTTTAATTATTTTTGTGACTTCATTTAATATTTTTTGTGAATTATTTTGTTTTTAATAGTTTTTAATTCATTTTAAATACTTTTTGATATCCAAATATTCCAAAAGTATTTTCTTAACACATATGGATCATGATAAGTCTATGAAAAATATTCTCATCACTTTCTTAATTGATTTGAGATTTATTTGAGATTTTAATTCATTTGTGTTATTTTTCTTTGTTTTTAGTTGTTTTGAAATAGTTTATGTTTTCAAAAAATGTTGAGAAAATTTGTCAAACCTTGTTTGACCATGTTAGACCTATGATGATTTAATTGGACTTATCCAAGTTGATTTGAATTGAATTTGAGGTTTGACCATATTTTGTTCATTTTATTTTATGTTTAATTTTAATTCCAAAAATACCAAAAAAATATGTTTGACTTGTTGACTTCTAATCTTCATTTCTCTTCTGTTTTACCTTGGTTGATGATGATTTGCTTCACATTTAATCATTGTGTTTTGTTTATTTCATTTGAATTCTCATTTTTATCCATTTCATTTCATCTCCATCTTCTTCTTTTCATTTTGGCCAATGAGTTAATGACTTGTGGTTAGTCTTGACATATGAGAGGCTTAACCTTCTTTGATCCAAATCAAACTCAACTTGATCAAAGATCAAGTGAGTTGCTTTGTGTCCAAGATAGGTTGCTTCTTAGTCAAGCAAAAAACCTAAAGTCCATACAAGGCTTTCCTTCTTTTCTTTTGGCATGGCAAGTTGTAGGAGCTTGGCTTACTAGTCATGATCTCTAACTTGTGTTTATTTGCCTATAGTTTTGTTGACCGGCCTCAGATAGGTGTGACTACTACATTAGTCCACTAACGATTGCTTAACATAGCGCTAAATTGTCTTATGATACACTAACATTAACTACTAACTACTAACTTTAATTCAAGCATTTAATTTCTTGCAATTTACTTTAATGCAATTTAATTTAAGGACTTAGAAATAGGACCTTACCTATGCTTAAAGGAGTTCAAGAGCAACTAGGCCTCATGCCTTTAGAATACTAAATCTTAAAGTTGACTTCAAAGGACCCCTAATCTAAACTCAATTTTTGTCCATTCCTCTTATTTTGTTGTGAACTTTTTAATGTTTGTTCTTGTGATAGGGATTCCATCTTGAGATAGTAAGAATGACCATTGTCATGAATAGCCAAGTTAAGAGAGACAAGTCAAATGGAGATCCTAGCAGCTTGAATATAATATTTGATTGATTACTTGAGTTATTTGCTAAGTCCAAAGCAAAGGAGAATCTTGAATCATCTTTATGATCTCAAGAAAAGGAACTCCAAGGGTTTTATCTCTTCTCTTATCTTTGCATGTTTAGGACCAACCCTTCTCTTCTTCTCTCCCCTCTAACCCAAGACAAACTCATTTTGTGCAAACTTTGACTTTGTTTTCAAAATAGAAACCTAGGCCTTATGCCTTTGATTTTTCAAAATCTTTTCATTAATACTCATTGTAAATGAATCTTAATCACACTTTGACTCATTTTGTGAATACTTCTAACTTGTAACTACAACTCACTTCAAGTTGTTTTTGTGGCTCCAATGGCCACCTTTGTTAAAACGTTTTTCATAAACATTAGCCATAGGTTTGAGTTATCATAGTGGTTGATGTAAACCTCACCTTATCCTTAGTGATTGGACTATAAGTCTCCCATACTTATTATAGGGTTAACCCCTCACTAGTATGTTAAAGCCCTCCTCACATGGTGGATTGTTGGTTTAGGTTGAGTTTTCTCCCTTTGATAACAAAAGACCTTAAGGCTTTTGATCAAATCAATTCACCAATTATTTTGAGATTTTTACCCCGAACTACGAGGTTTTGATCCTACCTTTGTGATGGTACGTATGCAATGGGTTCATCCATTCAAACAACAAAATTGTAAATATGAATATTATTTTCTCATCTCCCCAATCTTGTTTGCACATATTTTCACAAATACCAACCTACAATACACATTTTCAAAAAGGGTTCCTGTAGCGGTGTATTCGTTACTATATGATCTATTGATTAAATCATAAGCAAAGCATACAAAGATAGAGTCGCCACCGCACTTTTATTTATCCTAAGGACTGGCTAAAAAGCGAACAAAAACCTAAGAAACTTTACACATAGAAAACTAATGAAAAGATCAGAGATCGGGGTAAGGGGTAAATTACGCAATGGGAAGGTGTTAGGCACCCAAAGCGTCCTAGGTACTCCTAGGGAGCCCTTTTCACACTTGTTGAATGAAAATTGTTATTTGTTTTGAAATATTTACTGTGCAAACATGAATGGGATGATGAGAAAAGAATGTACAATTTATTATTTTTTGTGTTTGAACAGATGAACCCGTTGCCTACGTACCTTTCCATGAAAGGTAGAGGATCAAAACTCCGTAGTTCGGCTAAAAGATTTCCAAAAATTAGTGAATTCAATTTTAAACACGAGCCCTAAGGTCTTGCGTTACCCACGGGAGAAAACTCAACCTTATGAAACAACAAGTCCACCATGTGAGAAAGCTTCAACTTGCTAGTGAGGGGTTAACCCTATAATAAGCAAGGAAGACTTACAATTCAATCAACTAAGGACAAATAGGTGAGACTAACATCAACCAACTAGGATAAATCAAACCTATGGCTAATGTATGAAAACTTAACAAACATGGACAAAGCCACAAAACCATTGAATGGGTGAAGTTAATTGATTATGAGTATTCACAAAAGGATGGTCAAAGTATGATTAAAGTCAATTCAAAGAAGTATTTACAAAAATGAAGTTTGGAAAGTCATGGACTTAAGGTCCAAGTTTCTAATTTGAAAAAGCATGAGAATGTTTGCACAACATTTATTTCAAGTTTTAAAAGCATGTGTGAAAAGGTTTAGGACACGATGGGATGAATGGACAATGGAGTGTAAAACTTCTTAGAAGGGTTCACCTCTTGAAATCATATAGAAGATGATTCAAGTGTGTCCTTAGGAATAAGCAATGAACAATGACACATAAACAAATAAGGAGATACCGGATGCCACTCAATGGTCTTACACCAATCTCACAAACAAAAGCGGATATCGGATACCAATGAATGGATTTACACCAGTCTCCTAAAACAAACATGGATATCGGATGCCACCCAATGGACTTACACTAATCTCCTAAAGCAAACAAACAAAAGAGGGAAGTGGATACCGGATGCCAATAAATGGGCTTATACCAATCTCCTAAATATGATCATAGGAAGACAAATGCCAGCATCACAGGGACTTACAATTGCATCCTCACATAAACAAACAAAAGCAAAACAGGGATGTCAGATGCCAATCTATCTGGGCTTACTCTAACCTCCACAGTATGGTCCTAGGAATACAAATGCCACATTACAGGGACTTACAATTGCATCCTCACATACAACAAACAAGATGCATCAAGCAAAGAGCAAAGAGGATATGAGTGACCAATGAGGTCTTACACGCTATCCCTTCCATATCATGGGAACAAAAGCCAATCTACATGGACTTACAATTGTATCCTCCATGGGCAAACAAACATGGATCACAAAGATATGCAGTAACGATCATGCAAGAATGAACAATCAATGATAGTAAATGCACAAAGGCAACCAAGCAATCATGTATAAATGAATCAAACAATCAATCACATAAATTCAAGTAGCACACACTATAACCAAGCATCAGGCTCAAACAAGGGTTAGGCATTAAAGCCAACTGGAATGGGGTTAATGGTGCTCTTAACCTTGACATTGAGGGGTCAAGGTGAAGCAGATGAAAGGATATGAGGGGTGTGCCTCATCACTCTTATCTCTGGTCAGAGAGAGTATTGAATATCAGAAGGTGTGGGAGTCCAGAAAGATGCTAGGATCCCAATGCTACAACCATGTAATGGGAGCAAGGGGAAGACACACAGAATAGTAGGAGATAGGCTACATATCTCTTATATCTACCAATTGCCTTATTCAAAGGACTTTTCCTGCTTGGGAACAAAATATAAACAAGCACAAACATTGTCTCTTAAGGAGGACTTCAGACAGGTGCCTGGCTAAGTAACAAGCCAGGTCTTCCAGACTACATGGAGACAAGAGATTCTACCTCAATGCAAATGCTATCAAGCAAAGCAATGCAAGTTCTCAAAAGAACTGAGCAACTAAGGGTACCTGAAATCAATCAAATATAATCAGCATCCCAATCACAAAATCAAAACAACAACATAAGAACCAACAAACAATGTACAATCAAACAATGCAATGTGCAAAGCACAATCAACTCAAGTGAGTCAAGCATCCTACAAAATAAACCAAGTTAGTTCATAACATCAAATGAGACAACTCAATCAAACTTGCATTAATCTCCTTAAAGCATTTTGCTTCATAACCTGAAAATCACATTCAAACATGAGAAACAAGACCACTAGGACAAACCTAGGGTCAAAAGGAGATGAAAAATTCAAAACAGCAAGTGAAAAATGATCAAAACCAAGATAAATCGATTAAGAAGAAGGACCAATTGGTCTCATATCCAAACAATGCACCAAATTCATTTCATGCACAATTTAGGTCAAAGTAGGCAAGTGTGAACCACATATGAGCAAACAGAATGATTACAATCAAACAAATACCAAAACAGCTCAATAAATTCCACAAAAATGCAAGTCTAAACAGAACACATTCAATGAGCAGCATATCAAATTTCATGCTATTTGGACAAGTGGAAGTAGGGAAATTAAATCCAAGAAGTCATGGTATGCAAAAAATAATCCCAAACTAGGTCACAAAGTGTACACCAACTTCAAGCAAATGTAAAACAGTGGAAACAAATGATAAATGAATGGGACCAAAGCCAAAATGAAGTTGAACATGTTAGAAAACACTCCATCAAATTTCATCTTCATATGATAAGGTATGAGAATTTTACAAGCTATGTAAGTTGATCACTCAAGCAAAGTTCTAAAATGACTAAACAACATGGAAAATTATCAATCAAATAGGAAATGTATCAACAAATCCTACAAAAAATCATGGTTAAACTATAAATATATATGTAATCACATGCAAAAATCCAGAGCAAAAGACATACATCAAAATTCATGAACATGGCATAACATAGTGTGACACACATTGTCACACTCAACTTGATCACATCATATTTCTCTAACCAGAAACTCAAAATTAGCAAACTATACATCAAAATCACTAGGAAAGAGTCAAGAATAGCCATGTAAAATTTCAATCATTTTGGATAAGGCATCATCATTTTATGAATGAAATGGCAAAACATACACATATAGCATACATGTCCAAAGTCATTAGGTAAAATTTAAAATCAGCCAGGCACAACCTTGATTATCATACCTAAAAAAAACTAGAGAAAATTTGGAGATCCACACAAAAATCCTCATTCAATTTGGATCAAAAATGGATTTATTATGATTTTTTGAAGTTAGGTCATGAAATGAAATATTTATTTAAACATTAAAATGAATTTGAAAGCTGGCAGTGGCAATCTCGTAATTAACCTGTGCCAGGGGCGAAACGCGCCCGTTTCATTAAAGCGGTGGCCACCCGTGATTGGCCAGTTCACGCGCTAAACACAATTTCAAATGTGAAGGCCAGGCAGAAAGATCTAACACGCGTTTTGAACCCAAAAATTTCAACCTTCATCATGTTCTTGATGTTCATCAAGCTCATGAACAAATTTCCATGGAAATCAACATGCTATATATGGATCTCTTCATCTTTTAACAAGGATCAAGAATCTCACAACGAAATTGTCCAGAACTCATCATACAAAAAAATACGATCAAGAAATGTTTTGATGTCCAAACTTTAAATCCAGATTTCTTGATGATTATTGGATGAAATCACACGATTCAAACGTCATTCTACTCTATGTTCAATGCTCTACCTAAACCACATGTTGATTGCAAGAATTAGAGACTTTGAAATTTTACCTTCTTGATGATGCAGTGTGGAAATCGTGATCTTCAGGTCCTAATTGATGAAAATAGATCGCCTATTATGCTCAGGAAGGTGATTGGGAATGATTGCTCAGCTCAACAATGCACGAGGATGGTGAATTTTCCAGCTGCCATGGAAGAGCAATGTTGCAACATTGGATGAATTTGCACGATTCCTTCACCAATCTTGTTCAACAGATCTTCCAAATCACCTGCAGATGAAGATCAAAGCAAGAAATAGCACAAAAGATGAAGGATTCTTGGTGAATGAGTGAAAAAATGTGAAGAAAAAGTTGTGAGAAATTGAGAGAATTTTGATGATTTTGGATTTTGATCTGAAAAAATGATTGTTCATTTCTTCTATTTTCTGTTAGGATTAGGCCTTTATAGTTCCTCTTAATCCATGCCTTAATCATGACTAGCATAATTGGAGTGATTAGCAAATTTGCACATTATGTCATTTTGGCCAATTTTGCCCTTTTGCACTTAAGACCAATGGAACAGTGAATTTCCTCTTGAAGCAAGTCACAAATTGCATTTGGAAGTGAATAGAATTGGTTTGGCATGGAAATCCTTTGTATTTTTGAATTTGACTTCTCTTCCCACCAAAAAATTAGATGGTTCACTTGAAAAATGACCTTTTTATGTGAAGGTTTTTGATGAAATATGATGATGGATTTGGATAGAACATGTTAAATGTGGTTTGCTCAAAAAAGAATCAACCAAATTGGCCTTTCCATTCAAAAGTTATGGCACTTTGAATTTCAACTTTTTCTGAAAATGATTTGATCATAACTTGTCAACCACACATGGGAAATGAGTGTTCTTGGACTTTTTGGAAAGGTGAGAACAAGATATTCAACTTTCATGTTGGGAAAATTTTCATTTGAAGCATTCTTCGACATGTAATTTTGAGGAGAAAAACTTTCCATTTTTGGCAGGTGAAAATTACAGGTCATTTCTATTTTTGGAAACTTTTTGTCTGACTTCAAATTCTTCAACCTTGATCTTTGAAATGCCAAATGAGACTTATATGGACATGAATGAGGTCTTTCTAACCATCTCACACCTTCAAATCCCTGATTAAATGCACAGTTGACCACAGTTGACTTTTCTAGGGTCTTGGTTGACTGATGAATGTTCTGATGAATTCCAAGCCTCTACCACAATGGATCTTGATCCAAAATGATATCACAACTTATATGAACTTTTTATGAATGATCATAGTGCCCAAATTCTTCAAGAATGGCCACTATTCATTGCTCAATGGCTGATTTGACTGTTTTGACCTAGTTTGCTTCATCTGCAAGTAACATGGTTAGATGACAATATTTTTGTACTTTTGGTTAGTAAACATATGAAAAGCAATGATATACAAGTGCAATACATGCTTGGTGATTAAGAACCACACTCACAAGACATCCCACCCACAAGGAGAGAGGCAAAGGTGCACAAAGATCCTTGAGGCAATGCTATGATATGATATGATGAGGGATCTTAGGGACAAAATTGGGGTCTTACAGTTCCCTTAGACTACTAAGGATGTTTTGGGTGCTTAAAACCTTCTCATCTCATAACCAACCCCCTTACCCAGATCTATGACATTTTTATTAGTTTTGGATTTGATAAAACTTCTTACTTGGCTTTTGTTCGCTTTTTAGCCTTTCCTTTGGACAAATAAAAGTGTGGTGGCGACTCGAATTGTATGCTTACTTTTGATTTAGCCAATAAATCATAGGGCAGCGAATACCCCGCTACAGAAAAGTGGTGACTCTGTTGGGGACTTATCTTTCCTAGTGGGTTTAGCCTACTTCTTGCCTTTGTGTATTGTATGTTTATATTTATTCGTGACATATTTTTATGCAATTGCTTGATATATGAATTGATTGATATATCAATTCCTGTGTGCTTGGTGGTCTCTTGTGAGATGAGTTCTATACCCAAACTCGAGTGCACTTATGATAAGAGAATGGCATAGTCTTGTTGACTTGTGTGGAGTTCTTCCTTAGCAAGTTGACTTGCAAGCCCATTCACTTGGTGGAGGTCTTGTTGGGATCAATAATGTCACACGAGTAGTCGTGGTTAGGCATTACTCTTTCCAATACAAACCTTAGAAGCCAAGGACCTTAGATTACCTAGCCCATCTTGGCCTATTTTTAGGACATAGTGCGAAGGTCGTTCAAGTGTAAGATTTGATACGATTGTTACGCGATACTACACTCATAAGAGTCTCTCTTAAGAATATTTTTGGAATATGAGTAGTCGTTTTATTCGATAATATCTAAAAGATGAGATGATGACTATGGGGACCCTTTTAGAACATGATTGTCACGTTTAACCATAGTACACTCCCATTGGGTGGTTCTTAACCGAGACTCCATGCTCGTGACTTGCAACAAACCCTTGATTAGCGGTTGATCCGTTCTTGTATATCCTCAATATCAATGGAACTTGGGTGTTGATAAGGTGTAAACCATAATCCACCAAAATGGATGATTGATATTGAGGATGACTTGATCCATCCCATAACCCTTGTATGGTGTGATTTGCTTGATCCTTGAGTGTGATTGTTGCATCCATGCATTCATGCATTCATTTGCATCCATATCATCAACAAGAAAATTTTCAAGGAACTTAAGAGGTCTATTTGCAAATTTTCAGACATGGATAAGCAAAGAAGGAATACGAAGAAGTACAGTTTCAGACAACCCGACTTGAAAGAGTTAAGGAGTTTGACATCCTATGTATTAGATCCCTTGGAGTTCAAAGCTCGCCATGGGAAGCTTCTATTTATTCTTTCTACTCAGGTGGATGAAGGTCTGATGAGTGTGTTAGTTCAGTTCTACGATCCTCTGTATCGGTGCTTCACTTTTCCGGATTTCCAAATTTTGCCTACGCTTGAGGAGTATGCTTATCTTGGATCAGTTGTCGTTCAGTGGCTTGTTGAGAGTTCCTTCTTCCCAAGAGATTGCTGACATGCTTCACATAGATGTATATGAGATTGTTTCTCATATGACTACCAAAGGTGGAATTCAAGGTCTCCCATCTGATTTTCTCATTTCCCAAGCTACTTTGTTTGGGAAGGCCATGAGTGAGGACGCCTTTGAAGCCATATTTGTACTTCTTATCTATGGACTAGTGTTATTCCCCAACATCGACAATTTTGTGGATATGAATGCTATTAGGATTTTCTCTACTCTTAATCTCGTTTTGACTCTGTTGGGTGACACTTATTTCTCTTTGCATATGAGGAATGCAAAGGGTGGTGGATCCATTGTGTGTTGTTTGCCTCTGTTGTACAAGTGGTTTATTTTGCACTTGCCACAGACGCTTGCCTTTAAGGAGAAGAAAGGATGTCTACGGTGGTCCATGAGACTTATGTCTCTCACTAATGATGATATCTTTTGGTATAACCGTGTGTATGATGGTGTGCAGATTATTGATTCTTGTGGTGAATTCTCCAATGTGCCTCTTCTTGGTACATGTTGTGGAATTAATTACAACCCTATTTTGGCTCGCCGTCAGCTTAGGTTCCCCTTAAAGGATAAACCCAACAACATTCTGTTGGAAGGTGTGTTCTTTCAAGAGGGTAAAGACCCCAAAACTTGAAGAGCATAATGGTCCGCGCCTGGCGCAAAGTTGATAGGAAGGGAAAGAAAAAGCTTGGTCTGAAGAATTGTATTGCTTTGGAACCCTACACCTCTTGGGTGGGGAGGAGAGCTCTTGAGTACCGCATGCCCTATGACTATCCGAGACCTACCCCTATGGTTATGGTTGGACCTTCAACCCTCCCTAACCAAGGAGTAGAGGAGTTGAGAGATGAAGGTCGTTCGCGTGCTTGGGTTCGTGAGCGAGAGGAACTACTTCAGCAACTCGGAGATAAGGATGATGTGATAGAATTTCTAGAGAATCAGGTTATTGATGAGCCTGATGATGTGGTTACTTATCTTATTCCTCAGTCATACAGGTTTTGGAAGAGGAAGTATGATCGACTAGCTAAGGAGAAGGCAGATATGGAAGCAGCCTATGAGAGAGGATGAAGAGGCTTCATGCAGCTTATCTTCCGGTCTCGAGAGCTTTGGACGATTGTTTTTAGGGCTCCATAGGATGTTTTATTCTCCTTTCCTCTTGTATTGTATTTGGTTACCAAGACTGTACTTCTTCACTGGTGTAAAAATTTTCCCTAATATTATTGCTATGAGTATTCAATATATGTCTTAAAAGATTAATATTTTCAAATATTTACAAATAGATCTCTATAAAGTTCCTCTGATAAAAAATAAATCATATGCACAAACATTGCATGCATCATATGCATAAGCAGGTTTTGTTCAGCTCTGATCAGTGGTCTAACTCTTTGCTCTTCATTTATTTTGAAGACAAGTTGACGCACCGGTATAACACGAGAGCCAATCTTCCAAGACTGATGGAGCATCTAGAGCAAGAGAATCGGGAACTGAAAAAGGAGGTAGCTAGGCTGACTGCCATGATGGAGTCAGTGCTGGCTGCCCAAAGCCAATCATCGCCAACTCCTGCAACTCCTCCCGTGAGGACAGTTATTTCTGAGGTAGCTTCCTCAACTGTGCCTGCTGCAACAGCTCACTTTGCACCGTCTATGTCAGCCGGGTCCCCGTGGGGAATGCCTGCTAACATTGTGCCCGAGGGTTTTGCTTCACTCTCGTTTCTCTGCCGGCATCTAGCCCGGTTCTTTCTGTGCCACCTGCCGTTGTGCACACTTTACCTAGAGTGGAAGATACCATCTATCATTATGAGCCATCTGAGGGCCTAGATGTGTATGAGAAGATGGACGAAATGAAAGACCAATTCCTTGAGCTGCGCAAGGAGCTGAAGACTCTAAGGGGTAAGGACCTCTTTGGTAAAACTGTTGTTGAGTTGTGCCTTGTGCCCAACGTTAAAATCCCTGTAAATTTCAAAGTACCTGACTTTGAGAAATATAAGGGAAACACTTGCCCTCTCAGCCATCTTGTGATGTATGCTCGCAAGATGTCAACGCAAACAGACAATGATTAACTCCTTATCCACTACTTCCAGAACAACCTGTCTGGTGCTGCACTCAGATGATACATGGGTCTGGATAGCGCGAACATCCGCTCCTTCAATGATCTTGGCGAAGCTTTCGTCAAGCAATATAAATAAAATGTGGATATGGCTCCCGATAGGGACCAGTTGAGGGCAATGTCACAGAAAGAGAAGGAGACTTTCAAAGAGTACACCCATAGATGGCGTGAGTTGGCCGCTCAGATTGTGCCACCCCTTGAAGAGAAAGAAATGACCAAAATCTTCTTGAAGACTTTGATTTCTTTCTATTACGAGAGGATGATTGCTAGTGCTCCCTCGGACTTCACCGAAATGGTGAATATGGGAATGAGGCTAGAGGAAGGGGTCCGAGAAAGACGTCTGACTAAAGATGAAGGCTCTTCAGCAAAGCAATATGGGGGTTTGTAAAGAAGAAGGAGGGAGAGGCACATGATGTATCTTCCCATATCAAGAGAAGGTCCTCTGTGAAGAGCAAGATTGCTCGCCCTGCCTCCAGCCAACACCAGGTGGCTCATATAGCACCCGCCTTCCGAAAAGTTCAACATCAAGAACAACAACATCAACAATATCAACAACAACATCGTCCACAAAAGCAGACCTACTAGCCTCGAAACAAAAATAACACCAGTACCAGCTACGAGAGGAAGAGGGTCACTTTTAATCCAATTCCGATGACATATGTTGAGCTCTATCCATCTTTGATTGATAAAAAATTGATTACTCCACGTGACCCTCCATCTGTACCAACCAACCCTCAATGGTGGTACAAGCCTTAATTACATTGTGTATATCATTCCGGTGCTCCTGGACATGATGTGGAGAATTGCTATCCCCTGAAGACCAAGGTGCAAGACCTTGTGAGAAGTGGGATTTTGTTTTTCGAGGACGTAAGTCCTAATGTCAAGAAGAACCCATTGCCCGAGCATGGGAAAGCTGTTGTGAACATGGTCCAGGGTTACCCTGGCAAATAAAAAGTTCTGTATGTTAATGATATCAGGCGATCTTTGGTCGAGATGCACAGACTGTTATATGGATATAGTCATTATGAGCATGACCATGATAGGTGTCAGGTGTGCACTATCAATGAAAGAGGATGCGGACAAGTAAGGAAGGACATCCAAGCGATGCTGGATCAGGGTATGATCGAAATACTTCAGAATCGCAACGAGGATGAAGTTGATGTTATTTCTCCTGTTTTTAGAATACCAGAACCTGTTGTCGTCAAATATGATGGCAGCAAGAAGAAGGTTTCTCCATCTCTTGTAATCAAGCCAGCGGGCCATGTCCCGTATTAATTAGATAAAGCAGTGCTTTATAGATATAATGCAGTTATGCTAGAAGATGGAAAGGAGGTGCCTTTTCCCTCAACTTCCGTGGTGAGCATTTCTGACGTCAGTGGTATGACCCGCCATGGTCGTGTTTTCTCGGCACCGTCGAAACCCCATGAAGACGTATTGAAGAAGACTGTTGCTAACTCTGCTGGTCCTGTGGGAACTTCTTCTTCCAATCCGGCACTTGTTGTGAAGGGTGTTGACCCTGTTGTTGATAAATCCATTAGAGCTCCTGTCCTGGTTGGCCAGCATGGCATTTTGAAAGAGGATTGCGGTGAGATGTTAAGGCTCATCAAAAGGAGCGAGTACAATGTTGTTGATCAGCTGCTACAAACTCCATCAAAGATATTTGTTTTATCTTTGTTGATGAATTCTGAGCCACATCGTGAAGCTTTGCAGAAGGTGTTGGACGTGGCATACGTGAATCACAATGTCACAATTGAATAGTTTGATAGCGTTGTTGCAAACATAACCGCTTGTAACAACTTGAGCTTTTGTGATGTTGATCTTCCCGAGGAGCGAAAAGACCACAATTTGGCTCTACACATTTCAATGAATTGCAAGGATGATGCCTTGTCCAACATGTTGGTGGATACAAGATCATCGTTTAATGTGTTGCCAAAATCCACTCTGGCCAAACTTTCATACCAGGGGCCTCCCATGAGGCAAACTGGAGTGGTGAAAGCTTTTGATGGATCGAGGAAAACTATGATCGGCGAAGTAGAACTCCCGATCAAGATTGGACCTAGTGATTTCCATATCACTTTCTAAGTCATGGATATTCATCCATCTTATAGTTGTTTGCTTGGCAGACCATGGATTCACGAGGCAGGCGCCGTGACATCCACCTTACACCAGAAATTGAAGTTTGTCAAATATAAGAAGTTGGTGGTGAAAGGGCGAGAGAAGGCTCTCTTGGTTATCCATTTATCTTCCTTTTCTTATATAGATGCTGAGGATGAGGTTGGGACACCGTTCCAATCCTTGTCTATTGTTGAGCCTTCAAGGAAAGGACCTTCTTCATTTGCTTCCTACAATGATGCGAAGTTGGCCATTGAGCATGGTGCAACTACTGGTTTAGGAAAAATCATCAAGATGGAAGATAATAAATCCCGAGCTGGCATAGGGTATTCTTCAGGCATTTCCAACGAGCGTGGGCTATTCCAGAGTGGAGGTTGATGCCATCGTGGAAGATGATGAAGATGAGGACCTGGGCAACTTCGTCATACCTAGTGGAATCTGCAATAATTGGGTCGCTCTTGATGTTCCAACAGTTATCCACAAGTCCACGCAATATGTTCATTTTGTTTAGAAAACCCTTCTCCCATGCCAAACAGATAAGTGATGACATTGTTGGCACATATTTGATTAATACAATGATATTCATTCAAAAATTACATGTCAAATGTTTGTTTCTCGAAATTATTTTCCCTTTTTGCTTTTTATATGAAATTGGTGATCACCATAAAACCCTAAAAAAGAGAATAAAGTCAATCTTTTCATCTGCATAATGATTTTCCTTGTTTGAATTCTGAAATCTCTTTTTTATACTCAAAATCATTATGCAGGTTGATCAAACCCATTGAGGTCCCTGTATTTAGGGCCGAAGAAGATGATGTTGAAGAGATTCCTGATGAGATTACCTGTCTGCTTGAGCACGAGGAAAAGATCATTCAACCGCATCTTGAGAATCTGGAAACAGTCAACTTGGGGTCTAAAGACTGTGTTCGCGAAGTGAAGATTGGGGCACTCCTTGAAGAGTCTGTCAAGAAGGGGTTGATTGAGTTGCTACGAGAATATGTCGACGTCTTTGCCTGGTCATATGAAGACATGCCTAGTCTAGATACTGATATTGTGCAACATTTCTTGCCTTTGAAGCCTGGGTGTGTACCTGTGAAGTAGAAGCTCAGAAGAACTCATCCTGATATGACAGTGAAGATTAAAGAAGAATTTCAGAAGCAAATTGATGTTGGGTTTCTGGTGACTTCTACATATCCTCAATGGGTGGCCAATATTGTGCCCGTGCCTACGAAAGATGGAAAAGTCCGAATGTGTGTGGACTATTGAGACCTGAATAAAGCTAGTCTGAAAGATGATTTTCCTCTACCACACATTGATATGTTGGTAGATAATACAACTAAATTCAATGTCTTCTCATTTATGGACGGATTTTCCGGTTATAACCAGATTAAAATGGCACCAGAGGATATGGAGAAGACAACATTCATCACACCTTGGGGAACATTCTGTTATCGAGTGATGCCCTTCGGTCTGAAGAACGCCGGAGCCACGTATCGTTGTGTTATGACTACCTTATTTCATGATATGATGCACAAGTAGATCGAGGTATATGTTAATGATATGATTGCAAAGTCGAAAACGGAAGTTGAACATGTAGAGCACTTGTTGAAGCTTTTTTAGCGTTTGAGGAAGTACAAACTCCGCCTAAATCCGAACAAGTGTACATTTGGAGTCCGTTCCGGCAAGTTATTGGGCTTTATTGTCAGTGAAAGAGGTATTGAAGTTGATCCTGCCAAGGTCAAAGCAATACAAGAGATGCCTGCACCCAAAACTGAGAAACAAGTCCGAGATTTTCTTGGCCGCTTGAATTACATTTCCATATTTATATCCCACATGACTGCCACATGTGCGCCTATATTCAAGCTTCTCTGGAAAGATCAGCGTCATGATTGGGCCGAGGATTTCCAGAAGGCCTTTGACAGTATCAAAGAGTATTTGTCTGAGCCTCTGAATCTGTCTCCGTTTATGGAAGGGAGACCCTTGATTATGTACTTGACTGTGCTTGATGATTCTATGGGTTGTGTCCTAGGTCAGCAAGATGAATCAGGGAAGAAAGAATATGCAATATACTACTTGAGTAAGAAGTTCACTGATTGTGAGTCTCGGTACTCGATGCTTGAGAAGACATGTTATGCTTTGGCTTGGGCTGCTAAGCGTTTACGCCAGTATATGTTGAATCATACAACTTGGTTGATATCCAAAATGGATCCAATCAAGTATATCCAAAATGCAACCACCAACCAGGTATTTGTAGTTGAAGAAGTGAAAGATGATAAGCCATGGTATTATGATATGAAATGCTTTCTCCAAAGGCAGATTTACCCGCCTGGGGCATCTGTTAAAGATAAAAAAGACTTTGAGGAGATTATCTGGCAGTTTCTACCTCAATGGTGATGTGCTTTATAAGAGGAATTTTGACATGGTCTTGCTCAGATGCGTGGATAGACACGAAGCAGACCTGTTGATGACTGAAGTCCATGAGGGTTCATTTGGTACTCAATCCAATGGACATGCCATGGCAAAGAAGATGTTGAGAGTAGGCTACTATTGGCTGACAATGGAGTTTGACTGCTGGAAATATGTGAAGAAATGCCCCAAGTGTCAGATTTATGCGGATAAGATTCATATTCCCCCGACACTTCTGAATGTTATTTCATCACCATGGCCTTTCTCCATGTGGGGAATTGACATGATTGGCATGATAGAGCCAAAGGTGTCAAACGGTCACCATTTTATTCTCGTAGCAATTGATTACTTCACCAAATGGGTTGAAGCGGCATCATATGCAAATGTGACCAGACAGGTGGTTGTGAAGTTTATCAAGAATCAACTCATATGCCATTATGGTGTGTAAGACAAGATCATTACCGATAATGGATCTAACTTGAACAACAAGATGATGAAAGAGATGTGTAGCGAGTTCAAGATTGCGCATCATAATTCTTCTCCCTATAGACCCAAGATGAATGAGGCTGTTGAAGCTGCTAACAAGAACATCAAGAAGATTATTCAGAAGATGGTTGTTACATACAAAGATTGGTATGAGATGCTGCCATTTGCCTTGCATGGTTATCGTACATCTGTCCGCACTTCAACAGGGGTAACCCCTTTTTCTCTTGTATATGGCATGGAGGTTGTGATCTCCGTGGAGGTTGAGATCCCATCAATGAGAGTCTTGATGGAAGCCAAGTTGACTGAGGCTGAATGGGTTCAGAGTCGTTATGACCAACTGAACTTGATTGAAGAGAAGAGATTAACTGCCATGTGCCATGGTCAGTTATATCAGCAAAGGATGAAGAGAACCTTTGATAAGTAGGTCAAGCCTAGTGTGTTTCGAGAAGGTGACCTCGTGCTCAACAAAGTCTTGTCTTTCACGCCCGATTCCAGGGGCAAGTGGACTCCAAACTATGAAGGTCTATATGATGTTAAGAGAGCCTTTTCCGGCGGTGCTTTGATACTTACAACTATGGATGGGGAGGATTTCACTCGTCCTATGAATTCAGATGCAGTCAACAAATACTTCGCCTAAAAATAAAAACAGAATAGCTCGTTAAGTTGAAAAACCGAAAGGGCGACTTATGCAAAAATGAGCGTCTCGGTGGATTGAAAACCCGAAAGGGCGGTCCAGGAAAAAGTTAGAGACATGAAAAAATATATATATATCCTGCTAGATTGAGTACCTCACCCTAGGGAAATCTAGGAAAAAATTAGGGATTTGGAAAGTAACTGCATCATGACAAGACTTTGTTCTACAAGTTGTCTTCTGTCAAGGATTCTCGCTCAGTCATCGTCAACTGAAGCTTCAAATACATTGGATTCAGAGTTGGTGGGGAAATGGTCATTATGTTCAATGTAGCCCTTTTTCAATATATATCACCAATTTAAAATTTGTAAAGATCCATGGAGTCTCGCCATTTGCGGACTACCATTCTATCAAATAAATTTGAGCTTTTATCGAATTCTTTGCACTCTTATTTGTTTCTGCTTAACAAATTTTTGCACGTTTTAATTGATAAATATCATTATTTTAAACAAATAAAGTTTTTATAAACTGTTTTTAAACAAAGTGAACATTCACAAAGACTGAAAGGATAAATGGAATGTCTTCAGTGCTCTCCCAAGGATAGTATCATCTCCTGAAGGGTAAGATATTTTTTAATGTTCTGGCATTTTTGTATCCTCTTCATCATCATTCAGTTTGTCTCCTCAGCAAGCGCAAAAAGAATAAAACCTCAGCAACTCCCCAGAGAGTCTGAGTCTAGCATTTGTGTTTTATTAACTATATGGTTCTCATCCCTTGTGTGGACTAACCTAAAATCCCTTATAGATTGATAAAAATTGATATGCTACCTATTCACGAGGAAGTTTGTCTTTTCCCAGTGAGCAGAAATTCCCAGCATGAGTAGAAGTCCTCAGTAGGAGTAAGCATGTGGTCCCTGTAAAGCTATCTTTCAGATATCTCCTCAGCAGTAGTTGCTTAGAGCAGTCGGTGAAGGGTTTTGTTCCCCTTTTTCATCCCTAGCATAGCATGTGTGGACAAAGGATTCGTTTCTGATTCCCTTAGCCAGGACAGTTCCTCCGGAGATACTTGTAGTTATCCCCAGCAGTTTGGCTTACAGCTCATCCCCAGTAGGGTTGCTCACAGCGGATTATCCCGAGTATGGTCACAGCAGTCTATTCCCCGATGGAGTTGCCTGATCAAAGCTTGGTAATTTGTTTTCCCCTCCATATTGGAAAGTTCCTTCTAAGTTGAGCTAGTGGTGGAGATGTTATGTCCTTCCCCAGCGGAGCAATCGGTTCTCTCTCCCCTTAGCAGAGATGTTTCTCCAGCAGGTGAGAAGGAAGTGTTTTGATTGTTGGAGCTTCTGTTTGGCGGTTGTTCCCCACAGAGTTTCATATTACTCCTTGATAAGTTCCTCAATAGAGTTTCTTCTACGACGAATCTTATCCGTGTTGTGTATCCCCTATAGATTTTCTTCTACGGTGGATCTTATGTCTATTCAACAGCACATACCTGGTTGGTGGTTGTTCCCCACGGAGTCTTATATCTTCCCCTGATAAGATCCCTAGTAGAGTTCTTCTATGACAGATCTTATTGATACCTTTGCATGTTCCCAAGAATTGTTGGAAGATCCCCAACAGTTGGTAGCTGAGACTTTGCCTATCCCCGGCGGTTGACAATTTTGACCTTTGCTTATCCCCAACAGCGGTCTCTGATCCCCAACAGCGGTCTCTGATCCCTAGCAGCGATCTCTGATCCCCAGCAGCGGTCTCTGATCCCCAGCAGTGGTCTTTGTCCCTAGTGGTGATCTGTGGCTCCCGGTATTTGATGCTCCCCACCAGATTAATTTCTCATATGGGCCTGGCCTTTCTCTTTTGAGATGTTATATCGGATGTCTGTCCATTGATCCTCGGACTTGTTTGTGTTAGATATGTATGTTTGTCAGCATTAATCATACATAAACCATGCATATACATGCATAATCATAGCATTCAGATATTCATGTTGCATTCTTTTCCATATATATTGGCTTGTTATCTCCTGCTACTGGTGAAATGTTCTTCCCCAAGCAGATGTTTGTGTCTGATCTCTCCATATAGAGTCAGCCCTATAGGCAGAAAGTGTCTATCTTTCTTTCTTTATTCCCCACCGAGTGATGTCCTCGTGGATGATTTTTATTTCGGTTTCCTTCCCAGTTATGTATCTGGATGGAATTACTCCCCTGAGTTATAACCTCATCGGGTTGAGTCTTATTTGATTGTGTCCTTCTAGCTTGTTCCTAGATTGACTCCTTTCTTGTCATTCCTCCGCAGTTCCCTATGGTTTAGTTGTTCAATTGCTCAGTAAATAGTAATTGTCCATCTTTCCCCAATGGAACTTTGTGGCCTTCTACCCAGTAACCGGTAGTTGTAAGTCCTATTTCTGTGGCCTTCTACCCAGTAACCGGTAGTTGTAAGTCCTATTTCTGTGGTTTTCTACCCAGTAACCGGTAGATGTAATCTTCTCTCTGTTGGTTATCTTTATCCAATATTCGGTATTGATATTCCTTCGTTTTGAGTATACCACCCAGTAACCGGTGATATATCTCTTGGATGATTGCTTTTTGTCAAGCAATTTATCCCCCGTGAGTCATCTTTCATTTACCCTTTTGTTTGGTAATGATTGTCTCTCCTTTTGATTGGTCATCATTTTTATACCCAGTAACCGGTATTCCGATGTCCTTTTTTTTCTGGATGATTTATCCTTTATTAACCCAGTAACCGGTTATGGATAATCTTCCATGCGAGTGTGTTATCTACGTTCTGACGGTAATAGATAATATATCTCATGCGCTCTTCAGTCGAAGTCTTTTTCTTCCCGAGTCGAGTAAGATTCATATTTCCTTGCGGAAGCGAATGCCCATCCTGTAAATTGAGTTTGCTTTTTCAGCCCTCCTTTCGGATGATGAGTGTCTTGGATATGTTCCCAATTCACGCCTGGTTTGTCACCTATTATATGCCCAGTAACCGGCACCCCTGGTGTTCCTTCCTTCTGCTCCCTATTATGACTTTTTGTCCCCTGTGGAGTTAGATTTTCCTGAGATGAGATATGCCTTTGTAGGTCCTCCTCAGATGTTTCGGATGATTGATATCTCTCACCCTTATATCGGTCTTAGATATTCTTTATCCCTGAGCATGTTGTTCTTTCACCCAGTAACCGGTGTTTGTGATGACATGTCTCCCTTTTGAGTTTATTACCCAGTAACCGGTAATATCTCGTTGTGTCTTCCTCAGCTGGGTCCTTTATGGACATCCCCGTCTGAGTCCGGATTTTTATCCCATGTATCCTTTGTGGATAATTTGTTGTATTGGCATATTCCCCAATACATGCATCTTTGCGTCAGCACGAGTCTTTCCACCGATTTATTTTTGTGAAATCCCCTCGTGTCTCCCAGCAAGTTTTTAAGTCGTGACTTGCTCACGCATTTTTACCCTATTTTCTCCCAGAGTCTCTGTATCCCTAGAGAGTGTGCTACTCCTATGTACTTTCGGTCTCTCCGATTTCTTTTTCTTTGTGGTCATATTTCCCCACAGAATATTAACTTTTGCATCCATACATCTGCATCATGAGGTCTCTTAGGGACCAAAATTCGTCTCTTTGTTATTATTTAAGCCCATTCTACCGCGTCGATACGAAGATTTTAACCTTCATATCTCCGGCTAGAATGACCTTAAATAGGGGCATCTGTAAAACCCTAATTTTGACCCTAAGATCCCTCATGACATCATATCATTTGCTCATTGCATTGCCTCAAGGATCATAGCATGTGCGGCTCTGTAGCCCTAGGGTTGGGACTTGTGTGAGCGGTTTGACACCACCAAGCATGCTTGAATTGTATATTATTGCTTTTCTTATTTTGTTTACTAACCAAAAGCTCAAAAATGTGTCACTAATTCTTTTTGTTTTGAAGCTCAAGTGATCATGTGTGCCCTTGCTTCTAGAAGGCTCCTAAGCTCATTGAAATGGCTAGAGAAAGATGAGAACAAGCATGACAATGATCCACAAAGTTCCTAATTATCATATATGCCTCCCAAGTATCTCAACTTGCCAATTTTATCAAGATAAACCAAAGGGGCTTGAGGATTGTTTCCCAAGGAAACCCTAATTTCACTGTGCTTTGACTGTGCCTTGCCCATGAAGCAATCTCAACCTCTAATCAAATATAATCAAAGGAAGTTCTTTCATTCATTATTTTATGCATATATGATCCTATGTGAGTATCCTCAATCATTCATTCATCAATATTTGAAGTTTGGCGTTGAGAAGTTGACTAGTCAAGTCATCTGACTAAATTGAGATCCACTGAGAGACAACTTTTGATATGTTTGTCAAATGAAGATGACCCCGAGAGCACAAATGTTCTTAAGAACCATATTTACAACTTTCATATTCATACAAAATCCATTTGAAACTTTTAACATCATCATTCATATCAAAACATTATAGGTCATTTTGACTGAAACCCTAATTTTGGCTCAACTTCCCAAAGACCTAACTTCTTTATTTTTTATTATTTTGAGGTGATACAAATTGCATTGGAAATCTTGAGATGTATAATTCAAATGTTATGTTGGACAAAATTTCATAATCCTAAAATAAACACATGTGATAATACAAAACATTATAGGTCACTTTGGACCAAAACCATTGAATTTTGAAAATGTCCAGCTTCAAGTGCCCATAACTTTCTCATCCAAAATCCAAATGATGCAAACTGTAAGTCCAAATTGATCATATAGAAAATATCTACAACTTTACTGTTGGAGGTTTTTCCATTTGAGTCTTGCATCATTGAGACAGAAGGGCTTGAAGTTGGTCACTTTTGGGAAACAATTTCAAAGGAAACCTAGACATGTTTTGTACCTCAAACTTCAAGCCCAGTTTTCACAAATTTCAAAACTCCAAATGGATTTTTTCCCAACATAGCTTTTGTTCCTTATGTCAATACCTTTCCAACCATTACTCACATGACCATGTTTGTATTTCCCATGTGGGACTTTCGAAGAGGTGAATGTATAGCTCCAAATATGCAATTCACTTTGTATCTTCATGCACAAGCAAGTACCATGCCAGTTGCACGTCCATTTCAACTTCAAATGATATCAGCTTTCATTTCCACTCAAGTTTGGGCCTCACATGCGCCTGTACAGGCCCATGCATGGAGGACCCAAAGCTTCATGCACACGAGTATTTCCTCACTTGGCATCAAGCTCAGCTATAAATAGAAGCCTTGGCTCATTCAAATATCAACCTTAAGGCAAAATGAAACTCTACTGAAGTGAAAACCCACCCATATTCAAAGGAATTTCCATTTTTATTTTTCAAATTCAAGCTTGAATTTCAACACAATCAGTTGATCTTCAAGTTTCAATTCCTAAGCCTTGCATCCTCACCATCTCCTGATCAAATTAGAAGCTAAAGTTTGAAGGAATCGTGTTGTTCAAAGCTGCTCTTCAAAGATAGATCACTCAATTGTTTTGATCTGAATCTCACCATACAATGTGAATTGCTTGTGTTAAACCGTTTTCTGAAGTCCTCGAGCAAGAGGCAGGCCAATGGTGGTCTTGATTTCATGATTTGAAGCATTTCAGTTTGCATACCTGGATTTTCCAGTTCAGATTTCTCACTTGATAGAAACCTTGAGCACAATCCAAGGTTACAGGGGTGATGTACACCACCCCAGCTTCATTTTGGAACCACGTTTGTTTATTTTCATTAAAGTTTCAAAACATGTGCGTGGTGGCCGGAATTTGTTTGCTGGCCTGAGAAGATGGTGGTTTCCACCACCATCCCCACGTGGATGCATCATGGCCTTCAGATCTCTCTCCGTTTTAATCATGACCTTTGGTTCTATTGACTTATTTTAATTCATTTTGTTTCGCGCTTGACTCATGACCATGGTACTCCAGCGCCTCTGAGCCATTGGATGTAGCCACGTCATTTAATGAACTAATCCAAGGGGCGGTGATTTTCCTATTTTCTATTTTTATTTTTTATTTTCTTTTAATTCCATTAATTTTCAAAAATTCATAACTATTTTATTTGAAGTCATAAAAATATGTGACCAATGGCAAAAAAAATCTTGAAAAATCTAGTTTCATAATCTGATTTTTAATTATTTTTGTGACTTCATTTAATATTTTTTGTGAATTATTTTGTTTTTAATAGTTTTTAATTCATTTTAAATACTTTTTATATCCAAAAATTCCAAAAATATTTTCTTAACACATATGGATCATGATAAGTCTATGAAAAATATTCTCATCAATTTCTTAATTGACTTGAGATTTATTTGAGATTTTAATTCATTTGTGTTATTTTTCTTTGTTTTTAGTTGTTTTAAAATAGTTTCTGTTTTCAAAAAATGTTGAGAAAGTTTGTCAAACCTTGTTTGACCATGTTAGACCTATGATGATTCAATTGGACTTATCCAAGTTGATTTGAATTGTATTTGAGGTTTGACCATATTTTGTTCATTTTATTTGATGTTTTATTTTAATTCCAAAAATACCAAAAAAATATGTTTGACTTGTTGACTTCTAATCTTCATTTCTCTTCTGTTTTACCTTGGTTGATGATGATTTGCTTCACATTTGATCATTGTGTTTTGTTTTTGTCATTTGAATTCTCATTTTTATCCATTTCATTTCATCTTCATCTTCTTCTTTTCATTTTGGCCAATGAGTTAATGACTTGTGGTTAGTCTTGACATATGAGAGGCTTAACCTTCTTTGATCCAAATCAAACTCAACTTTATCAAAGATCAAGTGAGTTGCTTTGTGTCCAAGATAGGTTGCTTCTTGGTCAAGCAAAAAACCTAAAGTCCATACAAGGCTTTCCTTCTTTTCTTTTGGCATGGCAAGTTGTAGGAGCTTGGCTTACTAATCATGATCTCTAACTTGTTTTTATTTGCCTATAGTTTTATTGACCGGCCTCAGATAGGTGTGACTACTACATTAGTCCACTTACGATTGCTTAACATAGCGCTAAATTGTCTTATGATACACTAACATTAACTACTAACTACTAACTTTAATTCAAGCATTTAATTTCTTGCCATTTACTTTCTTGCTCATTTATTCATATTGATTTTCCCTTTGCTCACTTGAGCATATATTTTATGTTTATGTCATTTTCCTTTTGCTCATTTGAGTTTATTATTGTATATAAATATATTGTTGCTTTGTGTTTGTTTTGTGATTGTTTGTGTGAACCCATTGCAAAAAGGAGAAAGGACTTAGAATTAGGACCTTACCTATGCTTAAAGGAGTTCAAGAGCAACTAGGCCTCATGCCTTTAGAATTCTAAACTTGTTGAAGAGCAACTAGGCCTCATGCATTTAGAATGCTAAATCTTAAAGTTGACTTCAAAGGACCCCTAATCTAAACTCATTCTTTGTCCATTCCTCTTATTGTGTTGTGAACTTTTTTATGTTTGTTCTTGTGATAGGGATTCCATCTTGAGATAGTAAGAAGGACCATTGTCATGAATAGCCAAGTTAAGAGAGACAAGCCAAATGGAGATCCTAGGAGCTTGAATATAATATTTGATTGATTGCTTGAGTTATTTGCTAAGTCTAAAGGAAAGGAGCATCTTGAATCATCTTTATGATCTCAAGAAAATGAACTCCAAGGGTTTTATCTCTTCTCTTATCTTTGCATGTTTAGGACTAGCCCTTCTCTTTTTCTACCCCCTCTAACCCAAGCCAAACTCATTTTGTGCAAACTTTGACTTTGTTTTCAAACTAGAAACCTTGGCATTATGTCTTTGATTTTTCAAAATCTTTTCATTAATATTCATTGTAAATGAATCTTAATCACACTTTGACTCATTTTGTGAATACTTCTAACTTGTAAATACAACTCACTTCAAGTTGTTTTTGTGGCTCCAATGGCCACCTTTGTTAAAACTGTTTTCATAAACATTAGCCATAGGTTTGAGTTATCATAGTGGTACATGTAAACCTCGCCTTATCCTTAGTGATTGGACTATAAGTCTTCCATAATTATTATAGGGTTAACCCCTCACTAGTATGTTGAAGCCCTCCTCACATGGTGGGTTGTTGGTTTAGGTTGAGTTTTCTCCCTTTGATAACAAAAGACCTTAAGGATTTTGATCAAATCAATTCCCCAATTCTTTTGAGATTTTTACCCCAAACTGCGAGGTTTTGATCCTACCTTTGTGATGGTACGTAGGCAATGGGTTCATCCATTCAAACAACAAAATTGTAAATATGTATATTCTTTTCTCATCTCCCCAATCTTGTTTGCACATATTTTCACAAATACCAACCTAGAATACACATATGCAAAAAGGGCTCCCTTAGAGTACTAAGGATGTTTTGGATGCTTAAAACCTTCCCATCTCATAACCAACCCCCTTACCCAGATCTCTGAAATTTTTATTAGTTTTTGATTTGATAAAACTTCTTACTTGGCTTTTGTTCGCTTTTTAGCCTTTCTTTTGGACAAATAAAAGTGTGGTGGCGACTCAAATTATATGCTTACTTTTGATTTAGTCATTAAATCATAAGGTAACGAATACCCCGCTACAAGAAGGACTAAGGACTCATTCTTGATATATGGAGGTCAGGAAGAGCTTGTTGTAATTGGATACACTAATGCTAGCTTCCAGACAGATAAGGATGACTTTAGATCACAATCTGGTTATGTGTTTTGCTTAAACGGTGGTGTTATGAGCTGGAAAAGTTCAAAGCAAGATACAGTTGTTGATTCTATAACCGAGGCAGGGTATATTGTTGTCTCAAGTGCAGCAAAGGAAGTTGTTTGGATCAAAAAGTTCATTAGTGAACTTGGCATAGTTCCTAGCATTATGGATCCCATTGGTCTCTATTGTGATAACAATGGTGCTATCGCACAAGCTAAGGAGTCTAGATCTCACCAACGATCCAAACACATACTTAGGCGTTATCACCTCATTCAAGAGATAATAGATAGAGGAGATGTGAAAATATGCAGAGTACCTCCACTTGACAATATTACTGACCCACTGACAAAGCCTCTTGCGCACCAGAAGCATGATGGCCATACTAGATCTATGGGCATTAGGGGTATGCCTGGTTGGCTCTAGTGCTAGTGGAAGATTGTTGGTGTAAGCCCTAGAGGCCAATACTTCTGGTACTTGCATCGAATTATTTATTAATAATAAAAGGCTTTTTCTTTATTATGTTTTTTTAATGAAGTCCCTGGAATAGCTAGTCCGTTTAATGTATCAAGTGTGACTTAATCATGAGATCACATTAAACATAAGGACACTACTCTTAAAGTATTCGTAGTCGAGATTTATTATGAAGTGGGATAACATTAAAGCATTAAGACTATTATGTATTTAGACTGATGATCACATCTCATGGACCATGGATAAGGAGTTATCAAGTCTTAAACATAGGTATGCATATTAAGAGTAATATTTATACTGGATTGACCCGCTATGAGAATACTATATAGAATGTTATGCAAAGTGTCATAAGTTATTCTCATGGTGATAATGGTGTATACCACCCTTCTACCTGAAACCAATATGGACCCTAGATGTAGAGTCAAGTGCCTTATTGCTGATCAAACGTTGTTTGTAACAGGATGCCAATAAAGACAGTTGATAGGTACTCCACGAAGCATGCAGAGGGACATGAGTGACCTAGATGGAATTTGTCCATCTTGCGTAACAAGATAAATGTCTATGGGCCCAATATTGAACTGGACAAGGATGACACGATCTATGCCTTATGTTCAATATAGACATAAGGGCAAAAGGGTAATTGTACACATAAGTATTATCACAAAAGGATTTGTCAGATCACATGACATTTTCGTGTCTTGGGTAGAAAAGATGTATTGCTAGATACCGCTCACTATTTATTATGTTAAATACATGATTTAATATAATTGCCAATGCCGCGAAAACCTACAGGGTCACACACAAAAGGACGGATTGGTGAGAGATAGAGTAACTAAAGAACACCGTAAGGTACAATGCACTTAAGTGAATTGTAGAACATCGTAAGGTACGGTGTGCTTAAGTAGAATATGAAATATGGTAAGGTACCACGCGCTTAAGTGATTTTGGCATATTATAAGATATGGGCCACATACACTTAAGTGGGATTTTTAGCTTGCAGCCCACACAAGTGGTTCTATAAATAGAACCCTTGTGTAGAAGCATTTGCGCAGTTGCAATTTTGTTTCTCTCTCACTCACTCTCTCTCTCTCTCTCTCTCTCTCTCTCTCTCTCTCTCTCTCTCTCTCTCTCTATCACTCAAAGCCTTCATTCATAGCAGGTAGCACTGAGATTGAAGGAATTCGTTCGTGTGGACTGAGTAGAGGCGTTGTCACCATTCAACGTTCGTGATCGCTCTGTAGATCTGCATCAAAGGTTTCAATCGCCACAAGATGTAACGATTCTATCACTGATCATGCCCATTCGTAAGGATCATTAAAGGATAAATTTTTTAATTTCCGCTGCATTTTGGATCGCTCTTCTCCTTCATCCTTTCACCAGAAAAGCCTCACCTTGCTACCCAATAACCTACATTGCATATGCATCAAGAACAAATAGTCATACATTGCATATATCATGCATATTAAGCATTTATTTTTCAATTACATGTCATTTTTCATTTTGGGACCACTTACACATGTTCAACTTACTCGTGACACCAAAACGTGTGCAAACAAGCTAAAATGACCATATTTCATCAGCAATTCATGCTTTGCCTACTTGTTTTAACACACGCACCATTTGACAAATTTTCAACCCTATCTCATATGATTTGAGATCTATTTGGCATGTGTGAGCCTCCTATTTCATTACCTATAAATAGGAAAGTGATTTGGCTTCATTTGATAGCTTGAAAAGCCAGAAAAACCCTACCTCACATGAACCCGATATCACTCCAAAACCAGTTTGTGGTTTCTTCGATTCAAGCTCTTTCAACCTCAAATCTTTTCCCATAAAGCTTCATGGGCATCATCTGAAGCCAATTGCATCATAATTTTTCCTTAGAACCTCTTGCATCGTGTTTCCCATTTCTGCCATTATTGACCTTTAAAGCTTCAACTGGAAAGGAAACTACTGATCAAAAGTCATGTATTACCTTTCATTTATATTTTGTATTCGTCATTTAAATTTACTTTGAACATTCAGGGTTCTTTGCGTTCTTGAGCAAAATTCTCCATGCTCAGAGGCAATCAATGGCTTTGATACAGGGAAACATGAACGATGATGTGTTATGAAGCTAACTCCATGCTTAGGTGTTGCTAAAAACATGAGTTCATAGTTTTGCAAAATCGAGTTGAAGGTTGAAGATGAAGTTGAAGATGCGCGCTAGGGTGCCAAATTCAAATCTCAACCAATCACATTGCACCAACGCTTTTTTTAAAAAAATTTTGGACCGTTGGTACCTTATTTCTTTTTATTTTTATTTTTATTTTTATTCATTTCTTTTCCTATTAATTTCTCATTGATTTTTAATTCAATTTGATCCAAACTTTTAACATAAAGTCTCTAAACATATTTTGCATCTCATGTTTTTTTTATAATTTTTTAAATCATTTTTGTATTAATATTTTTATATTTTATATTTTTTTTAATTTTGATTTCCAATTTATTTTTAAGCAATTTTTAAACCTTTTTTGCATCCAACTTTTGAAATCCATTCATGAGTAATATTTTGTACTTAGTGTATTTTTCTTAGCCCTTTATTCATTATTTTGCTTATGGTTTAGAATTTTATCTTTATTTTCCATGTTAAATCAGTTTTAAATTCATTTTTATTTCGTTTCTAATTCAAATTTTGTCATCGTTTTGACTTTGCTTGAGTGATTGCCTGGTTGATCCTATCTTCAACACTTCAAGTCATCCATAGATGAGTCTTTGGTTGATTGAATCTTCAATGTTTTAAACATGTTGGTGGATGATTATTTGATCATCTTTGACTGTTTGGATTAGTGATAGATTATCCCTTAGTGTATCATATGTTTGGATCCTTTGACTTATTGATATATGATCCTTTGTGATTGTTTGAGTTTGCTTGCTAATCTCTCCTTCTTCATTTATCTTTCTTCTTTGTTTTAATCATTATGTTACATGTTTTAGGAGTATAACTTGTGTTATTACTCTAACATGTTTGACACATAAATTGTCATTGCCCAACCTCCCATAGTATGATCTTCATATAGATTGTGCTACAATTGCTTTACATAGCGCTAAATTGTCCTGACGCAATTAATTGACCATTTACTCTAACTCCTAACATTTACTTTATGCAATTTACTTTTATGCACTTTACATTCTTGAAATTTATATTCTTGCAATTTACTTTTATGTCTCATTATTCATCATCTCACTCCATACATTATTCATCTTGTCTCATTCATCTTATGCTTCTTATCTTGTATTTGGTTTACTTGACAATCTCAATGAATCAAAACATGATAAAATGGATAGACTTGATCCTTAAGACTCATGCTTGACTTTGAGTGATGTTGAGGACTTTGGACTTTGGACTTAGGACTTAGGCCTATGCTTGATTCAGAGTGAACTTGGACTCATTGACCTCTTGATCACTTACACCTTGTTCACCTGTTGAAGTTTTGAACTTTTGATCTTGTCATGTTGTTTTTTTGTTCATTGCCTTATACCTCTAATTATCACATTGATTAGTTTAGGTTAGCACACATTAGCGCATGCATGGCTTACTCTTGGGCTACCTAACAATGAGACTTAGGCTTAATACACTTTTGCACCCACATGGCTTACTCTTGGTCTACCTAACAATAAGACCTTATGCTAGTCTTTGTATGATCATGCATTGTGTTTTATCCATCTTCTTCCCTTTGATTTAGCTTGATCAAATTCCATTTGATCAATTAGATCATTTTACTTTATACACATTCCCTATGTCTTTGTCAAGTGACCATATGTTTCTTGGTCACTTGATGGGACTTGTCTCTGTTACTTTAGAGCCAAGCTTCCCAACAAATACAAGACCTCAATCTCAAGTTAAGGCATCTGCCATCTGCCTCATCCCCACAGAGCATCTCTGAGAACTTGCTTCAATAACTTGTTAGACATTGACAAGGATTGCATGTCAAGAGCCTTAAGCAATAGAGAATGGGTGAGAGGGAGAATTCATATCCTCATTCTGAATATTTTGGGTACGGGAAAAATGACCCAGATGCTCGGAGTATTCACCTCTATTCATATACTTTAGTGCAATTCCAATCAATTCATTATCAAATCTTCAGCTAGCCATGTGGCTCTCCTTTTAAGTTCCTTTTGGTTTAAACACCATCTCAAGTTTCTTTGGTTTAAACACCACTCTTTTGGTTTAATCACCACTTTTGCTTCTTTTTCGGTTTAAACACCAACCTTTGGTTTAAACACCATTTTTTTAGTTTAAACACCACTTTTGCTTCTTTTTCAGTTTAAACACCAACATTTGGTTTAAACACCACTCTTTTGTTTTAAATACCACCTTTTTCTTCTTTTCCGGTTTAAACACAGACCTCTGGTTTAAACACCACTATTTTGGTTTAAACACCATTTTTTCTTCGTTTCCGATTTAAACACCGACCTTTAGTTTAAACACCACTCTTTTAGTTTAAATACCACTTTTATTTCTTTTCTAGTTTAAACACCGACCTTTGGTTTAAACATCACCCCTTCGGTTTAAACATCGTCCTTTTTTAACTTTTGTTTTAAACACCACAATCATTTTCCTTTGGTTTAAACACCTCTTCAGTCAATGTCTAGCCATTTCCGGTTTAAACACCACCCATCGATCATATCTTTCTTTCAGTCTTAGTCCTTCAAACTATGAAGCTCTAACTTCCTTATTGTACTATAAGGATACATAGGCACAAGGACGCGAATCCTTGGTGAGCACTTTTCTTTCTTCCCCCTATTTCTTTCTCTGGTTCCATGAACTACGAGGCTCTGACTTTCTCATTGCACTATGAGAATACGTATGCATGAAGGCCCCAATCCTCCTAAAGCACTCTTTTTTAAACCCGTTTTCTGTTTTGCAGGTACATGAAGATAGTAACAACCATCTGAGCAAAGAGCAGTCAAAACGGTTCCCATGGAGTACCATGGATGTGAGGGGTAATAAAACCTTCCCCTTGCTCAACTGAATTTCTTACCTGTTTCTCTTTTCCCTTGGGTTTTATCGATATTTTCCCTTCCCTCTTTTGGGATAAATAAAGTTCGGTGGCGACTATGTTGTATCTTCAAGCGTGCGATGCATTCGGGTATATTTTTTCTAGCTTCAGCATAGACATAATGTGAACAAGAATATGGAATTCTTGGTGATACTTCACCACCTCTTCTCAATTTTTATTGATCTTAGAAACGCATTAGGTTCATATTTTTGTTATCCACGCCTCTGTTTTGCTTAGGATACCCCATGTTGAACACAACAAGAACACTTTGCATTGGGCCTCAATCTATTAGGCCCAACGCCTTTGTTTTAGGCCACACTCCCTTATGGCCTATACACCCCTCTGTAGTAGTAAATTTTTATTGAATTAATGCCTTTTTTCTTTAATTTCTTTTCTACACTTTTCTACACTTTAATGCATTTTAATACATTTTAATATTCATGTTAATATTTTTTTCTACTGTTTATTTTGATATGGAAATGCTTAAAAAATTCATGATAATAGACTTTAATTCATTTTAATACTCTTTTCTACCCTTTTCTACACTTTAATGCATTTTAATACATTTCAGCTCATTTTAATTCTTTTTAATATTTTTTTAATACATTTCATTTAGAAATGAAAAATACTTTGAAAAATGATATTAAGGCTTAAAATTTAATTAGGCATTTTTTACTTATGAATCCACTTCTTGATTGAAATAACAAATAATCATTAGTTTTAGTTAATTTTTTAGAAATTATTATGCATGTTAACATTATAATTTCTTTATGATTTTAGTCTTTATTAAAATCCTTGTGCTTGTGATGCATTTCCTGATCATATCCCTGATTGATTAGTTGATCAAAATCTTTTTTTGATCAATTAATCGCTTGACATTTACCTGCTTCCCCATTCCAGCCAAGTGATCATAAGTCTCTTGATTACTTAATGGAATTAGACCTCTTCACTGGTGTCATGTCCTAATTTTTAACCCTAAGATCTCACTTACCATTGGCATCCTTGCACACAAACAAGGTCGCATCTTGGTCCTCCCCCATATCCATCTTCGGGTTTGCTTCTTACAGGGATCACCAATCACCTTTTTGTTGGTTTATTTTACCTTTGTGTTCATATGATTAATTTCTTATCTAACCACTAATCAAAATAGAATTTTTTTTATTTTCCTAAAGTTTATGTTACGAGATAGGGCTTTTCAATCAAGAGCATCTCAAAGTTTTTATGGTTTACTTCTCAAGGAAAGTCAAAGGTTCATGTGTTTATTTATATGCCTTCTTCAATAAGCAACTTCAAACTTTGAGAAATTTAATCAAGAAGAAATCAAGGACATCTTATTTTGAGTTTATATGATCATCAATGTGCTTTGAAATGCAAGAAAATTCCAAGTACACAAGCTTAGTCTAAGATGTTTGACCAAAAAGTCAATATTTTGAAGTCAAAGTTCCAAGAATCACAACTCCTTCAATTCCTAACATTTTTTAATGATTATTTTTGCATATGACTCTTCTAAACATCCTACACAACTTCTCTTTACATGACAAAAGCCAATTATGCTTGGAGGATCATCAAACATTTGGAGACATTACTGAAATTTGACATATTTTCAAGTGACTTTTCCCCAACTTTCAAGTACTGTAACTTCTTCAATTTTCAACATATGAGGCTTATTATTTTTACACAATGTCATTTGTGATTCCCTCTACAAGTTTTCTTCAAGGATCAAGGTTATAATATGCTTGGAAGGCCATGGAATTCATTTAGACATTACAGGTCATTTTCAGCCATGAAGCACTCGAATTTTTCTAAGTTATGTGATCAGTTTTTCATGCCAACTTCAACATGACATAACTTTGTATAAAAAATACAAATGCAACCTTTCTTGGAACATTGTAATCTTTTCCATTATGTCAATACATTGCAAAAAGAATGGGATCAAAAAGCCTCCTGAGTAGGATGCCCCATTGGGTTGAACATGGTGACTTGTAATTGAAAAAATTGTCATTTCCCGAATTTTGAACTTCACTAATCTTAATTCCAAGCCAAATTAACATGTTTTTTGGATCTACATATGTTTAAACAAGTCTCTAGAAGTTAATTGACCCTTAAAACGGATCATTTGGCGGAGTTTTGATGAGTTTCAAGTCACATTTTTCTCCCATTCTGATCAAATTCGTTTTGCACAAATTTTGCATAATTTCATACGCATTTGAATCCAAAACACATAGAGGAAGCTATTGCATTCATTTCCAAGCTTTGGAGAGCCAAGAAATCCCTACTGCAACTTCAAATTTTTCCAAAAAATTCAACTATCGTGTTTTGAGTTTTAGCTTGTTTCAATCCAATTTCTTGATTCCATTAGCATCTTTGGCATCCTCTGAAAATTTTGCAACAATTCTCAAGCTATGATACCTTCTAAAGTTCTCTAACCAGATCGAGCTTCATCAACTTTTGATCACCATCTTGACAAGGTAGTTCTAAGCATTATTTGAACTCAAACAAGTTACCACAATGTAGTCTTTTACTCTCTGATGATTTCTCCTAACTTTTCTGGTGTTGATTGATCGTGTTCATCATTCAATTTTATTTTTCGTGGCTTGCTTACTTCTGAAACTTTTCTGAAATTCCCTTTGTTCGATTTAGATAAATGAATTTGGAGCATAAGGTTGAATTCGGGATGAGAAGAGAATCACAATGGTGTTGGTCTCGTGTTCTGACTTTACCATACGATGAAACTCCCGTGAGAGCTCACCGGAGAAGACGAACGGAGTTTTCTCAGGTTGTCTGAGTTTAGCCAGACACATTGGAGGAACAAAATATTCTGATTGGTTGGATTTGAATTGGATTATGTGTGTTGCTTGCAGCGCGTTCCATTGTGCATCCTAACATGTGGAGTGTTGGATTTGCCACGTCAATTAATGAGGTGTGATCAAACGCTCAGTGTTTTTTTATATTTTAATTCTTTTTCTTTTATTATTTTTAATTTCTTTTTCTTTTAAAATTCATAATAATTTCATTTTATATCAAAAAAATCCCTAAATAATTTCTAAAATTCTCTTTTATTTTTCTTCATCTGATTTTTATTTTTTTCCATATTTTATTTCACTGATTTACTATTTTTCATGAATTTTCTCTTTTCTCCTTTGTTTTAATTGGTTTAAAAATATTTTTCTGTATTTTTAAAATTCTGAAAAATTTATTACATACTTCTTATTTTATTTCCAACCTTCCATAATTCTTTTGGCCATTTATTTGGTATTTTGAAGGAATTTATGGATTTTTCATTTTATTTCAATTTTAAAATTCATTTAAAAATACTTTTTGTGCATTTTTATTTCATTTAATTGCATTTTATATTTGTATGACCTTTGTGAACTCCTGTTGACCTTGGACCATGATGATTTGGATCATGAGTCTCATCAAACTCAATGGGTCTTGAGTGTTGATGGGGTGAAAACCCTAATCCATCAAAATGGATTGATGACTTGATCAAACTTTTGTCAAATTTGGGTGTGACCTCTCTTATCCCATTCTTCTTCATCTCTATCTTTTCCCTTTGATAAATTGGATGACTTGTGTCCATCTTGTTCATGATGTGTGGATTGGTGATTGATGAACTTTCATCACTTTAATCTACCTTCTAATTGATCATGGATCATTTAAGGTACTTTAGATTGACGCATAAGTTTGTCCTAAGTGTCATAAAGTGTGGAGTGAAGTATGGATCCTCCTCCTAGACTTTATGCTTGATCATTCCCCTTTTTTTCTTTTTTGTGTGGCATGACTTTAGGAGAATGATTTACATATCATTTTTCTAGCATGTATTAACACAAACATTATTATTGACCGGCCTCAGATAGTTGTGACTTCTACATAAGTCCAATTACGATTGCTTAACATAGCACTAAATTTGTCCCAATAGCAAAGGCATTTTTATAAGTGGGATTATAGGTCTCCTACTCCTCATGGTATTGTGTGAAAATATTGCTCCTTTTTCATTTCTGAGAGCTAGTGGCATTCTTGTTGATTTTTATCCAAGTTGGAGTCATTCTCATAATGATGTATAGGTTCATGTTTTCATACTTGTGGGTGAATAGTTGAGTGTTCTCCAAAAAAAATGATCAAACCATCTTTCATTTTGATTACTAACCTCATTTAGTAACATTTTACTTGTATTAACTTTTATTTCCAAGTCATTTACTTTATACTCGTTTACTTTATGCCATTTACTTTATACTTTATGTTTAGCATCCCATATCATATAATTAGTGATGTTTTCATTTGTTCTTTATCCATTTTGACTTCACTTTCATATCTTTGTAATGAAAACACCAATTAGAAACAGCCAAAAAGAAACTTGGTTTTCCTGATTCATGGACTTGTGGTTACTATCCTTGACATCATTATGGAGTTATGGACTTAGAATTAGGATCTTGACCTTTGCTTTGGGACTTGTGATTTGAGACCTTAGAATCCATCTAGTACCTTTGACGTTGGACTTCCTCTTGAGACTTGCTTGAGTTACTCAGGTTTCATCTGATACATGGATTATTATTTGCTTATTTTGGGTTCCTTGAGGCTTAATCCAAAGGAGGGAATTCTTGATTGACTTATGTCATCGAGCTAGCTATATTTCTTGGTTATATCTTTTCTCCCTAACTTTTACTTTATGCTCTAGGATAGTCTCTTATTCTCCTCCCCTTCTTTAATTTTCAAAATCCTCTCTCTTTTTCAAAACCTTCTTGTTTTTTTTCTAAAACTTGAATCTCTTTCTCAATAAACCTTGACTTTTGTCAAGTTATTTTCAAAACCCTTTCCTAATTAATGCTAATTCATCTTAAGCATATTTAGACCAATTTCAAAAGACTTAAAAAATGCATAACTCGTCAAAATTGTTTTTGTGTCCTTTGTGCACCTTTCCTTTTAAATCTTTTCACAAAGTTTAGACATGAGTCATTTCATTAGTTGAGATAAAATTCTCATATCCCCATAGTATTGATGACAATTATTTTCCATCTGTGAGAGATAGTGGCATACTTGTTGATCTTTATCCAAGTTGGAACCCTTTTCATGATGATGCAAAGTTCTCATACTCGTGGGTGACCATTTGAGTATTCTCCTTAAAAGGAAAAAGTTTATTTTCATTAAAAATGAATCAAAATAAACATATTTTTTATTTTTACCATGAAGTACGAGATTTTGATCCTCCATTGCACTTTGTTGGTACGTATGCATGAGACTTCAAAAGGTCTTGGCAAACACACATAAAATATAAAACTATTTCTTTTCCCATCTCTCCAATATTTTACAAAAAACACCCTTTTTCAAACTAAAATGTACACATTTTCAAAGAGGTTCACATGGAGTATCATGGATGTTTAGGGTGCTAATACCTTTCCTTTGCATGACTAACCCCCAGATGCTTTATCTCTTTTATTAGTTTTATTTTAAAACTTCTTCGGATTTTGTTTGTACTTTTTCCCTTTTCCTTTGGAAACAATAAAAGTGTGGTGGTGACTCTTGCTTTATGAGTTCATTTAATCAATAGCTTAATCTATAAAAAAATCCGCTACAAAAAACTGGAGACTCTGCTGGGGAGTAGTCCCTAATGGGTTAAGCCCATATTTGTTTTTGTGTATATATTATATTTGTTGTTGTTTGTTATGTCTGGTGCTTGGTGATCTCTGTGTGGTGAGATAATTCCTATACCCGGATGTAGCACCTCAAATTTGCACCTCCCATTTGTACAGTCATTTCATTTTTAGGTCAGTAACATTGCATTGTCATTGCATCTCATGTTACATCTCATCAGTCAAGACTGGTCAGGAGATTCAACTGTGCAAGAGAGAAAGAGTATTTTCCATGAGATGAAAGCCCTAGGGTGGTTCCAATGAGCTTACAAGACTCAAGGATCATTTTGAAGCAACTTGGCCAAGTGTTGAAGGCTCAGAACTCATCAGTGCATGTGCAAATCATCTGAGGCCCAAAGAAGTCAACTGCAAAGTCAACTGCAAAGTCAACTGTGGATTTGGAGGTGGGAAGTGATTAGAGATGCTTCATTCATGTTCAAACAAGTCTCATTTGACATTTCATACACTCACATTGAAGAATTTGAAGTCAGGTCAAGACTTTCCCAAAATAGCAAGTGACCTATAGTTTGAAGTTTCCAAAAATGGAAAGGTTTTGGACCAACTTCAACTCAATTTTACATCATCAAGAAAGCTTCAAATGAAATTTTGTCCAACATGAAAGTTGAAGATCTGATCATGGATTTATGATGTGTGGTTGAGGAGATATGATCCAATCATGGCAAAGTGTGCTTAAAAATTCAAATGGGCATAACTTTTGAACCAAGGCTCCAAATTTAGTGGTTCTTTTTGCATTTTGTTCCTCATAACATGTAGTTTCCAAAACATCCATTACATGGCATGAATTTCACTTGCATGATCATGTGCTCATTCATGAAGTTTTTTGAAGGAAATTTCATAAAATCAATTTGGTTGATCATATGCATGAAATATCAATTCCAAAGCATGCATGGGCTATTTTTAAGAGGATTTGGGCCAGATTTGAGCACTGTTCACGCATGCATGAAAGGCATGAGGTGAAAATCCCATTTGGTGCATACACCTTACAACTTGTTAATTTCAATTAGCTTTGGCCAAAACTTGTTTTCAGAATGATTAGCAAGGCATATATAATGTTAATCACAACTGCATTTGGCATTAACAACAGTTTTCAGATCTAGATCTTGAATTTGATAAAAAAATTCTCTCATCAAGAACTTGCAATTTTCTCACATAAAAGCCATTTCTCTTGTTGGAATCATGATCATGAAGTATTTCTGAGCAATATTGGACGTGGATTTGGAGCAATTCGTGCCATATTTGACCATACATGAAGCTTGAAGGTTCAATGGAGATTTCAAAATCAACTGGATTCGTGCTTGTTTGAGCTTCAATTTTTCCATCAATCATCTCCACAAGCATTGTAGAAGAGTTTGGAACCATTACCAGCCTTGGATAGTGTAGTTCAAAGGTTCTGTTCTTCAAGAGGTCATGATTCGAACCTCTTAATTTTGAAATTCATTGTGATATTATTGTAGATCTTGTTCTCCTGGTAATTCTGGTGAAAGAATCGTGTGAAATGATGCATTGTACCATGAGATATGTGAGCCTGAAATTTGACATGTTGAAATGATTTTGATCGATTCTTTCTATTCATGATGTTTTATGCTTAGCTTTTTGTTGATCCGTGTTATATGTTGCGTGAGGATTAATTTGGTATGCTATTTGTTAATTTCTGGACAATTGCTGGAAATTTCTGGAAAAACGCATGAAGGTTCTTCAATCTTCATCTTCTTCCTCATGAAGAAGATGAAGTTCATGCATTGGCCACGGTTTTGATTATTAGCAACGCTTCCTGGTTTGATTGCCATGTTGTACTAGGGCTTTATTACCATTGGTCCACGCACGCGTCCACTGAGCAGAACGATTGGTTCACATTGGATTTTATTTGGTGCTAGGTTATGTGAGCATGTATCCATTTGTGACCTTGCCTTGCTTATCTTGTTGTGAAATGCTTGTTTTTAATCCAATGAGCTTGAAATTTTTCATGCTAATTCTAGACACATTGATGGACATTTTGGTTTTGGTTTGACATTTTTCTCATGATCCATTTCTGTTTTATGCTTGTGTTAACTTGGTGTGACAATTTGTGTCACACATTTGGTTGTCTGATTTGTACAATGTGATTGCCATGCCAAATGATCTCTAATGTTTCTGATTTTTTGTGTGATGGATGTTGTGGATGTCTTGATTGCTCATGAAATTTTCCAGAATTATTTGAATCATTTCTGTTTTGATTGAGAATTTTCATTCATGTTGATCATTTGGATGCCTTGAATTGGTCATTGACTTCACTTGCTTGCTACATGAACTTGCATGATGATTTTTCTTTGGTCCTTTTTAGGACTTGTTCTTGATTGGTTAAATATGATTCATGTTGAGTTTGAGGTTCTGTTTTGACTTTTTGATCCTCTTTTGACCCTAGGCTTTGACCTAGTGGTTTGGACTTATCATTTGAGTTGTGATTTCAGGTTCAAGTATACATCTCCATGAGTGATGATGCTCCTTCATTTGAGCTTGATTATTGGTTGTTGTTGGCTAACATTTGCTTGTTTTGTAGGCTTTGAGGACAATTCATTTGTGTTTGCCTAATGCCTTGCACCATTGTTGCCTGATTGGATTTGCCTGTCTGTGTGATATTAACTGTTGATTGTTTGTCTGTACAGTTGAACTGATTGGTTTAGTTGTTTTCACAGGTACTTAAGTTGCTTTAATTTCATTTGAACTTTGCTTTGCTAGCTTGTGGTTTGCTTACCACTGAGGTATAATCTCTTGATCTTCATGTAGTCTGGAAGACCTGTCCTGTTATGTGGGCAGGCACCTGTCTGAAGCCCTCCTTAAGAGGCAATGCTTGTGTTTGTTTAATGTTGTGCCAAGCAGGTAAAGACCTCTTTAGAGGCAATTGGCAGATAAAAGGGATGTGCATTCCATCCCCTTCTATTCAGTTGTGTCATTCACTTTGCTCACACACCATGTGGTGATGCATTGTGAATAAGAACCCAAGATCTTGTTGTGTCAGTCATCTGTGGAGAAGAGTTCCTTCCTTCTGGACTCCCACACTTTCTATTTGAGTCAAGCTCTCCCAGACCAGGGATAAGAGTTGTGAGGTCTTACCCTCACTTCCCATTTCATCTGCTTCACCCTAACCCTCAATGTTAGGGTTAAGAGCTAAAAACACCCCATTCCAGTTGGCTTGTTTCTACAGCCTAGCCTTGTATGAGCCCAATTGTTTGCATATAGTGTGTGTGCTTGCTTTATTGTGCTTGTATGTGTTTGTTTGTGCTATTTAGGATAGCTTGCTTCCTGTGCAGTTTAGGATAGAGACCTCAACGTAGGGATCGTATGCATGACAACTTCTAGGCTCGAGTCGTAGTCTCCCTAGTAGATTGTTGTCTCCCTTGGTCTCTGGTTAGGTTAGAAGTTCTTTCCCTGTTTAGGGGAACTACGTCGCCCTGATCCTCATACCAGATGAGGTAAATAGGCAGGAGATGAGCTGATCTCTCCGGGCGCCCTTTTTCTTTTTTCAACCCTTTGTGTGTGTTTGGAGTCCGACGTAAGTCCAGCGATTGGCAGTTGGTTTCCTGTGTCTTGTTTGTTTGTTGGAGTCTGACGTAAGTCCAGCGATTGGCAGTTGGTTTCCTGTGTGTGTGTTTGTTGGTTCGGAGTCTGATGTAAGTCCAGCGATTGGCATTCGGTTTCCAGGTTTGCCTGTTTGTGTGGAGTCTGACGTAAGTCCAGCGATTGGAAGTCGGTTTCCTGTGTGGTTTTGTTTGGCGTGCGTTAGCCGAGCTACGAGTGCTCTGATTCTTCTCCGGTCAAAGAAGATACGTATGCATAGGATGCGACATCCTAGCGAGCACGTTTCCCCCATCCCGAACTACGTCGACTCTGATGTCTGTGTTTGACAGGCTACGTAGGCCAAGGATGCGATATCCTGTCGAGTCCCGTTTCTTCCGTCTTTTCTGTGTTTCCTTCCAGCCTTGTGCAGTGTTTGAGCAGTTTTAGCAACCTTTCTTCTATTCTTTTGTGCGTGGATCCCGTCGAGTACGACGGATGCGTAGGGGTGCTAATACCTTCCCTTCGCATAATCGACTCCCGATCCCATCTTTCTCTGGTCACGAGACCATGTCTTTTCCAGGTTTACTTCGAGCGTTTCCTTTCTCTCCTTTGGGATAAATAACGCACGGTGGCGGCTCTGTTGTTTCGTTTTCTCCGCCGGTTTTTCACGTAATGCGACAGCTGCACTGTACCATGAGATATGTGAGACTGAAATTTGACATGTTGAAATGATTTTGATCGATTCTTTCTATTCATGATGTTTTATGCTTAGCTTTTTGTTGATCCATGTTATATGTTGCGTGAGGATTAATTGGGTATGCTATTTGTTAATTTCTGGACAATTGCTGGAAATTTCTGGAAAACGCATGAAGGTTCTTCAATCTTCATCTTCTTCCTCATGAAGAAGATGAAGTTCATGCATTGGCCACGGTTTTGATTATTAGCAACGCTTCCTGGTTTGGTTGTCATGCTGTACTAGGGCTTTATTACCATTGGTCCACGCACGCGTCCACTGAGCAGAACGATTGGTTCATATTGTTTGACCAACACCACATCAGCGCTGACTGGCCACCTATATTAATGAAACAGTGCGTTTCATTTGGCCTGGCGCGCTTAATTCAAAAATCCACCGAGTTCGATCCTTGGCTGGTGCTTTTCATTCAAATGTTCATGTATTTTATTCATTTTCCCTCCTTATACCATGCTATGTGCTTCACTTGCTTTTTTTTATTTTTTTCCAACTTCATAAAATCATAACAAATTGAAAACCATCCAATTTAATCCCAATTTTTTGCAAAATGCTCCTTATTCTGTCTAGTCTTTTATGATCATAAATTGGAAAATTGTGCATGGCTAGATTTTGTTTGGTGCTAGGTTATGTGAGCATGTATCCATTTGTGACCTTGCCTTGCTTATCTTGTTGTGAAATGCTTGCTTTTAATCCAATGAGCTTGAAATTTTGCATGCTAATTCTAGACACATTGATGGACATTTTGGTTTTGGTTTGACATTTTTCTCATGAACCATTTCTGTTTTATGCTTGTGTTAACTTGGTGTGACAATTTGTGTCACACATTTGGTTGTCTGATTTGTACAATGTGATTGCCATGCCAAATGATCTCTAATGTTTCTGATTTTTTGTGTGATGGATGTTGTGGATGTCTTGATTGCTCATGAAATTTTCCAGAATTATTTGAATCATTTCTGATTTGATTGAGAATTTTCATTCATGTTGATCATTTGGATGCCTTGAATTGGTCATTGACTTCACTTGCTTGCTACATGAACTTGCATGATGATTTTTCTTTGGTCCTTTTTAGGACTTGTTCTTGATTGGTTAAATATGATTCATGTTGAATTTGAGGTTCTGTTTTGACTTTTTGATCCTCTTTTGACCCTAGGATTTGACCTAGTGGTTTGGACTTATCATTTGAGTTGTGATTTCAGGTTCAAGTATACATCTCCATGAGTGATGATGCTCCTTCATTTGAGCTTGATTATTGGTTGTTGTTGGCTAACATTTGCTTGTTTTGTAGGCTTTGAGGACAATTCATTTGTGTTTGCCTAATGCCTTGCACCATTGTTGCCTGATTGGATTTGCCTGTCTGTGTGATATTAACTGTTGATTGTTTGTCTGTACAGTTGAACTGATTGGTTTAGTTGTTTTCACAGGTACTTAAGTTGCTTTAATTTCATTTGAACTTTGCTTTGCTAGCTTGTGGTTTGCTTACCACTGAGGTATAATCTCTTGATCTTCATGTAGTCTGGAAGACCTGTCCTGTTATGTGGGCAGGCACCTGTCTGAAGCCCTCCTTAAGAGGCAATGCTTGTGTTTGTTTAATGTTGTGCCAAGCAGGTAAAGACCTCTTTAGAGGCAATTGGAAGATAAAAGGGATGTGCATTCCATCCCCTTCTATTCAGTTGTGTCATTCACTTTGCTCACACACCATGTGGTGATGCATTGTGAATAAGAACCCAAGATCTTGTTGTGTCAGTCATCTGTGGAGAAGAGTTCCTTCCTTCTGGACTCCCACACTTTCTATTTGAGTCAAGCTCTCCCAGACCAGGGATAAGAGTTGTGAGGTCTTACCCTCACTTCCCATTTCATCTGCTTCACCCTAACCCTCAATGTTAGGGTTAAGAGCTAAAAACACCCCATTCCAGTTGGCTTGTTTCTACAGCCTAGCCTTGTATGAGCCCAATTGTTTGCATATAGTGTGTGTGCTTGCTTTATTGTGCTTGTATGTGTTTGTTTGTGCTATTTAGGATAGCTTGCTTCCTGTGCAAGTTAGGATAGAGACCTCAACGTAGGGATCGTATGCATGACAACTTCTAGGCTCGAGTCGTAGTCTCCCTAGTAGATTGTTGTCTCCCTTTGTCTCTGGTTAGGTTAGAAGTTCTTTCCCTGTTTAGGGGAACTACGTCGCCCTGATCCTCATACCAGATGAGGTACATAGGCAGGAGATGAGCTATTCTCTCCGGGCGCCCTTTTTCTTTTTTCAACCCTTTGTGTGTGTTTGGAGTCCGACGTAAGTCCAACGATTGGCAGTTGGTTTCCTGTGTCTTGTTTGTTTGTTGGAGTCTGACGTAAGTCCAGCGATTGGCAGTTGGTTCCCTGTGCGTGTGTTTGTTGGTTCGGAGTCTGATGTAAGTCCAGCGATTGGCATTCGGTTTCCAGGTTTGCCTGTTTGTGTGGAGTCTGACGTAAGTCCAGCGATTGGCAGTCGGTTTCCTGTGTGGTTTTGTTTGGCGTGCGTTAGGCGTGCTACGAGTGTTCTGATTCTTCTCCGGTCAGAGAAGATACGTATGCATAGGATGCGACATCCTAGCGAGCACGTTTCCCCCGTCCCGAACAACGTCGACTCTGATGTCTATGTTTGACAGGCTACGTAGGCCCAGGATGCGATATCCTGCCGAGTCCCGTTTCTTCCGTCTTTTCTGTGTTTCCTTCCAGCCTTGTGCAGTGTTTGAGCAGTTTTAGCAACCTTTCTTATATTCTTTTGTGCGTGGATCCCGTCGAGTACGACGAATGCGTAGGGGTGCTAATACCTTCCCTTCGCATAACCGACTCCCGATCCCATCTTTCTCTGGTCGCGAGACCATGTCTTTTCCAGGTTTACTTCGAGCTTTTCCTTTCCCTCCTTTGGGATAAATAACGCACGGTGGCGGCTCTGTTGTTTCGTTTTCTCCGCCGGTTTTTCGCGTAATGCGACAGCTGCACTGTACCATGAGATATGTGAGACTGAAATTTGACATGTTGAAATGATTTTGATCGATTCTTTCTATTCATGATGTTTTATGCTTAGCTTTTTGTTGATCCATGTTATATGTTTCGTGAGGATTAATTTGGTATGCTATTTGTTAATTTCTGGACAATTGCTGGAAATTTCTGGAAAAACGCATGAAGGTTCTTCAATCTTCATCTTCTTCCTCATGAAGAAGATGAAGTTCATGCATTGGCCACGGTTTTGATTATTAGCAACGCTTCCTGGTTTGATTGTCATGCTGTACTAGGGCTTTATTACCATTGGTCCACGCACGCGTCCACTGAGCAGAACGATTGGTTCACATTGTTTGACCAAGACCACATCAGCGCTGACTGGCCACCTATATTAATGAAACGGTGCATTTCATTTGGCCTGGCGCGCTTAATTCAAAAATCCACCGAGTTCGATCCTTGGCTGGTGTTTTTCATTCAAATGTTCATGCATTTTATTCATTTTCCCTCCTTATACCATGCTATGTGCTTCACTTGCTTTTTTTATTTTTTTCCAACTTCATAAAATCATAACAAATTGAAAACTCATCCAATTTAGTCCCAATTTTTTGCAAAATGCTCCTCATTCTGTCTAGCTTTTTATGATCATAAATTGGAAATGTATGCATGGCTGGATTTTATTTGGTGCTAGGTTATGTGAGCATGTATCCATTTGTGACCTTGCCTTGCTTATCTTGTTGTGAAATGCTTGTTTTTAATCCAATGAGCTTGAAATTTTTCATGCTAATTCTAGACACATTGATGGACATTTTGGTTTTGGTTTGACATTTTTCTCATGAACCATTTCTGTTTTATGCTTGTGTTAACTTGGTGTGACAATTTGTGTCACACATTTGGTTGTCTGATTTGTACAATGTGATTGCCATGCCAAATGATCTCTAATGTTTCTGATTTTTTGTGTGATGGATGTTGTGGATGTCTTGATTGCTCATGAAATTTTCCAGAATTATTTGAATCATTTCTGATTTGATTGAGAATTTTCATTCATGTTGATCATTTGGATGCCTTGAATTGGTCATTGACTTCACTTGCTTGCTACATGAACTTGCATGATGATTTTTCTTTGGTCCTTTTTAGGACTTGTTCTTGATTGGTTAAATATGATTCATGTTGAATTTGAGGTTCTGTTTTGACTTTTTGATCCTCTTTTGACCCTAGGCTTTGACCTAGTGGTTTGGACTTATCATTTGAGTTGTGATTTCAGGTTCAAGTATACATCTCCATGAGTGATGATGCTCCTTCATTTGAGCTTGATTATTGGTTGTTGTTGGCTAACATTTGCTTGTTTTGTAGGCTTTGAGGACAATTCATTTGTGTTTGCCTAATGCCTTGCACCATTGTTGCCTGATTGGATTTGCCTGTCTGTGTGATATTAACTGTTGATTGTTTGTCTGTACAGTTGAACTGATTGGTTTAGTTGTTTTCACAGGTACTTAAGTTGCTTTAATTTCATTTGAACTTTGCTTTGCTAGCTTGTGGTTTGCTTACCACTGAGGTATAATCTCTTGATCTTCATGTAGTCTGGAAGACCTGTCCTGTTATGTGGGCAGGCACCTGTCTGAAGCCCTCCTTAAGAGGCAATGCTTGTGTTTGTTTAATGTTGTGCCAAGCAGGTAAAGACCTCTTTAGAGGAAATTGGCAGATAAAAGGGATGTGCATTCCATCCCCTTCTATTCAGTTGTGTCATTCACTTTGCTCACACACCATGTGGTGATGCATTGTGAATAAGAACCCAAGATCTTGTTGTGTCAGTCATCTGTGGAGAAGAGTTCCTTCCTTCTGGACTCCCACACTTTCTATTTGAGTCAAGCTCTCCCAGACCAGGGATAAGAGTTGTGAGGTCTTACCCTCACTTCCCATTTCATCTGCTTCACCCTAACCCTCAATGTTAGGGTTAAGAGCTAAAAACACCCCATTCCAGTTGGCTTGTTTCTACAGCCTAGCCTTGTATGAGCCCAATTGTTTGCATATAGTGTGTGTGCTTGCTTTATTGTGCTTGTATGTGTTTGTTTGTGCTATTTAGGATAGCTTGCTTCCTGTGTAAGTTAGGATAGAGACCTCAACGTAGGGATCGTATGCATGACAACTTCTAGGCTCGAGTCGTAGTCTCCCTAGTAGATTGTTGTCTCCCTTTGTCTCTGGTTAGGTTAGAAGTTCTTTCCCTGTTTAGGGGAACTACGTCGCCCTGATCCTCATACCAGATGAGGTACATAGGCAGGAGATGAGCTATTCTCTCCGGGCGCCCTTTTTCTTTTTTCAACCCTTTGTGTGTGTTTGGAGTCCGACGTAAGTCCAACGATTGGCAGTTGGTTTCCTGTGTCTTGTTTGTTTGTTGGAGTCTGACGTAAGTCCAGCGATTGGCAGTTGGTTTCCTGTGTGTGTGTTTGTTGGTTCGGAGTCTGATGTAAGTCCAGCGATTGGCATTCGGTTTCCAAGTTTGCCTGTTTGTGTGGAGTCTGACGTAAGTCCAGCGATTGGCAGTCGGTTTCCTGTGTGGTTTTGTTTGGCGTGCGTTAGGCGAGCTACGAGTGCTCTGATTCTTCTCCGGTCAGAGAAGATACGTATGCATAGGATGCGACATCCTAGCGAGCACGTTTCCCCCGTCCCGAACTACGTCGACTCTGATGTCTATGTTTGACAGGCTACGTAGGCCCAGGATGCGATATCCTGCCGAGTCCCGTTTCTTCTGTCTTTTCTTTGTTTCCTTCCAGCCTTGTGCAGTGTTTGAGCAGTTTTAGCAACCTTTCTTATATTCTTTTGTGCGTGGATCCCGTCGAGTACGACGAATGCGTAGGGGTGCTAATACCTTCCCTTCGCATAACCGACTCCCGATCCCATCTTTCTCTGGTCGCGAGACCATGTCTTTTCCAGGTTTACTTCGAGCTTTTCCTTTCCCTCCTTTGGGCGGTGGCGGCTCTGTTGTTTCGTTTTCTCCGCCGGTTTTTCGCGTAATGCGACAGCTGCACTGTACCATGAGATATGTGAGACTGAAATTTGACATGTTGAAATGATTTTGATCGATTCTTTCTATTCATGATGTTTTATGCTTAGCTTTTTGTTGATCCATGTTATATGTTTCGTGAGGATTAATTTGGTATGCTATTTGTTAATTTCTGGACAATTGCTGGAAATTTCTGGAAAAACGCATGAAGGTTCTTCAATCTTCATCTTCTTCCTCACGAAGAAGATGAAGTTCATGCATTGGCCACGGTTTTGATTATTAGCAACGCTTCCTGGTTTGATTGTCATGTTGTACTAGGGCTTTATTACCATTGGTCCACGCACGCGTCCACTGAGCAGAACGATTGGTTCACATTGTTTGACCAAGACCACATCAGCGCTGACTGGCCACCTATATTAATGAAACGGCGCATTTCATTTGGCCTGGCGCGCTTAATTCAAAAATCCACCGAGTTCGATCCTTGGTTGGTGCTTTTCATTCAAATGTTCATGTATTTTATTCATTTTCCCTCCTTATACCATGCTATGTGCTTCACTTGCTTTTTTTTATTTTTTTCCAACTTCATAAAATCATAACAAATTGAAAACCATCCAATTTAATCCCAATTTTTTGCAAAATGCTCCTTATTCTGTCTAGTCTTTTATGATCATAAATTGGAAAATTGTGCATGGCTAGATTTTGTTTGGTGCTAGGTTATGTGAGCATGTATCCATTTGTGACCTTGCCTTGCTTATCTTGTTGTGAAATGCTTGCTTTTAATCCAATGAGCTTGAAATTTTGCATGCTAATTCTAGACACATTGATGGACATTTTGGTTTTGGTTTGACATTTTTCTCATGATCCATTTCTGTTTTATGCTTGTGTTAACTTGGTGTGACAATTTGTGTCACACATTTGGTTGACTGATTTGTACAATGTGATTGCCATGCCAAATGATCTCTAATGTTTCTGATTTTTTGTGTGATGGATGTTGTGGATGTCTTGATTGCTCATGAAATTTTCCAGAATTATTTGAATCATTTCTGATTTGATTGAGAATTTTCATTCATGTTGATCATTTGGATGCCTTGAATTGGTCATTGACTTCACTTGCTTGCTACATGAACTTGCATGATGATTTTTCTTTGGTCCTTTTTAGGACTTGTTCTTGATTGGTTAAATATGATTCATGTTGAATTTGAGGTTCTGTTTTGACTTTTTGATCCTCTTTTGACCCTAGGCTTTGACCTAGTGGTTTGGACTTATCATTTGAGTTGTGATTTCAGGTTCAAGTATACATCTCCATGAGTGATGATGCTCCTTCATTTGAGCTTGATTATTGGTTGTTGTTGGCTAACATTTGCTTGTTTTGTAGGCTTTGAGGACAATTCATTTGTGTTTGCCTAATGCCTTGCACCATTGTTGCCTGATTGGATTTGCCTGTCTGTGTGATATTAACTGTTGATTGTTTGTCTGTACAGTTGAACTGATTGGTTTAGTTGTTTTCACAGGTACTTAAGTTGCTTTAATTTCATTTGAACTTTGCTTTGCTAGCTTGTGGTTTGCTTACCACTGAGGTATAATCTCTTGATCTTCATGTAGTCTGGAAGACCTGTCCTGTTATGTGGGCAGGCACCTGTCTGAAGCCCTCCTTAAGAGGCAATGCTTGTGTTTGTTTAATGTTGTGCCAAGCAGGTAAAGACCTCTTTAGAGGAAATTGGCAGATAAAAGGGATGTGCATTCCATCCCCTTCTATTCAGTTGTGTCATTCACTTTGCTCACACACCATGTGGTGATGCATTGTGAATAAGAACCCAAGATCTTGTTGTGTCAGTCATCTGTGGAGAAGAGTTCCTTCCTTCTGGACTCCCACACTTTCTATTTGAGTCAAGCTCTCCCAGACCAGGGATAAGAGTTGTGAGGTCTTACCCTCACTTCCCATTTCATCTGCTTCACCCTAACCCTCAATGTTAGGGTTAAGAGCTAAAAACACCCCATTCCAGTTGGCTTGTTTCTACAGCCTAGCCTTGTATGAGCCCAATTGTTTGCATATAGTGTGTGTGCTTGCTTTATTGTGCTTGTATGTGTTTGTTTGTGCTATTTAGGATAGCTTGCTTCCTGTGTAAGTTAGGATAGAGACCTCAACGTAGGGATCGTATGCATGACAACTTCTAGGCTCGAGTCGTAGTCTCCCTAGTAGATTGTTGTCTCCCTTTGTCTCTGGTTAGGTTAGAAGTTCTTTCCCTGTTTAGGGGAACTACGTCGCCCTGATCCTCATACCAGATGAGGTACATAGGCAGGAGATGAGCTATTCTCTCCGGGCGCCCTTTTTCTTTTTTCAACCCTTTGTGTGTGTTTGGAGTCCGACGTAAGTCCAACGATTGGCAGTTGGTTTCCTGTGTCTTGTTTGTTTGTTGGAGTCTGACGTAAGTCCAGCGATTGGCAGTTGGTTTCCTGTGTGTGTGTTGTTGGTTCGGAGTCTGATGTAAGTCCAGCGATTGGCATTCGGTTTCCAAGTTTGCCTGTTTGTGTGGAGTCTGACGTAAGTCCAGCGATTGGCAGTCGGTTTCCTGTGTGGTTTTGTTTGGCGTGCGTTAGGCGAGCTACGAGTGCTCTGATTCTTCTCCGGTCAGAGAAGATACGTATGCATAGGATGCGACATCCTAGCGAGCACGTTTCCCCCGTCCCGAACTACGTCGACTCTGATGTCTATGTTTGACAGGCTACGTAGGCCCAGGATGCGATATCCTGCCGAGTCCCGTTTCTTCCGTCTTTTCTTTGTTTCCTTCCAGCCTTGTGCAGTGTTTGAGCAGTTTTAGCAACCTTTCTTATATTCTTTTGTGCGTGGATCCCGTCGAGTACGACGAATGCGTAGGGGTGCTAATACCTTCCCTTCGCATAACCGACTCCCGATCCCATCTTTCTCTGGTCGCGAGACCATGTCTTTTCCAGGTTTACTTCGAGCTTTTCCTTTCCCTCCTTTGGGCGGTGGCGGCTCTGTTGTTTCGTTTTCTCCGCCGGTTTTTCGCGTAATGCGACAGCTGCACTGTACCATGAGATATGTGAGACTGAAATTTGACATGTTGAAATGATTTTGATCGATTCTTTCTATTCATGATGTTTTATGCTTAGCTTTTTGTTGATCCATGTTATATGTTTCGTGAGGATTAATTTGGTATGCTATTTGTTAATTTCTGGACAATTGCTGGAAATTTCTGGAAAAACGCATGAAGGTTCTTCAATCTTCATCTTCTTCCTCATGAAGAAGATGAAGTTCATGCATTGGCCACGGTTTTGATTATTAGCAACGCTTCCTGGTTTGATTGTCATGTTGTACTAGGGCTTTATTACCATTGGTCCACGCACGCGTCCACTGAGCAGAACGATTGGTTCACATTGTTTGACCAAGACCACATCAGCGCTGACTGGCCACCTATATTAATGAAACGGCGCATTTCATTTGGCCTGGCGCGCTTAATTCAAAAATCCACCGAGTTCGATCCTTGGTTGGTGCTTTTCATTCAAATGTTCATGTATTTTATTCATTTTCCCTCCTTATACCATGCTATGTGCTTCACTTGCTTTTTTTTTTTTTTTTTTCCAACTTCATAAAATCATAACAAATTGAAAACCATCCAATTTAATCCCAATTTTTTGCAAAATGCTCCTTATTCTGTCTAGTCTTTTATGATCATAAATTGGAAAATTGTGCATGGCTAGATTTTGTTTGGTGCTAGGTTATGTGAGCATGTATCCATTTGTGACCTTGCCTTGCTTATCTTGTTGTGAAATGCTTGCTTTTAATCCAATGAGCTTGAAATTTTGCATGCTAATTCTAGACACATTGATGGACATTTTGGTTTTGGTTTGACATTTTTCTCATGATCCATTTCTGTTTTATGCTTGTGTTAACTTGGTGTGACAATTTGTGTCACACATTTGGTTGACTGATTTGTACAATGTGATTGCCATGCCAAATGATCTCTAATGTTTCTGATTTTTTGTGTGATGGATGTTGTGGATGTCTTGATTGCTCATGAAATTTTCCAGAATTATTTGAATCATTTCTGTTTTGATTGAGAATTTTCATTCATGTTGATCATTTGGATGCCTTGAATTGGTCATTGACTTCACTTGCTTGCTACATGAACTTGCATGATGATTTTTCTTTGGTCCTTTTTAGGACTTGTTCTTGATTGGTTAAATATGATTCATGTTGAGTTTGAGGTTCTGTTTTGACTTTTTGATCCTCTTTTGACCCTAGGCTTTGACCTAGTGGTTTGGACTTATCATTTGAGTTGTGATTTCAGGTTCAAGTATACATCTCCATGAGTGATGATGCTCCTTCATTTGAGCTTGATTATTGGTTGTTGTTGGCTAACATTTGCTTGTTTTGTAGGCTTTGAGGACAATTCATTTGTGTTTGCCTAATGCCTTGCACCATTGTTGCCTGATTGGATTTGCCTGTCTGTGTGATATTAACTGTTGATTGTTTGTCTGTACAGTTGAACTGATTGGTTTAGTTGTTTTCACAGGTACTTAAGTTGCTTTAATTTCATTTGAACTTTGCTTTGCTAGCTTGTGGTTTGCTTACCACTGAGGTATAATCTCTTGATCTTCATGTAGTCTGGAAGACCTGTCCTGTTATGTGAGCAGGCACCTGTCTGAAGCCCTCCTTAAGAGGCAATGCTTGTGTTTGTTTAATGTTGTGCCAAGCAGGTAAAGACCTCTTTAGAGGCAATTGGCAGATAAAAGGGATGTGCATTCCATCCCCTTCTATTCAGTTGTGTCATTCACTTTGCTCACACACCATGTGGTGATGCATTGTGAATAAGAACCCAAGATCTTGTTGTGTCAGTCATCTGTGGAGAAGAGTTCCTTCCTTCTGGACTCCCACACTTTCTATTTGAGTCAAGCTCTCCCAGACCAGGGATAAGAGTTGTGAGGTCTTACCCTCACTTCCCATTTCATCTGCTTCACCCTAACCCTCAATGTTAGGGTTAAGAGCTAAAAACACCCCATTCCAGTTGGCTTGTTTCTACAGCCTAGCCTTGTATGAGCCCAATTGTTTGCATATAGTGTGTGTGCTTGCTTTATTGTGCTTGTATGTGTTTGTTTGTGCTATTTAGGATAGCTTGCTTCCTGTGTAAGTTAGGATAGAGACCTCAACGTAGGGATCGTATGCATGACAACTTCTAGGCTCGAGTCGTAGTCTCCCTAGTAGATTGTTGTCTCCCTTTGTCTCTGGTTAGGTTAGAAGTTCTTTCCCTGTTTAGGGGAACTACGTCGCCCTGATCCTCATACCAGATGAGGTACATAGGCAGGAGATGAGCTATTCTCTCCGGGCGCCCTTTTTCTTTTTTCAACCCTTTGTGTGTGTTTGGAGTCCGACGTAAGTCCAACGATTGGCAGTTGGTTTCCTGTGTCTTGTTTGTTTGTTGGAGTCTGACGTAAGTCCAGCGATTGGCAGTTGGTTTCCTGTGTGTGTGTTTGTTGGTTCGGAGTCTGATGTAAGTCCAGCGATTGGCATTCGGTTTCCATGTTTGCCTGTTTGTGTGGAGTCTGACGTAAGTCCAGCGATTGGCAGTCGGTTTCCTGTGTGGTTTTGTTTGGCGTGCGTTAGGCGAGCTACGAGTGCTCTGATTCTTCTCCGGTCAGAGAAGATACGTATGCATAGGATGCGACATCCTAGCGAGCACGTTTCCTCCGTCCCGAACTACGTCGACTCTGATGTCTATGTTTGACAGGCTACGTAGGCCCAGGATGCGATATCCTGCCGAGTCCCGTTTCTTCCGTCTTTTCTGTGTTTCCTTCCAGCCTTGTGCAGTGTTTGAGCAGTTTTAGCAACCTTTCTTCTATTCTTTTGTGCGTGGATCCCGTCGAGTACGACGGATGCGTAGGGGTGCTAATACCTTCCCTTCTCATAACCGACTCCCGATCCCATCTTTCTCTGGTCACGAGACCATGTCTTTTCCAGGTTTACTTCGAGCGTTTCCTTTCCCTCTTTCGGGATAAATAACGCACGGTGGCGGCTCTGTTGTTTCGTTTTCTCCGTCGGTTTTTCGCGTAATGCGACAGCTGGCGAATCTGCTGGGGATTAAGAGAAGTTGACCTCTTGCTGGTCCATCTTCCCTAAGCGAGTCACTCCTAGCGCTCTCTAGGATAGGGTTTGGTTGCTTTTGCTATTTCATTTATTGCATTTATTTGTTTATGTTTGCATTTATGTTTGCATTCATCATATTTTCATTTGTGCTGGCCGTGCTTCTCTCTAAGGGGTGAGAGTTACAAGAGGTAAAAGGCCCAATACCCAGGCTATGAGTGAACTTTAGGACACCTAGGAATAGAGTGATTCTTGGGAAGCGGGTGGTATTGCGCCACTTAGCGGAACTCGATATCACAAGCAGTTCAGATCCTGATGGGGTATTATCGGTACATACATCTGGTGTATACATGATGATATTCTATGAAAGGGTTGTTTATCCTGCATTTCTCTTGACCTTACCCTGGCCTAGATTACACCCGTGAGTGAGGAGGGAATGAATCATTACAGGTACAGTTGGTGACTATTGATCTGTTGGTGACTCTTGGTTCCTGTTGGTGACTTGGTTCTGCAGAATGGGTCTCAGATGACTTTGGGTCTCAGATGACTTTGTGGTTCCGAATTCAAGCCGAAGCTTTGAACCTGTGCTCCGAGATACACAGCCAGCCAGTCATGCTTGCATCATTTGCATCATAGCATGTTTATTTTCGAAAAAATAATGCAAAAAAAAAGAAAAAATCAAAAGAAAAAAAGAAAAAAAGAAAAAAGCTAATCTCTTCATGCATATCATTTCTCAGGATCATTCAGGAGTCTATTCACTGTGAGAGATGGCATCCGTTCCAGAGTTGAAGAGGAAGACTTGCACCTACAGTTTTCACTATGAGCCATTGACGTCTTTGATAGAGTTGAGCAACCTTGTGACCGGCGGTAATCAGAAGGGGTTTGTTGATCAGTATGGGGATTTGTTGACACTGTTGAAGATGGTGGTAGATCCAGTGTCATAGCAGACTCTTCTACAGTTCTATGACCCAGAGCTCCGTTGTTTCACTTTCCAGGATTATCAGTTAGCGCCCACTCTCGAGTATTCCATCCTGATGAATGTCCCGATCAGATACCAGGTGCCTTTCTTGGATGTGCCAAAGGAGGTTGATTTCAGAGTTGTTGCCAGAGCTCTTCATTTGAGTATCAAGGAAGTGAGTGACAATTGGAAGTCGAGTGGTGATGTGGTAGGTTTTCCTTTGAAGTTCCTGGTGAGGATGGCTAAAGAAGAAGCAAAGAAGGGAAATTGGGAAGCTTTTCATGCCCAGTTAGCTATCATGATCTATGGAGTTGTGTTGTTCCCGAGTATGCCTAACTTTGTGGACTTTGCTGCTATCATTATCTTCCTTGGAGGAAACCCAGTTCCTACTTTGTTAGCTGATACTTACTATGCCTTACACAGCAGGCATGGTAAGGGTGGGGCTATCAGATGTTGTCTCCCTTTATTGCTCAGATGGTTCTTGTCTCTTCTGCCAGTCAGTGGACCTTTTGTGGATGCTCAGAGCACTCATAAGTGGACTCAGAAGATTATGTCTCTTACCTCTTATGATATCAGGTGGCAATCTTACCATATGGATGTGCGTAATGTCATCATGAGTTGTGGAGAGTTTCGTAATGTGCCACTCATAGGGACTAAGGGTTGCATCAATTACAACCCGGTTCTTTCTCTTCGTCAGTTAGTGTTTGTGATGAATGGAAGACCACTCGACGCTGAGATAGCTGAAAGTGTGTATTTTGAGAAGCAGAGTGACCCTGCTAGATTGGAGCAAGTAGGAAGAGCTTGGAAGACCATTGGTGTCAAGGATGGAGCTGTGTTAGGGAACAAGTTTGTTGTTGCTACGCCTAACTACATTGAGTGGGTCAAGAAGAGAGTTGAGACTTTGTTGTTACTCTATGATAGGATGGAGTCATTGCAAGAGCAACCACCTTTGATCCTTGCTGAGAGTGTGCCTGCTGAGCAGTACAAGCAAGCCTTGATGGAGAATCGTCGGTTGAAAGAGAGGGAACAAGATACCCAGATAGAGCTTTACAAAGCCAAAGCTGATAAGTTGAACTTGGCTCATCAACTCAAAGGCATGCAGGGTGAAGATGTTACTAGATTGAAGAGCAAGAAGAGGTCCTATGAGGAGATAGAGGCATTGTTGAATGAAGAACACCGTGAGTGCTTGAGGTTGCAGAAAGCTGAAGCTAATTATCAGAAGAAGATAAGGGACTTGGAAAAGCAGCTTAGAGACAAAGACATCCAATTGAAGAAGGAGGTAGACTTGAGACGTGCATCAGAGAGCCAACTTGGAGGAGAAGTTGTGAAGCTAAGAAGACAACTGAAGGAGAAGCTCACCCCTCTGCCAGAGTGTTCAGAATGTGACCTATTGATAGAACAGTGCCAGTACCTGAAGACTCTCATTCTTGGAGGACATCTTTCCTAGCTTGTATCTGTTGTTTATGTTGAGAATCACCTCCAGGCTTGTTGGATGGGATTCATTGTTGTACTCCGATCATTTGAACCTTTGTTGTATGATCCTTGTTGCTCATGTCTATAGATGAGATTGTTGATGTTTTACCTTGTGCTCATTATCTTGTGTAGGTTTCTTCTTTGTTGTTTGTATTGCAGGGTTCCATTTCTTGAGAGATGAATTAGGCTCTTGAATGCCTGAGAAATGAACATATCATGTGCATCATACGCATCATTAGCATCATACACATATCATTTTGCATTACAGGTGTTCTTGATCGAGACTTCTCACTCTGGTTCCTATTTTAGGCAGGATTGCTGATCAACGTCTGCACCGCTACGCAACCCGGTTGAATCAACAGAGGGATATGGACCAAGTTCAGGCAGAGTTGGCTGAGATGAGGGCTAACATGGCCCAATTCATGACCATGATGCAAGGAGTTGTTCAAGGGCAAGAGGAGCTGCGTGCCTTAGCCCAGAGACAGGAAGCCGTGATCCCACATGCCAGTCGTGCTTCGCCAGTGGGTGTTCTTGTGAATGATACTGCTGCTGCTGCTGCTCCCGTCAATGACTACGTTGTGGGTGACGAGTTGAGGGGAATTTGAATTAATGGACAGCCTCTTGCTGCAGAGATTGTCAATGCCAGAGCAACTCGTGCAACCGTGCGCCATCATGCTCCGCTGGTTGACAGGCAGAAGGATATTGTCGCATTACGCGAAAAACCGGTGGGAAAATGAAACAACAGAGCCGCCACCGTGCGTTATTTATCCCAAAAGAGGGAAAGGAAACGCTCGAAGTAAACCTGGAAAAGACATGGTCTCGCGACCAGAGAAATATGGGATCGGAAGTCGGTTATGCGAAGGGAAGGTATTAACACCCCTATGCATCCGTCGTACTCGACAGGATCCACGCACAAAAGAATAGAAGAAAGGTTGCTAAAGACTGCTCAAACACCACACAAGGCTGGAAGGAAACACAGAAAGACGGAAGAAACGAACTCGGCAGGATATCGCATCCTGGGCCTACATAGTCTGTCAGGCACAGACATCAGAGTCGACGTAGTTCGGGACGGGGGAAACATGCTCGCTAGGATGTCGCATCCTATGCATACGTATCTTCTATGACCGAAGAAGAATCAGAGCACTCGTAGCTCGGCTAGCGCACGCCAAATAAAACACAAACAGGAAACCGACTACCAATCGCTGGACTTATGTCAGACTCCAAACACACAGGCAAACATGGAAACCGAATGCCAATCGCTAGACTTACATCAGACTCCGAACCAACAAACAAGACATAGGAAACCAACTGCCAATCGCTGGACTTATGTTAGACTCCAAACAAAGAAACAAGATACAGGAAACCAACTGCCAATCGCTGGACTTACGTCGGACTCCAAACACACACAAAGGGGTTGAAAAAGAAAAAATGGCGCCCGGAGAGATCATCTCATCTCCTGTCTACGTACCTCATCTGGTATGAGGATCAGGGCGACGTAGTTCCCTTAAACAGGGAAAGAACTTCTAACCTAACCAGAGATAAAGGGAGATAACAAGCTACTAGGGAGACTACGACTCGAGCCTAGAAGTTGTCATGCATATGATCCCTATGTTGAGGTTTCTATCCTAACTTGCACAGGAAGCAAGCTATCCTAAATAGCACAGTCAAACACAGACAAGCACAATAAAGCAAGCACACACACTATATGCAAACAATTGGGCTCATACAAGGCTAGGCTGTAAAAACAAGCCAACTGGAATAGGGTGTTTTTTAGCTCTTAACCCTAACATTGAGAGTTAGGGTGAAGCTTATGAAATGGGAAGTGAGGGTAAGACCTCACAGCTCTTATCCCTTTCCTGGGAGAGCTTGACACAAATAGAAAGTGTGGGAGTTCAAAATGTAGGAACTCTTCTCCACAAATGACTGACACAACAAGATCTTGGGTTCTTATTCACAATGCATCAACACGTGGTGTGTGAGCAAAGTGAATGACACACTGAATAGCAGGGGATGGATTGCACATCCCTTTTATCTGCCAATTGCCTCTAAAGAGGTCTTTACCTGCTTGGTACAACATTAAACAAACACAAGCATTGCCTCTTAAGGAGGGCTTCAGACAGGTGCCTGCCCACATAACAGGACAGGTCTACTAGACTACATGAAGTCAAGGGATTATACCTTAGTGGTAAGCAAACCACAAGCTAGAAAAGCAAAGTTCAAATGAACTCAAAGCAACTTAAGTACCTGTGGAAACACTAAACCAATCAGTTCAACTGTACAGACAAACAATCAATAGTTAATATCACACAGACAGACAAGTCCAATCAGGCAACAATGGTGCAAGGCATTAGGCAAACACAAATGAGTTGTCCTCAAAACCTACAAGACACACAATGTTAGCAAATAACAACAAAGGACCAAGCTCAAATGAAGGAGCATCATCACTCATGGAGATGTACACTTGAATCTGAAATCACAACTCAAATGATAAGTCCAAACCACTAGGTCAAACCCTAGGGTCAAAAGAGGATCAAAAATCCAAAATAGAAGCTCAAACTTGACATGAAGCATGTTTAATCACTCAAGAATAAGTCCTAAAAAGAACCAAATCATAATCAATAAGCAAGTTCATTTACCAAGCAAGTGAAGTCAATGACCAATTCAAGGCATCCAAATGGTCAACATGAATGAAAATTCTCAATCAAAACAGAAATGATTCAATAAATTCTGGAAAACTTCATGAACAATCAAGACATCCATAACATCCATCACACAAAAAATTAGAAGCATTCGAGATCATTTGGCATGGCAATCACATTGTACAATTCAAACAATCAAATGTGTGACACAAATTGTCACACCAAGTTAGCACAAGCACAAAACAGAAATGGCACATGAGAAAAATGTCAAACCAAAGCCAAAATGTCCATCAACATGTTAAGAAACTACACACAAAATTTCAAAGCCATTGGATTATTTTTTATCATTTTATGATGGAAAGAACAAGGTAATATCACACATGCATATGTATTCAATCATCCTAGAACAAATTACTTTTCCAACCAGGCACAACTTGCAAATTCATGCTCATAAAAAACTAGACATTCTAAGGAGCATTTTGCAAAAAATTAGGATCAAATTGATGCCTTTTTCTATTTGTTGTGATTTTTCTAAGTTTATGAAAAATTTGAAATCAAAAACATGAATAAGCATGGCAAAAGGAGGGAATATGTGAAAAAATGATGAAGCATTGGAAAAGTTCACTCGGCCAGTATCGAACCTGGCACACATTTGAATTTGCGCGCTAAGCCTAAAACGACAGCCTTTTGGTCTAACCCTAAGTGCTGCCCAGAAATCGTAGCTAAATCCAAGATCCGTAGCAAAATCGTAGCAAAACCGTGGCTAGTTCTGGAAAATGATGATCTTTATCTTCCTCATGAAGATGAAGAGGAACTTCAAATGCAAATTTCCAGATTTTTCAAAACCGTTCCAGAAATCAAAAATAATTACATCAATCGAATCCTTGGCTCATGTACATGCAAGATCAAACCACAATTCACACTAACACATCATGTATCATCCAAATCGAAGAAAAGAAGAATTGACATCAAAACTTCAAATGCATGTATCTTCATTAATAATGCGCCATTTCACTCGAATTTCATACCAGAATGATCACCAATCAAAGATCTATACAAATATCATAATGAATTCGAGAATAGATGAGATCGAAAATCAACCTCTTGAAGAGCAACACCTTTGAATCGCGCTATCCAAGGCTTGTAATGGTCCAAAGCTCCTCTATGATGCTTGTGGAGAGGATTGATGGAAAAAATGAAGCTCAAACGCACGTGAATCCAGTAGATTTTGCAAACTCCATGGAACCTTCAAGCTTCGAGTATGGACTAATATGGCACGAATTCTCTTAAATCCACGTTCAAACTTGCTCAGAAATGCTTCCTCGTCATGAATCCATCAATAGAAATGGCTTTTGCATGAAGAATTTGGAAAATATTTTGAGAGAAAAAACTGGTTGAACTTGGATCAAGATCTGAAAACTGTGATTAATGATGAAAGCAGTTGTGATTAACATTATATAGGTCCTGCTAATGATGCTGAAAACCTGTTTAAGCCAAAACCAATTCGGATTAACAAGTTATGAAGTGTATGCACCAATTGTGTTTTTCACCCCCATGCATGAGGTAACCACGTGAACAGTACCAAAGCTGATCCAAAACCACTTAAACAAGGCCCATGCAAGCTTTTGAATTGATATTTCATGCATATAATCATCCAAATTGATTTTATGAAATTTCCTTCAAAAAACTTCATGAATGAGCACATGATCATGCAAGTGAAATTCATGCCATGTAATGGATGTTTTGGAAACTACAAGTTATGAGGAACAAAATGCAAAAAGAACCACCCAAATTGGAGCCTTGGTTCAAAAGTTATGCCCATTTGAATTTTCAAGCACACTTTGCCATGATTGGATCATATCTCCTCAACCACACATTAGAAATTCATGATCTTGGACTTTTTGGAAATGGGAGAGAAAGATATTCAACTTTCATGTTGGACAAAATTTCATTTGAAGCTTTCTTGATAATGTAAATTTGAGTTGAAGTTGGTCCAAAACCTTTCCATTTTTGGAAAGTTCAAATTATAGGTCACTTGCTATTTTGGGAAAGTCTTGACTTGACTTCAAATTCTTCAATGTGAGTGTTTGAAATGTCAAATGAGACTTTTTTTGAACATGAATGAAGCATCTCTAATCACTTCCCACCTCCAAATCCACAGTTGACTTTACAGTTGACTTTTGTTGACTTTTGTGGGCCTCAGATGAATTGGACATGTACTGTGGCTTCTGAGCCTTCAACACTTGGCCAAGCTACTTCAAAATGATCCTTGACTCATGTGAGCTCATTGGAACCACCCTAGGGCTTTGATCTCATGGAAAATGCTCTTGTTGCCTTGCACAGTTGAATCTCCTGACCAGTCTTGCCTGATGAGATGTATCATGTTATGCAATGCTAATGCAATCTTAATGACCTAAAGAATGAAAGGAATATACAAATGGGAGGTGCAAATTTGAGGTGCTACAGCTGCCCCTATTCAATCAGCTGCGAACCTGAACGGATGAGAGCAACGACTGTCAGACCTTCAAGGTAAACAGGGATTGAATACCAAAGAACCGTAGAAATTTGCACTCTGCGGGAGATGATACAAAGAAAAGCGAGGCCAATTACCGACGGCGACTGCACAATAACTCTTCAAGAAAGTGAGACCATTTACCGATGGCGGCTTTACTGGAAACTTGATATTTACCGATATCAACTTCAGCGAGACCATTTACCAATGGCTGCTGGGAAACAACATCCAAAAGAAGCAGGACCATTTACCGATGGTGGCTTCAACTGGGAATTTGGTATTAAAAGGAAGCAAGACCATTTACCGATGGTGGCTTCAAAGCAACTTGATATTTACCGATATCAACTTCAGCAAGACCATTTACCGATGGCTGCTGGGAAACAGATGTCACAGAAAGCGAGGCCATTTACCGATGGCGGCTAAGCTGGGCATTCGATATTTACCGATATCGAAGCAAGACGAGACCATTTACCGATGGCATCTCCAACTGGGGAGGAAAAAGATATTTGCAACTGGAACCAGACAATACGTTTACCGACGACTCTACTGGGGATCTTTGATTTTTATCAAAGGAAGGATACCCGACCAGACATTTACTGATGAAAGGAAAAAAGATACACAACCAGACATTTACCGATGACTGGGATGAGACTCGATGTTTACCGACATCGAAAGATGATGTTTACCGACATCAACAAAACAACCAGACATTTACCGATGACTGGGAAACAATATATGCAACCGGACGTCAACGGACGAATGGGAAAAACTCGACGTTTATCGAAACCAACGGAGAGGTGACCAGACATCAACGGATGAATGGGAAGAGATACAACTAGATGTCAACAGACGAATAGGAAAAAACTCAACGTTTATCGACACCAACGGAGAGGTGACCAGACATCAACGGATGAATGGGAAAGGAGAGATGTTACAAACATCGAAAGATGATGTTTACCGACATCAAAAAGAGACAACCAGACATTTACCGATGACTGGAGTGAGACTCGATGTTTACCGACACCAACGGAGAGGTGACCAGACATCAACGGATGACTGGGGAAGGATACAACCAGACGTCAACGGACGAATGGGAAAAACTCAACGTTTATCGACACCAACGGAGAGGTGACCAGACATCAACGGATGACTGGGGAAGGATACAACCAGACGTCAACGGACGAATGGGAAAAACTCAACGTTTATCGACACCAACGGAGAGGTGACCAGACATCAATGGATGAATGGGAGAAGAGAGATATTACCAACATCGAAAGATGATGTTTACCGATATCTAAAAGGGACGACCAGACATTTACCGATGACTGGGAAAGGAGAGATGTTACAAACATCGAAAGATGATGTTTACCGACATCAAAGAACCAGCTAGCCATTTACCGATGACTGGAGTGAGACTCGAAGTTTACCGACACCGAAACAATGGTGTTTACCGACACCAAGGAAAGAACACACACGGGTGCAGACATGACACTTACCGGTATTTCAAGAATAACATCTTCATATGTCAAGGCAAGGCTAAACACTTGCTAGGGATCTCACTAGGGAGAATCAACTTTCCTTTCACGGACGGGTGAAGAAATAAACCTCTCTGGGGAATTATCAATCCTGAATGCTGTCAGGAGCAACTATAGCAAATGTGCCATACAGATGTTGAACAATGATCCTCCTCTACCGGGGATATGGCCTAATTAGGTTTAACACATGAATGCATATGTTTGAATTTTTCTATGGCGTAATGCTCCATATTGAATGGAAATGCTACACGATTTGAGGATGCAATGATTACTACATGCAAAATGCAAAATGATGAAAACTCCTGTTGGGGAGCAAACGGATTGCTCTGCTGAGCACACAAATATGAATAGATTCTCCAACTCTATGGGGAGACGCACTGCTGGGAGTGCCTTGCCGATCTGATACTCTGGGACGACAGAGAAACCAACTCAACCGGGAGTCTCTGGCTGGGGAACACACCAACCTCTCACTCATGCTGGGAACTAGCACTGCTGTTGGAGAAAGGATCCCACTGGGGATAAACTTCACTGAATCCAATCCGCTTGGGGACTCCGCTAGGGAAACAACCAATGCTCACCTCTGCTGAGGATAGCGGTCAATCCACAGGTAGGATAAACTCTATTGAGGATAATTTTCGCCGAACCTGATCCACTTGGGGAACTCGCTGGGGAAAACCATTAACGCAACCCGCTACTGGGGAGATCTGTTAGGGGGAAACATTCACAACCCTGATGGGAAAGGCATTCACAACCCTGCTGGGAAAGGCATTCACAACCCTGCTGTGAAAGGCATTCACAACCCTGCTGAGGAACAAACTACTCACTGACACCTCCACTGGGGATACAACAACCTTCCGACTCGGTGGGGATTAATAATCTTCAGACTAGCTGGGTATAAACCCACTTTCAGGCCCGCTACCCAACTGCTGGGGAAGAACAATTATCACAACTTTCTGACTTGCTTGGGGAAACAGCCACTTCCAAGCCTGCTGGGGAAACATCCTCAACCCTGCTGAGGAACTCCTGATCTTGAATATGCTGGGGAGACAAGTCCTGAACTTGCTTCCTCTGCTGGGGAAGATCCCCATCATCTCACACTACTGGACAGTGTTGACAACATCCCTGAACAAACCGTGGCTTATCTGCTTCAGCCAGGAACCAAAGGTGATAACCTGCAACCAACAAGACATACATGCCCCAGGGGATTGCATGGACAAGATACACTCAAGTGTAATCAACATTCAAAATGATTTTCAAATGTTTTATCTTTCCGCACGTTATTGTCTAGCCTTCATGTTTTTATATGCAATGTTTATAAAAAATTCGGACGTTTTTGCAAACAAAACTGTAAAATAAAAACAAAAGAGCAATTTATCTGAATAACGACTTTTATTGATTGAAAATGGGCCTGAATAGGAAAATACATCAGGAAGCAATTCCTAGAAAGAGGTAATTGCGCACAAAAGGAAAAATCTATCCTAATGGCAATGTGAACACGGCATCCACTATTTCCCAATTCTGTTATGACTCACAGATCATCAATTTCTCCCCAAATTCCTTGCTTTCTGAGAAGAATGATTGGACCGATCCTATCCTTCGAGATGGTAAACATTGAAGCGCGATGAAGTACACATAACTCAAATTGTAGTCTTCACTTTAATCCCTCTTTTGCCTGGATCGCCCTTTCGGGTTTTCAATCCACCGGGATACTCATTTTTGCCTAAGCCGCCCTTGCGGGTTTTCGACTTACCGGGTGTACATATTTTTCATTCTTTATCCCTAACTTTTGCGCGAACCTTTTCTCTTCTTTTCGGTTCGCCGGGATGCCCTTTTTTGCCTGGACTCTCTCTTTTTTTTGTCCAGCGGGTCAATTTATGCGAAGTATTTTTTGACTACATCTGAGTTAACAGGGGACGGAAAATCTTCACCATCCATAGTTGTAAGCATCAAGGCTCCACCGGAGAAGACCTTCTTGACAACATATGGACCTTCGTAATTAGGAGTCCATTTGCCCCTGTTATCTGTACCGGGAGGAAGGATCCTCTTCAAAACTAGATCACCAGTCTGATAGCTTCGAAGATGCACTTTCTGATCAAAGGCTCTCTTCATCCTTCTCTAATACAACTTCCCGTGGCACACAACTGCTAACCGCCTCTCTTCGATAAGGCTCAACTCATTAAACCTTGCTCGAATCCACTCAGCTTCGTCAAGCTTGACATCCAACAAGACTCTCAGAGAAGGGATCTCCACTTCAACAGGTAGGACTGTTTCCATACCATACACAAGGGAGTACGGGGTTGCCCCGGTCGACGTACGTACTGAAGTACGGTACCCATGTAAAGCGAAAGGCAACATCTCATGCCAATCCTTGTACGTCACGACCATCTTCTGCACAATCTTCTTAATGTTCTTGTTTGCCGCCTCTACAACACCATTCATCTTTGGTCTGTAAGGAGAAGAATTGTGATGTTCAATCTTGAAATCTTTGCAAAGCTCTTTCATCATCTTGTTATTGAGATTCGAACCATTATCAGTGATGATTCTCTCAGGAACCCTATAACGAAAGATGATCTCTTTCTTGATGAACCGGGCAACCACTTGCTTGGTAACATTGGCATAGGAAGCTGCTTCCACCCATTTGGTGAAATAATCAATCGCAACCAGGATGAAGCGATGTCCATTAGAAGAAGTAGGCTCAATCTTCCCAATCATGTCAATGCCCCACATGGGAAACGGCCAAGGCGAATTCATGACATTCAGAGGGTTTGGTGGCACATGCACCTTATCAGCATAAATCTGACATTTATGGCACTTCCGAGCATACTTGAAACAATCGGATTCCATAGTCATCCAGTAATAACCGGCTCCCAACAACTTCTTGGACATTGCATGACCACCAACATGGGTACCAAACGATCCTTCATACACTTCTTGCATCAACATGTCTGCTTCATGTCTATCCACGCATCTCAGCAGAACCATGTCAAAGTTCCTCTTGTACAACACATCATCCTGATTCAAATAAAAGCTTCCAGCTAGCCTTCTCAGGGTTTTCTTGTCATTCTTTGACGCTCCTTCAGGATACTCCTGACTCTTGAGGAAGTTCTTAATGTCAAAATACCACGGCTTCTCATCCACAACAGACTCGGCTGCAAACACATACGCAGGCCTCTCGAGTCGATTCACTGCAACATGTGGCACATGATTCCACCAATGAACTTTGATCATAGAAGACAAAGTAGCCAAAGCATCAGCCATCTGATTCTCATCCCGGGGGACATGATACAACTTCACCTTCTTGAAGAACGTCAGGATCCTTCTGGTGTAATATCTGTAAGGAATCAAATGCGGTTGATTGGTATTCCAATCTCCAATGACCTAGTTAATCACTAGAGCGGAATCTCCATAAATGTCCAGAGTTGTGATCCTTAGATCAATGGCTTCTTCTATACCCATGATGCAAGCTTCATACTCAGCCTCATTGTTGGTTACATCAAAAGTCAGCCTGGCAGAAAAAGGTATATGAGCGCCTTTTGGATTGATAAGCACTGCCCCAACACCGTTGCCATTCACATTCACAGCCCCATCAAACATCAACGTCCACTTGTCATCAGGATCCGGTCCTTCCTCGACAAGAGGCTCTTCATAATCTTTCATCTTAAGATATATGATGTCTTCATCAGGGAATTCAAACATCATCGGCTGATAATCATCGATTGGTTGCTCGGCAAGGTAGTCTGACAGAATACTACCTTTGATGGCCTTCTGCGACGTGTACTGGATATCATACTCTGTTAGAATCAACTGCCAACGGGCAACACGTCCGGTGAGAGCTGGCTTCTCAAAGATGTATTTCACTGGATCCATCTTAGAAATCAATAAGGTAGTATGGTTCAACATATACTATCTCAGTCAGCGAGCAGCCCAGGCCAAAGCACAACAAGTTTTCTCAAGCTGTGAATATTTGATTTCACAGTCGGTAAACTTTTTGCTAAGGTAGTATATGGCATGCTCTTTTCGACCAGAATCGTCATGCTGTCCCAATACACACCCCATCGAGTTCTCAGTCACTGACAGGTACATTATCAGAGGTCTCCCAGGAACTGGAGGTATAAGGATTGGAGGTTTCTGTAAATACTCTTTTATCTTGTCAAAAGCTTTCTGACAGTCATCATTCCACCTGATTGCTTGATTCTTTCTTAGCAATTTGAATATCGGTTCACACGTGGCAGTTAGGTGAGATACGAACCGTGCAATGTAGTTCAATCTCCCTAAAAACCCTCGAACCTCCTTTTCAGTTTTCGGTTCAGGCATTTCTTGTATAGCTTTGACTTTTGCTGGATCAACCTCAATCCCTTTCTCACTGACAATGAAGCCCAACAGCTTACCAGATCTCACCCCAAATGTACACTTGTTCGGATTCAGCCTCAGTTTGAATTTTCTCAGTCTGTCAAACAACTTCTGCAAGTTTACCAGGTGTTCCTCTTCTGTCTGCGACTTCGCAATCATATCATCCACATACACTTCAATCTCTTTGTGCATCATGTCATGAAAGAGAGTCGTCATAGCCCTCTGATAGGTAGCACCGGCATTCTTCAGCCCAAATGGCATTACCTTATAGCAGAACATGCCCCAAGGTGTAATGAACGTCGTCTTTTCCATGTCTTCTGGCGCCATCTTAGTATGATTATAGCCGGAGAAACCGTCCATGAAAGAGAAAACCGAGGATTGAGCAGTATTATCAACCAATACATCAATGTGAGGTAATGGGAAATCGTCTTTCGGACTCACTTTGTTTAAATCCCGGTAATCGACATACATCCTGACTTTGCCATCCTTCTTCGGCACGTGAACGATGTTGGCTACCCACGGGGGATAAGTAGTAACTGACAGAAAACCCGCATCCAACTGCTTCTGAACCTCTTCCTTGATCTTAATAGCCATATCAGGACTAGTTCTCCGAAGCTTCTACTTGACTGAAGGACAATCTTCTCTGAGAGGTAACCTATGCACCACAATATCGGTATCCAACCCAGACATATCTTGATACGACCAGGCGAATATCTCCACATATTCTCTCAGCATTTCAATCAACCTTCTCTTGACATCTTCTTTCAAAGCAGCCCTGATCTTAATCTCTCTCCCGGCGTCCTCAGTACCGAGATTAATAATTTCCAACTCCTCCTGATGAGGTTGGATGACCCTTTCCTCCTGCTTCAATAATCTGACCAATTCTTTAGGGAGTTCACAATCTTCCTCACTCTCCTCTTCAGCTTGGTAGATGGGATTATTGAAATCATACTGAGCCATAATAGAACGGTTCATAGTGGAGTCCGTAAGATCACTTCTGCATGTTTAATGCTTTATTTTAGAAAAAGAGTTCAAGAAAGTCACAAAAACAAAAACATTGCCATTTTTATTTTTTTGAAAAAGTGAAAAACAAAAACAGAAAGACAGGGATCACAAAATTGTTTGCAAAACGTCCTTTATTAATGATATCATTGAAAAACATGATGATGCCCTACAATGAACCACTACGCCTTGGGCAGAACGTAGGGTTTTGTGCAAAATGAAAAACAAAATAAAATTACTCTGTTTGAAGAGTAACTTGGACCACTTCTTCGGATGTCCAATTGTTGACTGACTCCCCTGGTGCACATGGTCGAACCTAGTTGTTCAAATCACAATCACTGTCACAGTCTTCACTACTGGCTGTAAAGACATCTCCATGATTCATCAGCCCAACGCTGGTGAAGGTACTCGGCCCTTTCTGCTCACCCTGCTCTGCCTGCAGAGGTTGATAACCAATACCGAACTTGTCTTCTTTGACGGGCAGGTCCACCATCTTGCCCCAGCCTTCTGCCTTGCCCGAGTTGACAACCTCCATAGCCTGCTTGTAGGATGCAATTGAGGCACCTAGCTTCTTCTGCTCAGCGAAAGCCACCCTCTCAAGAGCAACGGTCTCGAACGCCTGGCACAGAGTCTCATGAATTTCACCATCCACCTCCACATACTTGAAAGAGGATAAATGACTCACCAGAATGTCCTCCTCGCCGCACACAGTCACGATCTGACCATTCCAGACATACTTCAGCTTCTGATGGAGAGTTGACGAAACTGCCCCAGCCCCATGTATCCAGGGACGCCCCAATAAACAACTATATGCTTGCTGAATGTCCATCACATAGAAGATAATATCAAACACCTCCGGGCCAATCTTCACTGGCAACGTGACTTCACCAAAAACAGATCGTTTGGATCCATCAAATGCACGAACAATGAGATCACTTGGAGTGAGGACAACCCCTTCAACGTCTATCTTGCTCAGAATCTTCTTGGGCAACACGTTCAACGAAGATCCCATATCCACCAGCACATGAGACAACACTGCGCCTTTGCACTCCATGGTGATATGCAGGGCTTTATTATGGTTGCGACCTTCAGGCATCAGATCCAAGTCTGTGAACCCCAAACCGTGCCTGGTGCTCACATTAGCAATAACCCCCTCCAACTGGTTGACAGAGATCTCTTGAGGCACGTAAGCCAAATTCAACATTTTCAGCAAGGCATTACGGTGTGCCTCAGAGCATAACAATAATGAGAGTATAGAAATCTTGGACGGAGTTTGATTCTGCTGATCTACAATCTTGTAGTCACTCTTCTTAATGATCTTCATAAACTCCTCCACGTCTTTCTCAAACGAGCCCTCAGGTGCTTCCTTCTGAACAGGTTCTTCGTCAACCATAGCCTGCTTACCTTTTGCTTTGGCGAGAGCCTCAGCATTGTTGTCCCTCAACGGTTGTGGTGCAAACAAACGACCGCTTCTCGTAAACCCTCTTGGTCCCCCTACATTGTCCACAACTGGACACAGTCACAGGAGCTTTACTCGGCAGACCAATAGTCACTGGAGACTGATTAACCGGTCGGATCTGACTTTCTGCCCTTCTGTTATTACGATAAGCGTTGTCATACTTCCACGGCACGACCCTACTATTTTCAACAGTCCTTCTACCAGACACAACGATAGTAGTGGGAGCACTGACAGTTACTGGAGCAGATATGGTAACAGGAGTACCAACGGTCACTGGTGCATTAACAGTTCTCTGGCCACGTCCCTCGGACAGTTTGAAATAAATGGTGACGGTTGACACCACCCCACGATCTTTCACGGCCCAACTAAACTGCAGACAACCCTCGTCAATCAGACCCTGGATACCATTCTTCAACTGTATACAACCATTCCCTGAGTTAGCACAATCTGAACAGCCCTGATCATAGCCCGGGAACACTCCCCCATTCAACAGACGCTCTTTCACCACAAACAGTGGTGTCTGAATATCACCAACATTAACCACCAAGTCTTCAGCTTCCCCATCTTCCACATTGTTCACCCTATGCGCACTATGCTGAGGCATCGGATTGTTCACAACATTAGGCACAGGAGCAAAATTGATTGTTTTGGCGTCAATTAAGTCCTGGACCTTATAATGAAAAGCCCGACAGTTTTCAATATGGTGCACCGGTGCACCAGAATGGAAGTCACAACGAACGTTGGCATCATACCCAGGTGGTATCTTTGTCAACGGAGCCATCATACGCAACTCAACAAACCCCAACCTGAGCAGTTCGGGCAGCAATTCAGCATAGGTCATAGGTAACAGGTCGAAACGTCGATCCGACATTCTCTGTCTCGGCTGAAACGGACGTTGTTGTTGTTGTTGTTGTTGTGGTGGTGGTGGTTGTTGAACTCTTTGTTATTGTTGTGGTCGTGGTTGAGGTGTTGGGATGGTTACAGCAGCAACCTGACGATACTGACTTCTATTTATATTTCTTCGACTGTGCACAACATTAGTCTCACCCTCCCTCCTACGGGGTGCCCCAGCAAATGGCTTTTTTGAAGATGAAGAACCAACATCTTGAATCTTCCCAGCTTTGATAAGGCTCTCGGTTCTCTCTCCACAAATCACAACGTCAGAAAAACTACCGAATGGGCAACTCCCCATCTGGTCCATGAATACCCCTTGCAAAGTTCCGATAAACATATCGGTCAACTCCCTTTCCAGCATAGGAGGTTGCACCCTTGCAGCTAACTCACGCCATCTCTGGGCGTACTCTATGAAACTTTCTCCAGATTTCTAACATAGGCTCTGCAACTGAGTTCGGCTCTGAGCCATGTCCATATTGTGCTTATATTGCCTCAAGAAGTCTTCACCCAGATCTCTCCAACTTCTGATAGATTCTCTTTTCAACTCCATGTACCAATCCAAGGACGCTCCAGACAAGCTATCCTGGAAAAAGTACATCCACATCTTTTCATCGTCAGTGTAGGCAGAGATCTTCCTGTAGTATGCCTGCACATGGGTGCGAGGACAAGAAGTACCGTTGTATTTATCAAAAGAAGGCGCCTTGAACTTATAAGGGATTCTCAGTCCTTACACCAATCCCATATTCGTCACATCAAAACCCAAAGAGTTCTGACACTCCATGACTCTGATCTTCTCAGCTAGGGCATCAACTTTCCGATCCCTCTCTTCAACTCTTCCAACCTCGTCTTCATCACTGAGGAGAGTAAACATATCCTCCTGCCTGTCAACCAGCGGAGCAGGATGACGAACTGGAGCCCGGGTAGCTCTGGCATTCACAGTCTCTGCAGCGAGAGGCTGTCCATTAATTCTGATTCCCCTCAATTCATCACCTACGGCATAATCATTGACGGGAGCAGCAACAACTGCATTATCATTCACAAGAACACCCACTGGCGAAGCACGACTAGCAGGTGGGAGCACAGCTTCCTGTCTCTGGGCTAAGGCACGCACCTCCTCTTGCCCTTGAACGACCCCTTGCATCATGGTCATGAATTGGGCCATGTTAGTCCTCATCTCAGCCAACTCAGCTTGCACCTGGTCCATATTCCTCTATTGATTCAATCTGGTTGCGTAGCCATGCGGACGTTGTAACACCCCGATAAAATATGATAATTATTTAATTTAAGTTAATAGTATATTTATTAATTTAATTAAATAATTGGAATATTATTGGATTTTTATTATTGGGATATAAAGTTGGAATATATATAAAGAGTTCCATTTGGTAAAGAGGGGTTTTTCACATGAAACAGAAAAGCGACTGAAAGTGGAGAAAGGGCAAAGAGGAAGAGCAAGAGAGCAAGGGCTGGAGAAGGGAAAAGCTCGAAGCTAAAGGATTGCCGGATTAACTCAGGTAAGGGGGGTTTATCGTCGTTTAATGGGTATTATGGGTTAACATGTAATGGGTAGTAATAAGCCATTGAATTGACCCTAATTAGAATGATGAATGCTGAAAAATTGAGATGAATAAGTTATGTTAAAGCTGTAATTGAATCTGTATTTGGGTGAGTCATGATTTTCCGAACGTGTAGCTTTTTACGGAATTGGAATCGGAGGTCCGGAAGTTCTCCAACGGTGCAAAATGCGGAGAATTCTGCATTCTGCTTCGTGTTAGCGCAGGAACAGCTTTCTGTCTTGCGTTAACCGGTTAACCCAGGGTGTTAACCGGTTAACACTGTTATGAATTATGAAAAATTGCTGTCTGTCTTGCGTTAACCGGTTAACCCATGGCGTTAACCGGTTAACACTGTCAAAATGTGCCAGGAAGCGTGTTCTGTTTGCGTTAACCGGTTAACCCAGGGCGTTAACCGGTTAACACTGTGTGAAAAGTGAAAAAATGATATTTAAATATGATAGGCATATTTGATGATTGGCCTATATCGGTGTATGATATGGTAGGGATCATTTCCCGTTGTTTTGAGCAGTATAGGTATTAGTAGAGTGTGCTAATACTGTGATTGATTATGTGGCATGACATGATATGATTATGTGATAAATATGTTGATGATGTATGATTGTATGCATAATGCTGTGGATATATCTATTATGTATGCAATTGTAAATGGACTGTTTATGGCTTAGCGTGTGAGCATATGTCCATTGTGGATGATTGTTGATGTTTGCATGCTAGGTGATTTAGCGTGTATAATATGGCCTTTATGGTGGTAGCTAATTCCCATGGTGAGGAATTAGTGAGTGAGTTATTGTGGATTGTTGTTGATGTTTGCATGCTAGGTGATTTAGCGTGCATAGCATGGCCTTTATGGTGGTAGCTAATTCCCATGGTGAGGAATTAGTGAGTGAGTCACTAGGTCTCAAATGAGTGGGACTAGTGAGCTTGGTAGCCGTATCTGGATTTGATCGGTGAGGTTGAACTATGTGTTCACGAATAGTCGGTACCGCATGCATGGAGTCTCATTGCATAATGTATGTATGGCATATAATATGAATGGATGTATTCCAATATTATACGTGTGTGTGGTGTTTGTGTTGAGTATGATTGTGATTATGAGTTGATGTTGCCGTTGCTGAATATGTGATATGGTTAGGGTGATGAAATGTGTTAATTTACTTAGCATTACATGATATTTTATAATGCTTATTATATCGATTGAGGAACTCAGCCTTACAACTATGTTTCAGGTAACGAGCAGTGATTGAGTAGAAGCTAGTGCTTGGAGTCTAGTGTAGTTCCTTAGTGGGTCATGCTCTGGTAGATGTAACATCGGGACGGGATGTTTTACTTTGTTTTCATTTTGGTTGTTGAACAACTTTACATGTAACGTGTTACATGTTTTGCATGTTGTTAGATTTCTATCCGCTGCGAATTGTGCAATGTTTGTTTTGATTAAATAATGAGCATGACAAGATATTTTGGTGAATGGTGTGAAGTGTCAAGTGTGACACCCTTAAATTGCATATCTACTCTGATTTATATATTGTTGTTTAATTTATTATTGGGGTATTTTAGAAGGGTGTTACATTAGTGGTATCAGAGCATAGTCGGTCGAGTCGAGTCGTAATTATTCTGTTTCCCTGTACGTGATAGGTGTTGTGTAACCCTATCAGTACTTATTGTTTGAGCTTGTTGGGTTTTCAGAATAGAAATGGCTGGAAGAGGTAGAGACGATGCTGCGATTGCTGAGGCTCTGGGTATGCTAGCTGGAGTACTTGGAGGGAATTCGAATGTTGTGGGAATGGGAGCTGCTCGTCAACTGAGTGAGTTCCAGAAGAACAATCCTCCAATGTTCAAGGGAGCATACGATCCAGATGGTGCTCAGAAGTGGTTGAAGGAGATCGAGAGGATCTTCCGAGTGACGGAGTGTGCCGATAACCAGAAGGTCAGGTTCGGTACGCATATGCTGTCAGAGGAAGCAGATGATTGGTGGGTTGCTACCCGCAGTGAGTTGGAAGCTGCTGGGAGTGCTGAGATCACTTGGGCGGTGTTCAGAGAGAGATTCCTGAGGAAGTACTTTCCAGAGGATGTCAGAGGGAAGAAAGAGATAGAGTTCTTAGAATTGAAACAGGGCAACCGGTCTGTTACTGAGTATGCTGCTAAGTTCACAGAGCTGTCGAAGTATTACACTCCCTATGATGAGGCTACTGGGGAATTTTCAAAATGTGTGAAGTTTGAGAACGGGTTACGTCCCGAGATCAAGCAGGCTATTGGGTATCAGCGGATTAGAGTGTTTTCTGACTTGGTTGACTGTTGCAGGATTTTTGAACAAGATACCAAGGCCAGAGCGGAGAGCTATCAGTAGAGGGTTGATAGGAAAGGCAAGAATCAGAATGATCGTGGAAAACCGTATGCAGCTGACAAAGGTTTCCAGAGACAGAGTGGGATGAAGAGACCTAGTGGGGGAGACTCCAGTACCCCTGCTAAGTGTTACAGATGTGGTCAGGCTGGACATCGTATCCACGAGTGTACCAGTACTGAGAAGAAGTGTTTTAAGTGTGGAAAAGGTGGTCACTTGGCTGCAGAGTGCAGGTTGAAGACTATGACTTGTTTCAACTGTGGAGAGGTGGGTCATATCAGTCCACAGTGTCCTAAGCCGAAGAAAGAGAACCAGTCGGGAGGCAGGGTCTTTGCTTTATCGGGTTCTGAGACTTCTGCAGATGATCGTTTGATCCGAGGTACGTGTTATATTAATGGCTTTCCTCTTGTAGCTATTATTGACACAGGTGCGACTCATTCCTTTATATCTTTGGATTGTGTTGTGAAACTTAAATTAGAGATATCTGAGATGCATGGGAGTATGGTGATTGATACTCCTGCGAAGGGTTCAGTGACTACTACTTCAGTTTGTTTAAATTGTCCTTTGAGTATTTTTGGTAGAGACTTTGGGATGGACCTCGTGTGTCTTCCACTAGTGCAGATTGATGTTATCCTGGGTATGAACTGGTTGGTGTTTAACCGAGTTTATATCAACTATTTTGAGAAGACTGTGATCTTTCCTGAGATTGAGGAAGGAAAGAGTTTGTTTCTATCAGCAAGGCAGGTGAATGAGGCAGTAGTAGATGGGGCAGAGTTGTTTATGTTGTTAGCGACTTTGGAGGCTAAAGATAAACTGGTAATTTGCGATCTAGCCGTGGTGTGTAATTTTCCTGATGTGTTTCCTGAAGAAGTGAATGAATTACCGCCAGAGCGTGAAGTTGAGTTCTCGATTGATTTGGTACCTGGTACTAGGCCGATATCGATGGCTCCGTACCGTATGTCTGTTGTTGAGTTAACTGAATTGAAGAGTCAACTGGAAGATCTGTTGGATAAGAAATTTATCCGTCCGAGTGTGTCACCGTGGGGTGCACCAGTGTTATTGGTTAAGAAGAAAGAAGGTACTATGAGGTTGTGTGTGGACTACAGGCAACTGAATAAAGTGACGATCAAGAATCGGTATCCTTTGCCGAGGATTGATGATTTGATGGATCAGTTGGTTGGTGCGAGTGTGTTCAGCAAAATAGATTTGAGATCGGGGTATCATCAGATACGTGTGAAAACTGAGGATATTCAGAAGACTGCTTTCAGAACAAGGTATGGACATTATGAGTATTCTGTAATGCCTTTTGGTGTGACTAATGCGCCTGGGGTATTTATGGAGTATATGAATAGGATTTTCCATCCGTACCTAGACAAGTTTGTTGTGGTGTTTATTGACGATATTTTGGTGTACTCGAAATCTGAAGAAGAGCATGCTGAACATTTGAGAGTGGTTTTAGGAGTTCTACGAGAAAAGAAGTTATTTGCTAAACTGTCCAAGTGTGAATTTTGGTTAGAAGAGGTTAGTTTTCTTGGTCATGTGGTTTCAAGAGGTGGTGTTGCTGTTGATCCTTCTAAGATAGAAGCGGTATCTAAGTGGGAAGCTCCGAAGTCAGTTTTTGAGATAAGGAGTTTTCTTGGACTTGCAGGTTATTATAGGAAATTCATTGAGGGATTTTCTAAGTTGGCGTTACCGTTGATGATGTTGACTAGAAAGGGGCAAGCGTTTGTTTGGGACTCAAGATGTGAAGAAGGTTTCCAAGAGTTAAAGAGAAGGTTAACTATTGCTCCTATTCTGATATTACCGAGTCCGTCGAAACCATTTGAGGTTTACTGTGATGCTTCATTGTTGGGTTTAGGTGGTGTTTTGATGCAGAATAAGCAGGTTGTAGCTTATGCTTCGAGACAACTGAAGGTTCATGAGAGGAACTATCCGACACACGATTTAGAGTTGGCAGCTGTGGTATTTGTTCTGAAGTTATGGAGGCATTACTTGTACGGGTCAAGATTTGAGGTTTTCAGTGACCATAAAAGTTTAAAGTATTTGTTTGATCAGAAAGAGCTGAATATGAGACAGAGGAGATGGTTAGAGTTTCTGAAGGATTATGACTTTGGTTTGAATTACCATCCGGGTAAAGTAAACGTAGTGGCTGATGTATTGAGTCGGAAATCATTGCATATGTCTATGTTAATGGTTAAGGAATTGGATTTAATTGAGAAGTTTAGAGACTTGAGTTTGGTGTGTGAGAGTACTCACAATAGTGTTAAATTGGGAATGTTGAAGTTAACGAGTGGTATTCTGGATGAGATTAGAGAGGGTCAGAAATCCGATGTGTTTTTGGTTGATAAGTTGACTCTAGTGAATCAAGGTCAAGGTGGTGAATTCATAGTGGATGAGAATGGTGTTTTGAAATTTGGTAATCGGGTGTGTATTCCGGATGTTACCGAACTTAAGAAGAGTATTCTGGAGGAAGGACATCGTAGTGGCTTGAGTATTCATCCTGGGGCTACGAAGATGTATCATGATTTGAAAAAGTTATTTTGGTGGCCGGGAATGAAAAGAGAAATTGCGAGTTTTGTTTATTCTTATTTGACTTGTCAGAAGTCAAAGATTGAGCATCAGAAGCCGTCTGGGCTAATGCAACCGTTGGCTATTCCAGAGTGGAAGTGGGATAGTATCAGTATGGATTTTGTTTCTGGTTTACCGAGGACAATTAAGAATTTTGAAGCTATTTGGGTGATTGTTGACAGATTGACAAAATCGGCTCATTTCATTCCGATCAGAATGGATTATCCATTAGAGAGATTAGCTGAGTTGTATATTGAGAAAATTGTGAGTTTGCATGGCATTCCGTCGAGTATTGTTTCGGACAGAGATCCTAGATTTACATCGAAGTTCTGGGAAGGTTTGCAGAGGGCTTTGGGAACTAGGCTGAGATTGAGTTCTGCATATCATCCGCAGACTGATGGTCAGACTGAGAGGACGATTCAGTCGCTGGAGGATCTTTTGAGGGCTTGTGTTTTGGAAAAGGGAGGTGCTTGGGATTGTTATTTACCTTTGATTGAGTTTACCTACAACAATAGTTTTCATTCGAGCATTGGTATGGCACCGTTTGAAGCTTTGTATGGTAGGAGATGTCGAACACCTTTATGTTGGTATGAGTCCGGTGAGAGGGCTGTGGTTGGACCGGAGATTGTTCAACAAACTACGGAAAAGATTAAGATGATTCAGGAGAAGATGAGGATTGCTCAGAGTCGTCAGAAGAGTTATCACGACAAGAGGAGGAAGTCACTTGAGTTTCAAGAGGGAGATCATGTGTTTCTTCGTGTTACTCCGATAACTGGGGTTGGTCGAGCTTTGAAGTCGAAGAAGTTGACACCTCGATTTATTGGTCCTTATCAGATTTTGGAGAGGATAGGGGAGGTAGCCTATCTTATCGCTTTACCGCCGTCACTTGCAAATTTGCATGAGGTTTTTCATGTGTCTCAGTTGAGGAGGTACATTCCTGATCTGTCGCATGTGGTCCAAGTAGATGATGTACAGGTGAGAGATAACCTGACTGTTGAAACATCACCTATGAGGATCGAGGATCGAGAGTTGAAGCAGTTGCGGGGTAAAGAGATAGCTTTGGTAAAGGTATCTTGGGGAGGACCAGCAGGTGGCAATGTGACTTGGGAACTTGAGAGTCAGATGAAGGAGTCTTATCCGGAGTTATTCGCTTGAGGTATGTTTTCGAGGAAGAAAACTCTTTTAGTGGGGGAGAGTTGTAACACCCCGATAAAATATGATAATTATTTAATTTAAGTTAATAGTATATTTATTAATTTAATTAAATAATTGGAATATTATTGGATTTTTATTATTGGGATATAAAGTTGGAATATATATAAAGAGTTCCATTTGGTAAAGAGGGGTTTTTCACGTGAAACAGAAAAGCGACTGAAAGTGGAGAAAGGGCAAAGAGGAAGAGCAAGAGAGCAAGGGCTGGAGAAGGGAAAAGCTCGAAGCTAAAGGATTGCCGGATTAACTCAGGTAAGGGGGGTTTATCGTCGTTTAATGGGTATTATGGGTTAACATGTAATGGGTAGTAATAAGCCATTGAATTGACCCTAATTAGAATGATGAATGCTGAAAAATTGAGATGAATAAGTTATGTTAAAGCTGTAATTGAATCTGTATTTGGGTGAGTCATGATTTTCCGAACGTGTAGCTTTTTACGGAATTGGAATCGGAGGTCCGGAAGTTCTCCAACGGTGCAAAATGCGGAGAATTCTGCATTCTGCTTCGTGTTAGCGCAGGAACAGCTTTCTGTCTTGCGTTAACCGGTTAACCCAGGGTGTTAACCGGTTAACACTGTTATGAATTATGAAAAATTGCTGTATGTCTTGCGTTAACCGGTTAACCCATGGCGTTTACCGGTTAACACTGTCAAAATGTGCCAGGAAGCGTGTTCTGTTTGCGTTAACCGGTTAACCCAGGGCGTTAACCGGTTAACACTGTGTGAAAAGTGAAAAATTGATATTTAAATATGATGGGCATATTTGATGATTGGCCTATATCGGTGTATGATATAGTAGGAATCATTTCCCGTTGTTTTGAGCAGTATAGGTATTAGTAGAGTGTGCTAATACTGTGATTGATTATGTGGCATGACATGATATGATTATGTGATAAATATGTTGATGATGTATGATTGTATGCATAACGTTGTGGATATATCTATTATGTATGCAATTGTGAATGGACTGTTTATGGCTTAGAGTGTGAGCATATGTCTATTGTGGATGATTGTTGATGTTTGCATGCTAGGTGATTTAGCGTGTATAATATGGCCTTTATGGTGGTAGCTAATTCCCATGGTGAGGAATTAGTGAGTGAGTTATTGTGGATTGTTGTTGATGTTTGCATGCTAGGTGATTTAGCGTGCATAGCATGGCCTTTATGGTGGTAGCTAATTCCCATGGTGAGGAATTAGTGAGTGAGTCACTAGGTCTCAAATGAGTGGGACTAGTGAGCTTGGTAGCCGTATCTGGATTTGATCGGTAAGGTTGAACTATGTGTTCACGAATAGTCGGTACCGCATGCATGGAGTCTCATTGCATAATGTATGTATGGCGTATAATATGAATGGATGTATTCCAATATTATACGTGTGTGTGGTGTTTGTGTTGAGTATGATTGTGATTATGAGTTGATGTTGTCGTTGCTGAATATTTGATATGGTTAGGGTGATGAAATGTGTTAATTTACTTAGCATTACATGATATTTTATAATGCTTATTATATCGATTGAGGAACTCACCCTTACAACTATGTTTCAGGTAACGAGCAGTGATTGAGTAGAAGCTAGTGCTTGGAGTCTAGTGTAGTTCCTTAGTGGGTCATGCTCTGGTAGATGTAACATCGGGACGGGATGTTTTACTTTGTTTTCATTTTGGGTGTTGAACAACTTTACATGTAACGTGTTACATGTTTTGCATGTTGTTAGATTTCTATCCGCTGCGAATTGTGCAATGTTTGTTTTGATTAAATAATGAGCATGACAAGATATTTTGGTGAATGGTGTGAAGTGTCAAGTGTGACACTCTTAAATTGCATATCTACTCTGATTTATATATTGTTGTTTAATTTATTATTGCGGTATTTTAGAAGGGTGTTACAGACGTTGATCAGCAATCCTGCCTAAAAGAGGAACCAGAGTGAGAAGTCTCGATCAAGAACACCTGTAATACAAAATGATATGTGTATGATGCTTATGATGCGTATGATGCACATGATATGTTCATTTCTCAGGCATTCAGGAGCCTAACTCATCTTCCAAGAAAATGGCAACCTGCAATACAAACAGCAAAGAAACAACATACACAGGATAATTAGCACAAGGTGAAACACAAACAATCTCATCTATAGACATGAGCGACAAAGATCATACAACAAAGGTTCAAATGATCAGAGTACAACAATGAATCCCATCCAACAAGCCTGGAGGTGATTCTCAACATAAACAACCGATACAACCTAAGACAGATGTCCTCCCGGAATGAGCGTCTTCAGATACTGGTACTGGTCTATCAACAGGTCGCATTCTGAACATTCTGGCATAGGAGTGAGCTTCTCCTTCAGTTGTCTTCTAAGCTCCACAACTTCTCTTCCAAGTTGGCTCTCTGATGCATGTCTTAGGTCTACCTCCTTCTTCAATTGGATGTCTTTGTCTCTAAGTTGCTTTTCCAGGTCTCGTATCTTCTTCTGATAATTGACTTCAGCTTTCGGCAACCTCAAGCACTCCCGGTGTTCTTCATTCAACAAGGTCTCCATCTCCTCATAGGACCTCTTCTTGCTCTTCAATCTGATAGCATCTTCACCCTGCATGCCCTTGAGTTGATGAGCCAAGTTCAACTTATCAGCTTTGGCTTTGTAAAGCTCCATCTGGGTATCTTGTTCCTTCTCTTTCAACCGACGATTATCCATCAAGGCTTGCTTGTACTGCTCAGCAGGCACATTCTCAGCAAGGATTAAAGGTGGTTGCTCTTGCAATGACTCCATCCTATCATAGGGTAACAACAAAGTATCAACTCTCTTCTTGACCCAATCAATGTAATCAGGCATAGCAACAGCAAACTTCTTCCCTAGAACAACTCCATCCTTGACACCAATGGTGTTCCAAGCTCTTCCTACTTGCTCCAATCTAGCAGGGTCACTCCACTTCTCAAAATACACACTTTCAGCTATCTCAGCATCTAGTGGTCTTCCATTCACCACAAACCCCAACTGGCGAAGAGAAAGAACCGGGTTGTAATTGATGCAACCCTTAGTCCCTATGAGTGGCACATTACGAAACTCTCCACAACTCATGATGACATTACGCACATCCATCCGGTAAGATTGCCACCTGATATCATAAGAGGTAAGAGACATAACCCTCTGAGTCCACTTATGAGTGCTCTGAGCATCCACAAAAGGTCCACTAACTGGCAGAAGAGACAAGAACCATCTGAGCAATAAAGGGAGACAACATCTGATAGCTCCACCCTTACCATGTCTGCTGTGTACAGCATAGTAAGTGTCATCTAACAAAGTAGGAACTGGGTTTCCTCCAAGGAAAATAGTGACAGCAGCGAGATCCACAAAGTTGGGCATACTCGGGAACAACACAATCCCATAAATCATGATAGCCAACTGAGCATGAAAAGCTTCCCAATTTCCCTTCTTTGCTTCTTCTTTAGCCATCCTTACCATGAACTTCAAAGGCAACCCCACCACATCACCACTCGACTTCCAATTGTCACTCACTTCCTTGATACTCAAATAAAGAGCTCTGGCAACAACCCTGAAATCCACCTCCTTTGGAACGTCCAAGAAAGGCACCTGGTATCTGATCTGGACATTCATCAGAATGGAGTACTCTTCAAGAGTGGGAGCTAACTGATAGTCCTGGAAAGTGAAACAACGGAGCTCTGGGTCATAGAACTGTAGAAGAGTCTGCAATGACACTAGATCTACCACCATCTTCAACAGTGTCAACAAATCCCCATACTGGTCAACAAACACCTTCTGATTACCGCTGGTCACAAGGTTGCTCAACTCTATCAAAGACGTCAATGGCTCACGGTGAAAAATGTAGGTGCAAGTCTTCCTCTTTAACTCTGGAACGGCTGCCATCTCTCACAGTGAATAGACTCCTGAATGAACCTGAGAAATGATATGCATGAAGAGATTAGCTTTTTTCTTTTTCTTTTCTTCTTTTTTTTTGCACTATTTTTTTCGAAAATAAACATGCTATGATGCAAATGATGCAAACACGACTGGCTGGCTGTGTATCTCGGAGCACAGGATCAAAGCTTCGGCTTGAATTCGGAACCCCAAAGTCATCTGAGACCCAAAGTCATTTGAGACCCATATCTCTCAACCAAGTCACCAACAGGAGCCAAGAGTCACCAACAAGTCACCAACGGTACCTGTAAATGATCATTCCCTCCCCACTCACGGGTGTCCTCTAGGCTAGGGTAAGGTCAAGAGAGACGCAGGATAAACAACCCTTTCATAGAATATCATCATGTACACACCAGATGTATGTACCGATAATACCCCATCAGGATCTGAACTTCTCGTGATATCAAGTTCCGCTAAGTGGCGCAATACCACCCGCTTCCCAAGAATCACTCTATTCCTAGGTGTCCTAGAGTTCACTCATAGCCTGGGTATTGGGCATTTTACCTCATGTAACTCCCACCCCAACAGAGATACAAACACACAGCCAGCACAGATGAAAATATGATGCATGCAAACATAAATGCAAACATCAATAAATAAATGCAATAAATGAAACAGCAAAAGCAACCAAACCCTATTCTAAAGAGCGCTAGGAGAGACTCGCTTAGGGAAGATGGACCAGCAAGAGGTCAACTTCTTCTGTCCTTAGCAGAGTCGCCAGCTGTCGCATTACGCGAAAAACCAGCGGGAAAACGAAACAACAGAGCCGCCACCGTGCATTATTCATCCCATAAGAGGGAAAGGAAACGCTCGATGTAAACCTGGAAAAGACATGGTCTCGCGACCAGAGAAAGATGGGATCGGGAGTCGATTATGCGAAGGGAAGGTATTAGCACCCCTACGCATCTGTCGTACTCGACGGGATCCACGCTAAAAAGAATAGAAGAAAGGTTGCTAAAGACTACTCAAACACCACACAAGGCTGGAAGGAAACACAGAAAGACAGAAGAAACGAACTCGGCAGGATATCGCATCCTGGGCCTATGTAGTCTGTCAGGCACAGACATCAGAGTCGACGTAGTTCGGGACGGGGGAAACGTGCTCGCTAGGATGTCGCATCCTATGCATACGTATCTTCTCTGACCGGAGAAGAATCAGAGCACTCGTAGCTCGGCTAACGCACGCCAAACAAAACACAAACAGGAAACCGAATGCCAATCGTTGGACTTATGTCAGACTCCAAACACACAGGCAAACATGGAAACCGAATGCCAATCGCTGGACTTACATCAGACTCCGAACCAACAAACAAGACACAGGAAACCACCTTCCAATCGCTGGACTTATGTCAGACTCCAAACAAAGAAACAAGATACAGGAAACCAACTGCCAATCGCTGGACTTACGTTGGACTCCAAACACACACAAAGGGGTTGAAAAAGAAAAAAGGGCGCCCGGGTAGATCAGCTCATCTCCTGCCTACGTACCTCATCTGGTATGAGGATCAGGGCGACGTAGTTCCCCTAAACAGGGAAAGAACTTCTAACCTAACCAGAGACAAAGGGAGATAACAAGCTACTAGGGAGGCTACGACTCGAGCCTAGAAGTTGTCATGCATACGATTCCTATGTTGAGGTTTCTATCCTAACTTGCACAGGAAGCAAGCTATCCTAAACAGCACAGTCAAACACAGACAAGCACAATAAAGCAAGCACACACACTATATGCAAACAATTGGGCTCATACAAGGCTAGGCTGTAAAAACAAGCCAACTGAAATGGGGTGTATTTTAGCTCTTAACCCTAACATTGAGAGTTAGGGTGAAGCAGATGAAATGGGAAGTGAGGGTAAGACCTCACAACTCTTATCCCTGGCCTGGGAGAGCTTGACTCAAATAGAAAGTGTGGGAGTTCAAAATGTAGGAACTCTTCTCCACAGATGACTGACACAACAAGATCTTGGGTTCTTATTCACAATGCATCAACACATGGTGTGTGAGCAAAGTGAATGACACACTGAATAGCAGGGGATGGATTGCACTTCCCTTTTATCTTCCAATTGCCTTTAAAGAGGTGTTTACCTGCTTGGTACAACATTAAACAAACACAAGCATTGCCTCTTAAGGAGGGCTTCAGACAGGTTCCTGCCCACATAACAGGACAGGTCTTCCAAACTACATGAAGTCAAGGGATTATACCTCAGTGGTAATCAAACCACAAGCTAGCAAAGCAAAGTTCAAATGAACTCAAAGCAACTTAAGTACCTGTGGAAACACTAAACCAATCAGTTCAACTGTACAGACAAATAATCAATAGTTAATATCACACAGACAGACAAGTCCAATCAGGCAACAATGGTGCAAGGCATTAGGCGAACACAAATGAATTGTCCTCAAAATCTACAAGACACACAATGTTAGCAAATAACAACAAAGTACCAAGCTCAAATTAAGGAGCATCATCACTCATGGAGATGTACACTTGAACCTGAAATCACAACTCAAATGATAAGTCCAAACCACTAGGTCAAAGCCTAGGGTCAAAAGAGGATCAAAAATCCAAAACAGAAGCTCAAACTTGACATGAAGCATGTTTAATAACTCAATAATAAGTTCTAAAAAGAACCAAATCATAATCAATAAGCAAGTTCATTTACCAAGCAAGTGAAGTCAATGACCAATTCAAGGCATCCAAATGGTCAACATGAATGAAAATTCTCAATCAAAACAGAAATGATTCAATAAATTCTGGAAAACTTCATGAACAATCAAGACATTCATAACATCCATCACACAAAAAATCAAAAGCATTGGAGATCATTTGGCATGGCAATCACATTGTACAATTCAAACAATCAAATGTGTGACACAAATTGTCACACCAAGTTAGCACAAGTACAAAACAGAAATGGCACATGAGAAAAATGTCAAACCAAAGAAAAAATGTCCATCAACATGTTAAGAAACTACACACAAAATTTCAAAGCCATTGGATTATTTTTGATCATTTTATGATGGAAAGAACAAGGTCATATCACACATGCATATGTATTCAATCATCCTAGAACAAATTACTTTTCCAGCCATGCACAACTTGCAAATTCATGCTCATAAAAAACTAGACACTCTAAGGAGCATTTTGCAAAAAATTGGGATCAAATTGATGCATTTTTCTATTTGTTGTGATTTTTCTAAGTTGATGAAAAATTTGGAATCAAAAACATGAATAAGCATGGCAAAAGGAGGGATTATGTGAAAAAATGATGAAGCATTGGAAAAGTTCACTCGGCCAGTATCGAACCTAGCACACATTTGAATTTGTGCGCTAAGCCTAAAACGACAGCGTTTTTGTCTAACCCTAAGCGCTGCCCAGAAATCGTAGCTAAATCCAAGATCCGTAGCAAAATCGTAGCAAAACCGTGGCTAGTTCTGGAAAATGATAATCTTCATCTTCCTCATGAAGATGAAGATGAACTTCAAATGCAAATTTCCAGATTTTTCAAAACTGTTCCAGAAATCAAAAATAATTACATCAATCGAATCCTTGGCTCATGTACATGCAAGATCAAACCACAATTCACACTAACACATCATGTATCATCCAAATCGAAGAAAAGAAGAATTGACATCAAAACTTCAAATGCATGTATCTTCATGAATAATGCGCCATTTCACTTGAATTTCATACCAGAATGATCACCAATCAAAGATCTATACAAATATCATAATGAATTGGAGAATAGATGAGATCGAAAATCAACCTCTTGAAGAGCAGCACCTTTGAATCGCGCTATCCAAGGCTTGTAATGGTCCAAAGCTCCTCTATGATGCTTGTGGAGAGGATTTATGGAAAAAATGAAGCTCAAACGCACGTGAATACAGTAGATTTTGCAAACTCCATGGAACCTTCAAGCTTCGAGTATGGACAAATATGGCACGAATTCTCTTAAATCCACGTTCAAACTTGCTCAGAAATGCTTCCTCATCATGAATCCATCAATAGAAATGGCTTTTGTGTGAAGAATTTGGAAAATATTTTGAGAGAAAAAACTGGTTGAATTTGGACCTAGATCTGAAAACTGTGATTAATGATGAAAGCATTTGTGATTAACATTATATAGTTCATGCTAATGATGCTGAAAACCTGTTTAAGCCAAAACCAATTAGGATTAACAAGTTATGAAGTGTATGCACCAATTGTGTTTTTCACCCCCATGCATGAGGTAACCACGTGAACAGTACCAAAGCTGATCCAAAACCACTTAAACAAGGCCCATGCAAGCTTTTAAATTGATATTTCCTGCATATAATCATCCAAATTGATTTTATGAAATTTCCTTCAAAAAACTTCATCAATGAGCACATGATCATGCAAGTGAAATTCATGCCATGTAATGGATGTTTTGGAAACTACAAGTTATGAGGAACAAAATGCAAAAAGAACCACCCAAATTGGAGCCTTGGTTCAAAAGTTATGCACATTTGAATTTTCAAGCACACTTTGCCATGATTGGATCATATCTCCTCAACCACACATTAGAAATTCATGATCTGGGACTTTTTGGAAATGGGAGAGAAAGATCTTCAAATTTCATGTTGGAAAAAATTTCATTTGAAGCTTTCTTGATGATGTAAAATTGAGTTGAAGTTGGTCCAAAACCTTTCCATTTTTGGAAAGTTCAAATTATAGGTCACTTGCTATTTTGGGAAAGTCTTAACTTGACTTCAAATTCTTCAATGTGAGTGTTTGAAATGTCAAATGAGACTTGTTTGAACATGAATGAAGCATCTCTAATCACTTCCCACCTCCAAATCCACAGTTGAATTTGCAGTTGACTTTTGTTGACTTTTGTGGGCCTCAGATGAATTGGACATGTACTGTGGCTTCTGAGCCTTCAACACTTGGCCAAGCTACTTCAAAAGGATCCTTGACTCATGTGAGCTCATTGGAACCACCCTAGGGCTTTGATCTCATGGAAAATTCTCTTGTTGCCTTGCACAGTTGAATCTCCTGACCAGTCTTGCCTGGTGAGATGTATCATGTTATGCAATGCTAATGCAATCTTAATGACCTAAAGAATGAAAGGAATATACAAATGGGAGGTGAAAATTTGAGGTGCTACAAATATGTTCACCCTGCTCAGTGAGGATGATGAGGTCGTAAGGGTTGAAGAGAGGGACAGAAAAGTTGATGCCCTAGCCGAGAAGATCAGAGCCATGGAGTGTCAGAACTCTTTGGGGTTTGATGTTACAAATATGGGTCTGGTTGATGGACTGAGAATTCCTTATAAGTTCAAGGCGCCATCTTTTGATAAATACAACGGTACTTCTTGTCCTCGCACCCATGTGCAGGCCTACTACAGGAAGATCTCCGCATACACGGACGATGAAAAAATGTGGATGTACTTCTTCCAGGACAGCTTGTCTGGAGCTTCCCTGCATTGGTACATGGAGCTGAAAAGAGAATCTATCAGAAGTTGGAGAGATCTGGGTGAGGCCTTTTTGAGGCAATATAAACATAATATGGACATGGCGCCAAGCCGAACTCAGTTGCAGAGCTTGTGTCAGAAATCGGGCGAAAGTTTCAAAGAGTACGCCCAGAGATGGCGGGAATTAGTTGCAAGGGTGCAACCTCCTATGCTGGAAAGGGAGTTGACAGATATGTTCATTGGGACTTTACAAGGAGTGTTTATGGACCGGATGGGAAGTTGCCCATTCGGTAGTTTCTCTGATGTTGTGATTTGTGGGGAGAGAACAGAGAGACTCATTAAAGCTGGGAAGATTCAGGATGCTGGTTCTTCGTCTTCAAAGAAGCCATTTGTCGGGGCACCCCGGAGAAGGGAAGGTGAAACTAATGCTGCGCACAGTCGAAGAAATATGAACAGAGGCCAATATCGCCAGGTTGCTGCTGTAACCATCCCAGCACCTCAACCACGACAACAGCAACAACAAAGAGTTCAACAACCACCACCACAATAACAACAACAACAACGTCTGTTTCAGCCGAGATAAAGAATGCCAGATCGTCGTTTCGACCCGTTGCCTATGACATATGCTGAATTGATGCTCGAACTGCTAAGGTTGGGGTTTGTTGAGTTGCGTACCATGGCTCCGTTGACAAAAATACCACCTGGGTATGATGCCAACGTTCGTTGCGACTTCCACTCTGGTGCACTGGGGCACCATATTGAAAATTATCGGGCTTTTCATCATAAGGTCCAGGACTTAATTGATGCCAAAACAATCAATTTTGCTCCTGTTCCGAATGTTGTGAACAACCCTATGCCTCAGCATGGTGCGCATAGGGTGAATAATGTGGAAGAAGGAGAAGCTGTAGATTTAGTAGTTGATGTGGAAGAGGTCCAGACGTCGTTGTTTGTTGTGAAAGAGCGTCTGTTGAATGGAGGAGTGTTCCCGGGCTGTGACAAGGGATGTTCAGACTGTGCTGATTCAGAGAATGGTTGTGACAAGTTGAGGGTTGGTATCTAGAGTCTGATTGATGAGGGTTGTTTGCAGTTTGCTCGGGCTGTGAAAGATCATGGGGTGGTCTCAACTATCACCATTTATTTCAAACCGTCCGAGGGACGTGGCCAGAGAAATGTCAATGCACCTACAACCGTTGGTACTCCTGTTACCATTTCTGCTCCAGTAACTGTCAGTGCTCCCACTACTATTGTTGTGTCTGGTAGAAGGGCTGTTGAAAACAGTAGAGCTGTGTCGCGGAAGTATGATAATGCTTACCGCAATAATCGAAGGGCAGAGAATCAGATCAGGCCAGTCAACCAAGCTCCTGTAACTATTGGCTTGCCGAGTAGAACTCATGTGACTGTTGGTCCTGTTGTGGACAATGTGGGGGGACCAGGAGGTTTTACCAGAAGTGGTCGTCTGTTTGCACCACAACCTTTGAGAGACAACAATACTGAGGCTCTCGCCAAAGCAAAGGGTAAGCAAGTTGCTGTTGAGGAACCTGTATAGAAGGAGGCGCCTGAGGGTTCGTTTGAGAAAGATGTGGAGGAGTTTATGAAGATAATTAAGAAGAGTGACTACAAGATTGTAGATCAGCTGAATCAAACTCTGTCCAAAATTTCTATACTCTCATTGTTGTTATGCTCTGAGGCACACCGTAATGCCTTGTTGAAAATGTTGAATTTGGCTTACGTGCCTCAAGAGATCTCTGTCAACCAGTTGGAGGGGGTCATTGCTAATGTGAGCACCAGGCACGGTTTGGGGTTCACAGACTTGGATCTAACACTTGAAGGTCGCAACCATAACAAGGCCCTGCATATCACCATGGAGTGTAAGGGTGCAGTGTTGTCTCATGTGCTGGTGGATACGGGATCTTCGTTGAATGTATTGCCCAAGAAGATTCTAAGCAAGATTGATGTTGAAGGGGTTGTCCTCACTCCAAGGGATCTAATTGTTCGTGCATTTGATGGATCCAAACAGTCTGTTTTTGGTGAAGTCACGTTGCCAGTGAAGATTGGCCCGGAGGTATTTGACATTATCTTCTATGTGATGGACATTCAGCCATTATATAGTTGTTTATTGGGGCGTCCCTGGATACATGGGGTTGGGGCAGTCTCGTCAACTCTCCATCAAAAACTGAAGTATGTTTGGAACGGTCAGATTGTAACAGTGTGCGGCGAGGAGGACATTCTGGTGAGTCATTTATCCTCTTTCAAGTATGTGGAGGTGGATGGAGAGATCCATGAAACTCTATGCCAGGCGTTCGAGACTGTTGCTCTTGAGAAGGTGGCTTTTGCTGAGCAGAAGAAGCCAAGTGCCTCAATTGCATCATACAAGCAGGCTATGGAGGTTGTCAACTCGGGCAATGCAGAAGGCAGGTGCAAGATGGTTGACCTGCCTGTCAAAGAAGACAAGTTCGGTATTGGTTATCAACCTCTGCAGGCAGAGCAGGGTGAGCAGAAAGGGCCGAGTACCTTCACCAGCGCGGGGCTGATGAATCATGGAGACGTCTTTGCAGCGGATAGTGAAAACGGGGACAGTGGTTGTGATCTGAACAACTGGGTTCGCCCGTGTGCTCCAGGCGAGAGAATCAACAATTGGACAGCCGAAGAAATGGTCCAAGTTACTCTTCAAATAGAGTAATTTTATTTTGTGTTTCATTTTGCACAAAACCCTACGTTCTGCCCAAGGCGTAATGGTTCATTGTAGGGCCTCATCATGTTTTTCAATGATTATCATTAATAAAGGACGTTTTGCAAACAATTTTGTGATCCGTGTCTTTCTGTTTTATTTTTCATTTTTCAGAACAATAAAAATGGCAATGTTTTTGTTTTTTGTGACATTCTTGAACTCTTTTTTCTAAAATAAAGCATTAAACATGCAGAAGTAATCCTACGGACTCCACTATAAACAATTCTGTTACGGCTCAGTATGATTTCAATAATCCCATCTACCAAGCTGAAGAGGAGGGTGAGGAAGATTGTGAACTCCCCAAAGAACTGGTCAGATTATTGAAGCAGGAGGAAAGGGTCATCCAACCTAATCAGGAGGAGTTGGAGATTATTAATCTTGGTACTGAGGACGCCAGAAAAGAGATTAAGATCGGGGCCGCTTTGAAGGAAGATGTCAAGAGAAGGTTGATTGAAATGCTGAGAGAATATGTGGAGATATTCGTCTGGTCGTATCAAGATATGCCTGGATTGGATACAGATATTGTGGTGCATAGGCTACCTCTCAGAGAAGATTGTCCTTCAGTCAAGCAGAAGCTTCGCAGAACTAGTCCTGATATGGCTATTAAGATCAAGGAAGAGGTTCAGAAGCAGTTGGATGCGGGTTTTCTGTCAGTTACTACTTATCCGAGAAATTGTGTATTATCTTGACTCGTTAGGAAATGATTGGACAACATACCCGGATATGAAGGTCCTAATTGACACGTAAGTGAGAATGTTCAAAATTTTTCTTAGTTTATGTGAATTGTTCTAATTGCTTCATTTTTATTTTATTAGCGTCCTACAAGCTTTTCGGGCCCAACGAGATATCCAAACCTCAAGGAGGGGCGCCAACTCCATTACATGGATTAAAGTGGCGGTATATTTTTAATTACCACATTTTTTATTATATTAGTGATGACACTTGATAAAACTTAGGATTTATAATCCATATTTTTTTTTCATATGTAGTGTCCTCAACAACGTAATCAAATAGATTGCGGGTATTTCATGTTGAGGTTTATGCGAGATACTCTTGCTTTGGGCCGATTAATGATTCCCACCGATGTATGTATTTCTAACTTATGAGTTATTTTTATATTTACACATATCTCATATAATTAAATAGTTGGAATTAATTCAAAATATGTTATATTATTATGTAGTACTTTGAGGAATTCAAGTGTGCATTTTATACAAAGGATCAAGTGGACGAAATCAAAGAGGAGTGGTGTCAATTCATGATAGAGCTCAATGTTTTTTCATAAATTTGTGTAATTAATGTGTACATTTGTAGTATATGTAATGACTTGTAAATGTGTACATAAATTTGTATATATTTTGATACATTTAAGGCAAAATTGGTTTGAATTGGTATATATATATATTTGTTAGCCAAAAATTGGTAGAAAAAAGGCCAAAATGGCATATATAAAATGTGATAATTGTCTGTCAAAATCTGGTTGAAAACAGGTAGAAATTCTGGTTTATAAACCTGGAAAAAATGTGGTTTAAAACAAAAGCTTCAAAAAATTTCGTATACCTTAGACAACGTTTTTGTAAAAAGCGCTGTCTAAGGGGGGGATTAGAAAGCGCTTTAGGCAAAAGCGCTGTCTAAGGGGGGGGGGGGGGCTTAGACAGCGCTTTTTGAAAAGCGTTGTCTAAGGTATACCTAAAAAAATTAAAATAGGAGGGTCTTAGAAAGCGCTTTTGGCCAAAGCGTTGTCTAAGGGGGTGGGCTTAGACAGCGCTTTTCAAAAACGCTGTCTAAGGTATACCTAAAAAATTTAAAATAAGAGGGTCTTATAAAGCGCTTTTGGCCAAAGCGCTGTCTAAGGGGGGGGGGGCTTAGACAGCGCTTTTAAGATTTAAAAAAGCGTTGTCTAAACCTTTAGCAGCGGAGGTTTAGACAGCGCTTTAAAGCGCTGTCTAAGGCTAAAAAAAGCGCTATCTAAGGTCTTGTTTGTTGTAGTGACTAGTCCTGATATGGCTGTCAAGATCAAGGAAGAGGTTCAGAAGCAGTTGGATGCGGGTTTTCTGTCAGTTACTACTTATCCCCCGTGGGTGGCCAACATTGTTCCCGTGCCGAAGAAGGACGGCAAAGTCAGAATGTGTGTCGATTATCGGGATTTAAACAGAGCAAGTCCGAAAGATGATTTCCCATTACCGCACATTGATGTATTGGTTGACAACACGGCTCAATCCTCGGTTTTCTCTTTCATGGATGGTTTCTCCGGTTACAATCAGATTAAGATGGCGCCAGAGGACATGGAAAAGACGACATTCATTACACCTTGGGGCACGTTCTGCTATAAGGTTATGCCATTTGGGCTGAAGAATGTCGGTGCTACCTATCAGAGGGCTATGACGACTCTCTTTCATGACATGATGCACAAAGAGATTGAAGTGTACGTGGATGATATGATTGTGAAGTCTCAGACAGAAGAGGAGCACCTGGTAAACTTGTAGAAGTTGTTTGACAAGCTCAGAAAGTTCAAACTGAGGCTGAATCCGAAAAAGTGTATGTTTGGGGTAAGATCCGGTAAGATGTTAGGCTTCATTGTCAGTGAGAAGGGGATTGAGGTTGATCCAGCAAAAGTCAAGGCTATTCAAGAGATGCCTGAACCAAAAACTGAAAAGCAGGTTCGTGGGTTTTTAGGGAGATTGAATTACATTGCACGGTTTGTATCTCACCTAACTGCCATGTGTGAACCGATATTCAAATTGCTAAGAAAGAATCAAGCAATCAGGTGGAATGATGATTGTCAGAAAGCTTTTGACAAGATAAAAGAGTATTTGCAGAAACCTCCAATCCTTATACCTCCAGTTCCTGGGAGACCTCTGATAATGTACCTGTCAGTGACTGAGAACTCGATGGGGTGTGTATTGGGACAGCATGATGAGTCTGGTCGAAAAGAGCATGCCATATACTAGCTTAGCAAAAAGTTTACCGAGTGTGAAATCAAATATTCACAGCTTTAGAAAACTTGTTGTGCTTTAGCCTGGGCTGCTCGCCGACTGAGACAGTATATGTTGAACCATACCACTTTATTGATTTCTAAGATGGATCTAGTGAAATACATCTTTGAGAAGTCGGCTCTCACCGGACGTGTTGCCCGTTGGCAGATGATCTTAACAGAGTATGATATCCAGTGCACGTCGCAGAAGGCCATCAAAGGTAGTATTCTGTCAGACTACCTTGCCGAGCAACCAATCGATGATTATCAGCCGATGATGTTTGAATTCCCTGATGAAGACTTCATGTATCTGAAGATGAAAGATTGTGAAGAGCCTCTTGTCGAGGAAGGACCGGATCCTGATGACAAGTGGACACTGATGTTTGATGGGGCTGTGAATGTGAATGGCAACGGTGTTGGGGCAGTGCTTATCAATCCAAAAGGGGCTCATATACCTTTTTCTGCCAGGATGACTTTTGATGTAACCAACAACGAGGCTGAGTATGAGGCTTGCATCATGGGGATAGAAGAAGCCATCGATCTGAGGATCAAAACTCTGGACATATATGGAGATTCCGCTCTAGTGATCAATCAGGTCAATGGAGATTGGAATACCAACCAGCCGCATTCGATTCCTTACAGAGATTACACCAGAAGGATACTGACGTTCTTCAAGAAGGTAAAGTTATATCATGTTCCCCGGGATGAAAATCAGATGGCTGATGCTTTGGCTACTTTATCTTCTATGATCAAAGTCCATTGGTGGAATCATGTGCCACATGTTGCAGTGAATCGACTTGAGAGGCATGCGTATGTGTTTGCAGCCGAGTCTGTTATTGATGAGAAGCCGTGGTACTATGATATCAAGAATTTCCTCAAGAGTCAGAAGTATCCTGAAGGAGCGTCGAAGAATGACAGGAAAACCCTGAGAAGGCTAGCTGGAAGCTTTTATTTGAATCAGGATGATATGTTGTACAAGAGGAACTTTGACATGGTTCTGCTCAGATGCGTGGATACACACGAAGCAGACATGTTGATGCAAGAAGTGCATGAAGGATCTTTTGGTACCCATGCTGGTGGTCATGCAATGTCCAAGAAGTTGTTGAGAGCCGGTTATTACTGGATGACTATGGAATCCGATTGTTTCAAATACGCTCGGAAGTGCCATAAATGTCAGATCTATGCTGATAAGGTGCATGTACCACCAAGCCCTCTGAATGTCATGAATTCGCATTGGCCGTTTGTGATGTGGGGCATTGATATGATTGGGAAGATTGAGCCTACTGCTTCTAATGGACATCGCTTCATCCTGGTTGTGATTGATTACTTCACCAAGTGGGTGGAAGCAGCTTCCTATGCTAATGTTACCAAACAAGTGGTTGCCCGGTTCATCAAGAAGGAAATCATTTGTCGTTATGGGGTTCCTGAGAGAATCATCACTGATAATGGTTCGAATCTCAATAACAAGATGATGAAAGAGCTTTGTAGAGATTTCAAGATTGAACATCACAATTCTTCTCCTTACAGACCGAAGATGAATGGTGTTGTAGAGGCGGCAAACAAGAACATCAAGAAGATTGTGCAGAAGATGGTCGTGACCTACAAGGATTGGCATGAGATGCTGCCTTTCACTTTGCATGGGTACCGTACTTCAGTGCGTACGTCGATCGGGGAAACCCCTTACTCCCTTGTGTATGGTATGGAAGTTGTCCTACCTGTTGAAGTGGAGATTTGATAACATGAAATAATATCACATTCTTGGACTCGATTTAATTAAAATATATTATTATTCGCTTCAATTTATTTCATTTTATTCGATACTACTTGGTATTTTTCCTTCTATTTATCTCAGGTAGCTTATTTGAAGAACAAGTGAAAAAGGAAGAAAAGGAGGTGCAAAAAGAAATGAAGAGAAGCAATTTCACCAAACCAAAGCCCAGCCCAAAAGTACAAGCACTGAGCCCGTGACGAGCGCCACACAAGGTGTGACGAGCGTCATGCCCTGCTACCTTGTGTTACGAGCGTAACACATGGTGTGACGGACGTCACACCATTCTCCTATATTTTTGGCTTCAGAAACGCAACAGAGGCACGTTGAAGCCTAACATTTCGCTTGACTCTTGGAACGTGAGGATTTTACACGGAAAGCTTTGGAAACCGTTACAAAGGAGACTAGTATAAATAGTCACTTCCTTCCAACCCTAGGTCTCTCTCTTCTTCGTTTTTGTTTCTCTTCCGGCCGTGCAAGCATACCTTACAGCATTACCTTTTTACAGTTTTTACTTTATTTGAAATTTTTATTTTCTTTTCTAGTCAATCTTTCAGCACTTAATTAATTTTTCACACAATAGTTTCTACACCGGAAACTATTGTGTATCTTTTACCGGATCTAACCTTACGTTAGACCCTAGATTTTTGTTCCTTCACTTTTATTTTCCTGTCCGATTGAAGAGTTCAAGAACAAATCCAACCGGTCTGTGGTGGAGTGTTCAAGACTGCTATTAATTATTCAGGTTCTTTAATTATTGTTTGAATTTATTTATGCCCTGCATTAGTGTTTATTATATTGTTTGTCTGAGATGGATTTATTTAAGCATGATGATTGTTTAGATCTGTTTAGCATGTCTGGCTAATTTATTTAGGTATCGGTATGTAAAGTAAGCGGAATGAAGGAATCAAAACTAAGTTGGTTTAATTACGTTTAAAAATAAAATCACTCTTTTTTATGGTCTCAATTTACAGGTTTAATACCAAGGTTTTTGTACGAGAGTAAAAGACTAAAGAAGCTAAAATCAATAGAACGAAAGTTTGAGTTTTTAACTGGACAGTGTAAATTGGACATTAATTCTAGATCAGGGCGAAAGCAATTTTTAGAGTTAATTAAGTTCTAATCTTTTTCAAAAAGTATTTTTAAAAGTTGAATGTGAGGACGAGAGTTAAGCATTTTAATTTAATTATATAATCTAAGTCAACAGAGCGAGAGTTTGAGACGAGGGTGTTTAAACGATTAGTATTTTCTTAAAAAGAGTTTCTATAGATACGATTGTTTTCAAAAAGTGATTTTGGACTTAACTAATAAGTGACAGCTACGTTAATATAAAGTCATAGTCTATTCAACAGAACGAGAGTTTGAGGAAAGACTTTTAATCAATAGTGTCCACTGAAAAGATTTATTTTAAAACCAAGAAACCAATGAAGTGTTGATTCCCTAATTACGACGAACTACATATCGGTATCCGCTTAATTGATAAGTAACCTAGATCTTATTTTAGTTTTAACTTTTCCCCCAAACAATCAAAGTATCATCCGCCTTAGCTTTACGAAGTAACCTTAGAAAACGGTATATCGATTCATAAGTCCCTGTGGGATCGATATCTTTTAAAACTACGCGATAGAACTGTGCACTTGCAGTTAGTACCCCAATCGACTCATAAAGTCGCGCTCAAGTTTTTGGCGCCTTGCCGGGGACTTTTATTTAGTCGATATCGTAACTCTTCTGTTACGCTGTAGAGACTAAGGTTTTTATTTTTATTTTTTTTCTTTCGTTGATTTGTATGCCACACACTCGCTCACAAGGCGAGTCGTTTTACTTACGAATCAACGACATCGAACTATATCTCTGAGTCTTACGACGAATTTGGGAATATCGTGCTGCAAACAATCTCCCTCCTATCGAAGTGCCCGACCTCAAAAATCTTCTTCCTTCACCGATACCTGAGATGGCAGAACCAGCTCGTGCTCTTCGAGATTACGTCGCTCCATTGCAAGATGAGCCGCATTCGAGTATTGCTCCACCCGCAATCGAAGCAAACAACTTCGAACTTAAACCTTCACTGTTAAAAACAGTGCAACAGAATCAATTCTCTGGAAATCCTACCGAGGATCCAAACCTTCATTTATCCGTATTTGTCCAATACGCTGATACTGTTAAAGCTAATGGTGTCACTTCAGAGGCAATTCGACTTCGTCTTTTTCCTTTCTCGTTAAGAGATAAAGCTAGAAGATGGCTTCAGTCTCTTCCTTCCAACTCAGTTACCACATGGAACGAGTTGAAGAAAGTCTTCCTTGCCCGATATTTTCCTCTGAGCAAAACAACTATGTTGAGAGCCCAGATAAATGGATTTAAACAGAAAGATAACGAGTCTCTTTTCGAAGCATGGGAAAGGTACAAAGACATGATGAGACTTTGTCCACACCATGGTTTAGAGGACTGGTTAGTGATTCATACCTTCTATAATGGTCTCTTGTACAACACAAGGTTAACAATAGACGCCGCCGCAGGTGGTGCACTTATGGATAAACCTTATGCCGATGCTTATCAACTTATCGAAATCATGGCCCAAAATCATTATCAGTGGGGAAGCGACCGAGCAATGGTAGAGAAACCTCAAACGAAAAGTGGCATGTACGAGATAAGTAGCCTTGATCATGTTAATGCAAAAGTGGAGGCTCTGGCCCAGAAAATTGAAAGTTTAAATGTATCACCTCCAACCACTGTGGTTGCCGCAACTCAGAATTGCGAAGTCTGTGGAATCCAAGGTCACACTCCTGCAGATTGTCAACTCCTAACAGGAATCCAAGCAGAACAAGTGAATTATGCTCAAGGAAATCCCTACTCGCACACCTATAACTCAAACTGGAAGAATCATCCTAATTTCTCATATAAGAGTAATAATGCTTTATACGCACCAGGACAAGCTCCAAATCAAGCCCCAGCTATACCTCCTGGATATCAAAAGCCGACCCCATCTACACCTAACAATAATGTTCCTAGGAAATCCAACTTAGAGGTCATGATGGAGAACTTTATAGCTTCTCAACAGCAAACCAATAAAGATTTCTTAAACCAGAATATACACACTAGCGAACAAATCAAACAACTAGCAAGTAAAGTAGATGCCCTGGCTACCCATAACAAAATGCTAGAAACACAAATATCACAAGTAGCTCAACAACAAGCGCCTACTGCTGCCCCAACTGGTACATTTCCTGGACAGCCCCAACCTAACCCGAAAAGCCATGCTCATGCAATCATACTAAGAAGTGGAACGGAAGTGGAAGGACCAGTAGATCCAAGAACTGAAAACCAAAACTCTAAAAAGTTAACTAAGGAAGAAAGTAGACCTAAGGAAAAGGAAGGGAGTAATAAGGAAACCGTAGAAAAGAAAGAACCCTATGTACCTCCACCACCTTATAAACCACATATCCCTTACCCTCAAAGGCTTATTAAAACCAAAGATGCAGGCCAATTTAAAAAATTTGTTGACCTACTGAAACAGTTAAACATCACAATTCCATTTACAGAAGCTATTACGCAGATGCCCTCATATGCTAAGTTCTTAAAAGAAATTCTTTCTAATAAAAGGAAACTTGAAGATAGCGAAACTGTTACACTCACTGCTGAATGTAGCGCTATAATCCAGAATATGCCTCCTAAACTTAAAGATCCAGGTAGTTTCTCTATACCCTGTCACATAGGAAAATTTGTCATAGATAAATCCTTATGCGATTTAGGAGTCGGTATTAGTGTTATGCCTTTATCCAGATGCAAGAAACTGGAAATGGGAGAATTAAGACCAACTAAAATGTCTGTGCAACTAACAGATCATTCCGTTAGATATCCTGTAGGAATTCTTGAAAACGTTCCCGTGCGCATAGGTCAATTCTACATTCCAACCGATTTTATAATTATGGACATTAGAGAAGATGAAGTTACACCCATTATATTGGGAAGACCATTCTTAGCAACTGTCGGTGCTATCATAGACATAAAACGAGGACGACTCACTTTCGAAGTAGGAGAAGAGAAAATTGAGTTCATTCTTTCCAAGTTTTTGAAAGCACCTGCAATAGAATATACATGTTACTTCATGGATATCATCGATGAATGCATAAAAGAAACAGAATTAGAAAATGACAAATTGTCTGACTATCTTGTAGAAGACAAACTCAACCAATGTTTAGCAATAACTTCGGATCCTACGAAATGCCTTAAGAAACCAACCCTCGACCTGAAAACACTTCCCAAAAATCTGAGATATGAATTCCTAGACTTAGAACTTGAACGACCAGTGATAGTTAATGCAGACCTAGGAAAACTTGAAACCGAAAAAATCCTGCATATCTTAAGAAAATATCCAACCGCACTAGGATACAACATCACCGATCTTAAAGGAATAAGTCCTTCTATTTGTATGCACCACATCATGCTGGAAGAAGACTGTAAAACTTCTAGGGAACATCAGAGGAGACTAAACCCGATCCTGAGTGAGGTAGTGAAGAAGGAAGTAACCAAGTTATTAGAGGCAGGTATCATATATCCTATATCTGATAGCAAATGGGTTAGTCCGGTACACGTAGTACCAAAGAAAGGAGGTATAACAGTTATTGAAAATGAAAAAGGAGAAACTATAACTAAACGAATCGAATCGGGATGGAGAATGTGCATTGACTATAGGAAACTAAACAAAGCAACCTGAAAAGATCATTTCCCTTTACCATTCATTGACCAGATGTTAGAATGATTAGCAAAACATTCTCATTTCTGCTATCTAGACGGTTACTCAGGCTTTTTTCAAATACCAATTCACCCGGATGACCAAGAAAAGACAACATTCACATGTCCTTTTGGCACCTTCGCTTATCGATGAATGCCGTTTGGCTTGTGCAATGCTCCTGCAACTTTCCAAAGGTGCATGATGGCGATATTCGCCGATTTTCTCGAAAACATCATGGAAATATTTATGGATGACTTTTCCGTATGCGGACAAAGCTTTGAAGAATGTCTTGAAAACCTAGAAAGAGTTCTAGAACGATGTGTAAAAGTAAACCTAGTACTTAATTGGGAAAAATGTCATTTTATGGTACAAGAAGGAATTGTTTTAGGACACATCATCTCAAATAGAGGAATTGAAGTAGACAAAGCCAAAATAGAGGTAATCGAAAACCTTCAACCTCCGAAAACTGTGAGAGAAGTACGAAGCTTCTTAGGACATGTCGGGTTTTACCGACGATTCATTAAAGACTTCTCTAAAATAACTAAACCTTTAACCGGACTATTGATGAAAGATGCTGAATTCATCTTTGACAAGAAATGTTTAGAAGCATTTAAAACGCTTAACTAGCATTGATCTCCGCACCCATAATGCAGACACCAGATTGGAATGAACCACGGTTTGTCCAGGGATGTTGTCAGCACTGTCCAGTAGTGTGAGAGGATGGGGATCTTCCCCAGCAGATGAAGCAGGTTCAGGACTTGTCTACCCAACATATTCAAGATCAGGAATTCCTCAGCAGGATTGAGGATGTTTCCCCAGCACGCTTGGAAGTGGCTGTTTCCCCAAGCAAGTCTAGAAGCTTTTATAATTGTTCTTCCCCGGCAGAAGCATCTGTGGATAGTGTGTCCCTCATCAGCAGGTACAAAGGCTATTGCATCCCCAGCTAGTCTGAAGATTGTCAATCCCCACCGAGTCTGAAGGATGTTGTAGCCCCAGCGGAGGTGTCAGTGAGTAGTTTATTCCTCCGCAGTCGAGTAGGAAGTACTGTAATTCTCAGCAGGGTTGTGAATGCCTTTTCCCATCAGGGTTGTGAATGTTTTCCCCTAGCATATCTCCTCAGCAGAGGTTTGTGTTGATGGTTTTCCCCAGCAAGTCCCCCAAGTGGATCAGGTTCGGTGAAAATTATTCCCAGTAGAGTTCATCCTACCTGTGGATTGGCTGCTATCCTCAGCAGAGGTGAGCATTGGTTGTTTCCTTAGCAGAGTCCCCAAGTGGACTGGATTCGGTGAAAGTTGTCCCCGGTGGGATCGTTTCTCCAGCAGCAGTGCTATTCCCTAGCCAGAGACTCCCCAGCTGAGTTGGTTTCTCTTCCGTCCCCAGAGTATCAGATCAGCAAGGCACTCCCAGCAGTGCGTCTCCCCACAGAGTTGGAGAATCAATTCATATTTGTGTGCTCAGCAGAGCGATCCGTTTGCTCCCCAGCAGGAGTTTTCATCATTTTGCAGCTTGCATGTAGTAATCATTGCATCCTCAAATCGCGTAGCATTTCCATTCAATATGGAGCATTACGCCATAAAAAATTCAAACGTATGCATTCATGTGTTAAACCTAATCATACCATATCCCCGGCAGAGGCGGATCGTTGTTCAACATCTGTACGGCACATTTGCTACAGTTGCTCCCGACAGTATTCAGGATTGATAATTCCCCATAGAGGTTTATTTCTTCACCCGTCCATGAAAGGAAAGCTTGATTCTCCCCAGTGAGATCCCCGGCAAGTGTTTAGCTTTGCCTTGACGTATTGAAGATGTCATTCTTGTGATACCGGTAAGTGTCATGTCAAGCACCTATGTGTATTCTTTCCTTAGTGTCGGTAAACACCATTGTTTCGGTGTCGGTAAACATCGAGTCTCACTCCAGTCATCGGTAAATGTCTGGTCGTCCCTTTTTGATGTCGGTAAACATCATCTTTCGATGTTGGTAACATCTCGCCTTTCCCAGGTCATCCGGTGATGTCTGGTCACCTCTCCGTTGGTTTCGATAAACGTTGAGTTTTTCCTATTCGTCCGTTGACGTTTAGTTGTATCTCTTCCCATTCATTCGTTGATGTCTGGTCACCTCTCTGTTGGTGTCGATAAACGTTGAGTTTTTCCCATTCGTCCATTGACGTATGGTTGTATATCTTTGTCCCAGTCATCGGTAAATGTCTGGTTGTTTTGTTGATGTCGGTAAACATCATCTTTCGATATCGGTAAACATCGAGTTTCTTCCCAGTCATCGGTAAATGTCTGGTTGTGTATTTTTTCCCATTCATCGGTAAATGTCTGGTCGTCCCTTTTTGATGTCGGTAAACATCATCTTTCGATGTTTGTAACATCTCTCCTCCCCCAGTCATCCGTTGATGTCTGGTCACCTCTCTGTTGGTGTTGATAAACGTTGAGTTTTTCCTATTCGTCCGTTGATGTCTAGTTGTATCCTTTCCCATTCATCCATTGATGTCTGGTCACCTCTCCGTTGGTGTCGATAAACGTTGAGTTTTTCCTATTCGTCCATTGAGGTTTAGTTGTATCCTTTCCCATTCATCCGTTGATGTCTGGTCATCCCTTTTTGATGTCGGTAAACATCATCTTTCGATGTCGGTAAACATCGAGTTTTTTCCCTGTCATCGGTAAATGTCTGGTCGGGTGTCCTTCCTTTGATAAAAGTCAAAGATCCCCAGTAGAGTCGTCGGTAAACGTCTTGTCTGGTTCCAGTTGCAAATATCTTTTTCCTCACTCGCAGTGAAAGGAAAGTTCGATTCTCCCCAGTGAGATCCCCGACAAGTGTTTGGCCTTGCCTTGACGTATTGAAGATGTCATTCCTGTGATACCGGTAAGTGTCATGTCTGCACCTATGTGTATTCTTTCCTTGGTGTCGGTAAACACCATTGTTTCGGTGTCGGTAAACATCGAGTCCCACTTCAGTCATCGGTAAATGTCTGGTCGTCCCTTTTTAATGTCGGTAAACATCATCTTTCAATGTCGGTAAACATCAAGTCTTTTTCCAGTCATCGGTAAATGTCTGGTCGGGTGTCCTTCCTTTGATAAAAATCAAAGATCCCCAGTAGAGTCGTCGGTAAACGTCTTGTCTGGTTCCAGTTGCAAATATCTTTTTCCTCCCCAGTTGGAGATGCCATCGGTAAATGGCCTTGTCTTGCTTCGATATTGGTAAATATCGAATGCTCAGCTTAGCCGCCATCGGTAAATGGCCTCGCTTTCTATGACATCTGTTTCCCAGCAGCCATCGGTAAATGGTATCATTGACGTTGATATCGGTAAATATCAAGTTGCTTTGAAGCCACCATCGGTAAATGGTTTTGCTTCCTTTTAATATCAAATTTCCATTTGAAGCCACCATCGGTAAATGGTCCTGCTTCTTTTGGATGTTGTTTCCCAGCAGCCATCGGTAAATGGTCTTGCTGACGTTGATATCGGTAAATATCAAGTTTCCAGTAAAGCCACCATCGGTAAATGGTTTTGCTTTCCTGAATTTATTGTGCAGCCGCCATCGGTAAATGGCCTCGCTTTTCTTTGTATCATCTCCCACAGAGTGCAAATTTCTACGGTTCTTTGGTATTCAATCCCTGTTTACCTTGAAGGTCTGACAGCCGTTGCTCTCATCCGTTCAGGTTCCCAGTTGATTGAATAAGGGCAGCTGTAGCACCTCAAATTTGCACCTCCCATTTGTACAGTCATTTCATTTTTAGGTCAGTAACATTGCATTGTCATTGCATCTCATGTTACATCTCATCAGTCAAGACTGGTCAGGAGATTCAACTGTGCAAGAGAGAAAGAGCATTTTCCATGAGATGAAAGCCCTAGGGTGGTTCCAATGAGCTTACAAGACTCAAGGATCATTTTGAAGCAACTTGGCCAAGTGTTGAAGGCTCAGAACTCATCAGTGCATGTGCAAATCATCTGAGGCCCATAAAAGTCAACTGCAAGTCAACTGCAAAGTCAACTGTGGATTTGGAGGTGGGAAGTGATTAGAGATGCTTCATTCATGTTCAAACAAGTCTCATTTGACATTTCAAACACTCACATTGAAGAATTTGAAGTCAGGTCAAGACTTTCCCAAAATAGCAAGTGACCTATAGTTTGAAGTTTCCAAAAATGGAAAGGTTTGGACCAACTTCAACTCAATTTTACATCATCAAGAAAGCTTCAAATGAAATTTTGTCCAACATGCAAGTTGAAGATCTTTCGCTCCCATTTCCAAAAAGTCCAAGATCATGGATTTATGATGTGTGGTTGAGGAGATATGATCCAATCATGGAAAAGTGTGCTTAAAAATTCAAATGGGCATAACTTTTGAACCAAGGCTCCAAATTTAGTGGTTCTTTTTGCATTTTGTTCCTCATAACATGTAGTTTCCAAAACATCCATTACATGGCATGAATTTCACTTGCATGATCATGTGCTCATTCATGAAATTTTTTGAAGGAAATTTCATAAAATCAATTTGGTTGATCATCTGCATGAAATATCAATTCCAAAGCATGCATGGGCTATTTTTAAGAGGATTTGGGCCAGATTTGAGCACTGTTCACGCATGCATGAAAGGCATGAGGTGAAAATCCCATTTGGTGCATACACCTTACAACTTGTTAATTTCAATTAGCTTTGGCCAAAACTTGTTTTCAGAATGATTAGCAAGGCATATATAATGTTAATCACAACTGCATTTGGCATTAACAACAGTTTTCAGATCTAGATCTTGAATTTGATCAAATTTTTCTCTCATCAAGAACTTGCAATTTTCTCACACAAAAGCCATTTCTCTTGTTGGAATCATGATCATGAAGTATTTCTGAGCAAGATTGGACGTGGATTTGGAGCAATTCGTGCCATATTTGACCATACATGAAGCTTGAAGGTTCAATGGAGATTTCAAAATCAACTGGATTTGTGCTTGTTTGAGCTTCAATTTTTCCATCAATCATCTCCACAAGCATTGTAGAAGAGTTTGGAACCATTACCAGCCTTGGATAGTGTAGTTCAAAGGTTCTGTTCTTCAAGAGGTCATGATTCGAACCTCTTAATTTTGTAATTCATTGTGATATTATTGTAGATCTTGTTCTCCTGGTAATTCTGGTGAAAGAATCGTGTGAAATGATGCACTGTACCATGAGATATGTGAGACTGAAATTTGACATGTTGAAATGATTTTGATCGATTCTTTCTATTCATGATGTTTTATGCTTAGCTTTTTGTTGATCCGTGTTATATGTTGCGTGAGGATTAATTTGGTATGTTATTTGTTAATTTCTGGACAATTGTTGGAAATTCTGGAAAAACGCATGAAGGTTCTTCAATCTTCATCTTCTTCCTCATGAAGAAGATGAAGTTCATGCATTGGCCACGGTTTTGATTATTAGCAACGCTTCCTGGTTTGATTGCCATGTTGTACTAGGGCTTTATTACCATTGGTCCACGCACGCGTCCACTGAGCAGAACGATTGGTTCACATTGTTTGACCAAGACCACATCAGCGCTGACTGGCCACCTATATTAATGAAACGGTGCGTTTCATTTGGCCTGGCACGCTTAATTCAGAAATCCACCGAGTTCGATCCTTGGCTGGTGCTTTTCATTCAAATGTTCATGCATTTTATTCATTTTCCCTCCTTATACCATGCTATGTGCTTCACTTGCTTTTTTTTATTTTTTTCCAACTTCGTAAAATCATAACAAATTGAAAACTCATCCAATTTAATCCCAATTTTTTGAAAAATGCTCCTTATTCTGTCTATATTTTTATGATCATAAATTGGAAAATTGTGCATGGCTGGATTTTATTTGGTGCTAGGTTATGTGAGCATGTATCCATTTGTGACCTTGCCTTGCTTATCTTGTTGTGAAATGCTTGTTTTTAATCCAATGAGCTTGACATTTTGCATGCTAATTCTAGGCACATTGATGGACATTTTGGTTTTGGTTTGACATTTTTCTAATGATCCATTTCTGTTTTATGCTTGTGTTAACTTGGTGTGACAATTTGTGTCACACATTTGGTTGTCTGATTTGTAAAATGTGATTGCCATGCCAAATGATCTCTAATGTTTCTGATTTTTTGTATGATGGATGTTGTGGATGTCTTGATTGATCATGAATTTTTCCAGAATTATTTGAATCATTTCTGTTTTGATTGAGAATTTTCATTCATGTTGATCATTTGGATGCCTTGAATTGGTCATTGACTTCACTTGCTTGCTACATGAACTTGCATGATGATTTTGCTTTGGTCCTTTTTAGGACTTGTTCTTGATTGGTTAAATATGATTAATGTTGAGTTTGAGGTTCTGTTTTGACTTTTTGATCCTCTTTTGACCCTAGGCTTTGACCTAGTGGTTTGGACTTAGCATTTGAGTTGTGATTTCAGGTTCAAGTATACATCTCCATGAGTGATGATGCTCCTTCATTTGAGCTTGATTATTGGTTGTTGTTGGCTAACACTTGCTTGTTTTGTAGGCTTTGAGGAAAATTCATTTGTGTTTGCCTAATGCCTTGCAGCATTGTTGCTTGATTGGATTTGCCTGTCTGTGTGATATTAACTGTTGATTATTTGTCTGTACAGTTGAACTGATTGTTTTAGTTGTTTTCATAGGTACTTAAGTTGCTTTAAGTTCATTTGAACTTTGATTTGATAGCTTTTGGTTTGCTTACCATTGAGGTATAATCTCTTGATCTTCATGTAGTCTGGAAGACCTGTCCTGTTATGTGGGCAGGCACCTGTCTGAAGCCCTCCTTAAGAGGCAATGCTTGTGTTTGTTTAATATTGTGCCAAGCAGGTAAAGACCTCTTTAGAGGCAATTGGTAGATAAAAGGGATGTGCATTCCATCCTCTGCTATTCAGTTGTGTCATTCACTTTGCTCACACACCATGTGGTGATGCATTGTGAATAAGAACCCAAGATCTTGTTATGTCAGTCATCTGTGGAGAAGAGTTCCTTCATTCTGGACTCCCACACTTTCTATTTGAGTCAAGCTCTCCCAGACCAGGGATAAGAGTTGTGAGGTCTTACCCTCACTTCCCATTTCACCTGCTTCACCCTAACCCTCAATGTTAGGGTTAAGAGCTAAAAACACCCCATTCCAGTTGGCTTGTTTCTACAGCCTAGCCTTGTATGAGCCCAATTGTTTGCATATAGTGTGTGTGCTTACTTTATTGTGCTTGTATGTGTTTGTTTGTGCTATTTAGGATAGCTTGCTTCCTGTGCAAGTTAGGATAGAGACCTCAACGTAGGGATCGTATGCATGACAACATCTAGGCTCGAGTCGTAGTCTCCCTAGTAGATTATTGTCTCCCTTTGTCTCTGGTTAGGTTAGAAGTTCTTTCCCTGTTTAGGGGAACTACGTCGCCCTGATCCTCATACCAGATTAGGTACGTAGGCAGGAGATCATTTGATCTCTCCGGGCGCCCTTTTTCTTTTTCAACCCTTTGTGTGTGTTTGGAGTCCGGCGTAAGTCCAGCGATTGGCAGTTGGTTTCTTGTGTCTTGTTTGTTTGTTGGAGTCTGACGTAAGTCCAGCGATTGGCAGTTGGTTTCCTATGTGTGTGTTTGTTGGTTCGGAGTCTGATGTAAGTCCAGCGATTGGCATTCGGTTTCCAGGTTTGCCTGTTTGTGTAGAGTCTGACGTAAGTCCAGCGATTGGCAGTCGGTTTCCTGTGTGGTTTCCTGTGTAGAGTCTGACGAGTGCTCTGATTCTTCTCCGGTCAAAGAAGATACGTATGCATAGGATGCGACATCCTAGCGAGCATGTTTCCCCCGTCCCGAACTACGTCGACTCTGATGTCTGTGTTTGACAGGCTACGTAGGCCCAGGATGCGATATCCTGCCGAGTCCCGTTTCTTCCGTCTTTTCTGTGTTTCCTTCCAGCCTTGTGCAGTGTTTGAGCAGTTTTAGCAACCTATTTTCTATTCTTTTGTGCGTGGATTCCGTCAAGTACGACGGATGCGTAGGGGTGCTAATACCTTCCCTTCGCATAACCGACTCCCGATCCCAGCTTTCTCTGGTCGCGAGACCATGTCTTTTCCAGGTTTACTTCGAGCATTTCCTTTCCCTCTTTTGGGATAAATAACGCACGGTGGCGGCTCTGTTGTTTCGTTTTCTCCGCCGGTTTTTCGCGTAATGCGACAGCGGACTAGAGAGCTCTTATGATAGGAGGGTGGTATAATGATGTTTGGCATACGTGGAGTTAATCCTTAATAAGTTGACTTGAGATCTCCCACTCAGTGGAGGCCCCTTTGGGATTACTGATATCACACGAGTAATCGTAGTTGGCATTACTTTTTCCGACCTGGGAGCCCGAGAAGCTGAGGACCTCAGAACCCTTAACCCATATTAGCCTTTTAGTATGTAGTGTGGCGGTTATTCAGGTGTAGACTTGAATTAGTTGTTACGCAATACTACACTCGTACGAGTTTCTCTTGAGAATATTATTGGTTGACGAGTAATTCTTTAAGTCGGTAATATCCAAAAGATGGAATTATGACTCTAGGAACTTTTTAGAACCTTGTTCTACAGGTGATTATACCCTTAGTACATACATTGTGGGTTGGTTCTTACCCTTGGCTCCGTGCTCGTGACTCCAAACCTTTGGACCTTGTTTGTGTGCCTTGTGTGATTTTGTTCGTGATTGTTGCATCATGCAATCATCACATTCATAAGAGTTTTTCTCAATTTTCAAGGAACTTAGAGACTCTTTTTGCAAACATCATAGGTATTTTGATCATGGATATTGGAAGGAGGAATACTCGGAAATACAATTTCAGATGTCCCGATCTCATGAAATTAAGGAGACAAGCATATTTTGTGGATGATCCTAAGGGTTTCAGAGACCATTTCAGAAGACTTTTATCTATTCTATCTACTAATATTGGGGATGACCTTCTTTGTACTTTAGTTCAGTTCTATGATCCTATTTACCGGTGCTTCACTTTCCCCGATTATCAGTTGTTACCCACCATGAAGGAGTATGCTTATCTTTTGGGTATACCAGTTTATAATAGAGTTCCTTTTAGTGGGGTGGAAGGAACTCTGGAATCTCTAGTTATTGTTGAAGTCATTCACCTAAGGAAATCTGACATAGATGCCGATCTCACTATCAAGGGAGGTATCCGAGGTTTGACTTCAAAGTTTCTGATGGAAAAAGCCTTGTCTTTCACTAATGTTGGTAGCTGTAGCGGGAAATTCATGATCATCAAGCTATTGGCAAGCTAGAGATCAATTAACAAGAGTCACCACCACGCTTTTATTGTTTCGAAGAGAAAAGGGAAAAAGTATGAACAAAACCCAATTAGTAAGAAGTTTTCAAATAAAAACTAATAAAAATCAGAGATCACAGGTAAAGGGGTTGGTTACACAGAGGGAAGGTGTTAGCACCCAAAGTGTCTTAGGTACTCCTAGGGAGCCCTTTCTGTGTGCATATGTATTTTATACAAAGTGACGTTTACAAACAAATAGAATGGGGGATGAGAAAAGAATTCATTAATTATATTTTTGTGTTTGACAAGACCTTCGGTCTTATGCCTACGTACCAACATCTAAATGAGGGACCAAAACCTCGTAGTTCGTGCTATAAATTTCAAAATGAGTGTGTTGGTTTTAACAAAATTTAAGTTTGAAAGGAACTAAGGCCTGAAAATGGTTTGAATGAGTTACTTCTTTTTGGCTTTTTGAAAGTTTAAGTCAAGTATAGTTATGTTTATTTACAAGTTTGATTTAAGAAAATAAGTTGAAAATGCAATGGCATAAGGCCAAAGTTTCTATCTTTTTTTGCAAAAGTGGTCTAAGTTTAGAAAAAAAGTAGTTCACACAAAGAAGGTTTTAAAAATGGAGGGAGAGGTTTTGAAATTAAAGAAGTGGGGACAAGATGAAGAGACTACCCTATGAACAAAAATTAAAAGTTTAAGGTTGAAAAGATCTGACCAAATGGGAGCAATTCAATAGACAAGTATGTCAATAGAAACCCAGAATTCCCTTGGACTTTTAGAATCAAGCAACACACAAATGCACAATTATATCAATATTGAAGAGCAAAGGAATCAAATAAATATGGCCTCATCCAAGCTTATCCACTTCATGATCTTCTTCAAAATAGCCTATGTAGCAGATGAATCCCATAAGTCACAGGTTTAACATAACAGCTTAACAATAATCAATGTTGTAGATGAACTGGAGGGATCTTGAATGATGTATCAGATGAATTCAAATTGCAAGCATTTGGTTCTTCAACACATTGGCATTGGCCAAGTCCATTAGCAAATGAATGTTGCCTAAATCCTAAGTCCAATTGGGGAAGATCAAAACAACAGTCCACTCAAAAGTCTTTTAGGTGTTTTTGTTATTATTAAGTGTATTCATGGTCAAAGACCAAACAAGCAAACAAGGTATACAAACAAAATAATATCACACAATATGGTCCAAATGGACAAAGTGAAAATTACATTAACATAAACAATTAGGATGATATGTATAATGGCAAATGATAATAAAGTGCTAAAAGTAAATTGCATAAAAGTAAAGACTTGGAATTAAAAGTTAATGGTTAGTAAGTTAGTAGTTTGTTTTGTTTTGCTTTTTGGTTTCAAGACATTCTTTGGAGAACACTCAACCCATTTGCCACAAGCATCGATCTTTGAACCAAAACATCTTCCAAAGGAAGGAAAGAATGCCAAGTTTCCACACAATACCATGGAAGAGGGGAGACTTACAATCTCACTAACTAGAATGCTTATGCTTTTATGTCACAAATTTAGCGCTATGTTAAGCAATCGTAATTAGACTTATATAGAAGTCACAACTATTTGAGGTCGAGCAATAGACTTTTGGTGTTAATGCATATTGGAGTCATATTATTATGAACTATGTTCATTAAACATACCACACACAAAATATATGCCCAGGTGTGGCCTAATCTCATCCATACTCATGTTAATCTTTCAATCAACTAGCATTAGGATTTTGAGATGTCATTGGCCAATTGAAAATGAATGGATGAATAAGGGGAATTAGATGAAGAGGGAAAGGGATGAATAAGATCACAAATTGGTCAAAGGAGGACTTTTGCCAAATTAATATTATTCATTCATTTTGGAAGATGGAATGTACATTCCATCAATCCCCTAAATCCAATAATATTAACTTGACAAAGTCAAATCAACCTTGACCAAGGCCCAACAACAAATGAGAAACTCAATTAAGTCAATCCAAATGGTCAACACAATTCAAATGGCATTTATTCAATTAAAAATAGTAAAATAATACATTAAATTTAAATATGTTTTGTCCAAATCCTAAAATCTCATCAAAACACCAAATAAATGGCCATGAGATTTATCATAGGTCAAACAAGGTCAAAGGACCTTGGAGAAAAAATTTCATAATTTTTGGACACTTAAAAATATTTTTAAACAATTAAAAAAAATGAAAAATCAATTAATTCATGAAAAATATTAATAATGATCCAAAAAATTATTTTCTTTCAGAATAATACTTATAATGATCCAAAAAATAATTTTCATTCAGAATATAAAAGAGAAAAATATTTGGAAATTTTTGGTGAAAGTCCCATATTTTTTGGATCAATATTAAATTTATTATGAATTATTGAAGAAAATGGAATTAAATGGAAATTCAAAAAATGCTAAAATACGTGGACCATCAGATCTCCCTCATTAATTGAGGTGGCATATCTGATGATCTAAAATGCACGCTCCACGTACCTCAGTCAAACGCGTTGCATACGTTGTATTCACAAGGGATGGCTAAGATTAAAACGTGGAGGTTGGATCCCATGGTTCAGACCCAAGACACATCATCATCGGAGTCAGAGCTCCGGTCGTCTTCTCCGGTGAGCTTCACCGGACTGGTCAACATGAACCATCACCAAAATTTAAAACAAGGACATGATTTTAAAGAGAAAACATCACTGAGCATGAATATCACCTCCAATTCATCCAATTCCAGCTATATTGAGAGATATGTGGAATTGAAAAATGAGGTTCATGATCTGAGTTGCTTCGATTTGGCCTCAAAGCAACTCAATCTTCTTTCCTACATTGGTAGGACTTCAGACAACTCAAGAATCAATGAAATTGAGCAAGAATCAAGGAGAATCGAAGAGTTTAAAATTTCTGCAAATTACCTTCAATGGAGGTCTGAACTTCCTAGATCTTGATCTGAATCGTGTGTGGCTTCACTTCAATTACTTACAGGAGAGGAATGGAAAGGCTTAGAATCAAAGGACTCATGGAGAATTGAATTCCAAAATAGTGGAGATTCAAGCTCAAATTCAAATGAATTTATTAGGGTTATCCTCTTAGAATGAAGGGTTTTCAATGGGGATTCAAAGCTGGCGCAATGTGTGTGTGATTTCTGAGCATATGCAGCTATATATATAGCCAAATCCATGTGATATTTGCACACTCTTTTAACTTTCCGATTTTGGAAAAATGATGAAAGCATGATGCATGGGCGTGCATAGGCCCATGGAATGATGGTTTAAAAGTCCAAATGAATGATCAGACGCTTTGGAGATGAATTGGATTGCAAGGTACATGTGCATTGTCACTTGAAGATTGATCCATGCCAAATGATATCATCCTGTTTAAGCCATGCGCAGCCTATGCATTTCACATTCAAAATGCATGAATTGTAGCTCTTTGGAAAGGTGAGATCAAGAGGAACAAGTTTGATGTTGAACACTTTTTCATTTGGAGCTTGGAACTTGGAGATATTTGAGGTGGATGTTTGGAAAAATTTGACATATCCAAAAAATTTCGAAGTGTCAAGCCATATGTCTCAATATTCCACCTTGCTTAACTTTTTATAGGAGCTTAAAATGAGAAAAGTGTCTTCATCAAAGTTGTATCTTCTTCAAATACCTTAAAATGGCCACCAATTTCATGTAATTTGGATTTTAAATGATAGAGTTATGTATTTTTGAAGTTTGGAAAAATCACTTAATCAATGGTATAGGTCAAAAGTGAACTATAATGTAGCCTCATATCACATGTTCAAAGAAGTTGAATTTTCTCCCACTCCAAACATCAAAGTTGAATTAGACACATTGAATTTGATTGTGAAACTTGTAAATATTTCATCTCATAAAAATTGAGCAAGTTATGGTCTTGGGAAGTTGACTTTCAAATTAGGGTTTAGACAAAATGACCTATAATGTTTCAACATAGAAAATGATTTTCCAAGCAAAACTAGATCCAGGTATCAACATGAAAGTTGTTTATAATGTCATTTAGAGTAAGTTTTCTCTTGGAATCATTTTCATATGGTGAAAATTGTAGGAGATAGGGTCTAGGGAGACCCAGTTTTGATCAGATGAATTCATCTAGCCAACCACCATCAACCAACTTGCTAATTTCCAATTCTCTTGACTTTCTTGGTTCATGGTAGATTATATATGCATAAGATGATAAAATTTGAAGTGTACCATGATAAATTTGATCAATTGGTGAGATAGTTTGTTGGAGAAGTTACTCAAGATACCCAGTCAAACTAGGGTTTCCAAGGCAAATCACCCTCAAACTCTTGAAGCAAACTTGATCAATATAACATGTAGAGAACATTGGGACTCATATATGATGCTCATAACCATTCTTGGATCAATTATTGGTTGTGCTCTTTGTTCATGAGGGTCTCAAACCCTAGATGTGATCAATGAATCAAGGAGATCATGCCCTACCTACAAAAGAGTTAGATAGATACAAAGACATATTTTTGGTATTTTGGTTAGTAAAATGAAAATATACAAGTATGATATAATCACAAAATGCTTGGTGATCTCTCCCAAAACAAACCCAATGAAAGAGGTAAGGAGGATGCCAAGGTATGATCCCAATGCTAATGCTTATGATGAAATTGCATGAGGGATCTTAGGGTCAAAATTTGGGTCTTACAGCTGCCCCTATTTAAGGACATTCTAACTGAGGAGGTGAAGGTTAAAATCTTCAGCTCGACTAAGTAGAATGAGCTTAAATAACAACATAGAGAAACAAATTTTGGTCCCTAAGAGACCTCATGATGCAAATGATATGAATGCAAAAGTAAATGCTCTATGGGGAAATATTGCCACAAAGGAAAAGAAAACAGAGAGACTGAAAGTCCACAGGAGTATAATGCATTCCATAAGGAAAACTCATTGGGGAGACAGAGACTCTAGGGGGAATAAAAAGGAATTGTGCGCAGGCCACACTCGAGGGGATCCATATAACAATGGAAGACTCAGCCGGGGAAAGACAACATCTGCAGGAGATACGAATAAGTCAAGATAAAACTAAAATACTCGACTTGTGTAGGGAAAAGAGATTTCACTAAGGAAATGCGCACTCAACTCAACTGGGGAAGAAATAAACTTCAATACAGGAGGAGCAGAAATCTATTATCTACTATCTGTAACTGGGTAAAGAGATAATAAAGATCTGACAAGGAGAACATCCGTCATCGGTTAGGATGAACATATCAAGGATGACTCGTTGAGGAAAATCCAGGAGGAATATGCATTACCGGTTACTGGGTAAGAATAGCCTTGCTGGGAAAAACTACAGAAAATAGGATTTACAACTACCAATAACTGGGCAGAAGACCAAGGGGTGAGAGTATCTGTCATCGGTTAGGATGAACATATCAAGGATAAACTCGACAGGGAGGAAAATCCGTCACCGGTTAAGATGAACATATCAAGGATAGACTTGCCTGGGGATGTCAAGGAGGATACCCGTCATCAGTTAGGATGAACATATCAAGGATATACCAACTGAACGAAAAAGGGGAATTATATCTATCAAAAACTGGATAGAAAACCATCGAAGAGAAAAAATCCATCACCGGTTAGGATGAGCATATCAAGGATTAACTCTGCGAGGGGACAAAGTAGGATTTACAACTACCGGTTACTGGGTAGAAGACCAATCAAACATAAAATCCGTCACCGATGAAAGTGAACATATCAAGGGTAGACTCTGAAAAGGGGAAAAAGTAGGGATTACATCTATCAGTTACTGGATAGAATACCAAAGAAGAGAAAATTCATCACAGGTTAAAGTGAACATATCAAGGATTGACTCTGCACAAGGAAAAAGAAGTAGGATTTACAACTACCAGTTACTGGGTAGAAGACCAATAAGGAGAAGAAAACGTGTCATCGATTAAGATGAACATATCAAGGATTAACTCTCTGAAGAACCAAAATAGGAATTATAACTACCTTTTTACTGGGTAGAATACCAAAGAAGAGAATATCTGTCACCGGTTAAAGTGAACATATCAAGGATAGACTCCACGGGGGAGGAAAATATATTTGTCACCGGTTAAGATGATCATATCAAGGATATACTTTTCAAGGGAAAGATCCACTAGGGATACTACTGAGGAGAAAAAAGGTACTTTTACCGGGTATTGGGCAAAAAGTAACAAACCACAAGCTAAGAAAAATATTACCAGTTACTGGGTTATAGACTCTTAGGGGACCAAAGGTATCTATCTAGGTAAGAGCTAGAAAGAAAATGGTCAATCAAGACTCAACCCAATGAGGACATAACTCAAGGGGAGTAATTCCATCCAGAGAATTTGCTGGAGAGGAAACTGAAATAGCAATCATCCACGAGGAAACAAACTCAGTGGGGAAACAGAGAAAGGTTAAACTCTTTTCTGCTTAGGTGCTGACGCTCTACAATTGAAGGAGGACAAATGCCAAATTTGGTATGGGGACAAAGTATCGCTATAACAAAGAATGAAAATCTCAAACAAATCAAATATGAAGATGCAGGATATGCAGGTCATGAATTTATATGAATGTTTATGCGTATGTATATATGGTGATTATGCTAAAAAAATGATCATGAAGCATACAGAGATGTCGCAAAGAAAATGAACCTCTGGTACAATCCTCGGTCAATCCAAAAAATCATGGAGACAAACTGCTGGAGAACAGAGAGATCAACATCCCAAAGGGCCCAAATCTGGCTGGGGAAAGAGATCTGCTGAGGAAAAAAACCAAACCGTAGAGAATTTTAGGTCAACGCCATAAAATGGGAGATAACCCTATTGGGGAGGAATCAAAAAGTTGCTCAGAAACCAAAAGGAAACTCTGACTGGGAGCAAAGATGCGATGATTGATGGAGACACCAAAGCGATCTACTGGGGAGAGATCAAACATCTTCTGATGACGATCTACATGCTGAGGAAATACGAACTCCGCGGGAAGGCCGGAACTATGTTGGAGATGGAGAAAGAAACTCCACTGGGATGTACAAACATCTTGGCAACTTCACTAGAAAACAATACGCCACAGAGTATATGAATCAAACAAATCAGCTGGGGAAACAGAAAGAAACTCCACTAAGGGATCAAACACTTCACCGGGGAACTGAATCCGCTAGCTGGGGACAACAACACTCTACTGAGGAAATGAGTCAACACTGACGTCTAGAGATACCCGAAGAGTTACTGCTTGGGGAACCTCAGATGCTTCGTGTTAGACTATGGCACGGATCTAGAAGGGGGGGTTGAATAGATCCCAATTAAAAACTTGAGTCGGCGCTACCAATTTAAAAGAAAAATTGGTTTTAAAAATTGTTTTAGGTGCGGAAGCGGCCGAGGAAAATTTAGTCTAAAACGAACCGTTATTGGAAAACCGGATATGCGTTAAGCTAATGGATAAGAGATAAAATGAAATACAATTCGCTACACAAGTTGCACAATTAATGATAGAGTTCACTTACTAGCAAGCCTAGTTCCAATGAGCCAAAATACCAAATTAAAACTCAGTGCAAACTTAAGGCAACTTTGGCTTAGGCAATTTTACAAACACTTGGTGTGCATAAACACTCCAAGTGATATTTGAGTTGAGTAAGTAAGTCAATTTATCCTAGTACAGTATATTATTGTACTTAGTATTCAAACAACAGTTTTAATCTCTTACTCAACTTATATCAACGTTTGGTAAAAGTTACTTAAGCTAAAATCACTTAAATTTTAAGCTGAAAAATAGATTATGCAGAAAATTAAAGGAGATAGAGATTTGATGAGGCAGTTCCCCCGCCGTCCTCGCTTCGGGGTACGTCTGCCCTCAATTCTAAAAATAGAATTGAGATGATTAATTAGATATCACCTGTGAGATTTAATCGTTTTTACAAGGATTGCAAAGTATGTAAACAACAGAACTTCCAATGTGTTGAATGATACTTCTTATCCTTGCCCCTTGATTCAAGATGAATCAAGACCTTTGATCGTTGATGCTGGACCTCCGTTTCCTGCCACTTGTTGAGGAACCTTCCGTTCTTCAACCCCTTGGCCCGGCTGATCACGAACACGAACGAATCAAACCTGAATCCTTCACTACACAAACACCGAATCCGCTACTAAACTGATGAAGACGTTCTCTTATCAGTCACCTTCGCTCAGCTGAATGTTAATGAAGTAATTCGTCCAAAAACCCCCAAACCCGAACCGGTATTGGAGGATAAAACCCTAATGGTTTTATTCAAGAAAGAACCTGCCAAGACTTCAACTCGAACCCGATTCTCCAATCGCAGCTACGAACCTTATCACCTTCGAACTATCACGAATCACACATCAAAAGTTATTGTGTGCAGTTGATGTATTGTGAACTGTTGAAGATGAAGATGATGAATCTTTGACACCTTTTTCACTCTTTCTTGTTTCCTTGAACACTTGAATACAAATTGACAAATGTTGGTTAATAGAAGTGCTTTGACTTCTATATATAGTAACAGACAAAACCAAACAAACATAACAGAATTTTAAGCAGTTGAAATAACTCAGAAAACTGAGTTTGCACGCGAACGGTCGACCATAGGTCGGCGTGCGCTGACCCGTGGGGAATGCGCCGACCCTTATGGTCGACTCAAACATTTCATGCGCTGACCCGTGGATAGCATCACTATGCCATGAGCCGACGTGTGGTCGACTCAAGGGGTTTATGCGCCGACCCGTGAGCTATGCGCCGACCCTATGGTCGACGCAAGCAGTTTTGCGCTGACCATCCTCCAGTTTGGGCTGAGCTTTGCGCTGACCCGTGAGCTTTGAGCTGACCCCTATGGTCGACTCAAAGCCTTCACATCTGCATAAAAACGGTGTTTTGTGATTTTCATGCTTTTCGTCATGATCACACTATGTCCACATGTTTTTAATGATTATAATAGATTTAGAGAAACGTAGAAAAGGATATGGTGGGTAATGTGTTGCATTTGTTTGTAGACGTGCATGATGGTCTTTTGTCATCATCGAAACTTGCGATCGTATGTTGTCTCTTTGTCTTTACATACTCCCCCTTTTTGATGATGACAACCTGTATAAATCAACGTGACAAACAACATGCAGTATTGACACATTTTGCTGACACATTTTGCACACTCCCCCTTTCTTTTGTAATCTAAGGCTATCTGCAGAAAGCGACTGTTAGTTGCTGTTAGTTGTGGGCATTTGTCATTTGTCTTGTCTGCACTTTTCTCCCCCTTTGACAACATCAAAAAGAGAGACAGAGTGATTGTTCAAGATAACAACGAAAAATTCACAGGTAGTAGCAGAGACATAGATACCAACGAAATAATATCACAATTATATCATTTCTTATCAATAGTCATTAATTAAAAGAAGAAAATACATTAAGGAAATTACTGTTGCATAAACAGGCAAAGCAGAGAAAAAACAGGAATACATGCAAAACAACAAGCAACATGTAATGTGCATATGAAGGGCTATTGTCTTAAGTGACGGTGGCCGGGATGGTAGCAGACGCTTGGGTTTCTGCTGGGGTCAGCCAGAGTTGCTAGGTGATCACAAACACCTTCCAGATGCTTGAGACTCCTATCTACACATCGTTCAAAATCTGCATACCGTTCATTTAGGCTTGTGGAGAGGTTGTCGAGCCGCTCATTTTGGGTTTGAAGTTGACTGTTAATTTGAGCAAGTCGGTCATCCTGGGATTGCATGAAGGATTGTTGGGCAAGTTGCATGCTTCGCATCATCTCCAACAGCTCTGAAGAATCAGCTTGATGTGGAGGGGATGGAGGAAATTCTTCCTCAACTTGGTGATACGGCTGGTAAGATTCACGTTGAGTTGTCCAGCCCGTATGTTGCCATTCACCCCAGCCACCCCATCGTGAAACATCTTCTTCATATGTATCCGGCTGCTGTACCCAAGCAGAGCCGGAGTAGTCATGCGTGCCAACGGGTGAAGGACTGTCGTCTCCACCATTGTAAGCAGCATCGTGCCTTGCTTCTTCTTCTTCTTCTTCTGCTTCATTTTCCACTTCATCGTCTTGTTCTTCGCTTTCATCACTGTCAGCCCTTGGAGGAACGTATCCTCTTCTAACAAACTTATATTTTCTCCGCTCCTTGCACCAAATATATCCCATCATAGACATGGTTTTTGTGCTAAACTCTTTGTCAGGTGAGATTGTGTGAACGAGAAAGACGGATGATTAACATTGGCTGCAGTAAGGACTTCTTGAATGAATGATCCGTAGGCAAGAGCAGTCCCTCGTCCGGAATCACGTAGATTATACATTCTACTAGCAATGTAGTGTGGCCAGTTGATTTTTATCTTATTTTTCAGAATGTAAATCAAATGAACCTCGGGAGAGACCGCCCTTCTTCGGCCGCAGGATGCGTGAGACAACCCACTGAAGAATCCTTTCTCCGGCGTTCAGCTTGCCGGCAGTGACGGTTCGTGGGAACAAGTCACTTTGCACAAACTCATCAGAATATGGCCGTTCCAGCATGTCATTTAATGCACTCTTAAACTCATAGCCATCTATGTGGTGAGAGTCAGTCACCTCAGGTAGAGGATTTCCAGCATCATCCACAGACATGTCAAAATACTTGTTCCAGAAATTTGATTTAATCGATACCTTTGTAGAGCTAACTCTGGAGGAAAGCTTGTGCCCGCGAAAGTTCTCATGAAGACCGGAGTAGAAAACTCGGACAAGGTCTTCACTGTATTGGGTGTTGCACTCCAAGAAGTTGATGAGGCCTTGATGCTGCAACAGACCCAAGATTTGAGCGAGGTGCATGCGTTCAGCGGTAAGTTTGTAGAACGCATGTTGTTGCACAACTCCTCGTTTACCGATGTCTTTGTTGAAAATTTCGACACGAGCAGGTGGAACGAGTGATATAGCAGATACGGGAAGAGATGCACCGGATGATTCTCGGGGTCTTTTGCCGGAAGGTCTGCGTGATGAGGAAGCCATTTGAGAAGGTTTGAAACTAAGTGTTTGGATATAGAGAGAGGGTTTAATAGGGGTTTTGAGAGTGATTCTTCTATAGAGAGGTTTTTCCCAATTTATAGTGGAAAGGTTAGGGTTTTGGGAAGATGGAAGAACAAAGGACACTAGCCAATAGGTAGATGCAAGTTACAGAGTAGTGGGTAGTTTGAAAGGTGATGGAATGTAAATGCACATTTAATGATGGTTTTTGAATGTGAATGCATGAAGGATGATTTTAAAATTTTCTGCAGAAACACAAAATTTTCGAGCGATGCGTCGACCATACCCCTGTATGCGTCGACGCATACTGTTTGATTTTTAAAAAAAACTGCAAAAATTATTTAGTCATGCGTCGACCATAGCCCTGCTGCGGTCGACTCATACAGTTCAAATTTCCATTTTTCCCTATTCAGCACATGCAATGACCAGTTTGATGCATAATTATCAGTTCATACAGCAATAAACAACCAAAGAGAGATATCAAATATATATATATATATATATATATATATATATATATATATATATATATATATATATATATATATATATATATATATATATAAACAACATCATTATGAGATATAACTATTGTAGTCATGAGACTTTGCAGAGAGATAGAAAGAGAGGAACAATATCACCTTAATGCCGGAGTGACTTAGTGAACTGTAGACTTATGCTTACAACAACAAAGATTTGTCAGAAGTACAGAATTGAGGTTTTAAATGTAATAAGGTAAATAGCAGATTAGAGTGTCCGTTCCAAAATATCGAGAATGCCAAGTTCTCGGCGAATATGAAAGAAAGGTTCAGTGGCTAGCGGCTTTGTGAAAATGTCCGCTAGTTGATTTTCAGTATTTACGTGTTCAAACACGATGTCACCTTTCTCTACATGATCCCGAAGAAAGTGGTGTCGAATTTCGATATGTTTGGTGCGAGAATGTAGCACAAGATTCTTGGTCAGGTTAATAGCACTTGTGTTGTCACAAAAGATGGGAATGCGTTCAAGTTTGAGGTTAAAATCCAATAGTTGTTGCTTAATCCAAAGGATTTGGGCACAACAACTACCGGCGGCAACGTATTCCGCTTCGGCGGTTGACAAAGCAACAGAAACCTGTTTCTTGCTATGCCAACTAACCAAAGAGTTTGAAAATAAGTGACAAGTGCCACTGGTGCTCTTCCTATCCGATTTGCAACCGGCAAAGTCGGAATCGGAAAAACCTACCAAGGAACAATCATTACCTTTGGAATACCATAGTCCATACTTCGGAGTACCGGATAGATATCGAAGTATCTGTTTAACGGCTTTTAAATGGGATTCCTTGGGACATGATTGATATCTTGCACACATGCATACGCTAAACATAATATCGGGACGAGAAGCAGTAAGATAAAGGAGTGAACCAATCATACCTCTATACCGTTTTACATCTACTTCCTTACCGTCTTCATCTTTGTTCAAGTTGGTACACGTAGGCATGGGGGTGTCTATGGCCTTAGCTTTTGCCATGTCAAATCTCTTGATAAGGTCCAAACAATATTTTGTCTGGCTCACGAAAGTTCCTTCTTTGAGCTGTTTGATTTGCAGACCGAGGAAGTATGTGAGCTCCCCCATCATACTCATCTCGAACTCGCCCTGCATAAGGTCAGAAAACTCTCTCACAAGATTCATGTTAGTAGACACAAAAATGATATCATCTACATAAATTTGCACTAATATCAAGTGCTTTCCTTGACGTTTAATGAAGAGGGTTGTGTCAACCTTTCCTCTTGAGTAACCTTGATCGAGTAGGAACTTGCTTAGTCTCTCATACCAAGCTCTAGGAGCTTGTTTGAGGCCATACAAAGCCCTTTTCAGTTTATAAACATGATCAGGATACTCATGGGATTCGAAACTCGGAGGTTGTGCGACATAAACTTCTTCATTTATGTGACCGTTAAGGAACGCGCTCTTGACATCCATTTGGAATAGCTTAAAGTCCTTTGCACAAGCGAAGGCAAGGAGAAGGCGTATAGCCTCGAGTCGGGCAACCGGCGCATAAGTTTCCTCATAGTCGATGCCTTCCTCTTGGTTATACCCTTGTGCGACTAAACGCGCCTTATTACGGGTTATTACCCCGTTTTCGTCCAGCTTGTTCCTAAACACCCATCGGGTGCCGATTACTCGATGATCTCGCGGAGGAGGGACAAGGTCCCAAACCTCATTTCTGGTGAACTGATTAAGTTCCTCCTGCATTGATAAAAACCAGTGTTCATCGAGTAGGGCTTCTTTAGGGTTTTTAGGTTCCATCTGCGAAACGAAAGCGAAGTGATAACAGAAGTTACTTAGCTTAGATCGAGTTGTTACACCCTTTGAGATATCTCCGATAATGTTTTCGATTGGATGGTCTTTGGAAGACTTCCAAGCTTGAGGAAGATCATCGTTTGAAGGCGGATGAGCTACCTTGGTTTCATCCTGGTGTGCATCTTTGTCCTCCTCAATTTTGACTGTGTCGGGTTGATCAATCCCCGGCTTGCCACCATTGAGTATGTCTTCGGTAGATGTACCTGCACCATGAAAAACACTACCCTTTCCGACGTTTCTCGGATTGGATTCATCAAAGGTAACGTGCACAGACTCTTCTACTGTAAGTAATCGCTTGTTGTATATTCTATATGCTTTGCTAGATTGAGAGTATCCGAGGAAGATACCTTCGTCGGCCTTGGAATCGAATTTTCCCAAGTTTTCCTTTCCATTGTTCAATACAAAACATTTGCAACCAAAGACATGTAAGTGAGAAACATTTGGCTTTCGCCCTTTTAAAAGCTCATACGGTGTTTTATTTAGAATGGGGCGAATGAGCACCCTATTCAAAACATAACAAGCCGTACTAATGGCGTCGGCCCAAAAATATTTCGGTAAGCCACTTTCGTTGATCATTGTTCTTCCCAATTCTTCCAAAATTTGGTTTTTACGCTCCACAACCCCATTTTGTTGAGGAGTACGTGGAGCGGAGAAGTTATGATCAATACCATGGTTACCGCAATATTCTTCAAATAAGTGATTTTCAAACTCACCTCCATGATCACTTCTAATTGCAACAATGTTTGTATTTAGTTTATTTTGGGAAAGCTTAGCAAATCGTTCAAAGGCGGCGAATGTGTCGCTCTTACTTACTAAGAAAATAGTCCAACAAAATCTAGAAAAGTCGTCCACTATTACGAAACCGTAATAGTTTCCTCCTAGACTTTTAATCCTAGATGGCCCAAATAAATCCATATGGAGAAGCTCGAGAGGTCTCGTTGTTGAAACGATATTTTTGGATTTAAATGAGATCCCCGTTTGCTTCCCCTTTTGACAAGCATCACAAAGGTGATCCTTGGTGAACTTAATTTTGGGGAGACCTAGGACTAGATCTTTTGAGACTACTTTGTTGAGTAAGTCAAAGTTAACATGTGCTAAACGCCTATGCCATAACCATGAATCTTCACTCATAGTTACGAGGCATTTGTCACTTGTTAACGATACTTCATTTAAGTCAAGCATATAGACATTGTTCACACGAAGACCATTAAACATACTCTTCTTATCATCATTATGTACAATTTTGCAACAATCTTTTGAAAACGATACATTGTATCCTTTGTCGCATAATTGACTGATGCTAAGTAGATTGTGTTTAAGACCTTCGACAAGCAACACATCAGAAATAGTAGTAGAGGAGGGATTACCTACACTACCTTTACCAAGTATTGCTCCACGGTTGTTATCACCATAAGTTACATATCCCTTCTTCTTAGCCACAAAGTCAATGAAGAGAGATATGTCTCCTGACATGTGCCTTGAGCATCCACTGTCGAGAACCCATCTTCTCTCAGTAGTCTCGAGGCATTGTACCTGTTTCTTCTTGTTCTTTTGATGAGCAGAGAGACATAGATTTGCATTTTCATCTTCATCACTAGAGCTTTCATCATCGGAGGAGTCGCTATCGCTTTCCCAAGAAATGTATGCCCTCCTTGGCTTTGATGGTTTCTTATGTGATTTGTATGAATCTTTTTCTTTTGTCTTTTTGTTCATCGGACAGTCCGGTTTGTAGTGACCCGGCTTTCCACACTTGTAGCACGACCCTCTAGTTGTTTTTCCTTTGGAGTCATCATTTTTGGAGAACCTAGATTGCTTCCGGAAGTTTACTAAGTTCTTCTCGGAATGTTGGATGTCGTTCTTTCTCACGTAACGGTTGTAGCGTTTGACGAACAGCCCCATATCTTCACTCTTGTCTTCTTCTTCTTCGTCACTCGATGAATAATCACTTTGCTCTTTTGCTTGAGACTTTGAGGAGGAAGTCTTTAGAGCTATTGATTTCTTTTCACTCACCTTTGCTTTGTCTTTCTTATCTTTCTTTTCATGTTGTTCCAAGCTTAAGAGAACTTGTTCGTACTCTTGTAGTTTACCGAACAATGTTGTCAAGTCCAATATGGTAAGATCATTTGCCTCTTTGATGGCGGTCACTTTCGGCTGCCATTCCCTGTTAAGACATCTTAAGATTTTATTAGTAGCAACATCATTGGAAATAGGTTTACCTAGTGAATGTAATCGATTGATTAGATGAGTGAATCTCTTTTGCATGTCGGCAATGGTTTCCCCTTGCTCCATGAAAAAGAGATCAAACTCTTGTGTTAGTGTATTGATTCTAGCCAATTTAACATCGTTCGTCCCCTCATGGGCAATTTGAAGTGAATCCCACATGGCCTTAGCAGTAGGACAATGGGATACACGATAGTATTCGTCTACCCCTAATGAGGAGATTAGGATATTTTTGGCTTTCCAATCATAGTTGTATTTCTTTTCATCATCATCGGTCCATTGTGCTTCAGGCTTAGGCACTATTTCATTATTCTCATTGGTCATGGTTATTTCAATTGGACCATTGAGAATAACATTCCATATTTTTCTATCTATGGAATTTATGTGCACCCGCATACAGTCTTTCCAATAACTATAATTTTCACCATTGAAAACGGGAGCTCTATTGTAAGCCCCTTTAGGTTCGTTAGCCATTTTCTATCAACGTTGTATTTTGAAGCACGGAGTGAACCGGAGCTCCTGATACCACTTGTTAGACTATGGCACGGATCTAGAAGGGGGGGTTGAATAGATCCCAATTAAAAACTTGAGTCGGCGCTACCAATTTAAAAGAAAAATTGGTTTTAAAAATTGTTTTAGGTGCGGAAGCGGCCGAGGAAAATTTAGTCTAAAACGAACCGTTATTGGAAAACCGGATATGCGTTAAGCTAATGGATAAGAGATAAAATGAAATACAATTCGCTACACAAGTTGCACAATCAATGATAGAGTTCACTTACTAGCAAGCCTAGTTCCAATGAGCCAAAATACCAAATTAAAACTCAGTGCAAACTTAAGGCAACTTTGGCTTAGGCAATTTTACAAACACTTGGTGTGCATAAACACTCCAAGTGATATTTGAGTTGAGTAAGTAAGTCAATTTATCCTAGTACAGTATATTATTGTACTTAGTATTCAAACAGCAGTTTTAATCTCTTACTCAACTTATATCAACGTTTGGTAAAAGTTACTTAAGCTAAAATTGTAACACCCTTCTAAATACCCCAAATTATTATAATTAAAATAACAATATATTCATCAGAGTAATTATGCCCCGAAGGGTGTCACACAGTCATTTCACAAAAATCATTAAAATATCCTGTCATGCTCATTTATTTAATCAAAATAAGGTTCTTTGCATAATTCGCAGCGGAATCAAATTCAACATCAATGTAAAACATGTAACACAATACATGTAACTCATCAACAACCAATATCAAATCAATTAAGACATCCCCTCCCGATGTTACATCTATCAGAGCATGACCCATAAGAACTACTCTAGACTCCAAGCATAAGCTTCTACTCAACTCATTTCTCGTTACCTGAAAAATAGGCGTAAGGGTGAGTTCCTCAATCAATATAATAAGCATTATAGAACAACATGTAATGCCAAGTAATTAACACATTAATTCACCCTAATTAGACTACGCATTCAGCAACAGTAATATCCATTCAAACATCATAATCAACAGTACAAATCTCCATCATATTCAATCATTAACAACACAACACACAACACACATATGATACTGGAATACATCCATTCATATCATATGCCATACATTCATTATGCAATGAGACTCTATGCATGCGGTACCGACTATTTGTGAACATATAGTTCAACCTCACCGTCCAAATCCAGGCACGGCTACCAAGCTCACTAGTCCCACTCATTTGAGACATAGTGACTCACTCACTAATTCCTCACCATGGGAATTAGCTACCACCCCAAATGGGCCATGAAATGCACGCTAATCACCTAGCATGCAAACATCAACAACAACAATCAAATGATATACTCACTAATTCCTCACCATGGGAATTAGCTACCACCCCAAATGGGCCACAACATGCATGCTAATCACCTAGCAATGCAACATCAACAACAATCAAGAATAGACACATGCTCACACTCTAAGCCATAATACAGTCTATTCACAAACGTATACATTCACATCATCATGTATACCATCACACATTATCAACATAATTAATCACAAAAGCATATCATATCATGCCACATAATCAAACACAGTACTAGCCCGCTCTACTAATACCTATACCACTCAAAACAACGGGAAATGATCCCTACAACATCATATCTCAGCTAAGTACATCACTCAGCCTAAACAACCAAAAACTGCACAACAACAGTTCAGGAAAATCCCAACTCTGCCCATACGCGTACTGTCCATGCCATACGCGTATTGCCCAAACCTGGCCAACTCCATACGCGTAATGCCCACTCTCTTACGCGTATTGCGCATTTCCTCGCCCAACTCATACGCGTATCACCTGTCTCATACGCGTATGCTACGCGTAACAATCTCCCATTACGCGTACCAACAGAGACCAATTTACGTTCAAAATGTCATCTTTTCCTCCCATACGCGTAAGGCTTCCCCCCATACGCGTACCAACATCTCATACGCGTATTGCCTAGTGCCATACGCGTATGACCAGAGATCAGAATTCTCAGATCTGCAATGGCTTTCTCTGCTACGAGATCTACCCAATTCAACCTTCTACAATCCAATTTTCACACAAAATTCCTTCCTATTGTCTAACTCAGAACAGATCCTATTCGATTCCACAAGGTCTAACATTTCCACACTAAATTCCTACGAATTCTTCAATTATATTCCAATTTTCGTCCATCTCAACAGTTCACAAATTCAACATATATTATCCAATCATAGGTAAAACAATGGTCTATCACTACCCAGTACATATCATCCCATAATACCCGTTAATTGATGATAAACCCCCCTTACCTGAGTTAATCCGGCAGCCTCTGAGCTCCAAGCTTCTCCTTCCTTCAACCTTCGTTCTCTGGTTCTCTTTTTGCCCTTTCTGCCTCTTTTCCCCTTTCACGTGAAAACCTTTTTCCAAAAATTGGGACTTTTTATTATTCCAACTTATATACTCCAATAATATTATTCCACTAAATAATTATCCCAATAATTATTATTCCAAAATAATAATAATAATAATTCAAATATTCTAATTAAATTAATAAACATATTATTAATTTAATTTAAATAAATACATATTATTATCGGGGTGTTACAACTCTCCCCCACTAAAAGAGTTTTCGTCCTCGAAAACATACCTCAAGCGAACAACTCCGGATAAGACTCCTTCATCTGACTCTCAAGTTCCCAAGTCACATTGCCACCTGCTGGTCCTCCCCAAGCTACCTTCACTAAGGCAATCTCTTTACCCCGCAACTGCTTCAACTCTCGATCCTCGATCCTCATAGGTGATGTTTCAACAGTCAGGTTATCTCTCACCTGTACATCATCTACTTGGACTACATGCGACGGATCATGAACGTATCTCCTCAACTGAGACACATGAAAAACATCATGCAAATTCGCAAGCGACGGCGGTAAAGCGATACGATAGGCTACCTCTCCTATCCTCTCCAAAATCTGATAAGGACCAATAAATCGAGGTGTCAACTTCTTCGACTTCAAGGCTCGGCCAACACCAGTTATCGGAGTAACACGAAGAAACACATGGTCTCCCTCTTGAAACTCAAGTGACTTCCTCCTCTTATCATGATAACTCTTCTGACGACTCTGAGCAATTCTCATCTTCTCCTGAATCATCTTAATCTTTTCTGTAGTCTGTTGAACAATCTCCGGTCCAACCACCGCACTCTCACCGGACTCATACCAACATAAAGGCGTCCGACATCTCCTACCATACAAAGCTTCAAACGGTGCCATGCCAATACTCGAATGAAAACTATTGTTGTAGGTGAACTCAATCAAAGGCAAATAACAATCCCAAGCACCTCCTTTTTCCAAAACACAAGCTCTCAAAAGATCTTCTAATGACTGAATCGTCCTCTCAGTCTGACCATCAGTCTGCGGATGATATGCAGAGCTCAATCTCAGCTTAGTTCCCAAAGCCCTCTGCAAACCTTCCCAGAACTTCGATGTAAATCTAGGATCTCTGTCCGAAACAATACTCGACGGAATACCATGCAAACTTACAATCTTCTCAATATACAACTCGGCTAGCCTCTCTAACGGATAATCCATTCTGATCGGAATGAAATGAGCCGACTTTGTCAATCTGTCAACAATCACCCAAATAGCCTCAAAATTCTTACTTGTCCTCGGCAAACCAGAAACAAAATCCATACTGATACTATCCCACTTCCACTCTGGAATAGCCAACGGTTGCATTAGCCCAGACGGCTTCTGATGCTCAATCTTTGACTTCTGACAAGTCAAACAGGAATAAACAAAACTCGCAATTTCTTTCTTCATTCCCGGCCACCAAAACAACTTTTTCAAATCATGATACATTTTCGTAGCTCCAGGATGAATACTCAAACCACTACGATGTCCTTCTTCAAGAATACTCTTCTTAAGTCCTGTAACATCTGGAATACACACCCGATTACCAAATCTCAAAACACCATTCTCATCAACTCGGAATTCACCACCTTGACCTTGATTCACTAAAGTCAACTTATCAACTAAAAGTGCATCGGATTTCTGACCCTCTCTGATCTCATCCAAAATCCCACTTGTTAACTTCAACATTCCCAATTTAACACTATTGTGAGTACTCTCACACACCAAACTCAAATCTCTAAACTGCTCAATCAAATCCAATTCTTTAACCATTAACATAGACATATGCAATGATTTCCGACTCAATGCATCAGCTACTACGTTTGCTTTACCCGGATGGTAATTCAACCCAAAATCGTAATCCTTCAGAAATTCTAACCATCTCCTCTGTCTCATATTCAGCTCTTTCTGATCAAACAAATACTTCAAACTCTTATGGTCACTGAAAACCTCAAATCTTGATCCATACAAATAATGCCTCCACAACTTCAGAACAAATACCACAGCTGCCAACTCTAAATCGTGTGTCGGATAGTTCCTCTCATGAACCCTTAGCTGTCTCGAAGCATAAGCTATAACCTGCTTATTCTGCATCAACACACCACCTAAACCCAACAATGAAGCATCACAGTAAACCTCAAATAATTCCGACGAACTCGGTAATATCAGAATAGGAGCAGTAGTCAACCTTTTCTTTAACTCTTGGAAACCTTCTTCACATTTTGAGTCCCAAACAAACGCTTGCCCCTTTCTAGTCAACATTGTCAACGGTAACGCCAACTTAGAGAATCCCTCAATAAACTTCCTATAGTAACCTGCCAGTCCAAGAAAACTTCTTATTTCAGAAACTGACTTCGGAGCTTCCCACTTAGATACCGCTTCTATCTTAGAAGGATCAACGGCAACACCACCTCTGGAAATCACATGGCCAAGAAAACTAACTTCTTCTAACCAAAATTCACACTTCGACAGTTTAGCAAATAACTTCTTTTCTCGTAGAACTCCTAAAACCACTCTCAAATGCTCAGCATGCTCTTCTTCAGATTTCGAATACACCAAAATGTCATCAATAAACACCACAACAAACTGATCTAGGTACGGATGGAAAATCCTATTCATATACTCCATAAATACTCCAGGTGCATTAGTCACACCAAAAGGCATCACAGAATACTCATAATGTCCATACCTTGTTCTGAAAGCAGTCTTCTGAATATCTTCAGTTTTCACACGTATCTGATGATACCCAGATCTCAAATCTATCTTGCTGAACACACTCGCACCAACCAACTGATCCATCAAATCGTCAATCCTCGGTAAAGGATACCGATTCTTGATCGTCACTTTATTCAGTTGTCTGTAGTCCACACACAACCTCATAGTACCTTCTTTCTTCTTAACCAACAACACTGGTGCACCCCACGGTGACACACTCGGACGAATAAATTTCTTATCCAACAAATCTTCCAACTGACTCTTCAATTCAGTTAACTCAACAGCAGACATACGGTACGGAGCCATCGATATCGGCCTAGTACCAGGTACCAATTCAATCGAGAACTCAACTTCACGTTCTGGCGGTAATTCATTCACCTCTTCCGGAAACACATCAGGAAAATCACACACCACAGCGAGGTCGCCAATCACCAGTTTATCTTTAGTCTCCAGAGTCGCTAACAGCATAAACAACTCTGCCCCATCAGCTACTTCCTCATTCACTTGCCTTGCTGATAAAACAAACTCTTTCCCTCCTCAATCTCAGGAAATATCACAGTCTTATCAAAACAATTGATAGAAACCCGGTTAAACACCAACCAGTTCATACCCAAGATAACATCAATCTGCACTAATGGAAGACACACAAGGTCTATCCCAAAGTCCCTACCAAAAATACTCAAAGGGCAACTTAAACAAATTGAAGTAGTAGTCACTGAACCCTTCGCAGGAGTATCAATCACCATACTTCCATGCATCTCAGATATTTCTAACTTAAGCTTCACAGCACAATCCAAAGATATAAAGGAATGAGTCGCACCTGTGTCAATAATAGCTACAAGAGGAAAGCCATTAATATAACACGTACCTCGGATCAAACGCTCATCTGCAAAAGTCTCAGAACCTGATAAAGCAAAAACCTTGCCTCCCGACTGATTCTCTTCCTTTGGCTTAGGACACTGTGGACTGATATGACCCACCTCTCCACAGTTGAAGCAAGTCACAGTCTTCAACCGGCAATCTGCAGCCAAATGACCACCTTTCCCACATTTGAAACACTTCTTCTCATTACTGGTACACTCATGGATACGATGTCCAGCCTGACCACATCTGTAACACTTGGCAGGAGCACTAGAGTCTCCCCCACTAGGCCTCTTCATCCCACTCTGCCTCGGAAAACCCTTACCAGCAGCATACGGTTTTCCACGATCAATCTGATTCTTGCCCTTCCTATCAACCCTCTGCTGATAACTCTCAGCCCTAGCCTTGGAATCCTGCTCAAAAATCCTGCAACAGTCAACCAAATCAGAAAACACTCTAATCCTCTGATATCCAATCGCTTGCTTGATCTCGGGACGCAACCCGTTCTCAAACTTCACACACTTTGAAAATTCCCCAGCAGCCTCAGCATAGGGAGTATAATACTTAGACAACTCTGTGAACTTAGCAGCGTACTCAGTAACAGACCTGTTACCCTGCTTCAATTCCAAGAACTCAATTTCTTTCTTTCCTCTGACATCCTCGGGAAAATACTTCCTCAGAAATCTCTCTCTGAACACAGTCCAAGTAATCTCAGCATCTCCAGCAGCTTCCAACTCAGTGCGAGTAGCAACCCACCAATCATCAGCTTCTTCTGACAGCATATGTGTACCGAACCTGACCTTCTGGTTATCAGCACACTCAGTTACTCTGAAGATCCTCTCTATCTCCTTCAACCACTTCTGAGCACCATCTGGATCGTATGCCCCCTTAAACATTGGAGGATTGTTCTTCTGGAACTCACTCAACTGACGAGCAGCTCCCATTCCCATAACATTCGGATTTCCTCCAAGTACTCCAGCTAGCATACCCAGAGCCTCAGCAATTGCAGCATCATCTCTACCTCTTCCAGCCATCTCTATTCTGAAAACCCAAACAAGCTAAACAAATAAGTACTGATAGGGTTACACAACGCCTATCCCGTACAGGGGAAACAGAATAACTACGACTCGACACGACCGACTATGCTCTGATACCACTAATGTAACACCCTTCTAAATACCCCAAATTATTATAATTAAAATAACAATATATTCATCAGAGTAATTATGCCCCGAAGGGTGTCACACAGTCATTTCACAAAAATCATTAAAATATCCTGTCATGCTCATTTATTTAATCAAAATAAGGTTCTTTGCATAATTCGCAGCGGAATCAAATTCAACATCAATGTAAAACATGTAACACAATACATGTAACTCATCAACAACCAATATCAAATCAATTAAGACATCCCCTCCCGATGTTACATCTATCAGAGCATGACCCATAAGAACTACTCTAGACTCCAAGCATAAGCTTCTACTCAACTCATTTCTCGTTACCTGAAAAATAGGCGTAAGGGTGAGTTCCTCAATCAATATAATAAGCATTATAGAACAACATGTAATGCCAAGTAATTAACACATTAATTCACCCTAATTAGACTACGCATTCAGCAACAGTAATATCCATTCAAACATCATAATCAACAGTACAAATCTCCATCATATTCAATCATTAACAACACAACACACAACACACATATGATACTGGAATACATCCATTCATATCATATGCCATACATTCATTATGCAATGAGACTCTATGCATGCGGTACCGACTATTTGTGAACATATAGTTCAACCTCACCGTCCAAATCCAGGCACGGCTACCAAGCTCACTAGTCCCACTCATTTGAGACATAGTGACTCACTCACTAATTCCTCACCATGGGAATTAGCTACCACCCCAAATGGGCCATGAAATGCACGCTAATCACCTAGCATGCAAACATCAACAACAACAATCAAATGATATACTCACTAATTCCTCACCATGGGAATTAGCTACCACCCCAAATGGGCCACAACATGCATGCTAATCACCTAGCAATGCAACATCAACAACAATCAAGAATAGACACATGCTCACACTCTAAGCCATAATACAGTCTATTCACAAACGTATACATTCACATCATCATGTATACCATCACACATTATCAACATAATTAATCACAAAAGCATATCATATCATGCCACATAATCAAACACAGTACTAGCCCGCTCTACTAATACCTATACCACTCAAAACAACGGGAAATGATCCCTACAACATCATATCTCAGCTAAGTACATCACTCAGCCTAAACAACCAAAAACTGCACAACAACAGTTCAGGAAAATCCCAACTCTGCCCATACGCGTACTGTCCATGCCATACGCGTATTGCCCAAACCTGGCCAACTCCATACGCGTAATGCCCACTCTCTTACGCGTATTGCGCATTTCCTCGCCCAACTCATACGCGTATCACCTGTCTCATACGCGTATGCTACGCGTAACAATCTCCCATTACGCGTACCAACAGAGACCAATTTACGTTCAAAATGTCATCTTTTCCTCCCATACGCGTAAGGCTTCCCCCCATACGCGTACCAACATCTCATACGCGTATTGCCTAGTGCCATACGCGTATGACCAGAGATCAGAATTCTCAGATCTGCAATGGCTTTCTCTGCTACGAGATCTACCCAATTCAACCTTCTACAATCCAATTTTCACACAAAATTCCTTCCTATTGTCTAACTCAGAACAGATCCTATTCGATTCCACAAGGTCTAACATTTCCACACTAAATTCCTACGAATTCTTCAATTATATTCCAATTTTCGTCCATCTCAACAGTTCACAAATTCAACATATATTATCCAATCATAGGTAAAACAATGGTCTATCACTACCCAGTACATATCATCCCATAATACCCGTTAATTGATGATAAACCCCCCTTACCTGAGTTAATCCGGCAGCCTCTGAGCTCCAAGCTTCTCCTTCCTTCAACCTTCGTTCTCTGGTTCTCTTTTTGCCCTTTCTGCCTCTTTTCCCCTTTCACGTGAAAACCTTTTTCCAAAAATTGGGACTTTTTATTATTCCAACTTATATACTCCAATAATATTATTCCACTAAATAATTATCCCAATAATTATTATTCCAAAATAATAATAATAATAATTCAAATATTCTAATTAAATTAATAAACATATTATTAATTTAATTTAAATAAATACATATTATTATCGGGGTGTTACAAAAATCACTTAAATTTTAAGCTGAAAAATAGATTATGCAGAAAATTAAAGGAGATAGAGATTTGATGAGGCAGTTCCCCCGCCGTCCTCGCTTCGGGGTACGTCTGCCCTCAATTCTAAAAATAGAATTGAGATGATTAATTAGATATCACCTGTGAGATTTAATCGTTTTTACAAGGATTGCAAAGTATGTAAACAACAGAACTTCCAATGTGTTGAATGATACTTCTTATCCTTGCCCCTTGATTCAAGATGAATCAAGACCTTTGATCGTTGATGCTGGACCTCCGTTTCCTGCCACTTGTTGAGGAACCTTCCGTTCTTCAACCCCTTGGCCCGGCTGATCACGAACACGAACGAATCAAACCCGAATCCTTCACTACACAAACACCGAATCCGCTACTAAACTGATGAAGACGTTCTCTTATCAGTCACCTTCGCTCAGCTGAATGTTAATGAAGTAATTCGTCCAAAAACCCCCAAACCCGAACCGGTATTGGAGGATAAAACCCTAATGGTTTTATTCAAGAAAGAACCTGCCAAGACTTCAACTCGAACCCGATTCTCCAATCGCAGCTACGAACCTTATCACCTTCGAACTATCACGAATCACACATCAAAAGTTATTGTGTGCAGTTGATGTATTGTGAACTGTTGAAGATGAAGATGATGAATCTTTGACACCTTTTTCACTCTTTCTTGTTTCCTTGAACACTTGAATACAAATTGACAAATGTTGGTTAATAGAAGTGCTTTGACTTCTATATATAGTAACAGACAAAACCAAACAAACATAACAGAATTTTAAGCAGTTGAAATAACTCAGAAAACTGAGTTTGCACGCGAACGGTCGACCATAGGTCGGCGTGCGCTGACCCGTGGGGAATGCGCCGACCCTTATGGTCGACTCAAACATTTCATGCGCTGACCCGTGGATAGCATCACTATGCCATGAGCCGACGTGTGGTCGACTCAAGGGGTTTATGCGCCGACCCGTGAGCTATGCGCCGACCCTATGGTCGACGCAAGCAGTTTTGCGCTGACCATCCTCCAGTTTGGGCTGAGCTTTGCGCTGACCCGTGAGCTTTGAGTTGACCCCTATGGTCGACTCAAAGCCTTCACATCTGCATAAAAACGGTGTTTTGTGATTTTCATGCTTTTCGTCATGATCACACTATGTCCACATGTTTTTAATGATTATAATAGATTTAGAGAAACGTAGAAAAGGATATGGTGGGTAATGTGTTGCATTTGTTTGTAGACGTGCATGATGGTCTTTTGTCATCATCGAAACTTGCGATCGTATGTTGTCTCTTTGTCTTTACACTTCGCATTTAAGAACTTGCTTCTTACTGAAATGCTGTTGATATTCTTTTTACTTGCTTTGGAAAATTCTTGCTTATATATTTTTAAAAACTCGATTTTGATTTAAAAATTTAATTTCAAAATGATCATAATAAAATTTAAAAATATTGGCTGAAGTAAATAAGAGTAGAAACAATTGGATAAAAGCTCAACTTTATTTATTGGAATGGTAGTCTGTAAATGACAAGACTCCATAGATTTTACGAAGTTGAAAATGGTAATTTATATGAAAAAGGGATACATTGAATACAAATGATCCTTAATCCTTCTACCAAATCTTGATATCCACTGTGCTTTTGACCGATGTTGAAGATGAACCGATGTCAACCCTTGTGCTCAAACAAGTCTTCGAAAATTACTGAAGATCAGCAAAATGCAGTTACTTGCCATAATCCCTAATTTTTGCATAAGTTGCCCCAAGATGGGGTACTCAACTTATCGGGAAATTCTTTTCTGTTTTTATGTCTCTAATTTTTTCCTGGATCTCCCTTTCGGGTTTTCAATCCACCGAGACGCTCATTTTTGCCTAAGCCGCCCTTTCGGGTTTTCAACTTAGCGAGCTATTCTTTTTTTTTAGGCGAAGTATTTCTTGACTGCATCTGCGTTTACAGGACGAGTGAACTCTTCACCATCCATAGTTGTAAGAATCAATGTGTAGCGGTGTAATCGTTACCATTGGAGATATTGACTAAGTCCAAGGTAAATCATACAAAGTCGAGTCGCCACCGTACTTCTATTTATCCAAAGGAAAGGTTAGAAAGCGAACAAAAACCTAATAGTTTTAACAAAAACTAAAAAAAAGAACAGAGATCTGGGTAAGGGGGTTGGTTATGTTATGGGAAGGTGTTAGGCACCCAAAACATCCTAGGTACTCCTAGGGAGCCCTTTTCACGCTTGTTGCAAAAGGTTATTGTTTGTGAAATTTTTATTGTGCAAACATGATTGAAGAGATGAGAAGAGAATATACAAGTTATTTACATTTTGTGTTTGGATGGATGAACCCATTGCCTACGTACCTTCTTATAAAAAGAATAGGATCAAAACCTCGTAGTTCGGCTAAAAGATTTCAAAAACAAATGAGTGGATTGATTGGTCCAAAAGCCTTAAGGTCTTTTGTTATCAAAGGGAGAAAACTCAACCTGAAAAACCACAAGTCCACCATGTGAGGATAGTTTCAACATGCTAGTGAGGGGTTAACCCTATAATAAGTATGGAAGGCTTACAATCCAATCACTAAGGACAAAGGTGAGTATTACATCTACCACAAGGATAAATCAAACCTAATAGTTAAAGGTTTATGAAAAATTTAATTAAGAACATGGTCATTGAAACCACAAAGAAAGCATTTGAATGGGTTATATTTACCAATTAGAAGTATGTACAAAAATGGTCAAAGTTTACTTAAAGATTCAATTCAAAATGAGTATTATGAAAAGAAAGTTTGAAAATCAAAAGCATAAGGCTTAGGTTTCTAATGTTGAAAACAAGTCAAATGTTTGCACAATTTTTGGTTTGGGTTAAAGATGAAGGTGGAGGTATAAGGAAACAAAAAGGTGGAGGGTAAAATGCAACCACACTAGGAGTTTCTCTCTTGAGATCATATGTAGATGATCCAAGTAAGATACCATCCTTTGGAATAAGAAGCACAAGGCAAAAGCAATCAATCAAGTCTCATAAGAGATCCTCAAGGTAAGGAAACAGAATGCCAATATATGGACTTATATCCAACTCCTAGCAACAAAAAGGAAACAGAATGCCAATATATGGACTTACTTCTGACTCCTAACAACAAACCAGGAAACAGAATGCTAATATATGGACTTATATCCAACTCCTGATAACAAAAAGGAAACAGAATGCCAATATATGGACTTATATCCAACTCCTAACAACAAACAGGAAACAGAATGCCAATATATGGACTTACATCCGACTCCTAATCACAAACAGGAAACAGAATGCCAATATATGGACTTACACCCGACTCCTAACAACAAACAGACATCAAAAGCAAACACAACAAAAGCAAACATCACACTCTATATACAAACAAAAGGCTCAGACAACGGATGGGCTTTAGTCAAGAGGGGTCATATCAACCTCGACAAACAAGCCAAACTGTAAGGGTATGCTGAAGCTCTTAACCACTAACATTGAGAGTTAGGGTGAAGCTGATCAAAGATGACAAATGAGTATGAGACCTCATGCTCTTAACCCTGGCCTGGGTGAGCTCAAATCAAATAAAGCGTGGGGATCCAGAAAGAGGGACCCTATTCCACTTGACTGACTCTATACAAAGATCTTGGGTACATGTTCAAAAGCATCAGCACGTAGTGCGAGCATAAAGAACGACTCACTGAATAACAGGAGACTGGCTACTAATCCCTTCTATCTGTCAATTGCCTCTCTTGGAGGTCTTATCAAGTATCACATGCCTCATCATGGAGGTCTTTGGCACAAATGTAAACAAACACAAACAGATCCTCTTAAGGAGGACTTCCAGCCAAATGCCTGCCAAAAAGGTGACAGGACTTCCAGACTACATGGAGTAAGCGGCTAACTACCTAAGTGGTGTATCAACCACACTCCAAAGCTTAAGCAAAAGCAAGCTAGCAAGCAACTAATGTACCTGTACAAAAGCCAAACAGTTAATATCTCAAACAGAAAAAAACCAACAGACAAACAGTGAAACTATTCAATAGTTACAACTCAATGCACAATGCTCAAGCACTCAAGTGAACTTATGAGCATCACTTAGAACCTACAAAACAGCAAGAGTTGGTGCTCAAAAGCATTTGCATCTCACAAAGTGAGAAGCAAATCAACCATCAATGCTAAATGTCCAAACCTGAAACACAAAGCACAATTAGTTTATGTACAAAACACTAGTACAAAGACTAAATTCAAAACCAAATCAAATGATCAAAACAGAACCCAATCTTTCACATAATGCACATTCAAACAATCAATAAGATGTCCTCAAAAGGACCAGCACCAATTCAATAGGCAAGTATCTCAAATGATCCATGTAATGCAATGACAAACAATATGCACAAAATTGGACTTCCAACTTAGAAAATCCAAATCAAAACAGAAACACATGCAATGACTTTGATATTTTTTAGGCAATTTTCTCATGTTATGAATGATCATCATGCAAAAAATCAAATCCAGAAAAAGCTCAAATGATAGATGAACAAAAATGTAACAATTCAATGTCAAAAATGTGACACAAATTGTCACATACATTTCCATGTGTCAAAAACAATGACAGCATATGAGAAAAAATCCAAACCAGTGATCAAAAATTCATATCTTGAATGAACATTAAGCACATAAAAAATCAGATCAATTGGATTAACAATGGATATTTCACAAAGCAATGAACATAACATATCAATTTAACACAATGTTCAATCAAAAATCACAAAATAAAAATCCAGAAACGAACAAATCATGAAAATAATACTATAAAAAACTAGACATTAAAACAAATCTATGAAAAACAATTGGAGTCAATTTGGAGAATTTTTCTATTTTTAATGAATTTTTCAAAATGAACAAAATAATATGGAATAATAAAAAGAAAAGGAGGGAAACAAATATTTGAAATAAACTCAGATTAAACAAGAGCCATTGGATCAGGCACGAAAACAACATCAAGCGGTCCACATTTGAACATCAAAACGCACAACATCACTTAACACACTCAGCGTATCCAATCATATACACACGCAAGCAGCACATCAGCACACACATGGAATAAATGAAACGATGTGTTTCATTAATCTAATCATCAGCACACATCATCAGTCACGCGCACACATGGCACAGTCAATGGAAGCACAGCCAAACAAACTCACACGTAGGCAACACACATGGCAGACAACGAGGCAAACCCTAAAAATAACCAGACGTCGGAGTTGTAGCTCCGGTCGTCTTCTCCGATCATCTACGCGGCGGCGCCGCCGTACAAAAATGCAGAAATCAACAAAATCTATATCAATCGAATCATCTTGCAAAGAGGAATCCAAATATCATATCCATTTCATCTAATTCATCATATAATTTCCAGATCGAACGAAAACATATTTGAAATCAAAACTTGAAGTTCATCATACATATTCAATTTTCAACCATTTTAAAATCTGAACACATGCACATACTCCACTAACTGAGATCTACACATCTATGTACATAAAACAGCAAAATGAGAGGATCGAATTTGGATCACCTGAAATTGGAGGTTGTTGAAATCGTGTCCCCAAGCTCTCAGAAGCTCCAGATCTCCTCCACTATACTTCTGTTGAAGCTTTGTGCAAGAAACAATGGTTGAAAACACTTGGATCTAGCTCAATTTCAAGTTTCCATTTCCATGAAGATGCACTTGAACAGCTCGAATATGGACTGAATTGATCAAACCAATGGTCGATTCTTGCTCAATGATGCATGGTAATCATGAATATGCAAATAAATTTGGTGTTTGTGGGAAGAAATGCAAGATTCGAAGAGAGGGAATTTTGGAGGGAATTTTGAAATTCTAGATCTGAAATTCTGTTATTCCTTCTTGATTATGGTTAGGGTTTGGCTTATATATGGTGTGTTAATGATGCTGAAATCCAAATTAGGCCTTTGTTAATCATGATTAGGGAAATATAAGGCAAAGTGAAAAATTGCAAATGAAGCTTAGCATGGCCATGTAGCACGTGCCAAATCTCATGCAAGGGTCTGAACTTACTCCAAATCAACCAAGGATCATGATGGAAGTATTAAATTGCTTGTACCATAAGCCAATTTTGAATTATGAAAATTCCCTCCAAAATGCACATGTGTGAACAAGTGAGCATATGAGCTTCTTTCATGCATGGAAAAGGACATTTTGGAATCTCTTGGTCATGATAAGCATTTTGCAAAAAGAATGGACCAAATTGGAGCTTTGTATCAAAAGTTAGGTCATATTGAAATTCCATGCACACCTTGTGATCAAATGACCATAACTTCTTAACCATTCATCATATGGACATTATTAAGGACTTTTTGGAAAGGGGATACAAAGATCTACAACTTTCATGTTCACAAAAAAATCCATTTTAAGCTTCTTTGATGTTGGAAAATCAAGTTGAATATGGACCAAAAATTGCCATTTTTGGAAACTTTGAATTACAGGTCATTTTCCATTTATAGTAACTTTTGTCATGACCTTTGAATCTTCAAGATAGATGTTTAAAATGATGAATAGGCCTCTTTTGAACATGATTGAGGTGTTTCAACTCATTTCCCCACCTCATAGCCCTCAGTTGACTGCACAGTTGACTTTTTTGGTCCTCAAATGACCTGGAAATGCCTTGATGAACTTGGGCCTCTACCACTTGGTAAAATTGCCTCAAAATGAAACCCTAGCTCATATAAGCTCTTAATAATGATCATGTGGTCCTCAACCCAAGGAAATACCTCATCTCTTGCACAAAGGATCTCTGGAAGCTCTTGACCTAGAGATTGCTTAAGCTGCAAGTAACAAATGTTAATGACATATTTTTGTGCATTTTTGTTAGTAAACAAAATGAGAAAAGCAATGATATACATTCAAGCATACTTGGTGATCAAAAATCACTCACAAAGAGTCCCACCCACAGGTAAAGGGAACCAAGATGCTCAAAGATCCTTGAGGCTATGCAATGCAATGCTATGATGCCATGAGGGATCTTAGGGACAAAATTGGGGTCTTACACAATGCACCACATGAAAAGGCTCTCTTGACAACATATGGGCCTTCATAATTGGGAGTCCATTTTCCTCTGGAATCTGGTTTGAATGATAAAATCTTCTTGAGCACAAGGCCACCTTCTCTGAACACACGAGGTTTGACCTTCTTATCGAATGCTTTCTTCATTCTCTGCTGATATAACTGACCATGACACATGACAGTTAATCTATTCTCTTCAATTAAATTCAACTGGTCAAACCTGGTCAGACATCATTCAGCTTCAGTCAACTTGGCTTCCATGAGCACATGCAGCGAAGGAATCTCAACCTCTACGGGGAGTACTGCTTCCATACCATAAACAAGAGAGAATGGGGTTGCCCCTGTTGAAGTGCAGACGAATGTACGATACCCATGCAAAGCAAATGGGAGCATCTCATGCCAATCCTTGTACGTGACAACCATCTTCTGGATAATCTTCTTAATGTTCTTGTTCGCAACTTCAACAGCCCCATTCATCTTGGGTATATAGGGAGAAGAATTATGATGTGCAATCTTGAAGTCTTTGCAAAGAGCTTCCACCATATTGTTATTCAAGTTCGATCCATTGTAAGTAATGATCTTACTTGGCACACCATAACGGCATATGATCTGATTCTTGATAAACCTTGCAACAACTTGCTTGGTCAGATTTGCATACGATGTCGCTTCAACCCATTTTGTGAAGTAGTCGATTGCCATCAAAATGAAACGATGTCCATTCGAAGCTTTGGGCTCAATCATCCCAATCATATCAATTCCCCACATGGAGAAGGGCCATTGGGAAGAGATAACATTCAAAAGTGTCGGAGGAACATGAATCTTATCAGCATAAATTTGACACTTGTGGCATTTCTTCACAAACTTGCAACAGTCAGATTCCATTGTCAGCCAATAGTAACCTGCTCGCAACATCTTCTTCGCCATTGTATGTCCATTGGAATGAGTACCAAAGGAACCTTCATGTACTTCGGTCATCAACAAGTCTGCTTCGTGTCTATCCACGCATCTGAGCAAAACCATGTTGAAGTTTCTCTTGTACAGTATATCACCATTCAAGTAGAAATTGCCGGCTAATCTTCTCAAAGTCTTCTTATCTTTCAAAGATGCCCCAGGCGGGTAAATCTGACCTTGGAGGAAACATTTGATGTCCTAATATCACGGCTTCTCATCTTTAATTTCTTCAACAGCAAACACATGCGATGACCTATCAAGACGCATCACAGATAAATTGGGAACTTCATTCCAATATTTCACTACAATCATTGATGCCAACGTTGCAAGAGCATCTGCCATCCGATTCTCATCTCGAGGGAAATGATGAAACTCAACCTTTGTAAAGAAAGTTGAAATCCTCCTTGCATAATCTCTATATGGTATCAAACCAGGTTGGTTTGTCTCTCATTCTCATTTGATCTGATTCACAACCAAAGCGGAATCACCGAAGACATCCAAATACTTGATTCTGAGATTCATGGCCTCTTCAAGCCCCATGATGCAAGCTTCATATTCTTCCATGTTATTTGTACACTTGAAAGTCAATCTAGCTGTAAATGGTAGATGTGTTCCTTGAGGAGTAATAATCACTGCCCCAATGCCATTTCCATATTGATTAACAGCTTCATCAAATACCATGCCCCAACGGGAACCAGGTTCTGGCCCTTCTTCTAGCAATGGTTCATCGCAATCTTTCATTTTCGAGTACAAGATCTCTTTATCTGGAAAATCATATTGCACTGACTGATAATCTTCAATTGGTTGATGGGCCAAATGGGCAGCCAAGATACTACCTTTGATCGCTTTCTAAGATCAGTATTCGATATCATACTCTGACAACAACATCTGCCAACGAGCAATTCTCCCAGTTAATGCAGGCTTCTCAAATATATACTTGATTGGATCCATTTTGGATATCAACTAAGTGGTATGATTCAACTTATATTGACGCAGACGCTTAGCAGCCCAAGCCAATGTGCAACAAGTTTTCTCAAGCATTGAATACTGATTCTCACAGTCTGTGAATTTCTTACTGAGGTAATAAATTACAAATTCTTTCTTTCCAGTATCATCTTGCTGACCAAGAACAAAACCCATACTATCTTCTAGCACAGTCAAATACATGATCAACGATCTTCCTTCAACAGGCGGAGACAAAATCGGAGGTTCAAGCAGATATTCCTTGATACTATCAAAAGCTTTCTGGCAGTCTTCGGTCCAATCACAAGACTGATCTTTCTGAAGAAGCTTGAATATAGGCGCACATGTGGCAGTCATGTGGGAAATGTATCTGGAAATATAATTCAAGCGGCCGAGAAAACCTCTGACTTGCTTCTCAGTTTTGGGCACAGGCATCTCTTGTATTGCTTTGACCTTGGCAGGATCAACTTCAATACCCTTCTTGCTGACAATAAAGCCCACCAACTTACCAGAACGAACACCAAAAGTACATTTATTGGGATTCAAGCGGAGTTTATACTTCCTCAAATGCTGGAATAGCTTCAACAAATGCTCAACATGTTCCTCTTTATTAATTGACTTAGTAACCATGTCATCGACATACACTTCAATCTCTTTATGCATCATATCATGAAAAAGAGTAGTCATTGCTCTCTGGTAAGTCGCACCAGCATTCTTTAGACCGAATGGCATCACTCTATAACAGAATGTTCCCTATGGTGTAATGAATGTGGTCTTCTCCATATCTTCAGGTGCCATCTTAATCTGATTATATTCGGAAAATCCATCCAAAAACGAAAAGACTTTGAATTTAGCAGTATTGTCCACCAACATATCAATGTGTGGCAGAGGGAAATCATCTTTCGGATTGGCTTTATTCAAATCTCTATAGTCGACACACATGCGGACTTTTCCATCTTTCTTCGGTACAGGCACAATATTGGCCACCCATTGCGGATACTCAGCAGTCACAAGGAAATCGGCATCAATCTTCTTCTGGACTTCCTCTTTAATCTTCACAGCCATATTAGGATGCGTTCTTCTCAACTTCTGCTTGACTCGCGGCCATTCAGGCTTCAACGGAAATCTATGCTCCACAATATCAGAATCCAACCCAGGCATGTCTTGATAGGACCAAGCAAACACATCTGAATACTCTCGAAGAAGATCAATCAACCCCTTCTTAGCATCTGGACACAGTCGAGACCCAATCTTGACTTCCTTCACATCATCTTCGGAACCCAAGTTGACTAGCTCAATCTGCTCTTCAAATGGCTGAATAATCTTTTCATCTTGCTCAAGAAGATGAGAAAATTCATCACTGACCTCTACATCACTTTCCTCCTCGGCCTCAAACACAGGGAATTCAAAATTTGGAGAAGGAGGAGGATCATTGTATTCAATGGGGTTAGGAACCAACCTGCATAATGATTTGATATTTTGATTTTAGAGAAGTGAATTTGTGACCAAATATTATGCAGATGGACAATTATATTGTTTATTTATGTTTTTTATGATTACCATTTTCAGATTAAAGCAAAAAGTAAAAATAAACATCAAAGATGTGGATGAATAGAATTGATTTTATTGATGATCAAATAAAAAATGCCTAAACAATGTTCACTTCTCCCTTAGGCATAGGAGAAGTATTTTAAAAATATAAAAGCAATTACTTAGATCGATGCAAAATAACAGGAATATCAACAGCTGACCAATTGTTGCATGTTTGTCCATGTGTCACAAAGTTGGTGCAGTCTTCCTCTTCATTGTCCTCTAGCACAGCAGCTAAGTGTTGTTCATTCCCATGAATGAACCCTCCGCTACGGAAACTGAGTTGCATCTCTTCAGATCTAACGGTTGACGATCCCTTCTGGAACCCCAAACCAGTTATTCCTTTGTTGTCAACGACCTCTACCACACGCCCCCACTGATCAACAGGACCTTCCTCAACAATCTTTTGCGCATCTTTCAGAGAGGACATAGGTGCCCTAACTCTCTTCTCAGCAGCAATAGATAAGGCTTGGAACGGAGTTCCAACCTCATCCTCAGCTTCCACATAGGAGAAAGATGACAGATGGCTGACCAACAATGCTTTCTCACTTCCCACAATCACCAACTTGCCATTCTTGACAAATTTGAGCTTCTAATGCAGAGTGGAAGTAACAGCTCCTACTTCATGAATCCATGGCCTTCCCAACAAACAGCTGTAGGCCGGGTGAATATCCATTACCTGGAAAGTAATCTGAAAATCACTCGGACCTATCTTGACTAGAAGGTCCACTTCACCAATGACTGTCTTGCGTGAGCCATCAAAGGCTTTGACAATTACTCCACTATACCTCATGGAAGCTCCTTGATAAGATAACTTTGACAATGTTGACTTTGGAAGCACATTGAGTGATGACCCAGTGTAAACTAGCATGTTTGACAAAGCATCTTCTTTGCAATTCATTGAAATATGCAAAGCCAGATTGTGATTTCTTCCCTCCTCGGGGAGTTCTTCATCGCAAAAGCTCAAATTATTGCATGAAGTGATGTTAGCCATAATGTGATCAAATTGAGCCACAGTAACATCTTGCTCCATGTATGCATATTCAAGAACTCTCTGGAGTGCTTCTCTGTGCGCTTTAGAATTAAAAAGCAGAGACAGCACAGAAATCTTTGAGGGTGTCTGGAGCAATTGCTCAACCACGTTAAATTCACTCCTCTTGATCAGTCGGAGCACCTCATCATCATCACTATTAGCTTTCAAATTGTTGGATTCACCAGACTTATCTCTAGAACAACCAATAGGATCCACACTAGGCACCTCTGCCTTCTTACCAACAATTGTTTCTTCTCTATTCTCCGGGATCACCGGTCCAAAAACTCGACCACTGCGGGTCACCTTCGTAACATCCGCAATGCTTACCACTGAACTGGTCGTAGGCAACAGGACCTCTTGACCATTCTCCATCATTGTAGCATTGTATTAATACACTACAGCCTTATCAGATGCATACAAGACTGGGCCCACCAACCGTATTACCAACGGCAAAACTGATCTATTGTTGACGCTCTGGCTATTGCAGCTATCATACTGAATCACCAACCGCTCTGGTTGCTTGAAAACGGGAACAATGACATTAACATCATCATCTACATGACAGGATTGAATGATCTGGATCATGCTTTTATCCATCAGGCGTTGGATGTCCCTTTTCATAACAACACAACCCCTTGGGTTCACACTACAAATATCACAACCTTCGTGATCATGTTCATAGTCACTCACCAAACAGATATCCTTATGCATTTGCACCAAAGATCTTCGGATAAACCGGACATCGAAAACTTTGAATTCACCTGGATAGGCGTCCACCATGTTCACTGAAGAATTCCCATGAGCGAGCAAAGGATTAGCTTTCACATTAGATGCGCGGTCTTCAAAAGACACCATGCCACTCCTCATAAGCTTTTTCACTTCATATTTCAGTGGATAACAGTTCTCAATATCGTGCCCAGGTGCACCCTGGTGAAAAGCACAACGAAGTTCGGGTTTATACCACCATGGAAATGGTTCTGGTATCTGCGGTGGATTCCTCGGTTGAATCAAATTCTTGAGGACTAAAGATGGGTACATTTCTGCATATGACATAGGAATCAGGTCGAAAGAGACCTTCTTCCTCTCAAAGTTCTGTTGCTGGTGATGATTGTTGTTGGAATTGTTGTTGTTGTAGGTGTTTGTTCTTTGTTGCGGTTGTTGTTGTTGACGTTGATTTTGATACTGATATCGTTGTTGTTGAATTGGTATTGTTTGCTGATTTGAAAATACTGGAATGATGGAAGATACTTAATGATGATGATGTTGACGAGGTGGTAGACTTCTTCTGACTTGATGCCTCCTCTGCCTCCCACTGGAAATTGCGTTCGTTTCATTGTCCTTTCTCTTGCTAAAACTACTCCCATACTTCTTGCTAGTCGACGCCTCATCTTTCGACAATCGTCCTTCACGAACCCCTTCTTCAAGTCTCATCCCCATGTTTACCATTTCGGTAAAATCACTGGGGGCACTGGCAATCATACGTTCATAGTAAAATGAACTCAGGGTTTTGAGAAAGATTTTCGTCATCTCCTTCTCCTCCAAAGGAGGAGTGATCTGGGCAGCCAACTCCCTCCAACGCTAGGCATACTCCTTGAACGTCTCCTTATCTTTATGATACATGGACCTCAGTTAGTCCCTATCTGGCACCATATCCATGTTGAAAGTGCGGGTGCTTGCACTATCTAACCCCATATACCAACGGAGTGCAGCACCTGTCAGGCTATCCTGAAAATAGTGAATCAGCAACTAGTCATTATTTGTCTGGGTTGACATCTTGAGGGCATACATCACAAGATGACTGAGTGGACAAGAATTCCTTTTGTACTTCTCAAAGTCAGGCACTTTGAATTTCACTGGGATTTTCACATTGGGCACTAAGCACAGATCAGTAGCACTCTTCCCAAATAGATCTTTGCCTCTCAGCGTTTCAATTCCTTGCGCAACTCAAGAAATTGGTCCTTCATCTCATCCATCTTCTCATAGACATCCGGGCCCTCAGACGGCTCGGAATTATAGATGGTGTCTTTTACATGCGGCAAAGTGTGCACAACTGGAGATGGCACAGACATGACGGGGCTAGATGCCGGCATGGAAGCAAAAGTGGGAGCGAAGCCTTCTGGCACAAAATTAGGTGGCATTCCCCAAGGGAATCCAGGAGGCAGATTCTGAGCGAAGTGAACGGTGGCAGCAGGCACAGTAGAGGTAACCACTTCAGAAATAATTGCCCTCGTGGGAGGAGTTGCAGGTGTTGGAGAAGCTTGGCTCTGGGCAGCAAGAACTGAGTCCATCATGGCAATCAGTCGGGCAATCTCCTCTTTCAAGTCTCGGTTCTCTTGCTCAAGGTGTTCCATGATCTTTGGACGATTAGCTCTGGTGTTGTACCGGTCATTCAGCTTGTCTAAAGCATAGAAGAACACCAATCATACACTTGGCAAAAACCTGCTTATGCAAATGATGCATGAAATGCAATGCTTGATTATTTTTATTTTCCAAGGAACTTACTATATCATTTGCAAATATATAAAAATTGAAATGGCAATTGCAATAATTTGATATGACCAAAAATCTCTTTTTATTTATATAAATTGGAAGGATTACACTTAGTATAATTTCAGAAACTAAATGAAAAAAACAAGAGAAAAGAAGACTAGTCATCCTAAGGATCTCTAAAAACAATGTCAGAAGATCTGGCTGAAGGCGCGTACTTCCTTCGAATGCAACGAATCTCGGTCTCAAAAGAAGCCTTCATCTGAGTCTTCTCGAGGACAAGCTGGTCAACAATCTTCTTCCAAGCAACGGAAGGTTAAGGCATGCAAGAAGATGAAACCTCTGGCTCTCTCTGTCTCTTCGTCACTCAGTCTTTAAGTAGCTCAATCAGTGCATCTTTGTCCTTAGACTCCAACTGCAACTCTTCATGCTTCTTGCTCAAAGCATGGAAACACTCTTCCCACATATCCTTCTCTTGCTTCATCTTGATGAGCGCGTCTTCCAACTCCTCTACATCTTGGTTAGGGAGAGTTAATGGCTCAACCACAACCATGGACATAGGTCTTTCACAAGGATAAGGCATCTTCAACTCCATAGCTCTCTCATTCACCCAAAGAGTGTAAGCTTCCAAAGCTACACAATTACGTGGACCAAGCTCGGATCTTCCTTTCCTATGCACATTATACCAAGCATGCACAATCTTCTGCTTCAAATGTTGGGGATCTTTACCCTCTTGATAGAAAAGACCTTCTAACAACATGTTATTTGGTTTGTCTCTCAAGGGGAACCCAAGTTGACGACGAGCCAAAGCAGGGTTGTAGTTAATTCCTCCTTGTGTACCAATGAGAGGTACATTAGAGAATTCACCACAACTATCAATAATCTCCACAGTGCTTAAGGACGGATCATACCAAACTATATCATCATTAGTGAGAGACATAAGTCTCTGAGACCACCTTAGACATTGTTTGTTCTCCACAAAAGTAGGCGTCTGAGGTAAGTGCAAAATAAACCACTTGTACAGGAGAGGAGTGAAACATATAATAGTTCCACCACCTTTAGCATTCCTTAGATGCAAAGAGAAATACATATCACCCAACAAAGTAGGCACAGGATTCCCAATCAAGAAAATTCTAATGGCGTTAACATCAATAAAACTGTCAATGTTAGGGAACAAAGCTAATCCATAGATGAGCGACACAAAGATAGCTTCAAAAGCATCTACACTACCAGCTTGAGCAAAAGTGGTAGCTTCCTTGATGAGGAAAACAGATGGAAACCCAAATAACCCTCCTTTCTTCATCCAATGAGCCTCTATCTCAAACTTCTTCAAGTGAAGAGCTTCAGCAATAATACTAGATCGGGGAATCTCCTCTAATCCACTAAAGGGCACTCTACTAGAAATAGGTATTCCCAAAAGATGAGAATACTCCTCCAAGGTAGGCACAAGCTGAAAATCTGGGAAAGTGAAACAATGGTAGAGAGGATCATAGAACTGCACCAATACACTCAAGAGTCCTTCAACCACATCAGCAGATAAAATGGATAGAAGCTTCCCATGACGTTGTTTGAAGTCCAAGGGATCTAATACAAAAGATGCTATCTTCCTTAACTCTTTCAAGTCGGGACATCTGAAACTGTACTTCTTAGTGTTCCTTCGTCCATAATCCATGGTCTGAAAATGTTTTCAAATGATACCTTAGTTCCTTGAAATTTTGTGTGATGAATGTTATGATGCGCATGAAATGCATGAATGCAACAATCACAAATAAGGGATCACACACAAGGCAAACAAAGGTCAAGGGATGAATCAAATCATTGTCAAGATCAATCATCCATTTTGGTGGATTATGGTTTACACCTTATCAACACCCAAGTTCCATTGATATTGACAAGACTTGATTGGATCAACCAAGAATCAAGGGTTTGTTGCAAATCACGAGCATGGAGTCTGAGTAAGAACCATCCCAAAGGAGTGAACTAAGGATAAAACCTGTAGATCATGTTCTAAAAAGTTCTCAGAGTCTCAATTCCATCTATCGGATATTACAGGTTAAGATGACTGACTCGTCGACCCATAATACTCTCAAGAGAAACTCGTCTGAGTGTAGTATCGCGTAACAATTGTTATCAAGTCTACACCTGAACAGTTTTCGCACTACGTCCTAAATAGGCCAAGATGGGTTAGGTGTTCTAAGGTCCTCGGCTTCTCATACCCAATTAGAAATAGTAATGCCTAACCACAAATACTTTTGTGACATTTCCAAATCCAACGGAGTCTCCACTAAGCAGATGGATCTCAAGCCAACTTGTTAAGGACTACTCCACACAAGTCGAACATGACTATACCATCCTCATATCTTAATTGCACTTAAGTTCGGGTTAGAACTTATCTCACCACTCAGAGATCACCAAGCACAACAAGCAGATTATATGAAACATACATATATACAAACATAACATATATACAAATACATTCACACAAAAAGTAGGCTAAACCCACTGGAGACAACTCCCCAGCAGAGTCGTCACTTAATTTCTATAGCGGGAAATTCATGATCATCAAGCTATTGGCAAGCTAGAGATCAATTAACAAGAGTCACCACCGCGCTTTTATTGTTTCCAAGGGAAAAGGGAAAAAGTACGAACAAAACCCAATTAGTAAGAAGTTTTCAAATAAAAATCAAGGATCACAGGTAAGGGGGTTGGTTACATAGAGGGAAGGTGTTAGCACCCAAAATGTCCTAGGTACTCCTAGGGAGCCCTTTTTGTGTGCATATGTATTTTGTACAAAGTGGCGTTTACAAACAAATAGAATGGGGGGATGAGAAAAGAATTCATTAATTATATTTTTATGTTTGACAAGACCTTCGGTCTTGTGCCTACGTACCAACATAGAAATGAGGGATCAAAACCTCGTAGTTCGTGCTATAAATTTCAAAATGATTGTGTTGGTTTTAACAAAATTTAAGTTTGAAAGGCACTAAGGCCTGAAAATGGTTTGAATGAGTTAGTTCTTTTTGGCTTTTTGAAAGTTTAAGTCAAGTATAGTTAAGTTTATTTACAAGTTTGATTTAAGAAAATAAGTTTGAAAATGCAATGGCATAAGGCCGAAGTTTCTATCTTTTTTTGCAAAAGTGGTCTAAGTTTAGAACAAAAGTAGTTCACACAAAGAAGGTTTTAAAAATGGAGGGAGAGATTTTGAAATTAAATAAGTGGGGAGAAGATGAAGAAACTACCCTATGAACAAAAATTAAAAGTTTAAGGTTGAAAATATCTGACCAAATGGGAGCAATCCAATAGACAAGTATGTCAATAGAAACCCAGAATTCCCTTGGAATTTTAGAATCAAGCAACACACAAATGCACAATTATATCAATCTTGAAGAGCAAAGGCATCAAATAAATATGGCCTCATCCAAGCTTATCCACTTCATAATCTTCTTCAAAATAGCCTATGTAGCAGATGAATTCCATAAGTCACAGGTTCAACATAACAGCTTAACAATAATCAATGTTGCAGATGAACTGGAGGGATTTTGAATGATGTATAAGATGAATTCAAATTGCAAGAACTTGGTTCTTCAACAAATTGGCATTGGCCAAGTCCATTAGCAAAGGAATGTTTCCTAAATCCTAAGTCCAATTGGGGAAGATCAAAACGACAGTCCACTCAAAAGTCTTTTAGGTTTTTTTGTTATTATTAAGTGTATTCATGGTCAAAGACCAAACAAGCAAACAAGGTATACAAACAAAATAATATCACACAATATGGTCCAATTGGACAAAGTGAAAATTACATTAACATAAACAATTAGGATGATATGTATAATGGAAAATGATAATAAAGTGCTAAAAGTAAATTGCATAAAAGTAAAGACTTGAAATTAAAAGTTAATGGTTAGTAAGTTAGTAGTTAGTTTTGTTTTGCTTTTTGGTTTCAACACATTCTTTGGAGAACACTCAACCCACATGCCACAAGCATGGATCCTTGAACTAAAACTTCTTTCAAAGGAAGGAAAGAAGGTCAAGTTTCCATACAATACCATGGAAGAGGGGAAACTTACAATCTCACTAACTAGAATGTGTATGCCTTTATGTCACAAATTTAGCGCTATGTTAAGCAATCGTAATTGGACTTATATAGAAGTCACAACTATTTGAGGTTGGGCAATAGACTTTTGGTGTTAATGCATGTTGGAGACATAGTATTATGAACTATGCTCATTAAACATACCACACACACAAAATATGCAAAGGTGTGGCCTAATCTCATCCATACTCATGTTAATCTTTCAATCAACTAGCATTAGGATTTTGAGATGTCATTGGCCAATTGAAAATGAATGGATGAAGAATGGGAATTAGATGAAGAGGGAAAGGGATGAATGAAATCACAAATTGGTCAAAGGAGGACTTTTGCCAAATTAATATTATTCATTCATTTGGGGAGATGGAATGTACATTCCATCAATCCCCTAAATCCAGTAATATTAACTTGACAAAGTCAAATCAACCTTGACCAAGGCCCAACAACAAATGAGAAACTCAATTAAGTCAATCCAAATGGTCAACACAATTAAAATGGCATTTATTCAATTAAAAATAGTAAAATAATGCATTAAATTTAAATATGTTTTGTCCAAATCCTAAAATCTCATTAAAACACCAAATAAATGGCCATGAGATTTATCATAGGTCAAACAAGGTCAAAGGACCTTGGACAAAAAAATTCACAATTTTTGGACATTTTAAACTATTTTTAAACAATTAAAAACAAATGAAAAATCAATTAATTCATGAAAAATATTAATAATGATCCAAAAAATAATTTTAATTCAGAATATAAAATAGAAAAATATTTGGAAATTTTTGGTGAAAGTCCCATATTTTTTGGATCAATATTATATTTATTATGAATTGTTGAAGAAAATGGAATTAAATGGAAATTCAGAAAATGCTAAAATATGGGGACCATCAGATCTCCCTCATTAATTGAGGTGGCATATCTGATGATCCAAAATGCGCGCTCCACGTACACCTCAGTCAAACGCGCTTCAAACGCGGTATTCACAAGGGACGGCTAAGATTAAAACGTGGAGGTTGGATCCCATGGCTCAGACCCAAGACACATCATCACCGGAGCCAGAGCTCCGATGAGCTTCACCGGACTGGTCAACATAAACCATCACCAAAATTTCAAACAAGGACATGATTTTAAAGAGAAAACATCACTGAGCACGAATATCACCTCCAATTCATCAAATTCCAACTATATTGAGAGATATGTGGAATTGAAAAATGAGGTTCATGATCTGAGTTGCTTCGATTTGGCCTCAAAGCAACGCAATCTGCTTGCCTACACTGGTAGGACTTCAGACAATTCAAGAATCAATGGAATTGAGCAAGAATCAAGGAGAATCGAAGAGTTTAAAATTTCTGCAAATTACCTTCAATGAAGGTTTGAGCTTGCTAGATCTTGATCTGAATCGTGTTTGACTTCACTTCAATTGCTTACAGGAGAGGAACGGAAAGGCTTAGAATCAAAGGACTCCTGGAGAATTGAATTCTAAAATAGTGGAGATTTAAGCTCAAATTCAAATGAATTTATCAGGGTTATCCTCTTAGAATGAAGGGTTTTCAATGGGGATTCAAAGCCGGCGTAATGTGTGTGTGATTTCTGAGCAAATGCAGATGTATATATAGCCAAATCCATGTGATATTTGCACACTCTTTTCACTTTCCAATTTTGGAAAAATGATGAAAGCATGGTGCATGGGCGCACATAGGCCCATGGAATGATGGTTTGAAAATCCAAATGAATGATCAGATGCTTTGGAGATGAATTGGATTGCAAGGTACGTGTGCATTGTCACTTGAAGATTGATCCATGCCAAATGATATCATCATGTTTAAGCCATGCGCAGCCTATGCATTTCTCATCCAAAATGCATGAATTTTAGCTCTTTGGAAAGGTGCGATCAAGAGGAACAAGTTTGATGTTGAACAATTTTTCATTTGGAGCTTGGAACTTGGAGATATTTGAGGTGGAAGTTTGGAAAAAAATTGACAAATCAAAATATTTCTAAGTGTCAAGCCATATGTCTCAATATTCCACCTTGCTCAACTTTTTATAAGAGCTTCAAATGAGAAAAGTGTATTCATCAAAGTTGTATCTCTCTCAAAGACCTTAAAAATGGCCACCAATTTCATGTCATTTGGATTTGAAATGATAGAGTTATGCATTTTTTAAGTTTGGAAAAATCACTTGATCAATGGTATAGGTCAAAAGTGACCTATAATGTAGCCTCATATCACATGCTCAAATAAATTAAATTTTATCCTACTCAAAACATAAAAGTTGAAGTAGACACATTGAATTTGATTGTGCAACATGGAAATCTTTCATCTCATAAAAATTGAGCAAGTTATGGCCTTGGGAAGTTGACTTTCAAATTAGGGTTTAGACAAAATGACCTATAATGTTTCAATATAGAAAATGATTTTCCAAGCAAAACTAGCTCTAGGTATCAACATGAAAGTTGTTTATAATGTCATTTAGAGTATGTTTTATCTTGGAATCATTTTCATATGGTGAAAATTGTAGGAGATAGGGTCTAGGGAGACCCGGTTTTGATTAGATGAATTCATCTGGCCAACCACCATCAACCAACTTACTAATTTCCAATTCTCTTGACTTTCTTGGTTCATGGTAGATCATATATGCATAATATGATGAAATTTTAAGTGTCCCATGAGAAATTTGATCAATTTGTGAGATAGCTTATTGGAGAAGTTACTCAAGATACCCAGTTAAACTAGGGTTTCCAAGGCAAATCACCCTCAAACTCTTGAAGCAAACTTGACCAATATAACATGTAGAGAAGATTGGGACTCATATATGATGCTCATAACCATTCTTGGATCAGTTCTTGGTTGTGCTCTTTGTTCTGAGGGTCTCAAACCCTAGATGTGATCAATGAATCAAGGAGATCATGCCCTACCTACAAAAGAGTTTGATAGATACAAAGACATATTTTTTGTATTTTGGTTAGTAAAATGAAAATATACAAGTATGATATAATCACAAAGTGCTTGGTGATCTCTCCCAAAACAAACCGAGTGAAAGAGGTAAGGAGGATGCCAAGGTATGATCCCAATGTTAATGCTTATGATGAAATTGCATGAGGGATCTTAGGGTCAAAATTGGGGTCTTACAGTAGCATGGTGGCATTTGTGACTATTCTTGCTTTACTCATCTATGGTTTAGTCGTGTTTCCCAATATTGACAATTTTTTTGGTGTTAATTCTATGAGGATCTTCTTGATTAGGAATCTGGTTCCAACTTTACTCGGTGACACTTATTTCTCCATTCATCATAGGACTTCTAAAGGAGGTGGAACTATCATCTGTTGTGCGTCTTTAATGTAAAAGTTGTTTATTTCACACTTGTTGCAGTCTCTCATCTTCAAAGAAAACAAGGGTTGTTTAAGGTGGTCTCAAAGACTTATGTCTCTCATCAATGATGACATAGCTTGGTATGCTTCTGTTTACGATGATATTGAGATTATTGATAGTTGTCGGGAAGTCTCTAATGTGCCTCTTCTTGGTACACAAGGAGGAATCAACTACAATTCGGCTTTGGCAAGACGTCAACTTGGGTTCTCCATGAAGGACAAACCTAATAACACTTTGTTAGAAGGTTTATTTTTCCAAGAGGGGAAAGACACCCAAGGATTGAAAGCTGTGATGATATGTGCTTGGCACAATGTTCATAAGAAAGGAAAAGGTGAGCTTGGATTGAAGAATTGTGTAGCTTTGGAGCCTTACACTAGTTGGGTGAAGAAGAGAGCAAATGAACTCAAGATGCCATACGCTTATGAAAGACCTATGTCCTTGGTAATGGTCAAATCACACACTATTAAAGGCATAGAGGAGTTGTAAGAGGCTTTGGATAGGATGAAGCAAGATAGAGATGATTGGGAAGACGAATTTCACACCTTACACCTTGAGAAAGTAGAATTGCAGAAGCAGCTAAAGTAAAAAGATGACTTGATAGAATTGATTGAGCAACGTGATGTGAAGAGATCAAGGGACCAAGTGGATTTATTTTCCTCTAACAGTTCACCATCTACTCATTTTCTTCTTCTGGCGTTTAGAAAGGCATTATAGACTAGCTCGTGATGGAGAAGGATGCTATGAAAAGAGGCTACAAAAGAGAAATCAAAAGGCTTCGCAAGAAGTATCATCTTGGAGTTGGGTCATCATCGGACATGATTCCATAGATCTAGTTCCTTTCCGTTTATGATCATCGAAATTGTATTTCTGATTGTAATCATTTATATTATTAATAAAATGATATTTTTTTAGTACGTAAAAATATGTTATTCTTATTTTGATGTTTGCAATTTATGTCTTAAAGTTTCTTGAAAAATAATAACATTTACATTTGCATTTGCATATCATGCATCATGTTGCATCTTGGTCTTCATGTAGATAAGTTGTCTCACTGGTACAATACTCGTGCTAATCAGTTGAAGAAGATGGGCCGCCTAGAGTAAGGGAATCGTGAACTCCTTGAAGAGGTAATAACCTTGAGGGACAACTATGAGAGGCTTACTGCTATGATGGAAGCTTTGGTGGCTGCTCCAGATCAGCCACCACCTCCTCCTCCTCAGACTCCACTTTAGAGGATCGTGATTTCCGAAATTGTCTCTATGCACATCTTTTTGGCTCCCGTCAGTGCTCAACAACACCACTTGCCTTCTGGTTTCCCTTGGGGCATGCCTCCTAACTTCGTGCCTGAGGGGTATCAACCTGTTGTTGAAGTTCCTATGGCTCAACCTATGATGTCAGTACCACCTCCCATGGTTCACGTTGTTTCTTATGTAGAAGAACCTATTTTTCATGATGACCAAAGAGACACTATTGGTGTTTATGAAAGAATGGACGAATTCCAATATCAGTTTCAGGCTATGCAGAAAGAGATTCAAGCTTTGAGGGGGAAAGATTTCTTTGGGAAGAATGCTCATGATTTGTGTTTAGTTCCTAAAGTGAAGATTCTGCACAAGTTCAAGGTTCCAGATTTCAAAAAGCATAAAGGAAACTCTTGTCCTCTGATTCATCTGGTGACCTACGCTCGTAAGATGTCGACTCAGAATCACAACCATCAATTACCGATCCATTACTTTCAAGACAGTTTGACTGGTGCTACAATGAAATGGTATATGGGACTCGATAGCACTCAAATCCGAATGTCCAATGACCTAGGTGAGGTTTTTATTCGTCAGTACAAATATAATGTCAACATGGCACCGGACAGGGATCAACTTCGTGCTATGTCTCCAAAAGATAAAGAGACTTTCAAGGAATGCGCGCAAAGATGGCGCGAGATCACTGCACAGGTTAGTCCTCTGTTGGAAGAAAAGGAAATGAAAAAACTGTTTTTGAAGACGTTGAGTCCATTCTATTATGACAGAATGGTTGCAAGTGTGCCTATTGACTTTACTAAAATGGTAAATATGGGCTTGAGATTATAAGAAGGTGCCCGTGAAGGACGATTGAAAGAAGGTGTTTCGGTCGACAGTTCCAGAAAGTATGGGAGTGGGTTACCCAAGAAGAAGAAACAGGATGCAAACGCTATTTCACAAGAGAAACATAAGAGGCTTCCGAGGAATAGTTAAAGTCATCAGCATGTGGCGTTTGTAACTCCAAATATTAATTTTTCTCTCGTTGCTCAAATAGCACCGAGTTATCAACCGTGTTTTCATCCACCAACGAATCAACATAACCAACATAATCGTGCCCAAAGGCCCACACAATTTGATAGAATTCCAATGACCTATACATAATTATTTCCCGCTTTAATTCACAAAAACTTGGTACAAACAAGAACCCCACCAGGTGTTCTGAAATAGCTTATGTGGTGGTATAAACTCGATCAACATTGTGCATTCCACTAAGGAGCACTTGGCCGTGATGAGAATGTTTCGCTTTGAAAGCTGAGGTGAGAAGGTTAATACAAAGTGGTATCCTGTCATTTGAAGACTCTAGTCCTAATGTACAAGCTAATCTGTTACCCAAACATGGTGGTGCAATTGTGAATATGGTCGAAGGATGTCCAGGAAAGTATCGAGTTTTTGATGTCAATCTAATCAGAAGATCCTTGGTTGAAATGCATGCAACTTTATATGAATTAAGCTATTATGAGCATGACCATACTTCTTACCATGTTTGTTCCAGAGATCCCCGAGGATGTGTTGTTATGAAAAGAGACTTACAAGAGATGTTCGACCAAAACCTTATTCAGGTTACAAGGGATTGAATGAAAATGAGCATGAGATGAACGTCATAGTTCCCCGTTTTAATCTCCCATAACCGGTTGTGATTGTATATGATGGTCATAAGGTTGTTGTTTCTCCATTGGTTATTCGTTTGGCGGGTCCTATACCTTACGAATCTGATAAAGTTGTGCCTTACAAGTATAATGCTACTATGGTGGAAGACGATACAGAAGTGCGTATTCCTGCTTTCTCGTCTATTGTGAACATTGTCGATGTAAGTGGTGTAACCCGAAGTGGTCGGATATTTGTTCTTGCAGCTCATGAGAGAACTAAAGATGTTGTGATAGAGAAATCAAATCAAGAGAAAACTCTTGTTATGCAAATCGTCCAATCCAACAGTGTGATCAGCATGCCGATCAAGATGAAGAGATGAAATTGATTAAGAAGAGTGATGTCAATGTGGTAGACCATTTGTTGCATATTCCGTCCAAGATATCCATATTAGCTTTACTGATGAGCTCAGAAGCTCATCGAGAGGCTTTGCAGAAGGTCCTTGAGAAAGCCTATGTGGACCATGACGTAACAATTGATCAATTTGATGGCATTGTGGATAATATTACCACATTTAAAAATATGAGCTTCATTGATGAAGAGATTCCCGAGTAGGGGAGGAACCACAATTTGGCCCTGCATATCTCTATGAATTGTCAGGTAGATGCCCTGTCCAATGTGATGGTGGATACCGGTTCTTGTTTGAATGTTCCACCTATGTTTTGAATGTTCTACCTAAGTCCACATTATCTAAGCTTGCTTATCAAGATAATCCGATGAGATTCAATGGGGTTGTTGTGAAGGATTTTGATGGCTCAAGGAAGATTGTAATTGGAGAGGTTGATCTCCCAATGAAGATAGGTCCATGCTTATTTTAGATCAATTTTCAAGTGATGGATATTCATCCCTTCTATAGTTGTCTCTTAGGACGTTCGTGGATTCATGAGGTTGGGGTAGTTACATCAACTCTACACCAAAAGCTGAAGTTTGTGAAGAATGCAAAACTAGTGATTATGGATGGCGAGCAGACCATGTTGGTGAGTCACCTTTCTTCATTTTCATACGTTGATGTCGACGAAGCTGAGGGAACATTGTTTCAAGATCTTTCTGTTGATAATATTGATGTTAAGAAGAATGATGAATCCATGTCATCCTTGAAGGATGCCCAACATGTGTTGAAGAATAAGCAATCTACTAAGTGGGGACAAATTGTTGAGCTCGCGGAGAACAAGAAAAAAGTTGGTTTAGGTTTTTCACTTAGTGCAACCCAAAGAGATTTGAAGCGAATTCAAGAAGTGTTTCACAGTGTCGACTTTATTCATTCCAAAGATCAGTCTGTTGTCACAATCTTAGAAGATGATAAAGAGCAAGGAGTGCCAAACTTTGTGACGCATGGATTGATGTGCCAAAACTGGATTGTTGTTGATGTTCCTTCTATTATTCACTTATCAAAGTAATATGTTTTTTTGTTATTTTCAAAATCCTTTCACTATGTCCAAGGTGAAAGTGAATCTTAATGGGCTTTGTTTCAGATTTTATCATCATTAATAAAATGTTATTTCGTTTATCCATATTATGTTTTTCCTTTTTCACTTTTTTTGGAAAAATGGTAACATAAAAAAGCAAGATAATAATCACTTTTATATCTGCATCGCAATGTGTGTTTATTTTTTCATATTCTAAAATCAAGCATAAAATCATTGTGCAAATTAATTATTAAACCCATTGAAAACAATGACCTTATGCCCTCTCCCAACTTTGAATTTCCTGTGTTCGAAATGGAAGAAGAGGATAATAAAGAGATTCCTAATGAGATTTCTCAGTTACTTGAGCATGAAGAAAAGACCATTCAGACTCATAAAGAGCCATTGGAAGTGATTAATTTGGGTTCTGAAGAGAACAAGAAAGAAGTCAAGATTAGGGCACTGCTTTGTCCAGATGTTAAGAAGAGGATGGTAGAGCTTCTTAGAGAATATGTGGATGTATTTTCTTGGTCTTATCAAGATATGTTAGGCCTTGATACTAATATTGTGGAGCATCGATTACTGTTAAAGCCAGAGTGTCTTCCGGTTTAGTAGAAGTTAAGAAGAACTTACCCTGATGTGACTGTCAAGATTAAAGAGGAAGTGCAAAAGTAGATAGATGTTGGGTTCCTTATTACTACTAAATACCCTCAAATGGTGGCCAATATTTTTCTTATTCCAAAGAAAGATGGAAAAGCTCGGATGCGTGTTGATTATAGAGACTTGAAAAAAGCCAGTCTGAAAGATGATTTTCCTCTACCACACATTGACATGTTAAGTAGATACTACATCTAAGTTCAATGTCTTCCCCTTTATGGATGGGTTCTTCGATTACAATCAGATCAAGATGACACCTAAGGATATGGGAAAAACAACATTTATTACAGCCTGGGAACATTATGCTAAAGAGTGATGCCTTTCGATTTAAAGAATGCTGGTGATAAGTACCAAAGAGCTATGACTACTCTTTTCAATGACATGATGCATAAAGAGATAAAAGTTTATATTGATGATATGATTGCTAAGTCGAAGTCTGAAGAAGATCATGTTGAGTATTTGTTGAAGTTGTTTCAGCGGTTGAGAAAGTTTAAACTCCGGTTGAATCCTAATAGATGTACTTTGAGTGTCCATTCAGGAAAGTTGTTGGGTTTCATTGTCATCCAGAAAGGTATTAAAGTAGATCCTGATAAAGTAGTAGATATTCAAGAGATTCCTACACCAAAGATAGAAAAGCAAGACAGAGGGTTCCTTGGGCATCTGAAATACATATCCAGATTTATATCTCACATGACTGCGACATGTAGGCAAATCTTCAAGCTTCTCCGCAAAGATCAAGGTTGTGTTTGGACAGAGGACTGCCATAAAGGTTTTGACAATATCAAGGAGTATCTTCTTGAACCTCCTATCTTGTCTCCCATAATGGAAGGAAGACCTTTTATTATGTATTTTACTGTGTTAGAAGAGTCCATGGGATGTATGCTTGGACAACAAGATGAAACTGGTAGAAAGGAGCATGCCATCTACTATCTGAGTAAGAGTTTTAAAGATTGTGAGTCTCAGTATTATATGCTTGAACAGACTTGTTGTGCTTTAACTTGGGATGCCAAACGTTTATGCCAGTATATGATCAAACATGCCACTTGGTTGATATCCAAAACGGATCCAATCAAGTATATTTTAGAAAATCCTACTTTGACTGGAAGGATTGCTCGTTGGCAAATGTTATGGTCTGAGTATGATGTTGAGTATCGTACTCCTAAAGCGATTAAAGGAAGTATTCTTGCAGGTCATTTGGCTCATTAGCCAATTGATGATTACCAACCCATCAGGTTTGACTTCCCTGATGAAGATGTTATGTACTTAAAAGCTAAAGATTGGGATGAAGCGTTTCCTGAAGAAGTACCAGAGCCTGGATCCCAGTTGGGTCTAGTGTTTGATGGACATGTTAATGCTTATGGTAACGGAATTGGGGAATCATTATTACTCCTAAGGGTTGTCATATCCCTTTCACTACAAGATTGATGTTTGATTGTATGAATAGTATGGCAGAAAATGAGGCTTGTATCATGGGTCTTGAAGAAGCCATTGATTTGAAAATTAAAACCTTGATGTGTGTGGAGATTCAGCCTTAGTGGTTAATCAGATTAAAGAAGAATGGGAAACTCGTCATCCTGTCTTAATTCCTTACAAAGATTATCCAAGGAGGTTGTCAACTTTCTTCAATGAAATAGAGTTTCATCATATACCTCGCGAAGAGAATCAGATGGCGGACGTTCTAGATACTATGTCTTCTATGTATAAAGTAAATCATTGGAATGACGCGTCCAGTATCACGATTATGTGCGTTGATATGCGTGCTCACGTGTTTGCAGTAGAAGAAGTTACAGATGATAAGCCTTGGTATCATGATATTAAGTGTTTCCTACAGAGTCGGGAGTATCCACTCGGGGCATCCAGCAAAGATAGGAAGACTTTGAGAATACTGGATGGCAATTTCTCTTTGCATGAAGATATGTTGCACAAGAGAAACTTTGATATGGTCTTGCTCAGATGTGTGGATAGACACGAAGCAGACATGTTGATGCAAGAAGTTCATGAAGGATCCTTTGGTACTCATGCCAATGGACACACAATGGCTAAAAAGATGTTAAGGGAAGGTTACTATTGGCTGACAATGGAATCTGATTGCTATATATATGTGAAGGAGTGCCATAAATGTCAGAGTTATGCAAATAAGATTCATGTGCCTCCAACACTTCTCAATGTTATTTCATCTCCATGGCCTTTATCTATGTGGGGAATAGATATGATTGGTATGATTAAACCCAATGCTTCAAACGGACATTGTTTCATTCTAGTAGTTATTGATTACTTCACCAAATGGGTTGAAGCAACATCGTATGCTAATGTGACCAAACAGGTTATGGTCCGATTTTTCAATAACCAGATTATTTATCGATATGGTGTTCCAAGTAAGATCATTATTGATAATGGGTCAAACTTGAACAACGAGATGATGAAAGAGTTGTGTGATGACTTCCAAATTGAACATCACAATTCATCTCCTTACAGATCTAAGATGAATGGGGTTATGGACGCTGCAAATAAGAATATTAAGAAGATTATCCAGAAAATGGTTATGACATATAAAGATTGGCATGAGATACTCCCATTTTCTTTGCATGGATATCGTACGTTCGTCCACACTTCAACAGGGGCAACCCCTTTCTCTCTTATGTATGGCATGGAAACAGTGCTCCCTATAGAGGTGGAAATCCCATCAATGTGGGTCTTGATGGAAGCCAATTTGTCTGAGGCTGAATGGTGTCAAAACATATACGATCAATTGAATTTGATTGAAGAGAAGAGAATGAAGGTTTTGTGTCATGGCCAGTTATATCAAAGGAGAATGAAGAAAGCATTTGACAAGAAGGTTCGACCTCTTGTATTCATAGAAGGTGACCTTATGCTCAAGAAGATCTTATCTTTCAACACTGATTCTAGGGGAAAGTGGACTCTTAGTCATGAAGGTCCATATGTTGTTAAGAGAGATTTCTCCGGTGGTGCATTGATTGTTACAACCATGTATGGTGAGGAGCTCCCTCGTCCTGTCAATGCCGATGCAGTCTGTCGCGGCGGATTTTGAATATAAGATATTGGATTATCTTAACTCAATTGAATCACTAAGCATGAGTCGCCACTGAACTTTATTGTATCCAAAAAACCTGGAAAGGGAAAATATCGATAAAACCCTAAGAAAGATATCTACGTAAGCAAGACATTCATGCAAAGGGAAGGTGTGAGGCACCCTTCGCATCCTTGGTACTCCAAGGGAACCATTGATCATATATTATTTGCCTTATTATGGGTATTTACAAGGTGAGTGGGTTTAAAAATAAAGTGAGTTTTGTGTTTTTTAATCTTTGATTAGGTTAAAGCCATTAATAGGTGTTTTATGAAGTGTTTTGACATGCAAAAATGGTGGCTTACTAAGTTATGGACAAGGGAGGTGAAGTTTTTTTCATGCAAGAAAGTAAATTTAGTTTTGAATGGTTGATTTTAGGTTGGTTTTAGTTTAAGTCATTAAAGCATACAAACTCTAACCTACCCCTCATGCAAAGTCTCATGCCTTTATCTAAATATAGTGTCCATAATGTCCTTATTACATCACTTTGAAAAGCAAGAAAGATAAACTAATCCTAAGGTGATATTTCCCTTCCACACATGCAATCTCCAAGACAAATAAAAAGAAAAATGAAAGCAAATAAACAAATGAAGAGATAAGGTATATCTTGGTCTCTTGTTGGCCTCACTTGACTTGAATTGGCTCTTCCTCTTTGTAAAAAAAATTCACCATGTTTGAATGAAATGCTTGAATGTAACAAGAAGAGAAACAATTGTTAATGCAATGACTTAACAAATTTTAAACAATAACATAGAATCAAAATTTTTAGTAAACATCAAGAGATGAAATGGATAAGTATGATCCAGAATGACATATATTATTTTGGTATTTTTCTCATGCAAGGAAAGGCACATTTGAACATGATTATCAAAACAAGTCACAAATGGAATGCAGACTAAACATGATTTCTGAACAAAATGAAATGAAAATGGAAAAGGATTTAAATTCAATAAACACTTAACATATGAAATGACACATAGTAAGGTCAGAATCAAATGCAATTGAAACACATCATTAATCATGCAAGTTGGCAAAATGGGAATCAAAACAAGGCATGCTAGCAAGGTATAAACCATAATCTCCAACATACTTGAAAATTGAATCAAAGGTGCAAAATATAAACATGATATCAAAAAAAAATTGGAATATAAAATGAAGCATAATGATATATAAGACCAATCATGTTCATGGATTTCATTCATGATGAGCATCAAACAAGTTATGGTTCTAATCATACAATGTATCACTTAAGCATGCCAAAACCAGGGCAAATCAAACATAAAATCAAATGAAAATGAAAAGGAACAAAAGAATGCAAAGAGGACGGAAGAAAACATGTTCCAAAATGTCATACAAACATCAATATGGAATCATAAATCAAGCATCAAGGTTTGAGGTCCATTCTTAAGTCAAAAACTAGCATAAACATCAAAATAAACACCTAAATGAGAACTAAATGAGAAAGGGTTCAAATGAAAAAACTTTCAACATAAGAAAGTCTCTAAATCTCATTTTTAAACCAGGGATGCAATCATTTCATATTGATAATTCATCAAGAACAAGTTACAACTTGAATCAAGCAAAATTGGCAAAAGGAAAACCCTAATTTTGAACTTTAAGAAATAAGCTTCAAATGAAAAAATGTTCAACACAAAAGATGTCACCAATCATCTATGGAAACCAAAAATGTAACTATATACAATTTATGAACCTATTTGAAACACTTAGGGTTTTCAAACTTTGGAAATAAATGGATAATAAACCCTAAAAATGAAACTAAATGAAATCCTCTTAAAAAGAGAAATCTCAGAGAAGTAAAAGTGTGGCCTATTATATAAGGATCATACACAAAAATTCTGGGATTTTTATCATGTAATCTGAAATTACTATGATTTAAATACATTAAAAATAACACATAAAAAGAGAAAAATGATTTTTTAATTTTCTATTGGTCATAAAAATAAACAAAAATCATATTATGGAAGAGAAAATTATTCCAAACAACTTTCATGTTGGACATTTTTTCAAATTCCAAATAGTTTGAGAGATATGAAATAAACAAAATTATTAAAATAAAAAAAAGTAACAAAAATTGATTAAAATGCAATGCAGTGGAAAATAAGGGAGAAAGGTTTATAGTAGGCACGCACGCATATTTGTTCCTTTTCCTCATTAATGAGGTGGCTCAGTATGAGCCCTTAGATCTAATACAAGTCCACCACAAGAGGTGTTTCTTAACGCATGGGAACAAAATAAATTTTAACATGTAGAGGGGCCACATGTTACACTCCCATTGGTCCAATTTTTGAATTTTGGAGGTAGGAACATGTGGTCGCCTGAGAATACAGCCGGACCACCGTGGACGGTGGCAGGTTTCTGGAAAAAAGTAAAAACAACTTAAAACATAAAACTCAAAGAAACAAAGTTGCTCAGATTTTCAAGGCGAGTAAGATTATGGAATCAAAAATCATTTATGAGTACTCAGTGATGCCAATCGAAGGTAGGAACAAAATGAAACCCTAAACTAAAAAATAAGATAAAATACTACTCAGTTCATGAAAATGAAATTAAAAGTTATGTTGATAACCAGAAACAAATTCTCAACAAGATGGCATCAAGAGATTTAATGTTTCGTTCAGATTTTATACCTCTTGAAGATCACTTGAGTTGTTGATTTCAGAGAGCTCGTTCTTCCTCCACGGGCCATTATTTTGCTTGCTTCAAGTTGTCACACCTCCACCACACTTCAGAGAATCTTACTGAGCCAAAGGAATAGCTTGAAGATGCTTGTGATTTGAAATTCGATCCAAAGTTCAGAGGTTCAGCAGTAATTTTTATAGAGATTCTTTGGCTCTTCAAGCTTGAGAATGGCTGTGTGAGAGCCTTTATTTATATAGGGGAAATGTGTTGGTAGCTTACTGAACACCCTCAATTAGGTTAGAGGGTAGAATTAAATTTTTCACAAACTTGGAAATCAAGTTTTTGGTGATGTTTCTCTTGTACCTTTGCTAATGGAATGTGCAGACACAATACACTCACCACTAATTTGTTTTGAATAAAAAATTATGGCCAATTGTCCTTGTCCTTGCTCATTTTGTGATTTGCTTCAAAAAGGTGAAAAATATAAAAAATGAGAAATATGGGCATACACATGGTACAAATCATGGATGAATGTAAACAGCAAGTGTAATTGGGCTTCTCCTGATCTGTTTGAGGTCCAATTGTAGCAATGTTGATTGCTTTGAGAAAAAAAGAGTTTTGACCAAAAATCACATTATGGCTCAGGTTGGGAGAAATGTCATGGTTTGAGACTTCAATTATGGCATACATTGATTCACACACACCACATAATTGGTATGTAATTGAATGACACAAGAATTTGAGCTCAAAGATGTGTAATTTGGAAATTGGCTATGTGTCATGAATGAATAACTTGAAATGCAAGGTACAAAATGGACAATTTGAGTTTTGGCTTGAATTAACCTCAAATAGTGATGCACACAAGTCTTATGAACCATTTATAAGATGTTTGAGTTGGCAAAACACCCAAAAAGCCTTTAGATAAAAACCTCATTTTTTTCACTTTTGAACAATTTTAGCAACTTTAAGGTTTGCACTACATGTTCTTGATCTATGCATTTTTGGCTTTTGTATAATGCATGAAATTTGTAGATAATGGAAAAATAAGATCATAGAAAAACAAACCACCTAATTTGGGTCAAAATTCAGAAAAATATGGGGTAGTGAAGTTGGAAACATTTGAGGAAATGACATATAATGTATGAACCTCATTGACCCTTTTCTACTCAAAATTAGCCTTTGATGTGTGAATATAAAATGTTCAAAATGGTTTTAAGATTGATTTGGAAAAAAGTAGCACCGCATTTGGACAAATATTGAAGCCGTTATGAAGTTTTGAAGTTTTGCCTCAAAATCACTAGGAACCATGGATGACCTGTAATGTTTTCCACAACTAAATGGGCTTCCACTCAAAATTGGACTTTGTGATCAAAAGAAAACTTGTTAGGGATGTTCTCAAGATTTATGTGGTGAACCTAACCACCCCATATGGGTTAAAATTGACCAAGTTATGGTCAATTGAAGTTGGGGGAAAATCAGGGCACTAAATAGGGAGACCTTCAAAATCAAATGCTAAACCAAGCCAAATCTACTCTTGAACAATGCATAAAACATGTATAGGGTATCAATTGGAGCATATGATAAAAATAATGGGCTCCATATTGTAGCGGGAAATTCATGATCATCAAGCTATTGACAAGATAGAGATCAATTAACAAGAGTCGCCACCGCGCTTTTATTGTTTCCAAGGGAAAAGGGAAAAAGTACGAACAAAACCCAATTAGTAAGAAGTTTTCAAATAAAAACTAATAAAAATCAGAGATCACAGGTAAGGGGTTGGTTACACAGAGGGAAGGTGTTAGCACCCAAAGTGACCTATGTACTCCTAGGGAGCCCTTTTTGTGTGCATATGTATTTTGTACAAAATGATGTTTACAAACAAATAGAATGGGGGATGAGAAAATAATTCATTAATTATATTTTTGTGTTTTACAAGACCTTCGATCTTGTGCCTACGTACCAACATATGAATGAGGGATCAAAACCTCGTAGTTCGTGCTATAAATTTCAAAATGGGTGTGTTGGTTTTAACAAAATTTAAGTTTGAAAGGCACTAAGGCCTAAAAATAGTTTGGATGAGTTAGTTCTTTTTGGCTTTTTAGAAAGTTTAAGTCAAGTATAGTTAAGTTTATTCACAAGTTTGATTTAAGAAAATAAGATGATATATGCATCTGGCCAACCACCATCAACCAACTTTCTAATTTCCAATTCTCTTGACTTTCTTGGCTCATGGTAGATCATATATGCATAAGATGATGAATTTTGAAGTGTCCCTTGAGAAATTTGATCAATTGGTGAGATAACTTTTTGGAGAAGTTACTCAAGATACCCAGTCAAACTAGGGTTTCCAAGGCAAATCACCCTCAAACTCTTGAAGAAAATTTGATCAATATAACATGTAGAGATCATTGGGACTCATATATGATATTCATAACCATTCTTGAATCAATTCTTGGTTGTGCTCTTTGTTCATGAGGGTCTCAAACCCTAGATGTGGACTTGATGAATCAATAAGATCATTCCCTCCCTACAAAAGAGTTAGGCAAATACAAAGACATATTTTTGGTATTTTAGTTAGTAAAAAAATGATAAAATATAAGCATGATATAATCACAAAGTGCTTGGTGATCTCTCCCCAAAACAAACCCAATGAAAGAGGGGTAAGTAGGATGCCAATGTATGGTCGCAATGCTTATGCTTATGATGGAATTGCATGAGGGATCTTAGGGTCAAAATTGGGGTCTTACACATTTCGACTAACTCATGTTCAGGCACTTGAGTGAAGCATCTTGACTTCATTATTCTAAACCTATTGAGATACTCCCTCCGTTTCAAAATGATTGTCGATTTTAAAGAATTTTTTTTTCAAAATGAATGTCATTCTCATTTTTCAATGTTGAAATGGTTATTATTTTTTTAATTGTGTCCTCTAATTATTATTTTGTACACTATGTCATACCCCAAAATTTGCCCGTTAACCGTGCAAGACATTTTTCAAGGCACTCCAACTCATTTTTCAAGACGTTGATCTTAAAGGAACAAAGACCCAGCACACAGGTGGCCAAATCCAGAAAAGTACTTAAAATGGCTTGCTCGCTAGGCGAGCAAAATCATTCGCCTAGCGAACCCTTCGCTGCACCACTCGCCTAGCGAAGCTTGCGAATACCAGAAATTTTGGGCTTCATTCTGAGCCCATCAGGTCACAAAAATTATTATAAATACCAGAACTTCACATAGAGAAAAAGGGGGGGAGACAGAAACGGACAGGAGACGGACGGACAGAAACCCTAGCAAGGAAACCCTAACAGAAGCAACCGAGCAAACCCTGGAGGCTAACCAAGAGAATTCAGAGCAACCCTAAAGGAAACCCAGAAGGCAACTCATCTGCACAAAGGTTACCTCCGTCCAACTCAATCTGACACCAACCCTAAGAGTGATCTGCCAATTCAACGTTACGATTCAATTGCAAACAGGTTTGCATTACCATTACCGCTTTATGCTCCCAATTTACATGTGATATTATGATTGAACTTATAAATATATCTTAGTTTTTGCATGTGGATTTAAGTATGCAAGAATGCCTTGAATGTTTAACCATGTAATTTCTGTAATGGATGCCATAGGGTTTAGAGCCTGTTGAAATCGTACTGTTAAACTCAAAACCCGCAGCCGTTCGTTAGCACATCGCTAAGCGAACATGTAGCGAGTGTTCGCCAAGCCTTCGCTAGGCGAGGCAGTAGCGAACATGACAGTCGCTGTTTTTTTTCTATTCCGTTCTGTGCTTATCTGACATGTTTTATCATAGCTTTGTATTATTTGCCTGACAATATTACTGTTGCGATTCCTTTGTTTGGTGCAACTATTGACCGCACCCCATTTGGTATTCTGACCTGTTTGCTGAATTTTGTGAGGATTCATATACTCCCGAAGAAGGTAGCTTGCTAGGTATTCCACTTTATTTGTGGGATACCCTTGTGGAGATTCATCCTAATTACCTAACTGATTACAAATGTTGCTTTTGAATATATGATCTTGGCCCTCTCTTTGTTGCCTTACGGTATTACGGTCATGTCCCGCGAGTGTAAGGATACCCTTAACAAAGACCCTTCGGTTAAATCATCATAGTCCCTCGAATGTTGCCTTCGGATACATGACTTTGTCCCTCGATGACCCTTCGTGGTAGCCTATGGTTAAAATGATGATCGTCCCTTCGAAAGCTAAGGTATCCTTACAAATGTTGCCTTCGATGACCAATCGACGATCCTACGATGTCCCTTTACATCCAAAGGATAAGACTACTTACTTCTCAATAGTAAGGACAGTTTTACCCTCATAAGGATAGGAAATACCCATAAAGACCTCGGGTAGGTATAACTCTTAAATGCTGACTCACAACTTAAAATACTTTTCACCCCTCACACTTTGCAAAACATCTATTAGAAAATCACCACTTGGCATACATTCGTATAGAATCATTGCCCAGTTATATTTTTCTAAACAGCTTTCAAAATCAAACGAGATAAATACTTTGTATACATTCGTACAAGAATCATTACAAAGTTAAACTCTCTTTTCGAAACATTTTCTAAACAGTTCTCAAACACTTTTTCAGACAAGAAAAACATAAGTGATTCAGCAATTAAGAGCCCATGGATAGCCATGGATACAAAGGGTGCTAACACCTTCCCTTTGTATAATGTACCTCCCGAACCCAAAATCTGATCAAGGTCTTTCCTGTTCTTTTCCGCCTTTCCTTATTGGATAAAAGAAAAGTCGGTGGCGACTCTTGCTATCCGCGACATTTGCTTTCCAAAGCAAAAACACACAAAGTCAATTCACCGTATGACAAAACTGGCGACTCTGTTGGGGACACTTAAAAAGAGAGGTTGCCTTAAAAAACAAGATCACTTATTTGAATTGTCTGATTTACTTTTAGGGGATTGCTTGGGTATTTTATGCTTGAGTGAAAGATCCTACATCCGGATCTTGTGTACCTTAGGTAAGTAGCAAGAGATCATCGCGACTATCCGGCGTATACTGGAATGGTTAAAATTATGGCTACGGTTAATGTGACACTTTGGATGTCCTGATGTTCCTCATGTTTACTTGAGGAAAAATTTGGCGTCCGCGTGGTGTCATCAAAGCGTTAACCAGACCTTTAGAACCCTAATTGACTCATACTAGCCATTAGAAAGTAGTGAGATAACTGACTTCGGTTCCAACTGGGGTTGGTTGAGACTCGATACTACACTCTTTGAGATTGGACTTTAGGGAAGCCTCGGTCAACCACTTGGTGTTGCACTGAAGTGGACTTAAAGAAAGGTCAATGATTTGAGATCCTTTTACAACCTGGTTACTATTCTAGGACAGGTTGAACCAACCAAACTTCAGCGGGGAGGGTACTTACCTATGGAACTCATGCAAGCCCTAAAACTTAGGAATGATTGTTGTGTGACTTGCTTGTGCTTGTTATTTACTTAACATCATAACATCATAACATCATAACATATGGAATTGTACTAACCATTTCAAGGACTTAGGGATTTAACTTTGCTCTGTTTTGTAAGGCTATGGCTCACAGGAAAACCATCCGGATCAATCTTGTAGCGATCTCTCCTCAACTCAAGAATTTAGTGTCAGAGCTTCCCGATCATGCTCAGTTCATCAAGAAACATGGTTCTCTTCTCAATTTGGTTACCACTGGTTTCAAAGAAGATATTATGAGAGTTCTATTCCAGTTCTTCGATCCTAAACATCATTGCTTCACCTTCCCAGATTATCAGTTGGTACCCACATTAGAAGAATTTTCCAGGCTGCTTGGGATGCCTATCCTTGATCAGACACCTTTCAGTGGTTTAGAAAAGAGTCCGAAGTCCGAAAAAGTTGTCGCAGCTTTACACATGACAAAGTCCGACATTGAAACCAATTGGGTAACAAGAAGTGGAGTTAAGGGTTTACTTGCCAAATTTCTGATAAATAAGGCCCGAGAATTCTTAAAAGTTATGGATGTCCATGCTTTCGAAGATGTCCTAGCATTGCTAATCTATGGTTTGGTGTTATTTCCTAATCCAGACCAATTCATAGACATGAATGCTATTAAGATATTTCTCACTCACAATCCTGTGCCCACCTTGCTTGGAGACATTTTGCATTCCCTTCACACTCGTACTATGAGAAGGCAAGGGACTCTCATGTGCTGCATACCTTTATTATCTAGGTGGTTTATTTCGCACCTTCCTCAATCAGTCTTGAAGAATGAGCAAAATTTGAAATGGTCTCAAAGGATAATGTCGCTCTCCCATTCAGACATCCATTGGTGTCCCCAACCCAAGGAAAACGTTATCATCATTGACCGTTGTGGAGAGTTCCCTAACGTACCACTCCTGGGGATGACAGGAGGTATTACTTATAATCCTGCTTTAGCCCTACGTCAGTTCGGTTGTGCTCGAAGAGATGGTCCACATGAAATAATCATCCAAGGCATTGTGTTTGACTATGACAACGATTCCTAAGTTCTCCGTCAAAGATTTGTACGAGCTTGGGGCATGGTGAAAAGAAGCACTTTAGGACAGAAAAACTCTATTCCTATGGAACCTTATCTCAGATGGGTACGCGCAAGAGCTCGTGAACTTGTCATGCCATATCTTGCAGTCGGACCGTTGATTGTTGAACAAGGAGTTAAAGGAGGTACTCCTCAGATCATTCCTTATCCAGATATCCCTACCAATGTTGAAGAATTGAAGAGATACTGGATCCAGTTGAGAGAGGAAAGGGATACTTTTAAAGCCCAGTTTTGTGCTGAAAGGAAGAAAGTGTTAGAGCTCACCAGCCAGCTTAATGAGGAACGAAGACTCAATGCATATCTTCGCCCAAAAAGAAGCCGTCCCTGGGAGACTTGAGCTTTCATTGTATTTTTTTTTATTTTTTTTTTCTTGTAATGAACATTGATTAAAGAAATTATTAATAAAAGTTCCTTTCTTGGTGGTTTACGCAAAGTTAAATTCCAAAGTCCTTGAAAACATTTCATACATTGCATAGCATAACATAACATTGCATAACAGGTATTCTAAAGGATCAATGTCCTCACGGTCTTCCTATTGTAAACAGAAAGATGGCTCTCGAACAAACTGTCAAAGATCTCCAGGCTCAGAATGCTCAATTCCAGGAGATGATTTTGAACTTATCCAAGGGGCAGGAGGAGCTGAAGGCTCTCTTACTCGAGAAGAAGAAAGACAAGAAAGTTGTGAGTTACATCAACCCGGGAAGAAGGCTTAAAGGACAGACCGCAGGAGTCAAGATTGGAATTCCGAAGGATCAAGAAGAGGAGACAGAAAATGATTCGGAAGAGGAGGATGTTGATCCCTTCAACCCTGAAGACGACGATAAAGATTATGAAAAGGAACAGTACTCTCCAAAAGATGATAAGTACAAGTTGCTGGAAGAACGCATGCTAGCTATGGAGGGTCAGAAGGCGCCCGGTCTGGATTTCGAAGGTTTGGGTCTGGTCTCTGATGTGGTCATTCCCCGTAAATTCAAAGTCCCCGCTTTCACTAAGTATGATGGTGCGTCTTGTCCTCAGATGCATCTGAGAGCTTATGTGAGGAAGATTCAGCCGTATACCACTGATAGGAAGCTATGGATCCATTTCTTCCAAGAGAGACTATCTGGCACACAGTTAGAATGGTATTATCAGTTCGAGAGCTCTAACATCCACACCTAGACTGATTTAGCGACAGCTTTCTACAAGCACTACCAGTATAATTCTGAACTAGCGCCTACTCGGCTACAGTTGCAGAATATGACTATGGGATCTAAAGAAGGCTTCAAAGAATATGCTCAAAATGGAGAGATTTGGCTGGCAGAGTCAAACCCCCTATGACTGATCGAGAATTAGTGGACATGTTCATGGGTACACTGACTGGCCCATTCTACATCCATCTATTGGGAAGTTCCTCATCGGGTTTCACTGAACTTATATTAACAGGTGAGCGTGTTGAAAGTGGTATTCGAAGTGGAAAGATACAGGCGGCTACCTCTGCAAACACCAGAAAGTCCTATCAGGGGAAGAATGAATCAAATGTTGTGTACAATCAAAGGGGTCATAACAAGAAAAATCGTGACCATACCATTGGAGCAGTTGCGATTGCAGCATCGCCATCTCAAAACTTCCAGCACAGACAAGACAGGCCAAGAACACAATTTACGAAGATCAATATGACTTTAGCACAAGCACTGCAAGGTATGCTAAAGGCAAATTTAATTACCCTCAGAGGCCCTCCTGCAAATCTCAACACTACTTCTCCTCGTTATAATCCCAATGCCAGGTGTGCATATCACTCCGATAGCCCCAGGCATGATACGAACGATTGTTGGTTGTTGAAGAATAAGATTCAGGATATGATCGACGCTGGAGAAATTGAATTTGATCCTCCGGAGACTCCTAATGTCATCACTGCTCCCATGCCTAATCATGACAAGACTGTTAATGATGTGGATGACGATTCTCACATTTCTAATGTAGCTTACTTAACATCTCCCCTCCTGATCATCAAGAGGAATCTATTGCAAGCTGGTTTATTTCCAGGTTGTGCTGAAAATTGCGATCTCTGTATACTCCGACCCGATGATTGTTTGAAGTTGAAGAATGGTATTCAACAGCTGATGGATGATCGTACAATTCTCTTTGGAAAGATTCCTAAGGTGGAAAATCCCATTGAAGAAATACATGTGATTGCTAGGTCCAAAGTTCCAGTGAAAATTACCGCTACTAGAGTGCCTGTGAAGATTACTGCTGAGCCTAAGGTAGCTCCCCTAATTCTTACTGCACCTGGCCCCATACCGTATTCCTCAAGCAAAGCCATTCCGTGGAATTATGGAGGTGATGTTTACATCCACGGCATAAAGCAAGATGATAATTCTACTAATCCTAATGACGTTGACATTGTTGGGACTAGTAAAATTACTCGAAGCGGAAGGATCTTCTCTCCAGAAATCTCACCTCCCGTCCCTGAAACTCGAGGAAAGGAATCAGTAATCAGTCCTTCCCAGTCAAAGACACCAGTTGAAGTTACTACTGAAGATGTTGCCAAGCAGGAAATGGAAGAAATGTTGAAAATCATCCGCAAGAGTGATTTTGATGTGGTAGAACAGTTGGGGCATACTCCGTCCAAAATTTCGATGTTATCCTTGTTGTTATCTTCTGAACCCCATGCCAATGCGTTGATAAAATTCTTAAAGACCGCTCATGTACCTCAGGAAACATCTGTCGATCAGTTCGAAAATTATGTTGCTAACTTGGCTGTTGACAATGGCCTAGGCTTTTCCGATGCTGACCTGACACCAGCAGGAAAGAATCACAATAAAACTATGCATATCTCCATTGAGTGTAAGGGGATCACCTTGTCTCATGTGCTGATCGATAATGGCTCTTCTTTGAATGTGCTACCGAAAGCTGTGCTCGATAAACTTGACTGTAAAAGCATCGAACTGAAACCTAGTGACGTTGTGGTACGTGCTTACGATGGTGCGAAGAGTGTTGTCCATGGTGAAGTAGTTCTCCCTATCAAGATAGGACCTCAAGTCTTCAACACTACCTTTCACGTAATGAACATTCGTCCTGCCTATTCCTGCTTGCTGGGACGCCCTTGGATTCATGGGGCAAGTGTTGTAGCTTCGTCTCTCCATCAAAGCTGAGGTATCCGATAGAGGGTAAGGTTGTCACTGTGTGTGGAGAAGAAGAGTATATTGTCAGTAGTGTGCATACCTTCAGATACGTCGAGATGGATGCTGAATTCTTTGAGACTCCTTCTCAGTCATTTGAAGTAGTTCCTCCGACCAGTCCTGTCCTTAAGCCAACTTCCCATATGCCCAAGGTTATTCGTGCTCCTCCTGCTATGATTTCTCTGAAAGATGCTCAAGCTGTGGTTGAAGATGGTGGTCGTACTGGCTGGGGTCAGCTGATCGATATACCGTACAAGTCTGATAAATTTGGCCTGGGGTTTAGCTCTGAAAAGATAGTCAAAAATCAGATTAATGTTGTAGAAGATGCTGATAGCGATTGCTACTTGGATAGCTGGATTTTCCCAACAATTGGTGACGGACTCAATAATTGGAAGGCTGAAGACACTATCCCGATTTCCTTTAGTCAGGAGTAATTGTTATTTCCTATTTTAGTGTTGCAAATTTTTAATTTTTGAACTTCTTAAAGCATTGTGTCTATGCCTGGGGCACAAATAGCTAATTTGTTAAGGGTTTTGTCATTTTCATAAGCATATTCACATTCAATAAATCAATGGACTTTTTGCATTCAAATATTGTGCTCTTTATCTTTCCTGTCATCTTTTAAACAAGCTATGCTCTCTTACACACACTCACGTACCGAATTGCAGATCCATATCCACTCTGGATCCTGTTGATAATAATTCTGCTACTCTTCATTATGACTTTGAAAATCCGATCTACCAAGCCGAGGATGGAAGTGAGGAAGATTGTGAAGTACCCGGAGAGCTTGCCAGACTGTTACTGCAAGAAGAAAAGACTATACAATCGCATGAGGAATCAATTGAAATTGTAAATCTTGGTACTGAAGTAGACAAGAGAGAAGTCAAAATAGGAGCAGGCTTAGAAAACAGTGTCAAAGGAAGATTGATTCAGATGTTACATGACTATATAGAGATTTTTGCTTGGTCTTATGAAGACATGCCAGGACTGGATACTGATATAGTAGTGCATCGTTTGCCAATGAAGGAAGATTGTCATCCTGTTAAGCAAAAAGTTCGTCGCATGCGTCCTGAAATGTCTGAGAAAATCAAGGTCGAGGTTATGAAACAATTTGATGCAGGTTTTCTGGCTGTTACTTCTTATCCTCAATGGGTTGCTAATGTGGTGCCAGTGCCAAAGAAGGATGGTAAGGTGCGAATGTGTGTAGATTACAGAGATTTGAATAAAGCGAGTCCCAAAGACGACTTTCCACTTCCGCACATTGATGTTCTGGTAGATAACACCGCTCAACACAAGGTATTCTCATTCATGGATGGATTCTCAGGTTATAACCAGATTAAGATGTCACCTGAAGACATGGAGAAAACTACGTTCGTGACGCAATGGGGCACTTTCTGTTACAAAGTAATGCCATTTGGTTTAAAAAATGCAGGGGCAACATACCAGCGTGCTATGGTGGTTTTGCTCCATGATATGATCCATCATGAAATAGAGGTATACGTGGATGACATGATAGCCATATCTCATACTGAAGAAGAACATCTCGATCATTTATACAAACTGTTCGAGAGGTTGAAGAAATACAAGTTGAGGTTGAACCCGAACAAATGCACCTTTGGAGTAAGATCCGGTAAACTCTTGGGCTTTATTGTCAGTGGTAAAGGAATTGAGGTTGATCCGGCTAAGGTGAGAGCTATTCAAGAAATGCCAGTTCCCCGTACAGATAAAGAAGTCAGAGGTTTCTTGGGACGCTTGAATTACATTGCCCGATTTATCTCCCATTTGACTGCTACCTGCAAACCCATCTTCAAATTATTGAGGAAAAATCAAGAGATGATATGGAATGACAAATGTCAAGAAGCTTTTGACAAAATCAAGAAGTATCTCCAAGAAACTCCGATTCTGATGCCACCAGTTGAAGGAAGACCTCTAATCATGTATTTGACCGTGTTAGAAAATTCAATGGGGTGTGTGTTGGGGCAACATGACGAGTCTAGTCGAAAAGAGCATGCCATATACTACCTTAGCAAAAAGTTTACCAACAGTGAAACAAGATACTCATTGCTTGAGAAAACTTGTTGTGCTTTGGCTTGGGCTGCTCGCCGACTAAGACAGTATATGTTGAATCATACCACTTTATTGATTTCTAAGATGGATCCTATCAAGTATATATTTGAGAAACCTGCTCTCTCCGGAAGAATAGCAAGATGGCAGATGATTTTAACAGAGTATGATATCCAGTATACTACCCAGAAAGCAATCAAAGGAAGCGTGTTAGCTGATCATTTGGCTCATCAAGCAGTTGATGATTACCAATCTATGAATTTTGAGTTCCCGGATGAGGATGTCATGCTTGTTACTGATTATGAAGAACCTGGACCAGATGAAGGACCCGAATTGGGATCCCGATGGGCTATGGTTTTTGATGGATCCTCTAATGTATTGGGTAATGGTGTTGGTGTTGTAATTATCTCTCCTAGGGATTGCCATACGCCTTTCACTGCTAGACTATGTTTTGATTGTACCAATAATATGGCTGAGTATGAAGCCTGTATTTTGGGACTCAAGGCTGCTATAGACATGAGAATCAAGTTTTTGAGTGTATACAGAGACTCAGCCCTAGTAATCAGTCAGATCAAAGGAGAATGGGACACTAAACATCCGAATCTCATCCCTTATCGAGAGCGGGTGTTGACATTAATCCCATACTTTGAAGAGATTACATTCGAACATATTCCACGAGAAGAGAATCAGTTGGCAGACGCATTGGCCACCATGTCATCTATGTTCAGAGTCAGATGGGATGATGAAGCTCCCATGATCACCGTTGAACGATTAAATGAACCAGCATATTGTTATGAACTTAATACTGACGAAGTAAAAGAGCAACCTTGGTTCCACGAAGTAAAAAGATATTTAGAAACTCAGGAGTATCCTGAAGGGGCACCCATCAATGACAGAAAATTTCTGAGGAGGTTCTTCGCTAAATTCTTTTTGAGTAATGGAGTATTATACAAACGTAATCATGATTCAACTTTGCTGCGCTGTGTGGATAAAAGGGAAGCGGAAAAGATTATGGAAGACATACATGACGGTATTTTTGGGACTCATTCTAGTGGACATACGATGGCCAAGAAGATTCTGAGATCAGGATATTACTGGTCTACCATGGAAGCTGATTGCCACCATCACTCCAGTACTTGTCACAAGTGCCAGATCTATGCGGACAAAGTACATGTACCTCCTGCTCAATTGAACGTGTTGACAGCCCCTTGGCCCTTTGCAATGTGGGGCATTGATATGATTGGGGAGATTAAACCTACTGCCTCTAATGGACATCGTTTCATTCTGGTTGCTATTGATTATTTTACAAAGTGGGTAGAGGTAGCCTCATTTGCTTCTGTCACCAAGAATGTGGTGGCATGGTTCATCAAGAATAGTCTCATTTGTCGGTATGGCATCCCTGAAAGAGTTATCACTGATAATGGTACTAATTTGAACAACAAGATGATTACTGAACTCTGCATGCAGTTCAAAATAAAACACCATAACTCTTCTCCGTACCGGCCAAAGATGAATGGCGTCGTAGAAGCTGCTAATAAGAATATTAAGAAGATCATACAAAAGATGACAGTAACATACAAAGACTGGCATGAGATGTTATCCTTTGCTCTTCATGGTTATCGCACATCAGTACGCACTTCGACAGGGGCAACTCCTTTCTCTTTAGTCTACGGAATGGAAGCCGTTTTACCAGTGGAAGTTCAGATTCCCTCTCTAAGAATTATGAAAGATGCAGGCTTAGATGAAGATGAATGGATTCAGACTCGACTCGATCAGATAAATTTGATTGATGAAAAGAGACTTGCGGCTGTTTTTCATGGACAGATATATCAGAAGCGCATGACCCAGGCATTTAATAAAAAAGTCAAGAGACAGGTGTATCAAATTGGCGACTTGGTGATGAAGCGTATCATTCTACCACAAGGTGATCCTAGAGGCAAATGGACTCCCACATACGAAGGGTCATTTGCGGTTAAGAAGGTATTCTCTGGTGGAGCCATGATGCTTGCTACAATGGATGGCGAAGACTTCCCGCATCCTGTGAACGCAGACATAGTTAAAAAATACTACGCATAAAAGAGACCTGCTAGGTCGACGTATCTAGGAAAAAGTAAGGGCATCCCGACGAACCAAAAGGGTTCGGGCAAAAATTAGGGATAAACATATAAAAATGTACACCCGGCAAGTCGAAAACCTGAAAAGGCGGCTTGGGCAAAAAAGGGTATCCTGGTGGACTAAAAACCTGAAAGGACGGTCCAGGCAAAAATTAGGGATTAAAGCGTATGACTATGTCCCGTTCTCGGTCAGCTTCACCCAAGTCAAAGGGACTGAACAAGCCAATCACTTCTATCCGGCAGCAGGAGATGAGAGGCTTAAAGACATAATGACAGTCGTGGAATTAAAATCAATAGGACTTTTTCTTCATAGCTTTTTCTTTGTTTTCTTGACAATCTCCTCTTACTAGGATTTCTGTCTCCTTGTACACAAATTGCCTGTTTATAGGCCCTCTTTCAAGATCGATACAATTTTATTTCCAAAAAGATGCTTTTGTTTTACTTCCTCTGTTTTGTTTGCATAAACGTCCATTGATTTAATTCGAATTAATATATGCATTTGAATATGATTGATGTTTACCGAAAATACATGCATAAAACGGAAATAGCAATTGCTAAAAGACTTCAGGATAGGGGAGAAAGTCTAACCATGCTTTCCAATGAATCCGATTGCTAATTCTATTCCCCAGCAAAAACCAGCTATTCCCCAGAAGAAATTGGCATCACTAGACAGACTGGTCATCTCTTCCATCCCCAGCCAGGCTCTGTTGAATATTTCTATCATCAGACAGAAATCAAGTATCCCCGGCTAAGAAAGGGTCATCAATAAAAATATCTTCAACCAGAATGTTGGGATTTATTTTCCCCAGTGGAGTCGCCAGGAAAAACTTTTCAAACGCATAATTCATTCATTACATCATTTCACAGCATACGCATGCATGCAATGTTCGCATTTATTTTCAAAAGCATAAAACATCTCATGCATCATGACATGGCATGAAGCTAACTTTATTTTTCAGGTTAATTATCCTCCTGATGCAGTCAAAATAAAGATCCATTCAGACGGACATCTTTATCGATTACATTCAAGATTCAAATGCATTCATTCTGATAAGCACTCTGATATCCTCCTAATGGTGGCATCTTTAAGCCCATCCCAGACATTTATTGCAAATACAACATATACAACATATGGTTCCTTCAACTGTTCCAATACGGTCTAGCGTACGACCCATTTGGATATTCATCCCCTCAGATGCTACCTAGCGTACGGTACATTCCGAGGTGTAGTCTAGCGTACGACTACTTCGTCAGATACAGCCTAACGTACGGCTCATTCTGCAACTCAGATACGATCTAGCATACGATCCATTCTGATCTTCTTTCCTCAGATACTACCTAGCATACGGTACATTCTGAGGTGTAGTCTAGCGTACGACTACTTCGTCAGATACAGCCTAACGTACGGCTCATTCTGCAAATCAGATACGATCTAACGTACGATCCATTCTGATTTTCTTTCCTCGGATACTACCTAGCGTACGGTACATTCCGAGGTGTAGTCTAGCGTACGACTACTTTTTTTTGTCAGATACAGCCTAACGTACGGCTCATTCTGCAACTCAGATACGATCTAGCGTACGATCCATTCTGATTCTTACTTCCTCAGATACAGCCTAACGTACGGCTCATTCTGCAACTCAGATACGATCTAGCCTATGATCCATTCTGATCCTTCATCCCCGATGAAGATACAGCCTAACAGACGGCTCATTCTATAACTCAGATACGATCTAGCGTGTGATCCATTATGATCTGTTATCCCCAGCAGCGTATGACACATTCTGACTCCCCAGTGAAGTCGATAGCCTAATGGATGACTCACTATACGGTCTAGCGTATGACCCAGTATGACACCCATGTCTTCAGATATCGTCTAATGTACGACGCACTTTGAAGCTCTCATCATCAAACCTTATGGATGGCATCTTTAAGCCCATCTCCATCAAGACTAACTTTTAACAAGTGCAAATTTTTGGGGCATTCTAAGTGTTCAATAATCTTCCACCTCCAGACCACGAATGGCGTACATACCATTCTAACTCTCTCGGTTCAAGAATATTGAACAGGGGCAGCTGTCATACCCCAAAATTTGCCCGTTAACCGTGCAAGACATTTTTCAAGGCACTCCAACTCATTTTTCAAGACGTTGATCTTAAAGGAACAAAGACCCAGCACACAGGTGGCCAAATCCAGAAAAGGACTTAAAATGGCTTGCTCGCTAGGCGAGCAAAATCATTCGCCTAGCGAACCCTTCGCTGCACCACTCGCCTAGCGAAGCTTGCGAATACCAGAAATTTTGGGCTTCATTTTGAGCCCATCAGGTCACAAAAATTATTATAAATACCAGAACTTCACATAGAGAAAAAGGGGGGAGACAGAAACGAACAGGAGACGGACGGACAGAAACCCTAGCAAGGAAACCCTAACAGAAGAAATCGAGCAAACCCTGGAGGCTAACCAAGAGAATTCAGAGCAACCCTAAAGGAAACCCAAAAGGCAACTCATCTGCACAAAGGTTACCTCCGCCCAACTCAATCCGACACCAACCCTAAGAGTGATCTGCCAATTCAACGTTGCGATTCAATTGCAAACAGGTTTGCATTACCATTACTGCTTTATGCTCCCAATTTACATGTGATATTATGATTGAACTTATAAATATATCTTAGTTTTTGCATGTAGATTTAAGTATGCAAGGATGCCTTGAATGTTTAACCATGTAATTTCTGTAATGGATGCCATAGGGTTTAGAGCCTGCTGAAATCGTACTGTTAAACTCAAAACCCGCAGCCGTTCGCTAGCACATCACTAAGCGAACATGTAGCGAGTGTTCGCCAAGCCTTCGCTAGGCGAGGCAGTAGCGAACATGACAGTCGCTGTTTTTTTTCTATTCTGTTCTGTTCTTATCTGACATGTTTTATCATAGCTCTGTATTATTTGCCTGACAATATTACTGATGCGATTCCTTTGTTCGGTGCAACTATTGACCGCACCCCATTTGGTATTCTGACATGTTTGCTGAATTTTGTGAGGATTCATATACTCCCGAAGAAGGTAGCTTGCTAGGTATTCCACTTTATTTGTGGGATACCCTTGTGGAGATTCATCCTAATTACCTAACTGATTACAAATGTTGCTTTTGAATATATGATCTTGGCCCTCTCTTTGTTGCCTTACGGTATTACAGTCATGTCCCGCGAATGTAAGGATACCCTTAACAAAGACCCTTCGGTTAAATCATCATAGTCCCTCGAATGTTGCCTTCGGATACATGACTTTGTCCCTCGATGACCCTTCGTGGTAGCCTACGGTTAAAATGATGATCGTCCCTTCGAAAGCTAAGGTATCCTTACAAATGTTGTCTTCGATGACCAATAGACGACCCTACGATGTCCCTTTACATCCAAAGGATAAGACTACTTACTTCTCAATAGTAAGGACAGTTTTACCCTCATAAGGATAGGAAATACCCATAAAGACCTCGGGTAGGTATAACTCTTAAATGTTGACTCACAACTTAAAATACTTTTCACCCCTCACACTTTACAAAATATCTATTAGAAAATCACCACTTGGCATACATTCGTACTAGAATCATTGCCCAGTTATATTTTTCTAAACAGCTTTCAAAATCAAACGAGATAAATACTTTGTATACATTCGTACAAGAATCATTACAAAGTTAAACTCTCTTTTCAAAACATTTTCTAAACAGTTCTCAAACACTTTTTCAGACAAGAAAAATATAAGTGATTCAGCAATTAAGAGCCCATGGATAACCATGGATACAAAGGGTGCTAACACCTTCCCTTTGTATAATGTACCTCCCGAACCCAAAATCTGATCAAGGTATTTCCTGTTCTTTTCCGCCTTTCCTTATTGGATAAAAGAAAAGTCGGTGGCGACTCTTGCTATCCGCGACATTTGCTTTCCAAAGCAAAAACACACAAAGTCAGTTCACCGTATGACACACTACTTCCAACACATTAATAAGGTTAGTTGAGTAAAAGTGTAATGTCTTATGACAATATTATTATATTCATTAATGTGTGTGCAAAAACCTTAAACGACAGTCATTTTGAAACAAATTGAGTAATCATCTATCAACTCAGCCAATTTTTGTCTCACAGTAGCTAATTCTTGCAGGTTGATCTTTGACTGGCTTGTATAAAATTGCTCATGGAACACCCTTTCTAATTGATTATAATCACATATAGAATTTGGAGATAAAGTGGTGAACCACATGAAGGCTTTTTTGTCAAAGAATTAAGGAAGTATTTCATCTTCAAATTTTCATTATTGGTCAAATCTCCTGCCTTTGACTGATATCGACTAATGTGTTCGACAATGGACTCATTAGTATCACCTGCAAACTTAGTGAACTTAGGGATTTTCCAACCCCTTGGGAGTTCAAACTGCAACACATACTCAGACAAGGCAAAAAATAAAGTTTGGCCTATGAAGACCCACATTAAGGTCATTTTGGGCTAAGATTTGTTCGTCCATATTGCTATGTTATTTTGCCCCCAAAAGTTGTTTTGTTAGACTCTCCTAATCATTTGCTATGCATCTTGTATGTTTGCTTCGACTATCATGAGTATGGGATGTTCAACTGGTTATGGCATAACCTATTTTTCCACTTGATTATTAGGAAGACCTTTATTGTTTGCAACTTTTCGGTTTTGAATTTTCCCAACTGCTTGGAGTTGAGGAATTGGTTAAATAGGCACTTAAGGAGCACCAAAAAAATCAGCAATTCGACCCATTTGATGCGCCAATTGTTGGTAAGTACGGTTTGTGTTTTGGATCAAAGGATTAAACAGAGTACCAATTTGTTGTGTAAGCATGTTCACCATATCATGGTTACTTTAATCAATTTGTTGTCTCACAGACATGAGGGAACTAGTGGTTAATGGTGGATATATCTTAACCCTCCTTGTGGTTGTGTCATTCGACTAGAATTGCTTATAGTCGATCTTAATGCTAAGTATGGATTAAAAGGAGACGCAATAGTCATCGCATTATTTACTTACGCGCTAGTTTGCAAGTTTGTCGGCATTGCAGTTGGCGTGCCATAAGGATATTCCCTACTACCAAGGACAACATAAAGCTTGGAAGAAAAGAATGCCTAAGGTCTCCTATAACAGATTGTGTGACCCTGGGTATATTGTGTGGGTTTGGGACCGGGTGGATATTAAGGTACCCGTACCCACACCCATACCCGATTATTTTAATGAAAAATTACACATGCTCGTGCCCTATCAATTTGGTGAATTTTTACCCTACCTGTTGTAAGTATTTTTGTGGGTAACCAATGGATATGGATACAATTGTCATCCCTAATCATTTGCAATACGTTTAACTTGTCCTTGGACAACCGAGTCAAATTCAGCTAACGTTTTAATTAAATCCAAAAAAATTATCATTACTATTTTGGTACAATCTTTCCTTAGAATCACGAAATAAGTTTTTAAGAATTTATACATATTAAAGAAATTATATTAGAAGGTTATATAATTTATAGTAAACTAAATAATGGAAAAACAATGAAACTTGTGTAATAATAATAATAATAATAATAATAATAATAATAATAATAATAATAATAATAATAATAATAATAATAATAATAATAATAATAATAATAATAATAATAATAATTATTATTATTATTATTATTATTATTATTATTATTATTATTATTATTATTATTATTATTATTAAAAGAAACATTAGTATTAATAATAAAACTTGTACAACTGACAAAAAAAGTATAAAATAAAATCAATATTGTAAATCTTGTAGAAGAAACAACTCAGGTGCAAGACGCTACCAAAGTTGGCCAATCCAAAATAACATGTTACTTTCACAGTTTTGGTGAAATGTTCAATGTCGTACATGTGTTTTTTTCAGTGTGTAACAGCACTACTGGTATATAGAAGATGTTTTCTGCAATTTAGCACTAAAAAGTTATTTTAATCTTTTGAATTGTGATTTCAGACAAAAATCAAAGATGTGTGGAATTGAAGGAGAATCTGTATATGAAGATAAATAGATCATAGTGATACACATTGCCAGAGACCAAAATCTTACAACAATCACTAATAGAACATCCTTAAATCTTCTTAATACATTGTTATATTTACACCTTTTTCTCAATCTTCTTTCCATATTCGACCCGTGATTCTTAATTTCAACTCCTGTTTATCACCGCCAGAAAAATAAAGGGCTTGATTTCTCTGAATTATAAGTCCATCTTGACTATCTCTAACTTTACTATGACTGTCACGGATGCTCCGCGGAATTCCTTGCCATATAAGTTTGCGCCCGTTTGCACCGACTTCTAAACTGTAGCTGAATTTCTTCTCCTCGTTGTCGTCGCCCATAAACCGTAAGAAGGCCATGAAAACCGGAGCTGTGCCAAGCTGGAAAGCCTCAAAGTGCAAGCAGAAATGTCGCCCGTAACAGTTGAAAACCTAAAGCAAGAGAATTTGAAAATGCAAGCGCAAATTTTGTTAGTCGTATTCAGAAGACAAAAATGCTAATCTAGAAGGTGAATAACTTACAGTTAGCATCCATGTGGCATTTTCAACTTCGTGTGGATTTGTTTTGACGTATCGATGATTGAAGGTGAATCCATCGTGCATGTCGACCTTGTGTTCATCTTTGAGATGAGCAACGAGAGTTGGAATGTCACCCATCACAGAACACTCAGACCCAGCGTAGGGGCAATTGTATGGACGAAATCCGCAACTTTGCTCGTGCTTAAGCTTCGCATAGTAAGGAAAAATATCGTTACAACCTAGACTCTGATATCGGCAAGGAAGCTCCAAAGATTCCGCCACTTTCTCCAAAGCCAAACACCTTATGTTCCCAAGATCATGATGACATGTTGGGCAGAGATTATGGACTTCTATCTTACAACTAGAACATAATGTATGGCCATTTGGACACTGAAATATTAAAATTTAGCCAGAATTAGAACAAGAGATAAAAAAAGGTTCGAAGAAAATCAAGAAATTGCAAGAGCATCACCTGGTGAATTGGAGGATACATCAAATTCTTGCAGACAGGGCACCCGAGTAAGTCGTGCACGCCATTCTTCGAACTAGTTCCGTTCTTTCCATTCAACCCAACACTAGTAGACTTTGTAAGTGTACTGTTAATCTTAGCCTCAGATTTAGCCTTGCCGGTCTCATAATCCGAAGACATCAGGTGAGACTCGAGAACTTCTTTGAAAATGCTGCCTCCGGGAGCCATCTCTGGCCCAATCTAAAGGTTTCTTTCCAATTTCCTTGGCGCGCTACAAATGCTAAATACAAAAAGGGTCAGCGCATAAGAACTTTAGAAAGTAAAAGTTACTATAGGCCTGTAGCTAACACATGATATTCTTTAGTTCAAAACCGAACACACGCACAACACAAAAACACTTGCGATACACTTTTTCAGTCAGAGTTATACCTTATCGAGTTTCCCTAGAATAATTTAACACGAGTAAACAACATTCACGCAGAACAGTCCCTGGCCAACACTTATCATGTCATCAACAACTATTCTTGGCGGTGATCGCCAAGATTCAAGAAGTCGCAAGAAGAGAAACCGTGCCTGAAACATGACAACAACATCAATAAACATAGTTACATAAAAAAGTAAACAATCTGTAAACAGAATCTCTCAAAATCAAAATCTGAAATTGATTTCGAAATCCATTATTTGGTTCATGCATTATATCTTGTATTCCTTCAGTCATTTATATCCATTATTTGGTTCTATACGGAACACATTCTAGTGTTTCTTCATCAATCACAAGACATTGCTAGAACAGCAGCGCTCTATATGAAGTTTCTTGTACCAGGATTATTTGCATATAGCATCTTGCAAAACATCTTGAGGTTTCTACAAACACAATCTGTGGCCATGCCACTGGTTATCCTTTCTGCTAATCCAGCATTGTTGAATGGACAGGTTTGAATTTCATAGGTGGGCCTATTGCAACTTCTATTTCACTGTGGATATCAATGATATTGTTAGGTTTTTGAAGTTATGGTTTTCCTAGCTGGATTACTACTGCCTGACTCACAAATAACAACTTCTTTGATTGCAATATGGTGTGGTTCTTATACCTTTACATGTTTGTTACTAAAATGAAGAGATTAACAAAACAGATCAAAATTAGAGAGGAAAAACTCAGAAATTCAATCAAGCAACAAAACTGAAACTGCCTTTACATGAACACTACCTTCTATTCTACCATCAATCAAACCAATCAAAAACTGGAACAAAACAAGAGAGATAAAAAAAAAGCTCAAAATCTCAAAAACAACAATTTAACAATTCACCACAAACAAGCATATCCAAAGAACCCATAAATAGACTAAAATTCACAAATCAATGACAGAAAAGAAAAGGTCATCAAGTGAAGACAAATCTGAAACCGAAAACTTCCAAAAACCATACCAATCAAAGGAAAAAACAAAAACCACAAAACAAAAACAACATGAAAAACAAAAATCTCAAATAAAAACATACACCCAATCGAGAATTCCAACCCTTATTTCATCTCCACGCGTGTGAAAAACAATTAAAAAATATATAATTCAAAAATAGAACAAAAAATAAAAATCATTTCGAAAAAAGAGCTCCTGAAGATGCGGAAATTACCACCAATATATTGAAATCGAAGAAGAAAAAAACTGTGTCTCGTCTCGTAGTCTCGTTGGCATCGATTATTATGAATGTATTGTTGAGTTGACCAAGACAAAATCGTAGGATTTTTTTCCGCTATGTTTCTTTCGTTATTTATCTTTCTTTTTCTTTTTCTCTCTCGGGTTGTTTTGTTTTTTTTTTTAATTTGAATTTTGGGAAATAAAGTAATTAATTTTGGGTAATTTATTTCATGGTTTTTCTGTATTTTTTTTTCTTATTTTCGAGACCAAACGATACGTTGCGAAGACAACAAGGTGGGTCTTGTGACTCTTCCCGCACGCGACGTTTAAAATTGTAAAAAGTTAAAAGCAAATGTCTTTTTCTTTTTTTCGATTTCTTTTGTTCTTTTTCTGTTTTTTTCTTTCTTTTTTTAACTTTTCTCTTGTGTCCCTTCACATCAATTTTTGTACGCTTGTTTTCTGTTAATGAAAGGGTAACTTTTGGTAAGTTTAGTTTAACTATTTTTTTTTAATGGAGTTTTATTACAATGTCATTTAATAAAAACGGTTGGATTTTGATGTAACTCTATGTTATAATTGATTTGATTTTCATTTAACTTTATAATTGATTTTAAAAAGAATTTAATTGGCTGATAGTATTTTAGATGTTCAATCTATAATATAAGAAAACATAACAATGTGGAAAATTCATATATATATATATATATATATATATATATATATATATATATATATATATATATATATATATATATATATATATATATATATATATATATATATATATATATATATATATATATATATATATTGTAATTCCTTTAAAAATTGCCACTTCATCAAAATAGGGGTTTTTTTTATCTAAATAATACTTTTTTCAAGGAAATTTTTATTTCTAATGATATAGATACACACTTTATACATCATCCGTCTCATAAAAAAGTGTCTCATTTGTACTTTTTTATATCTCAAAATAATTATCTTTTTATAATATCAATGCAACATTTATTATTATTTTTTCACTACCATACCCTTATTTATTAACTTTCATTTTATTCAACCACTCTTTTAACTACAATTAATAAGGGTATTCTAATAAATGATATCAATTTTATCATCAAAACCAACACATCTAATCATTTTCTTAAGAACCGTGAAATGTTTAAATATGACACTTCTTATGAGACGGAGGGAGTACCAATTACTTTTTATTTGTTAACAACTATTATGAATTGTACAAATATTAGTAGTTTCAAACCAACTATCTGATAGCTATTTGTCAATTTTTTGCAGTTGCCAATGCAACAAATTAACAACTCTTTGTTTTTTCTCCCACAAAAAATATGTCCAAAATATTTCTTTTTCGATTTAATAACATTTCTCTCTCATTGTTAGCTCATAATTTCGACGCCCACGGTAGAATTATCAAAAGGGAAATCCTATGAAGAGATGTTTTCAACCATGAAGAGATGTTTTCGACCATGTAGAGATGTTTCGACAGGATATGGTATTAAAGAGATCCAGTCGAAATTCCCTGGGTAATAAGGGTCAGCGTACAATTAGGACTTAAAAATACTTCTTCAAATGGTTGAAGGCGGTTTTCGATTGGAGATTCAAAATTCAAATAAAGGAGAGAATTATGCTCTTATCTGAAACTGCTGAAGGTACACGTGGGGCATAATGGATATTTGTATCCATGCAAAGTGCCATGTGTCTCAACGTGATTGAAGGGCCGTTAGAAACGGTTATTTCGATTGAGTATAAATAAAGGGTCTTAGTGATAGGATCAAGGGGTGTAAAAGTTTGTACAGAGTCTGTAAAATTTATCAAGTACCCGTGTGAAGAGGAACTGTAAAAATCAAGAAATGTATGTTTGTTTACATCATTGTCAGTTATTTTGAAGTCAGTGACGGAGCCAGATAAAAAAAATTGGGATGACCGCTAATGTAAAATAAATATTATAAATAAAATGTAAAATAAAACATTAATGTTAAAATAAATACAAAGTTAATTACTAAAAATTTAAATTACATGACTTAAAACTACCTTAAAGTAATGCTTTACGCGTTCCGAGTGACTTGAAATCGTCAATAATTGACTCCGAACTAATGCTTGCACTAATCTCCCTTTCAATATATACTGTCATGTTATCTCCAAGAAACTCATCATCCATCTTGTTTCTCAACTTAGTCTTAATAATTTTCATTGCTGAAAAAGATCTCTCAGTTGTGGCCGTAGAAACGGGAAGAGTCATGATAAGACGAAGTAGTCTATCAATCAAGAAGTAAGTTTTAGCCTGTCCAGATGCAACCAAACATGAACATAGTTCTTGAATAGTTGATAAATTATTCAAGTTTGATGCTTGACGAGCAACAAATAGAAAATGTTGGAGTTGAAATTGCAAATTATTCTTCTCTTGATCACTAAAATCCATAGGATAATATTTTTCAACTAAAGAACAAATAGTATCAATGCTAAAAGCTTTATATCCATCCTTAGGAGATAAAGAACAAGAAAGAGTTAACAAATCCATTGCCTGCTCACTAAATCTGCTATTCAACTCTTGTAACTGTTTGCCAATGGTAGTGAAAAAGATTTTAACTTTAAAGTAATGTTGAATTGTGACTTGATTCTCTTCAAGACGGGAGCGTCCAAATCTTGTTGTTGAATGAACATCATTAAGATCAGGAATCTCAATACCATGCTTTTCACAAAAAGATACCACTTTAGTAAACAATATATCCCAACCATTTTCTCTCAAACCTTGAATAAGATGTTTTGTTGAACGAACCAAGTTCATAGCATTAACTACATCTTGATTTTTTTTATAAGGCTTGACAAAGCATATCTGTTATTTCCATGATTTCTTTCATCAAGTGCAAAATAAATATAAAATCAAATGCCTTCAAGTAATTGTAACAACTATCTGCATCCCCACGTGTAGCATAAGTCCCTCTATCTTTTGCAATTTTTTTAAAAACTAAACAAGTTGCTTCATACATGTTTATCAAGCTAGAAATTGAATCGTAATGTGATCCCCAACGAGTATCTCCAGCTCGTTTCAATGTACCAACTTGATTTGCACCTTTACCAGTTACAATCTCATCAATCTCTAACAAATAAGCAATTTCTTCTAATTGGGCAGCTTGTAACTCATCATGACGCTTTGTAGAAGAACAAACAACATTCACAACAAAGATCAGCTTCTCAAAAAATTTATGAACAGGTTTGACTTCTCTTGATGATGTAACTAATGCAAGTTGCAATCGATGAGCAAAACAATGAACATAGTATGCATAAGGACAATCCTTCATAAAGAGGGCTTGTAAACCATTCCATTCTCCTCTCATATTGCTAGCACCATCATACCCTTGGCCACGAATGTTAGAAACATCAAGGTTATGTCGAGAAAGTATATCACATATTACTTTCTTAAGAGTTAAAGATGTGGTGTCTTTAACATGTGCCACACCAAAAAATCTCTCTTGTATTAAACCAACTTTATCAACAAATCTTAATACAAGAGCCATTTGTTCCTTTTTTGACTCATCACGAGCTTCATCAACAACGATACAAAATTTGAAATCACCAATTTCCTCACGAATACTCTTTTTCACCCTACTAGGAAGAATTTGCAAGAGCTTTTTTTGAATTTGATGTGAAGTATACTTGCAATTTTGTGGAGCATTTTCCAACACAACTTTTGCAACTTCATCATTGTAGGATGCTAAAAGTTTCAATAACTCAAGAAATTTACCTTGATTTCTTGATTTGCTACTTTCATCGTGACCCCTAAAAGCATAAGCTTGTAGTGTTAACCAACGAACAGTGTCAATTAAAGTCTTGAGTCGTAACCGACTATTCATTATTTGACTTGAACTTTGCACTTGAATAACATTTCTAATATGACCATCTTGATTCAACAAGTCTTGACAAACTTTCATTGCATTGTTGTGTGGTGAGCAAGGATCCTTCCCTATGTGTTTAAGAAAGGAACAATGTTTTCCATTCCTAACTTTCTTCCAATTTCTAAAACCCATAGAAATAAAGACAAGGGATCTGAGACGTCCGCTTAGTTTTTTGCTAAAAAGGTAACATGGTAAGCAATATGCGGCATCTTCAGATGGTGAATATTCTAACCATGATGGAAATATGCTAAACCAAGTATGTTGAAACCTTCTTGGATGATCCTCGTTACCGGACAAAGGATAGTTTTCTAAATGAATTTGATATGGACCCCATTTTAGATAAGCTCTTCGTATTGCATCCACTTGATTTGGTGGATATTGCCAAATTGGAGGACGCTTTCCAGGATCGCGTTCCAAAGAATTTTCAAAACCATGATGCTCTACAATTGTTGGATTCTCAAGAACTGTTTCAGATTCGGATATCGGGATTATAATTTCTTCATCTCTCTCTTCTCTTTCAATTTCACATGCTTTCCTTTTGAAAAAAGAATCAATTTTCCTATTATTCATCTTTACTCTTCCTATAATATCATATCAGATCCAAAAATCAATTTAGAGAACATAAAAGTTAAAAGAGAAAAAAATTAATAAACTTAATTAATCAACTTTAATCCGTTTTCAAATACCGGTAACTTCACTATTAGAAATTAGCAGCAACAATTATTAAATAAACCTTATTACAGTGTATAACTATATTTGTAAATTACAGTGTTATGAATTGGCTTAATAAACCTCATATATATTATTTTAACACATCAAGAAAGAAGAATCCTAAAAATCTCAAAAACACAAATCAAGCAATCACTTTAATTTTTTACTTTTTATAAAAGAAGAATGAATAAAGTTTTTTACCTGTTAGATGTCAATCACTTTAATTTGTTCTGATTCCGGTGTCGGTAGCAAACCCATATTAGAAAGAAAGGAAAGGTAAGAGCTTTTTACTTTATCTGTATTTTAACCTAACTTTGAATGAAAAAGAAAAAATAAAAATTAATTTTAATTTAAAATAAGGATGTTTTAGTAATTTAATGTATATGAATTAAAAAAAAGTTGAGGGGTGGTCGTGGCCTTCCCATGTCCCCCCTCAGTTCTGCCACTGTTTGAAGTAATACAATTTACCTTTACTTTTCCAGAAATACATCTCTTTACTTTTTTATTTCAAACAGTCTTTTACTTCTTTATTTCAAACAATTTTAATACTTCTTCATTTCGAACACTTATCTTTGCTACTCATTTATCATCAGTTCCTTTTACAGTTTTTTTAATTCATATTAGCCTTTTACTGTCTAAGTTTAATCATCAGTTCTACAGACACTGTCGAAGTGTTCATGGTTACTAGAATTCACTTTAAAAACAATTAGCACATGTCCTAGGAACAATCTGATCGACCCTGTGAGTAACCAAATTTAGTAATTTGGAAAATCAGCGGTTGTTTACCAAATTTCAGAGTAAACAAATTGGCACGCCCGTGCTAACGTTTTTGGAATTGCTTTTATTTTTGGTTGTTAATTCATTTTTTTTTTGGAAAAAAGTTTGTTGTATGTTATTAAGGAGTGGTAAAGTAGCCATAAACAACGAACAAAGACCAAGGAGAGAATCCCATACGAGGATGGCGAATTTAAATGCACCAGATAACCAAAACTCTCAAAATCCATCAACCAGTAACATAACGTCTCATTCTTCTTCGATAGGGGCAAACACGAACACAATGCACGTGTCTGAAATAGTTCCATCCATGGCGAGTTCGATGCCAACGCATTCGATCTCCCATACTGAACCGATTTTAACTTACATCGGACCCAGGGGCCTCCACATACTCTCCTACCAATTGGAAATATTCCAAATAGGCCTCGGGTACCTCCTGGTTTCTCTATACCATTTGGTGGTCGAGAACAGCCATATGGAATGGCAACTTCAGTGATGGCCAGTTTACACAACGCTGCTTCGACCTTCTCAGAACCAGTGGTTAACATAAATTCTCCAGTACAAGGATCTGGTGTTAACATGGTTCTAAATAACCAATCTTCAGGTTTGAGACACCAGACACAACTACCTAGTCTTACCAATAACTCCGCAGCAGTGTGGAGACAACAGATGGACGGAAGTAATCATGAGATGGTTCAAATGTTAACCCAAACATTGACCACCGTATTAAATCCTCTAATATAAAATACGACTCATTCGAATCAACAGATGACAGCGCAGGTGGCGTGAATGTCTGAATTCCTGGGTGTACCACAGCCCTAGCGACATCCTCCCAAGGATTGGGTAACAGAAAACCAGGGGGCAACCTTCGAAGAAGACCTTACGATCAACCAGATTCCACAAAATCAACTGCAACCAAAGATGGTAAATCAGGAAGTAGGAGTTGTACCCCCTAGGATCGAACCATAAATACCCAGAGAAGGGAACCAAGGGTAGTAATGGTAAATAGAAACCAAAACGCCGATGATATCATACGGCAAGTTTGACATGACGATTTAGCAGCGGATAATAATCTAGCAGCCATGGTCGAGAGGATTATTGCTCGAAATGGGGTAAATATTGCCCTTCAAAGGCCAAATTATACATCACCTCTGTTAGAGTATATCTTACAGGCGGAAGCACCCCCTAGAACAAAAATCCCCAAATTCACTAAGTTTTATGGGGATACTACTGAATCCACTATCGAACATGTGGCTAGATATTTAATTGAGGCAGGAGACATGTCAAACCATGAGAACCTTAGGATAAAGTTTTTCCCAAGTTCTCTCACAAAGAATGCCTTCACATGGTTCACCACCTTGCCACAAAGTTCGATCCACACTTGGAGTCAACTAGAGAGAATGTTCCATGAGCAGTTTTACATGGGACAAACAAAGGTAAGTCTGAAGGAATTGGCTAGTATCAAACGAAAGTTTACTGAGCCAATTGATGACTATCTGAATAGGCTTCGTTACTCAAAGCTATGTGTTTTACACAAGTTCCAGAGCATGAACTGGTCGAAATGGCCGCAGGGGGCCTTGATTATTCGATTAGGAAGAAATTAGATACCCAATATCTGAGAGATATGGCCCAACTGGCCGATAGGGTTCGACAGTTAGAACGTTTGAAGGAAGAAAATGCTAGAGCAAATAAAAACAAAAGGGTAGCCTATGTCGATTTCAGAAATGATGATGAAGGGTCCTGTAACGGACTTTCAAACTTCGACGAAAATGAGATCTATCTTGCTGAATTGAAGCAAAGGCCACCTTACGCGTGCAAAGTTTTGGCCCATTCGAATGGAAAAAACCCTATCGAACCAGAAAAGAATGATAAATTTCCTAAGAAAACTTATACTTTCGACGTTACAAAATATGATGAAATTTTTGACTTGTTAGTTAAGGATGGTCATATGATAGTACCCCCGGGTGCTAAAGTGCCTCATTTAGAACAAAGAAAGAAAAGAGGGTTTTACAAATACCATGGTTTTCTGGGTCATAAAACATCTCAATGTTTTCTTTTCAGGGATCTTGTGCAGAATTCCATCCAAGAAGGGAGACTCAAATTTGGAGACAAAACTCAGAGCCAGATGAAGGTCGACTATGATCCTCTGTAAGTAGCGGATGCCCATTATACGGAGCCAGAGGAAGTGAACCTAGTCGAAGTCACTGATGATTTCGACATGACAGAAGTAACTGAAGACTTTGTCAATGAACCTGTTATGGCTAAGGTTTCTGAACGTCTTGATCAGGAATATCTTAATGACTTCATTCAAAAAGTTGTGGGAGATGCCACCAACAAGAGCGTTGATGTCTCAAATGTTGGAATCACTGAAGATTCAAATCCGATGATAATCACCAAGGAAACCGCTGATGGTTTCGTGCAGATAGACAAGGCCACTGAGGGCCTTCAATTACAATTCCAGAAGTTAGACATCACTGAAGATGTCAACATGGAGGTTAATATGGTCGAGATATCCTAGGAGACCTCCATGGAAATTGACGATGAGTGTCGACATGAAGAATGTAACAAAATCTCCTTTCCAAAAGAGGACGAAACATTGTCTGACTTCCTCTGAAGGTGCCAGAAGAAGCAATCGGAAGTCATGTTGTGCCCTCGGTGCAGTGTTGTGTTCGATAAGAAGGAAACCTAAAATCTCGAGGGGGTAAGGAGGGAGAATCACCAAGGGGGTCACAAAGCTTTTCAAAGTCAACCGAATGTTCAAACCAAGGAGATACCATGATCCAAGACGGCCGATGGTGACACTTGGTGAAGCAAAGCGAAAAGGTCATGCTACTAAACCCATTTCTTTCAAACCTACTACAGAAGTGTCGAACGGGAAGTGGGTAAACCCAGTAGATGGCAGGAAACAGGTCAAGGGAAATGGCAGAGCTTCAAAGTCGAAAGAGGTTCGTCATTAGCTTACCGTAGAGAATTTTAGGCCGACAAAAGAGCCTCCCATGTCTCTGAGAATTATAAAGGAAAAAACCCTATGACAAGATCTCAATGGAGAAGGGAGCAGAGGAGAAGGAAAGCCCAGAGGGATGCTGGTGAAAAAGACAAAGCTGAGTCTAGCACTAACGTACCTGCGAGACAAAGGGAAAAATCAAGCTCTACAAAAGGAAATTTAATGATCCAGCAGAGGTGGCCAGAGAAAGGTATAGTCAAACGGCTGTTGAGGACGAGATGTTGACTGATAATTTCGACTCAGGATCTGAGGCTTCCCTAGATATCTTAGTCAGTGTGGTGTTTGTCATGCCTAGGGAGTTCGACCGCATCACTGAGGTCGAAGATACCGACAAAATTACGGAACGCGAGATGGCTGCTCCTAAGCCAGTATGCTACTACGTGATGAATAATGGGTGCGTTGAAGAGCAAAATGTCTTTTTTGAGAGACCCAACGAGGCTATGAAGAATCACCTAAAGCCTTTTTTCATCACTAGAAAGGTCGAAGATGTCCTCATTAATAAAATCATAATGGACTGTGGCGCGACCTTGAATTTGATTCCTCATCACATGCTGAGGAGAATTTTCAAGTATGACACTGATGTCAAACCTCATAATATGGTGCTTACCAACTACGAAGGTAAAGTGGGTTCCACCCTTGGTGTCATCCAAGTCGAGTTAACCGTAAGAACGGTCACAAGATCCACAATGTTTATGATTATGGAAAGGAAGGCCAACTATAATCTATTACTTGGAAAGGAGTGGATACACGGGGTCAGAGTTGTCCCATCCTAAATGCACCAGAGGATCATTATATGGCATCTAGATGGTATCATGGAAAATATAGAGGCAGATCAAGGGTACTTCAAAACCCTATCAATCATACCGACAGACGCCAGATCAATAAGCATTTGGCCAACATCTCTCCCTGTGATTCGGCCGATTTTACATTCACTCCTGATGACAACGCTTAGTGCTCCCTGTCGTTGCACCCTTACAATGGCTTTCACTGGGACAGAGAAGTAGTAGGCGAAGACGACTTTGGATACTTATGAGCGTCTGGAATTGAATCCACGGGTTAGGGAAGCGAATTTAGTGTTGATGACTGAGTTTGCAGCTTTAAAAAGGATTTCGGCTTACATAGCCGAAAACAAGCAACAATTGGCCTTAGAGGCCGAGGTAAAAAACATGGTTATCGAAGCCAGTGAAGTTTTTCATCCAATAGGTCCTGGTAAGGACTTTGACCCAATGCCACCTGACAAGGGTCAAAACGAAGAGCAAGGCCAGATGCTCGATGCTATCTACGACGATTAGCCTTTAGGTTTCGAGAAGGATCCGCTAGCAACAAATGCTAAAATGTTGGCTCAGGATCCACTAGAGTAAATAGACTTGGGAGAGGGATTAATAAAGAGACCAACTTACATCAGTGCCAATATCCATCCTCAATTAAAAGTCGAAGTGATCCAGTTATTGAAAGACTTCAAACACTGTTTTGCATGGGACTATGATGAGATGCCTGGTTTGAGCAGAGATTTGGTTGAGTTGAAGCTACCAATCAAGCCTAGAAAGAAGCCCATTAAGCATAACCCAGAGTGATTTGCACCAGCAATACTCTCGAAGATCAAAGAAGAGGTCGAAAGGCTCCTTCGTTGTAACTTCATTCGCACAACCGGGTATGTCGAATGGTTAGCTAATATTGTGCTTGTTATTAAAAAGAATGGTACTTTGAGGGTTTACATAGATTTTATAGATTTAAATACTGCAACCCCAAAGGATGAATATTTGATGTCAGTGGCAGAAATGCTAGTCGATTCCGCTGCAGGCTATGAATATTTAAGCATGCTTAATGGATATTATGTGTATAATCAAATATTTATTGCAGAAGAGGATGTCTCAAAAATAGCATTTTGATGCCCTAGAGCCTTAGGCACCTACGAATGGCTGGTGATGCCTTTTGGTTTGAAAAATGATAGGGCAACCTACCAAAGAGAAATGAATTCGATCTTCCATGATTTTATAGAGACTTTTATGCAAATCTACATAGATGATATTGTCATTAAGTCTGTTTCAGGGAAGAGTCATATAGACCATCTTCGAATATCCTTCGGAAGGATGAGAAAGCATGGTCAGAAAATGAATCCTCTCAAATGCGCTTTTTGTGTACAGGTTGGGGATTTCTTAGGCTTTGTGGTCCACAAAAAAGGAATTGAAATAAACCAGAATAAGACCAAAGCCATAATGGAACCGAAAGTGCCATAACGAAGAAAGAATTGCAGTCACTACTAGGCAAGATCAATTTCCTGAGGAGATTCATCTCAAACCTTAGTGGGAAGACACAAGCTTTTTCACCATTGCTTCGACTAAACAAGGAAGGGTTCGAATGGAGGTAGGCTCAACAAGAAGCATTTGATAAGATTAAAGCATACTTGAGTCATCCACCAATCCTGACGCCACCTTGTAGAAATAAGAGTATGAGATTGTACATATATGCGTCTGACAAGACTTTAGGGAGCATGTTGGCTCAAGAAGATGATAATGGCGTCGGAAGAGCTATCTATTACCTCAGCAGGGTCTTAAATGATGCAGAAACTAGGTATAACATAGTTGAAAAATTGTGTTTATGCTTGTATTTCTCTTGCACAAAGTTGAAGCATTATATAAAACCTGTTGATGTTTATGTTTCATCTCATTTCGACGTTATTAAACATATGTTGTCCAAACCGATTTTGCATAGTCGAATTGGGAAGTGGGCATTAGCATTAACCGGATTTTCTTTAATGTACATGCCATTAAAGGTTATTAAGGGACAAGTGGTAGCAGATTTTATAGTCGACCACTCCATAGACGCAAATGCACTACACTACCTTGAATTAGAACCTTGGAAGTTGTACTTCGATGGGTCTAGTCACAAGGATGGAACATGCATAAGAGTGCTAATTATTTCTACTAATAAAATCCCAACAAGACTCAAGTACAGAGTAGAGGGTCTCTGCTCAAACAATGAGGCCAAATATGAAGCCCTCATAGCTGGACTTGAAATATTGTTGGAATTGGGGGCAACTCGAGTCGAAATAATGGGAGACTCAAAGTTAGTCATAAAACAGATCACAAAAGAATACATATTTATTAAGGAGAATTTAATTATGTACTTCATAATAGCCAGTTGATTGTTAAAAAGATTCGAGATGGCTAATATTTAACATATACCTCGATTGGAAAATCAAGTGGCTAATGATTTGGCTCAAATTACATCTGGGTATAAAATTTCAAAAGAAAAATTGCAAAAAGTCATTGAAGTCAAAGGAAAAGTTGTATCAACCAGATTAATCCCCTCAGACTTAGAAAAGACAAAGCTAGGATACGCTGATGAAGGAAACTTCGAAATATTAGCAATAGACAATCTTACAAATGAATATTGGAGGAAACCAATAGTGGAATATCTACAGAATCCAATGGCGTCTGCTGATCGGAAAACCAGGTACCGAATGTTAAGTTAAGTGGGTTCGCCAACACTGTTTAAGACATCCGCTATAGAAGTTGGCACAGAGGAAGTTGTGGTTTTGGTTCGAACGACGATACTTGCGCCACCCTGAAATCAACACAATCGAAACAATGAGTGATGAAAGACAGTATTTGGGAAGCCTTCTTGACCCCCAAGATTCTATTTCTTGTTTCTTGGATGGAGATGGGAAAGTCCTGATAAACCATTTTGGACCATACTTCCTGGAGGCAAATGGGGTCATGCTCGAAGTGAAAACATGGCGCTTGGCGAACATCATTATGTAGCCCATGAAAGTTGGTTGCAAGACTTGTCCTTCGTCACTGGGAGTCAGCTAGGCCAGTCGAATGCCTTTGATCCTTCTGTTTTTAACCTCCTCAGTCTCTTCGTCAACGAGGCCTTTGTTTAGTAGACTAGCCTCGAAGGTGGCATTGAGCTAAAGTTGCAATAGCCAAAAGGGGCCAGAGAGGAGAAGATTCCCTTTTTCGCCCAAATTCTTCGATTGAGAGACTCCATCACTCAATGACTCATAGAGACTCGCCAATATCATCTCACTTAGGCAAATATCATGTCCAACATGTAGTTGATTCACCAAGGTGAGATATTTCTTGGCAACTTGCAAAGACTTCGAGCAGAAGACATAGTGAGACAACCACAGGGCCAATAAAGTTATATGCTTCACGTCGTAGATAGTGTCAGTATCTTTGTCATGGTAATGGGCGATGTGAGTCGAATATGCTACTCGAGAGGTCGAACAGGCTATGGTGTCTGCAACATCGATTTCAGGATCGTAGGTATATCCAGTAGGTTTTAGCCCTGTGATAGCGGCTAAGTCGAAAAGTGTTGGTGTGGCCATGACACATGGAAGGTGAAAAGTATAGTGTGTACTATCCCAAAAGTACAATGAAGAAACCAATATAGAGGTGCTATACTCCAACTCTATCTTAGACAACATGATGAGGTCATAAATGCCCGTGTCTTTCCAGTTCTGGGATTTAGCTTTCTCTATTTTCTTTAACCAATCTAAATAATCAGTGGGGTCTTTGAATGTGGGGGTAGCGCGGAAAACTTTGAATCCATTGTTCATAAACCTTAAATTTATGGTTTCATTAGCCTTAGGGTTTTCAGTGGTGGTTATTCCAGTCCTAGGGTTTTTTGCTTGCCCTATAGGCTTGCATTTGTGATAAGAGGGGAAATATTCTCTAAGCTTGCTAGAATCAATGTCTAAATCAGTTAGAGGCTCAGATAATGCATGAGTTTTTCCAGAAACAGAAACAGGGATAAGTACCTGAGAAGCATAGATTATGTGTTGCTCTTTCATTTTAGGTTCTGGTATGTATTGTTGGTTGCCCATCGCTATTGGAGCAGACAATATGGTGAAAGGAGGAGGCTCCGAGATCGTCTTGGGAGCTTTTGTTTTAGTACTTGTGGTCTTGATAGCCACGCTTACTTCTTTAGGGGCTTTGCTTGAAGTTGTCATTTCTGTTGGAGATTGAAAGAGAGAAATCTGGGTTTGGTGGTTGAAGATTGTTTGAAGAGAAGTAGCTGGAGCGTTTGGAAGTTCAGAAAGCGTAAAGTGTGAAATGGGTAAGTTTGTGGATTTTATAGGCGTGCTTGGAAGAGAAAACGCTTCAAATCAGCATTAATGGTTGACAAGTTAGTGGGACACGTGTCTTCTTTGGGCAGTGTGATGGAGAGATGTTAATTAATATTTGAACCCATGATTTTCTAGAGTCTAGGAAACGTGATGAGTGAAAAGATTCGATTGTGGGTTGAGGAGACGTGGTTAGAAAAAGGTAATGATAATTCTGACGTCACCAGACAACTGGAGAAACTGAAAGGTTTTATAACATTGGAACACCTGGCAAAATGTCAAAGTTGTTTGAGGCGTCGAAACGTATTCTCAAAAAGATGTCTTTTTCTCTCATATGTTGAAAAATAACATTTTTATGGGGCAATTTGTTAGCTCATAATTTCAACGCCCGCTATAGAATTACCAAAAGGGAAATCCTATGAAGAGATGTTTTCGACCATGAAGAGATGTTTTCGACCATGTAGAGATGTTTCGACAGGATATGGTATTAAACGGATACAGTCGAAAGTCCCTGGGTAATAAGGGTCAGCATACAATTAGGACTTATAAATATTTCTTCAAATGGTTGAAGGCGGTTTTCAATTGAAGATTCAAAATTCAAATAAAGGAGGGAACCATGCTCTTATCTGAAACTGCTGAAGGTACACGTAGGGCATAATGGATATTTGCATCCATGCAAAGTGCCATGTGTCTCAACACGATTGAAGGGCCGCTAGAAACGGTTATTTCGATTGAGTATAAATAAAGGGTCTTAGTGTTAGGATCAAGGGGTGGAAAAGTCTGTACAGAGTCTGTAAAATTTACCAAGTACCCATGTGAAGAGAAACCGTAAAAATCAAGAAATGTACGTTTGTTTACACCATTGTCAGTTATTTTGAAGTAATACAGTTTACCTTTACTTTTCTAGAAATACATCTCTTTACTTTTTTATTTCAAACAGTCTTTTACTTATTTATTTCAAATAGATTTAATACTTCTTCATTTCGAACACTTGCCTTTGCTACTCAGTTATCATCAGTTCCTTTTACAGTTTTTTTTATTCATATTAGCCTTTTACTGTCTAAGTTTAATCATCAGTTCCATAGACACTATCGAAGTGTTCATAGTTACTAGAGTTCACTTTAAAAACAATTAGCACATGTCCTAGGATCAATCTGATCGATCCTGTGAGTAACCAAATTTAGTAATTTGGAAGATCAGCGGTTGTATGCCAAATTTTACAGTAAAGACTCACACACCGTCTTTTCTCTCTTTCTTCCTTCTTCCTCCTCTTCTTTCTTCTTCCTCTTTTACAAATCGTAACGATGATCTTCCAAAAAACAAATCAATATTTGTTATCTTTGTTTGATTTATTGCATATTTTATAGATTTGTATAGATCTGCCTCTGACGTTTTGATTTTTAAGTTTTTTGTTATATCTTCTTGTGTTGCTTCCTGCTTAGATATGCATTGATTTGTTGATATTGCTTCCTGCTCAGATTTGGAATTCGTCCTCACATTGGATAACACCAATTGCCATGACATTATCAGCAAGCACGATTTTGTCGTCGTCGAGTTTTACGCCCTATGGTATATTTCGATTGTGCTATTTTTTTTCGTTAATGCTCGATTCATCGTTTTTTGTTCTGATATGTTTTTTACGTTATCACAAGGAAAATTCAGAAAGATGATTTTATGCTCGATTCGTCGTTTTTTGGTTTGTTATTATGAATATTTTTGTAACATCTGATAATAAGGTTATTCATATGTTGTTGACAGTTGTTAAGGGCTGATGAATATGATTCAGCCCATCCTAAAGTATTGTATCCATGTAGTTGTAGTATCTGTTTTTAAAATATTTTTACTTGTCCTTAAGTTAGGGCCAATTAAAGCCATTGATTTTTTCAATCTGCATTAATTGAATTTGCAATGGTGTACTGGTTCAACTAATATCTATCCTCATACATGCTATAATTAGTCTATGTGTTTGTGCAGGTCTGGGAATTTCAATTACAGAAATCTAGAAATATGACATATGATGGTGTAGAAGTAGTTCCAAAATCTAGATAAAAATGATGCAGTGAATTCAAACTGAACACTTAATTGGTGGATTCAATACTAAACCTCTACTTTTGAAATAATGAAGTTGAATCTCTAAATGAACTATTTACACTGTTTTATCAATATTTTAATTATTTATAAATCAAAAGATCATTATTAATTTGAAGAAAAAAAAAGCAATTTTTGATGATGAAACATTTTATTGACTATAAATTTTTTTAAAACTCTTAAATTTTTCGAGCTTATAATGTCAACACATTACATAATAAATTTTTGAATTTTAATTCTTTAAAATTATATATTATTTAACTATTTATTTATAAATATTATATACAAATAGAATAAAAAAGACCGTTTTACGTAACAATTTTTTTAGCTAAGGTTTTATAAGAACAATTTGTTCAGTTTTATTTATAAAACTATAAAAGTTTTTTTTTAACAATCCACTATTATATTTGAGTATAGAAGTTTATAGAACTAATTATATTTTTATCTAGTAAAGTGGGAGCTTTTAAATGGAAAAAAATACTTCATAGAAAAAAAAGTGATATTCAAATTAAAGAAGATATAATTTCAAAAGATGAGAATTAGAGTCATAATCAATCCTATGTGTAGTTGAATTTAAAATCAATAGAAAAATATATCAAAGATGTTGAACAATTGATAGAGTCTTTTGAAAAATAAAAAACAATTAATGCACCGAAAAAAAGTTCAATTTGACATTTTTCTAATAATTTTTTTTAACTATGTTAGAATAGTTGATAATTAATTTTGTCAAATATTAAGTAGAAATGTAAAACAACACAGAATTATTACTTCTACTATATTAAAGTATTATTTTTTAAACACTTTTCTTACTCTCAGACCCGACTCGGGCCTCAATTTTTTTCTTTCATTTATTATATTCATTAATATTTGTTATTAAAAAAATTATTCAATAACTTTTAATTGTTATTATTATTATTATTCAAAAGTTTTTAATTATTATTACTACCATTATAATGAATCAATTGTATCTTCAAAATAATCATAAAAAGACAAAATTATATTTTTAAGTAATCTTTTTTTATTTAGTTTTAGTTTTAAATATTGATATTTTTTTAATTGTTTGATTTGTGAAAATAATTTTCTTATTTGTGTTAAATTTAAACTTTTCTATTATTTTATTTACAAGATTATAATTTTAAAATTGACATAAATTTTTATGAAACTAAAATAATATAGTTGAAATATTAATTGAATTATAAAAGATAAATTTATAAATTAAATAACTAATAGTATAGTTATTTAGTTACATTATTATTCATTAAAAAATTTAAACACTCTTGAACTAAATATATACACTAACGTAACAACTTTAAATAGGTGAATAACTTTTTTATTGATTTAAATATTTTTATAAATATTGTAAAAATAAATAAATAAATATTTTGATTCAAATATTTTGATATACGGAAACAACTTTATTATCGATTCAAATATTTTTATAAATGATGTCAAAACAAAATTAATATTTATATACGGGAAAAAAAATACATTATTGATTATTTTTTTATATATATATGGGCGAAAATACTATTATTATAAACGAGAACAATTTTAATATTGATTCAAATATCTTTATAATTATTGTCAAAATAAAAATAATATTTTGATTCAAAAAACAATTCTCCGTTCAACCATAGAATGACATTTTTCATAATTCAAAACAATATCAGTTTCGATGCATCTCTCTAAAACCATATTTAAATTGTACAAACATGCATCAAATGAAGAACCATAAACAGGGAAATTATCCATAAACACTTCCATGTAGTTTTTAATAAATTCAGAAAAAATACTAATCATGCATTGATGGAATGTGTCAGGAGCATTGCAAAGACCAAATGGCATTCTCCTATAAGCAAATGTATCAAAAAGGCACGTGAAAGTTGTCTTTTCTTGATCCTCGTGCAATATGGATTTGAAAGTAACATGAAAAACCATCAAGAAAATAATAGCGTGATTTATCAGCTAGTCGTTCAAGCATTTGATCAATGAACGTCAAAGGAAAGTGATCATTTCTAGTAGCATGATTCAATCTCTTGTAATCAATACAAACTCTCCAACTATTCTAAACTCTAGTGGGAACAAGTTCATTCTTTTTATTTTTTACCACCGTGAGTCCATATTTCTTAGGTACAATATGCACTAGACTTACCCAATTACTGTCAGAGATAGGATATATAATACCTTCTTGCAAGATTTTGGTTACCTCTTTTTTCACAACATCAAGGATCAAAGGATTAAGCCTCTTTTGGGATTGTCTCACTACCTTATCTCCTTCTTCAAGTAAAATCCTATGCATACACATGGAGGGGCTAATACCTAGTATGTCGGCCAAAGTCCACCCAATCACCTTCTTATGCTTCTTCAAAACCTATAAAAATTTATTTTCTTGATCAAGATCAAGATTAGACGAAATTATAACCATAAGTTTTTCATTCATATCTAAATAAGCATATTTCAGATTTTTCAGGAAGTGGGTTCAACTCTAAGGAAGATGGTTGTGTAATGGACAGTATGTTTGGGACAGTCGGGTTGTCAAGAGCTTCAGCTGCATAAATAGTTTCATTTACACTGTCACCCTACAAGACAACATCAATCTCAGCACAAACAACACAAATGTTAGTGTTAGTACAATCATCACATGAGTAAATATCATCAAAAGTAGATAAAGTTGGAAAATCAACTGAAAACAAATAAGAATAAGATTCAACAACAACTTCAAAAAGCAACTCTATTTGAAAAACATAATGTTCTTCCAAGGGATGTTTCATAGAATAAAAAATGTTGAGTTTTCGTTGTTTTCATGAACGGTCTGACAAAAATAATTGGTGAATTGCTTGAATTTATTTCTCCATACATGTCCAGATTGTAAAAATCTGCAGGAAAAATCAAGTCATTAACTTGAACAAGCACATCTTCCACTACTCCAATAAGGCGAGCATCGCTCCTGTTTTCCAACTAAATAGTAAGACTTATATGATGTAAAGGACCAAGATCAAGATTGTTAAAAATAGAAGTAGGCATGACATTAATAGAAGCTCATAAATCTAACATGCAATTTTTGAATTTACTATGGTACATGGAATAACAAAAGTTCTTGGGTCCTTGCATTTCTGTGGCATGACCTAATTGAGGGTTAAATCGGTAATCTTTTCAGGTGAAGGTTTAGGCAGAATAAGGGCCAAAACATTTCATCCCAAATTGACTCTCTCACTTATGGCCAGCCTCCTCTTGTGTGTGCACAAATCTTTTAGAATTTTTGTGTATTTCGGAACTTGCTGAATCACAACAAGTAGTGGAATATTCACCGTCACCTTTCTGAATACATCCAAAATCTCTCTCTCTCTCTCTCTCTCTCTCTCTCTCTCTCTCTCTCTCTCTATATATATATATATATATATATATATATATATATATATATATATATATATATATATATATATATATATATATTTGTCTTCCTCATCAATCTTCTTATTTTTCAGAGCTCTTTATGGAAAAGAGATTGGTAGTACATACTCTTTTCCAACCTCAACAACAGCAGAAGGTTCAGGTGTTGTACTAATAATTTTTTTTTTATTCTGGGGTTGGTTCTGCAAATTTTATGGATCTCAAGGAAATTTCACTCACATTAGGGCCTTTTGGATTCATTATTGTTTGGACAGGTAGTTGGTTTGATCTTTGAGCTTGTTGCATGGTATTCATTGAAGTGGCAAGCTGTTAAATTTGTGTTTGTAAAGTCTAAACACTAGAGTTTGTTCGTTGTTGAAGCTGAAGATTATTTACAACCATTTGCTTGACAAGGTCCTCAAGTGAGGCTCCGGAAGGTGAAAAGGTGGTTACTTGTGGAGGATTATATGGTGGTGGTAATGGTAACATCAATTATTGTTAGCTAGGTTGTGGATTCTCATACCGAAGGTTTGGATGGTTTCTCCAGTTGGGATGGTGCCTGTTAGTGGATAGGTCAGGAATGATGTTCTTATTCTAATTTTTGCCTTGATTGTAAAAGGTTGATGTGTATGTTTGAGGCAACTCACTAACCAAATCATCTTGCAAAATAGGACATGTATCGGTCGGGTGGTAAGGAGAAGTACAAATATGACACAAGTTTGTTGTTTGAGCTTTACCAAGTGCCAATTGTTTCACTAAAGAAGTAAGCTCGTCAATTCAGGTTTCTAAGCCTTGTTGGAAGAAGAAGCTTGAATCTCATTCACACCTTTAGTTTTGACCACATAATTGTTTCTAGTTGTGAACTGTTGGAAGTTGAGTGGCATGTTCTCAATCAAGGATTTGGCAGTAGATGGAGTCTTATCAACAAGTACTCCACCACTAGCAGCATCTAAAATATTTCTGTCTATTGGTAGCAACCCTTCATAGAAGTATTAAATAAGCAATTGCTCAATAATTTGGTTCTGAGGATAACTAGACAATAAATGTTTGAATCTCTCCCAATACTCAACCAATGATTCATTGCCGTATCTAATACCATTTTTTTCTGATTGATGCAACTTTGAAGGTAGGAAAGTATCTTTTTAGGAAGACTTTCTTTAAATCATTCCAGGTTGTAACAGAATTCGACTCAAGATAATACAACCAATCTTTTGCAGCACCCTATAGTGAGAATGGAAAGACTCTGAGCTTGATATGATATTTTGTCATTCCTTCAGGTCCCAAAGGCGTAGAACAAACAACCTGGAGTTTCTTCAAATGCGTATGCGGATCCACACCTACAAGACCACTAAACATTGGCAACAAGTGTATTAAACTGGATTTCAATTCAAAAGGAACAACAACATCATCATATTTGATACATAAACCATTATAATTAACATCAGGAGCAGTAACCTCTCTTAATGTCCTTTGTTCAGCCATGTTATTATCAAAAGCAAATTAAGAATCAAATAAGTTATGCATAGACAAAAAATCATAATCGTTAACAAGTGGTGAACTAGTGCTAGCCTGATTTGCTCTACGGCGTGTGTGTAAGGTTCTTTCAACTTCAGGATCAAAATCAAACAAGTCAGAACAACCAGACCTAGTAGCTAGAACTAATTAAGCAATGCAACAACAAATATGAAAATGCCAACAATGTTTCTATAGAGTAAAATAGTTGGAAAGCACAGAAAAACGATTAAAATAAAAATAATAAAAATACAAAAACACAATTTAATCTAATGAAGTCAATTGAGAATTTTTTCAGATTTTTCTGGAACTATGAAAAAAAATCAAAATTTATAAAAAATAGAAAAATGATGATTTTTTTTTACTAAATTGGCATGGAAAATTTTCGAAACGGAAACAATTTTTCTGAAACCGAGTTTTCTGACTAGTATTGAAGGATACATGCAAATCGGCCAAAACAACAAGAACAGAGGGGCAAAACGCAAGGGAGAACACCTAAGACTCTAATATTGGTTAAAAACGACAAGAGCCCCCGGCAACAACGCTAATTTAATCCGATGTTGCACACTAGTAAAAAATGTGTAAGTAAATATAGTTAGGGGAGCGACACTTGAGTTGTATCGCAAGGACTCTTGGAAAAATTAACCAAAAAAAAGGAAACAATATAAGGGGTTTTAGATTCGATTGAGCAAATAGAAAAAACAAGTGATTATAAAATAAGCTAAAACGAGTCAACCTACTGTTCAGTTTCCCAACTTATCATCCGTAATTAAAAATCCAAAAACCTAAGAGGATTCTAATCCCCATTCAATTACAGTATCAATTAATAAGCGAAATTGACATTATGCAGTTTACACTTCTATTATCCGAATGAAGCAAACAAATTCAATACTTATGAATTAAGGAAACGTGATTCAACATACGCAATTTAATGGTAAAGCAACACTAAAATATGATACAAATCAAGGAACATAAACCAATCGGAATAAATCAATATGAATCTATCTAATTCGAATTAAGCATATAATATATAGAAGAATATTGAATGGAAAGAAAAATTGGATTGAAAATACAAAAGTTCAAAGCATTGGCGGAAACATGAATCAGTAGGCCAATCCTTGGTGATTAGTTCTCCATGAATCATAAAAACGATATTGTATCATGAAAATTCAGAATAAAACTACTGTAGCAACGAATTTTCTCTTATACCAAAAGGGAAATTCGGACGCTTATGGAAACCGACCCGAAAATTACAAAAACTGGTTCAAACTTATTTTAATTAAGTTTGGAATTTCAACAATTATTCTACCCTCCTTAACTCTGAATCAACTTTTGAATTCAACACAAAACTTGTATCTCTTTCTCTTAGCTTTTTAATGCATATTAGAACACATCAATCTGATTCTAGAAGCTGAAGTTAGGGTCTGCAAAGTGAAAAGGTATCAAATAACTGTTTAAGCTGAAAATAAAGTACGAAAATAAAACAAAGTAAGAAATAAACTTAAATATAAAAACACACTAAAATAGTAAAAATAATAGATTAAATTGTAGAGTTTCCTAAGTACAATAGTAGAAGAGAGTGCATCAAAATGCATTGATTAATAGATCAAAATAAAAATTTCTGTAATTAAAAATTTTGTTTTGAGAATATTTAATATGGCAAGCGGAAGCAATTCCATATTTACACTCGTCTATCCCAAACCGTTATCAGAAGAATCAAATATGAGTTTAAATCGTAATGAAACGTATACTAATGATGAGAAAGAGAATCAATATGTTTTACAAAACACGTTTGAACTAAATCACACAATGATAATCAATTTTCAATGAAAATAGAAAACTAAAATTGATAAAGAAATTTATCGAAACACTTAGTGTGCAATAAACACCAAACTTATTTCCCTTTGTGTTTATAGTATGAAAATCTAATTGCAATTGTTTTACAAAAAATATTTTAGAAACTTCAACACAATCAAAATATTTCAACTAAACAAATTTGCACTTTAAGTTCAATATATAAATGTAAATAGAGTATGTGTGTGTGTGTGTGTGTTTGTGTGTGTGTGTGTGTGAGAGAGAGAGAGAGAGAGAGAGACTTACAAAATTATTTTTCTAACGCTTTAAACGACATCAAAATCAGACTTACAGAATAAAAGTTATGACCAAAATCGTCGGGATATGTCAACATCATTAACTGAACATATGAACAAAACTTCACCAACACAATAGGCATATGAATAATACTTAAACAATTTACTTATTACCTTCATGTTATATCTCTAAGAATCAGCTTTCTAATGCTTCAAACCCCAACCCAAAATGATTCACGAGTTGAAAGTTATGATCAAAACCCTGCACGAAGGTGTTACTAAAAACTTGTTGTTTTCTAAAATTTCCAACACAATTTTCATCTTCTTCAACCCCAAAAACGTCCAGGAAATAATCACAAAAATTATTTTATTCCTAAAACAAACTTATAGCCCTCTATTTCATATATCTAATGCTTCAAACGACACTCGATTTGGATTTACAAATCAAAAGTTATGGCTAAACCGATTTTGACCGAAAAACACAAAAAATGCTCCCGCGCTGAGCGCGATCGTGACAGACAGAACGTAAAATTTTCTGCATTTTTCATCGTTGGAAGCCTTCCAGACCTCCGGTTTCGATTCTGTAAAAATTCAAACATCAGAAAAGTACAACCCATATAATACTCTAGTTATCTAAAGTTAATTTACAGTTTTAGCACAATTAAATCATTTAATCACAATTTTAATATTATGCCTAAAACCTTTGAAATTCCAAAAATGGTGGATATATGTTCAATCATAAAAACAGAAAAATACACGCACATAAGGGACACGAAATTCATCATATAATCATCATATAACAACCATCATAGCATCCAAATTTAAAATTATGAATCAAAACACTCAACCCTAAGGAGGTTAAAGGTTCCTCCATTCTACTCTTCTATCATACCCATTACTATTGGAACAAATTCACACCCTTACGTGAATTCCTTGTAAAAAAATTTGAATTGAAACCTTCACTCTCTTTTCTTGATCACCTTTCCTATTGCCTCTTTACTCCTTTTTTCTCAAATGTCGCGTACTATGAAAATCTCCCTAAACCTAGGTTCCTCTTAACTTTTTATTTTCAGGGTAAACTTTTTCAAATCACCAACTTGGCTCAAACTTAATTATCTCATATTCCTTCCTCCCACTAACTTTCTCAATTTCTCATATTTGGCTAAATTATTCTATCTTCACTAATTAGTATAATAAAAATAAATAAAACATTATTTTTAATTATGAAAACAATTCAAAATTATTCTACTTACTTCTATCATCCCTCTATACCCCTAACTCAAGGATACATACTCCGCCAACACCCAGCCATAAAATAAATCATCAAAATCCACAATTCAAATAATTAAAATATAATAAAATATCTAATAAAGAAACAGGGTGTTACAACTCTCTCTCACTTAAGAAATTTTCGCCCTCGAAAATTACTTTAGGAAAACAAAGTCGGATATGACTCCTTCATCTACTTCCCACGCTCCTAAGTCATACTCCCACCAGCCGGTCCACCCCAAACTACCTTCACTAAGGCAATCTCTTTACCATGCATCTACTTCACTTCCCGATCCTCTATTCGCACGGGTGATACATCAACAGTCATATTATCTCCCACCTGCACATCATCCACCTGGATCACACGAGATAGATCCGAAATATATCTCCTCAACTGAGACACCTGAAACATATTATGAAGATTAGTAAGCGGCAGCGGCAAAGTAATCTGATAGGCCACCTCTTCTATCCTCTGTAAAATCTTGTACAGACAAATAAAACATAATGTGAGCTTTTGAGACTTCAAAGCTCGACCAACACCAATTACATGCGTAACTCTAAAAAACATGTGATCTCCATCCTAGAACTCAAGGGCTTTCCTCCTCTTGTCATGGTAACTTTTCTGACGACTCTACGACGCTTTCATCTTTTCTTGAATCATCTTGATCTTTTCAGTCGTCTGGTGAACAATCTCAGGTCCGAGCACAACACTCTCGCCTGACTCATACCAACACAAATAAGTTTTACATCTCCTACCATACAACGCCTCATATGGTCCACTCTGATACTAGAATAGAAACTATTATTGTATATGAACGCAACAACGACAAATAGTTATCCCAAGTACCTCCTTGTTCTAGCACACAAGCCCTAAACAAGTCCTCCAAAGAATGGGTTGTCCTCTCTATTTGGCTGTACTTCTGCAGATGATAAGAAGAACTCAACTTCAGCTTAGTACCCAAAGTAGCCTGCAGACTCTCCCAGAACCTCAATGTAAATCTCAGATCTCTATCTGACACAAAACTTGAAGGATTACCATGCGGTTTCACAATCTCATCAATATAAAACTCATCCAGCTTCTGCAAAGGATAATTGATCCTCATCGGTACAAACTGAGCCAATTTGGCTAATCTATCAACAATCACCCAAATTGAATCGCATCCCTTTGAAGTCTTCGATAGATCTGTTACAAAATCTATGGAGATACTATCCCATTTTCACTTTGGAATATTCAATGGTTGCATCAGACCCAACGATTTCTGATGTTCTATCTTTGACTTCTGGCAGGTCAAGCAAGCATACACAAATTCGAAAACCTCTTTCTTCATTCCTGGCCACCAAAACAACTTCTTCAAATCTTGATACATATTCGTAGCACCAAGATGAATACTCAATCCACTTATGTGACCCTCCTCAAGAATACTCCTCTTAAGTTCGGGTACATCAGAAACACAAACTCTATCTCTCAACATCATCACACCATTTTCATCAACTCGGAAATCACATTTACTACCTTGGTTGATTAATATGAGATGATCTATCAGACACAAATCAGATCTCTGACCTTCGCCGATCTCTTCAAGGATACCACTCGTCAGCTTCAACATACTCAACTTCACACTGTTAGGAGTTTCTCCACCCACTAACTCATATCTTTGAATTGCTTAATCAGATCTAACTCTCGAGCCATAGGCGTCGACCTGTGTAAAAACTTCCTACTCATTGCATCAGCTACAACATTAGCTTTACCTGAATGGTAACTCAAATCAAAATCATAATCCTTCAAAAGTTCAATCCATCTCCTCTGTCTCACATTCGACTCTTCTCATCAAATAAGTATTTCAAACACTTGTGATCACTGAATACTTTGAATTTGGAGCCAAATAGGTAGTGCCTCCATATCTTCAACATGAATACCAATGTTGTCAACTCAAGATCATGCGTAACGTAATTCCTTTCATGAAATCTCAACTGTCTCTAAGCATAAGCCACATCCTGACCATTCTGCATCAACACACCTCCCAGACCCATCTTTGAAGCATCACAATATACAACAAAGGACTCACTTGGATTCGTCAAAAACAAAATTGAAGCAGACATCAACTTCTTCTTGAGTTCTTAGAAACTAATTTCACAATGCACATCACAATCTAGGCTTAACCCTTTCGAGTCAACTGAGTTAACGACAATGCTAAATTTGAAAAACCTTTAATGAACTTCCTATAGTAACTAGTCAATCCAAGAAAAACTTCTAATCTCAGTGGCAGACTTCAGAGTCTCCCATTATAACATGACATCCATATTCGATAAATACACAACTATACCACCACTAGAATCACATGACCAAGGAAACTCACTTCCTTTAACCATAACTCACATTTTGAAAAACTTTACGTATACATGGTTCTCTTTCAATACCCACAATACAATTCTTAGATCACTCGTAGCCTCATACTACCGTCCCTTTTCTTCACTAACAACACCGACACACCCTACAGAGGAACACTTGGTTAAATAAACTTCTTCTCAAGCAAATCTTCTAGTTGCTTCTTTGATTCCCCGACTCTGAAGTAGACACCCTATAAGGAGTCATCGACACCGGACTAGTACCAGGTACTAAGTCTATAGAAAAGTCAACTTTGCGCTCTAGAGGCAAATCACTTATGTCTTCAGGAAACACTTAAGGAAATTCACACACTCCAGGAAGTTCCTGAACTACTCCCTTTCCTCTAGCTTCCATTGAAGCTAAAATCACAAACACTTGTGCCATATCCTTCACGGAGTCTCTCACTTGCTTAGCTGATACAAACGTCAACTTTTCACCTCAATTAAATTCAAATTCATGCTCTAGAGGCAAATCACAGATATCTTCAGGAAAACATCAGGAATCATACACCATTGGCATAACACTAGTCATCACATTTCTCTCTACTCTCCGAGAAACAACATTAACAATACCTGATTGTTTTCCCTAAAGACTTACCAACTTGACCAGCAGACAGGAATCTCGAATCCACAACATCTTCAATGTTAGGAATAAAACATAACTTTACCATCTCCTGAGCTCTTGCAATCAGCGGTACACTGCACCAACTTATTAAAACAATTGGTAAACACTTGGTTTAACTCCAACCAATTCATTCCAAGAATAACTTCAACTTGTTCCAACAAAATACAAACCATACATATCCTCAGGGAACACGTCAGGATACTCAACACAAGACTGGCTCATCTATGGCCAAAACATCGCCTTCACCCTCACAAGGAAGTGACCAACGAGAACACCTGACCGTATTCCCTCATGGATCACACCATTTTGCTAACAGAAACCATCCTCGAATCCGACCTTTCTTTGGGTTCAGGAAAAACACAACATTCTCCAAAACAAGTTAACTAGACAACACTACACTCTTGCATGCAACAACATGATGTCCAAGCTCTATACAGTTGGAATATCCAAGAGAAGCATACGCTTCCCCCCACTTGTTTAATTACAAACTTGCAAATGGAAAATAAAATAAGCATCGACAATATTCTCACACACATGTCGCATACTAGGGAACAAATATAATTAAACAACCTGTCCGGACGGACCTGTAAGAACAAAAATTGTTCTACAACAGATTCCTTGATTTTGATGATAACAAAGGATGAAACCAAAAATGGCACCCTAACGAAAAGTTTCTAAGTGTGCAGGGTTCTAAAGAAAGAAGAAAGAAATCTGATGATGTCATCAGATACAGAACCAGATCAGATACAAATTATCAGAAGATAAGAAGCATCTGAAGTGGAAACACGTTCAAGAAAGTCTAACTCTGAGCATAACAGCAAAGTATCAGAAGCATCTGAACAAAAAGTAAGCTCTAGATGGTCTGACTCTGAACAACGCTATCTCTAAATTCTAGAAGTTATCAGCGTTGTCTGAAGAAACTATCTGAACTCAACATCAGAAGCAAGATTCCAAGATTCTCAGATACACAAATACTCTGAGCATGGAATTGCTAATCATGAAAGAGTAACGTTAAAGTCAAGTAAAGATTTGCAAATGGTTTTCCTAATTAAGAAAGAGACGTTAATCTCCAATTTCAATAAAGAAGATACTACTTGTGGTAAGTAGTCATTTCAAGGAGAGAAAGTTATCCTGCAGAAGCTATTTAAGTGATGGCGTAAATTCATTTTAATATCCATCAGTTTCAATTACTACTTCAACTGATATATAAAATGGGTTGCAATCAACTTTGAAGTATAAGCAAGCCAACAAGCCAAAATTATACTGAAACATCAACGCTCAAGAAAAACACTCTTACTCTCTAAATCTTCACGAAGCTTTTGCTTATAACGTGAATCACCTTGTTCTTACTATTGTAATATTTGCTTTCTTAGAAGCACTCTAGATTACATAAATCTTTCATCTATTGTTTGTTGATTTCCTCAAGTGACTCTGTGTAGTCTGTATACTTGAGAGGACTAAGAGATTTTTCTCTTAGACATTGTTTGTAATCTTTCAAGATTAGTGGATTAAGTCCTTGTTGAAGGCGAAATCACCTCGGCCGGGTGGACTGGAGTAGCTTTGTGTTATAAGCGAACCAGTATAAAATCCTTGTGTGGTTTTCATTTTGAAAAAGCGCTTATTTTTCCAAACAATTCAAACCCCCCTTTCTTGTTTTTCTCACCTTCAGGACCGACCTGCCCTGATACCACTAATCTAACACCCTTAACCCCACAATAATTTATCGCGTAAATTAAATATAAAATAAAACCACATAGGGTGTCACACCTTCATAACACACATGACCTGCTCCGTAACACGAGTTTCAACAGTAAATTTCAATACACACGTTTGTAATAAGGATTTTTACACGACATCCCACTTATCTGAATCATACCTAGGATGTTTACACAACATCCATCTCATTGATCGCTATTATATATTCACATAATAAGACATTCATAACTTGTCACCGCATGCTCACTTCCATTTTAAAGTATCATCGCAGCGGAATTATCATCACAATTATGGAAGATAAAATAAGTAATAACATCTAGTCTCAACTTCAATTGTAATAACAAAATAAGAGAGTTGTAATCAATCAACTCGACATCTTAAGAATTCTCAACAACAAAATTAGTCTTATGACTTCAACATAATCAAACATAATGAATAAAATAAGCATTTAACCCAACCCGATGTTACATGATCAGAGCAAGGTACCACTAGTAAAAGCGACAAAATAAAGAAGTAATCCAAGAGCTACCTTCCCCTTACTTCATCAATACTACTCTTGAGTATTGTTGATGTGTAATTTTAAGTGTCGGGTTTTTGTTATCGTATCCACAGGGATTGTGAGATATCACCGCCTTTCGACAGTTGTATTAATTCTTAGCCTAAGGTAACAATGGGGTTTTGGTATTTGTCACGGTATCTTGCATAAAAGTATAATAAAAAGCGGTAAAAGTTTTGGTTTGAATATTTGAGAAATATTGCCAAAGTTAGGGTTCGACGATCACTTTGAATGTATATGTTCGATCAACAAAACTTATAAACTCCTTTAGATGGTAAACTATTTCACAAAGTCCTCCCAATGTGTTTATCTCTAACACACATTGTGAGTTTTCCCATTTTGATCCATTGTTTATCTCTAACACAATCTATCAAAATGACAAGTTTTTGGTTCAACCTTATGGTGAACAAAATCATTCATTACTATCTCTAGCTAACAAACAAGATTGGATGAAAACCTAGGTTAAGAGTTGGTAAACATCTCTCGATCATAAACCAACACAAAGAGTTTTCAATAAGAACAAAGTTTTCACCATATATTCACCATTAAAGAGTTTACAAATGAAGATCCTTACATTTACACACAAAGCTAATGATCATCTACATCTAACCTTGACAAAATGAGGACTTAGCTACTCATTTTCATGGTAGCTTGGTCAACAAGTTTCGGAAGAAGGTTGATCAACATCCGAGTCGAATAATCGAGATTGGATGGGAATCCACCTTCTTTTTGTGAAAGATGGTTAAGAGATGAAGAGAAATGGTTTTTAGGTCACAAAAGATCCTTGGAACAATGCTGTAAAATATCTAGAAAAAGTACAAAAGTATGGAAAAATAAGGTATGGCTCTCAAAAGTGGCACTTGCTACTTATAGGAGCTGCTACTGGGCTGTCATGCTCGCTAGGCGAGCAGAATGGCTCGCCTAGTGAGCCCCTAATTGAGGCACCTGAGGCACCTGCGCCCAGAGAAACAGCCTTTCCCAGACTGTCATGGTCGCTTAGCGAACAACACCTTCGCCTAGCGAAGGACACGCTTCAACCTTCGCCCCAGCGAGGTTGAGAGGTTTTGCTACTGGAATGCTCGCTGGGAACTCGCTAGAGCCTCGCCTAGCGAGTGAGTGCTGGTTGCGCTTTTCACCAAGTCTGGACGTGTTCGCCACACACCTCGCTGGGGCCTCGCCTAGCGAGTGAGTGCTGGCTGCGCTTTTCACCAAGTCTGGACGTGTTCGCCACACACCTCGCTGGGAGCTCGCCTAGCGAGTGTGGTCATGTTTGCCACTGTAAAATCCTGGGGCTTTTCGCTTGGCTTTCGCTGGACGCTCGCCTAGCGAGTGCTTCGCCACAGCCCTCGCCTAGCGAGCAAGCTGATGAATGTTTGTTTTATTTGATCCCTTTGCCAAATTCTTTGTGTCTTCACTTTCTATTATTTCATGCCTACTTCCTGCACAATAACACACAAATCAAAGGTACCAAGATCGTTTATCATTGAATTGCATTTCATCCAAAACAAGGGTGGTTTCTAACACTTTAGCAAGGAAAAGGAGTGAAAGATGCCCACATTTGATAGCTCAAATAAGCACTTTTGGGCATCTAACAACTCTCCCCAACTAGATTCTTGCTTGTCCTCAAGCAAAGTATGCCCCTTGAAGGACAAGAGGATTTGCTTTAAGAAAAAGGTTTCTCCGAAGTCGGATAAAACGGCTCAAACACAAGCGAATCAGCAGATACAAATTTCCAACGGTTCGAATAAAATAATACACAAGAACTAAAACTTAATAGTAATGCGAAATATGTATCTATCTACAACAATATTATTTTGAATGAATCACCCTATCTCTCCTCTTCGAATAAGGATTGAAGAATTTACGCGTTTGCAACCGCGGGAATAATCTCACTCTCTAACAAATAATGAAGAAATCAATTCGATTCATACAATGTCTAACAATTATAAATGGTAATGTGGAAGCACGATGATCACTAAGGACTTTTCGGTTGAAGCTTGGTTAGGTTAACAAACAAGGGTCACTTCTAAGGCCATTGAAAACGAGATTGCCGATGCAAAAGAGACATTCACTATACATTATTTACACATCTCAACTTCGTTCCATTTATTTCTCATTTGAAACCTTCACAACTCTTATTTCACAACTCAATTTTTGTTTTTCACTATTTTTCTTCCAAGCAAGCATTCATTTTTCTTTTCTCTATATTATATTTTTTTCTCTTTTCTTTCACATCATATTTACAAAACAGATGTTTTTCTTTTCTAATTTTTTTTATTTTCAATGCTTGCTCGGTTTTTCAAGAGTTGTGGCACTTACTGATTCTCATTTCCGTTCTCCCCAACTTATTTCTTACTCACCCTAAGTGAATGCTCTAAACTTTTTACGGCAAAAGAACAATAATCAAGATTTTCCGGGTTGTAAAAAAAAGATTTTTGAAATCTCGCTTTATTTCAAGCTGAGATTCAACTGTTTAAGCTCAAAGGGGTTAACGAATACTCTCTCTGCTCACAGGTAAGTTATATTTGGAACTGGTTGTGCTCAATAGAAAACAAGTGCCTTGATCATTTCTAATTGCTTCCACATATTCACAATAATAAAAGACAAAGCATGAATCAAATGAATCAACAAAACTTATTAGAATCCAGCATTTAAGTGTACAATGGAGGTTTCCTCACAATTTGTGGTTTTAAGTCCTAGATGAAACATTCATTCAATTATGTTGCAAAAAGACAATACTCAATTACAAAAAAGAGTAAAGTTCTAAGTGCATTCTAAAATTCTAGCCGGAGGTAACCATGTACCTTAGCCTTATTCACTTGTTTATTCTTATCATTGCCATCCAAGCTCGGATGCACCTTCATTGGATACTTCTTTGAGGAACAACCAATCTAGAAGGTTTGCCACTCAACCAACCAAAAATTTATTAAAACAAACAAAATTTAAAACAGAAATAATAATATAAACTTCAAAATTTAAATTTGTTCGTGGGGGACAAAACACCCCAAAAGTACAAAGCCAAAATCAAAATACAGAATTCTGGAAATACAATCAAAATAAAACATAACATAAAAAAATAAAAAACTTAGCCCTCTAAGGACTCAGAACCCTCCTCACTACCGGCTTCAGAACCGGTAGCCTCATCATCATCGTCATCACCATCAGCAGCACCACCAGAAGACGCACCAGCACCCGCCCCCTCACCAAACACAGGCCTGTCCACAGGCCAGTTAGCGTTAAGCACAAACTGCTCACGCGTTATCAATGAGTGATCACCGGTGGGGTCACTTCCCTGCAGCTGTAACCGCTGCATAGAATCGTGCATGTCGAGCATGGCACGCTGAGTAGCCGCCATCCAGTCCCAATTGTAATTGCAGACAGCCTGCAGGTAAGGATCTGGTCCGGGAGTAGAAGTACCAGGACCATCAGAAGCCCGGGTACCTTCTGCAGCTGCACTACCTCTAACATTCTTCGCCCTGCAATACTTGGCCACATAACGGTCATCGATGGGTGGCGGGATCCTTACTTGACCCCTAGAAGGTAGCCGCACCCTCGCTTGTATGCACAAACTCATGATTAGGCAGGGGAAAGCCAGGGGACAATTCACACGAGCCCCCGACTTTAGCCCGCTTTCAATCACGGACTTAAGCTCATAAGCAATAATCCTCGCCACATCGATTTGGACGTTAGTGAGGATAGAGTGTACCAAGTGTGCCACTGGGATCGGCACTGTAGAAGTGTGGGACTTTGGTTGGATGTTTGTCAGAACCAATAGCAGGATCAGTTGAGCCAAGGGAGTCATGTCCTCCCTGTGATATCTCATAGGAACCCCAGATGGGTTCAGCTCAACTGATTTCCCTCTTAACATCAGGGCAGCAGAGATTGCATCAATATCCCGGTGAAGTCGTAAGTCTGTGTGGTAGGTGTCTCGCTCCTCGGCTCCCAGCTGGAGCGGTTCACCAAGGACGCGGTTAATAGCATCCCGATCAAAAGCAACTGGACGACCGACCACTCTAGATGTCCAAGTAAATGGCTCGTCATCATCAGGAAGTGCGTTCGCATAGAACTCACGCACCGTTGCTATATCATAATGCTCCAGGGGATTAATTAACCGATCCCACTTCTTCGTGTCAATCAACCCGGCGAATGTTCTGTTCGTGCCTTCTGGGTTGATGACGAATCTCTTCTCCGGTAGAATTTTCCGCTTCTCCAAAGCAATGTACCTTGCGGCCTGCTTCGGCCCGACAAATTTGTCGGTATCAAATTGGATCGTTACAGGACAGGAAGTGCTTGCGCCCTTTCTCTTCTTTGAAGCGCCGGATCTAGATTCCATCTGCAAAACATAAAGAGGAAGCAACACACACAAAACAGATTAGACAGCAAAACCAGAATTCACAGTACTGTCATGCTCGTTGCTGCTTCGCCTAGCGAAGTGGCAGCGAATGCTCGCCCCTGGTTCGCCTAGCGAGCTGCTAGCGAACCTTACGGGTTTTTGGGTTCTGCAGTATTTTCAGAGAAATCTTCCCAAAACCCATATTCTAATGGTTTCAATTTCAGAACCTAATGATCTATCAATTAAAGAAACGTTCTATGGTATAGGTAATTACAAACTCACATGCAAAACCTAAAATTCTCACTTTGCAAAACCTAAAATTCCCACATGCAAACCTAAAGCTTCCCATACCAACAACTTCATCCTAAATGACATTCAAATCAGAAATAAACAAAGCTTAAACATAAAGGAATGGTATTAGGGCAAACCTTAGCAAAATAGAGTGATTGGATATGAAATGCAGTGAGGTTCACAATCCTCCAATTAGGGTTTGAGTGTTTGTGAGAGAGATGAAAATGAGAGAGTGAGGTGAGTGTTCGTGCAAATGCCTCAGCAGAGTTGTCAATAGAAAATTGTGTTTGGGCCCCAAATGAGTGGCCTGCTGAGATTTTAAATAAGTGTTGTCACGCAGCGCTCGCTGTTGCTTCGCCTAGCAAGCAGCTAGCGAATCAGCTCGCTACTGCATCGCCTAGCGAGCATCAAGCGAGCATGACAACAATTGCCTTTTTAAAGGCAGCATTCCAGGTACATTCAACATGGTTTTAACAATTGGAAACCCAATACAACAGAACAGGAAAACAGTAAATACTTACAATGTTGGGGTGCCTCCCAACAAGCGCTTGTTTAACGTCGGCTAAGCTCGACAGTGTGATGCTCACAGAGGAGCATCCAACGGAATAGTACAGCTCTCGCGATCCACATGACCGCCAAGATAAACCTTCAAACGTTGGCCATTGACGATCCAACTGTCCTTCTTTTCCAGGTCCTCAATGACAATAGATCCGTACTCCTTAACTTCTTTGACCCGAAATGGCCCGGACCATTTTGATTTTAACTTTCCGGGGAATAACTTCAACCTGGAATTGAATAAGAGGACCAATTGTCCGGGCACAAATTCTTTCTTTCGGAGCTTTTTGTCATGGTATTTTTTTACCTTTTCTTTGTACAACCAACTTGAGTGGTATGCGGCATTGCGTATCTCTTCCAACTCAAGCAGTTGCACCTTCCTTTTCTCACCGGCCAAATCATTTTCAAAATTTAAGAATTTTAGAGCCCACAAGGCTTTGTGCTCCAATTCAACCGGCAAATGGCAAGTTTTACCAAACACCAATTGAAAAGGAGTTAGGCCAATTGGAGCTTTAAAGGCGGTACGGTATACCCATAACGCTTCATCCAATTTCTGTGACCACTCTTTTTTCGAATTTGACACAGTTTTTTCGAGGATTCTCTTAATCTCACGATTAGAGACCTCGGCTTGCCCATTAGCCTGCGGGTGATACGGAGTTGCCACTCTATGTGATACACCGTAATGTTTTAAAATGCTTTCCAACGGTGCATTACAAAAGTGTGACCCTCCATCACTTATCAACACTCGGGGGGTTCCGAAACGGGAAAATATGTTTTTCTTCAAAAAATTTATCACCGTTTTCGCATCCGCCCGAGGTGAGGCAATCGCCTCAACCCACTTAGAAACGTAATCCACTGCGACAAGCATATACTCGTTCCCATAAGAGGGTGGGAATGGTCCTACAAAATCAATGCCCCAACAATCAAATACTTCGACCTCTTGGATGTTTTGGAGAGGCATCTCGTCTCTCTTACCAATCCCACCGCTTCTTTGGCAACTATCACAACTTTGCGCATGGGTATGTGCGTCTTTGAAAATAGTGGGCCAATAAAATCCCGATTGAAGGATTTTAGTGGCCGTTCTCACCCCATTATAGTGTCCGCCGTAAGGCGAGTTGTGACAATGCCAAAGGATGCTCTGCGCTTCATCGCCAGTAACGCATCTCCTTAAAAGGTTATCACTACCCAACTTAAACAAGTACGGGTCATCCCATACATAATACTTGGCATCCGAAAGAAACTTCCTTTTTTGGTTCGAAGTTAGGTCGGGAGGCACAAAACCACTAGCCTTGTGGTTCGCAAAGTCTGCAAACCACGACCTAACTTGAACTTTAAACAGTTTTTCATCAGGAAATTCGTCCCGGATTTCCTTTTCTGATGCGGTAACCTCCACATTCACTAAGCGGGATAAATGATCCGCCACCAAATTTTCCGATCCTTTCTTGTCTTTGATTTCAACATCAAATTCTTGTAACAAGAGGATCCAACGGATGAGCCTTTGCTTCGAATCCGGTTTGGTGAGCAGATATTTAATCGCTGCGTGGTCGGTATACACTACGACTTTAGACCCTATAAGATAAGACCTAAACTTTTCAAGCGCGTACACTATTGCAAGTAGTTCTTTCTCCGTGGTGGCATAGTTAATTTGAGCCTCATTAAGAACTTTACTTGCGTAATGTATCGCATGAAAATTTTTCTCTTTTCTTTGGCCAAGTACCGCTCCAATTGCATAGTCGCTAGCATCACACATTAGTTCAAAATTTGAATTCCAATTTGGAGCGACTATAATCGGAGCGGTAACCAATTTTTCTTTTAAAGTTTCAAAAGCTTGCAAACATTCATCGGTTAAGAGAAATACCTGGTCCTTAGCTAGCAAATTGCTCAAAGGCTTAGCCACCTTTGAGAAGTCCTTGATAAAGCGCCGATAGAACCCGACGTGCCCCAAAAAGCTTCGGATTCCCTTCACATTCACCGGAGGAGGTAACTTTTCAATCACTTCAACCTTAGCTCGATCAACTTCAAGCCCCCTTGAAGAGACTTTATGGCCAAGCACAATTCCCTCGGTCACCATGAAGTGACATTTCTCCCAATTAAGCACCAGATTGGTCTTCACACATCTTTCAAGCACCGTTTTCAAGTTTGCCAAGCATAGACTAAAGGATCCACCAAATACCGAGAAGTCATCCATGAAGACTTCCATTGTTTTCTCAATAAGGTCGGCAAAAATGGCTTGCACACATCGTTGGAAAGTCGCCGGTGCATTGCACAACCCAAAGGGCATTTTTCGGTATGCGAACACTCCAAACGGACATGTGAAAGCCGTCTTTTCATGATCGGCCGGGTCAACCGCAATTTGGTTATACCCGAAATAGCCATCCAAGAAACAATAGTATTGTTGGCCCGAGAGTCTTTCGAGCATTTGATCCATGAACGGGAGTGGAAAATGGTCTTTTCGAGTTGCGGTATTCAATCGCCGATAATCAATACACATTCGCCACCCCGTTGCAACTTTAGTAGAGATCAATTCATCCTTGTCATTCCGGATCACGGTAATTCCACCTTTCTTCGGAACCACATGCACGGGACTAACCCATGGACTATCCGAGATCGGGTAAATCATTCCCGCATCCAACAACTTCACAACTTCCTTTCGAACAACCTCCTTCATGGTAGGATTTAAGCGGCGTTGAGGTTGAGCTATCGGCTTAAAATCCTCTTCCATCAAGATCTTGTGCATGCAATAGGAAGGGCTAATTCCTTTTAGATCGGAAAGAGTCCAACCCATGGCTTCTTGATTTTTTTTTAGCACATGGATCAAGCGGGCTTCTTCATCATTTGTCAAAAGGTTGCTTATGATGACCGGTTTTGCTTTGGTCTCATCTAGGAATACATACTTCAAAGTAGAAGGTAGTATTTTCAATTCAATAGGCGCTTTTTCGTCAATAACCTCCTTCTTCAAGTCTTCTTCCGCAACTTCCCACGGCTGTAATTCGTCTAAACTATCAAGTTCCTTTAAGCATTCCTCAAGAGCTTGCTCTTCTTCAACGGTGAAAACCTCCAATGAGTCGTCAAGAGCTAACTCCATAGGAGATATCTCATGAATATGCTTAGAAACCTTCAAAACTGCTTCTTCGATCACATCGATGCGAAAGCTATCATTTCTATCTTTTGAATGCTTCATTGCTTCGAATAGATTGAATGTTACTTCCTCATTTTGGACTCTCACCTTCATTAAACCGTCATCAACGTCTATCATCATTCGCGCGGTTTTCATGAACGGTCGGCCCAAGATGAGCGGAGCATCATCATCTTCCTCCATATCAATAACAATAAAATCGACCGGGAAAAAGAATTTGTCGACTTTAACCAAAACATCTTGGGCTACGCCATGAGGATGGGTTGTCGACTTATCCGCCAATTGCAACGTCATTCGGATGGACTTAATTTCAATGTTGCCAAGCCTCTTTATAATAGACAAAGGTATAAGATTAATGCTTGACCCCAAGTCAATTAGTCCCTTCCCGACATAGATATCACCAATTTTAACTGGCAAAGTAACTCTTCCCGGATCAACCTCTTTTTTTGGAAGCGTCCTTTGAATAATGGCACTACAGCTCGCATCTAGGACGATGGTCTCCGGTTCCGTATACCTCCGTTTTTTTGTAAGTATGTCCTTCATGAATTTGGCATACTTGGGCATTTGCTCCAAGGCTTCGACAAACGGAATGTTTATTTGTAGTTGTTTAAAAATATCCATGAACCGGGCGTAATGCCGTTCATTCTCTCTTTTGGACGGGGCATGAGGATAAGGGAGGTTTTGGATTGGAGTAGTGCTCACTACCTCATTTCCCTTTGCAACTCTAGAACTCCTCCATCTAGGCTTTTTCACTTCCTCCCCTATTACTTCATCACTCGTATTTTTCTCGATCTCCATACTTTTTTCTTTTCAACTTCATCATTCTTTTCGTTCTTTTCAACTTCTTCCTCCTCACTCCACTCCCCCACTTCACCATCAATATTTCCCTCCACTATTTCCTCCTCCTTTTCTTTCTTTTTCTCTCTTTGTTCACTCTCAACTCTTTTGTTATTCTCACTCATCAACTCCTTCCCACTTCTCGTCATGATCGCTTTACAATGTTCCTTAGGATTTATTTGCGTGTTTGCCGAAAAGGAAGGACCGGTTTGTTGTTCCGCGAGTTGCTTAGCAAGTTGCCCAACTTGAGTCTTGAGATTTTTTATAGTCGCGTCGTTACTTTTTTGATTTTCCATTGACATTTGCATGAATTGCGTCAATGTCTCTTCCAACTTCGAAGTTACGACCGGCGGTTGTTGAGATTGATAAGGATTTTGGGGAGGGTTTTGACGGCTAGAAGAACCACCTCCATAACCTTGGTTATGATAATAGTTATTCCTAGGTTGGAACCCTTGGTTCCCTTGGAAATGTGGTTGTTGATTTTGAGGGTTTGGTTGATAAGGTTGTTGTTGTTGTTGTCTCGGTTGGTAGTCCCTTTGGTTTGCCATGTAGTTTACATCTTCGAACCCCGGAGGTGGACAGAATCCGGTGTCATGCTCACCTTTGCATAGCTCACAACAAGCTATTTGTTTAGCTTTAGAAGGTTCTCTCAACTCTTTTATTTGTTGCGTTAAGAGTTCCACTTGTTGTGAGATGAGCTTGTTTTGGGCAAGGATGACATCGTTCGTCCCTAGTTCAAGCACTCCCGGCTTTTTCAAAGAGTTGCCTCGGCTTTGACTCTGAAGATCATTTAGAGCCATTCGATTTATGATATTTGTAGCTTCTTCGGCACTTTTAGACAATAAAGAGCCACCCGAGGTAGCATCCAACAACGTCTTGCAATTTGGTTGAAGTCCATTTTTGAAAATATGGATTTGAGTCATCTCATCAAATCCATGCCCTTTACATTTCCGAAGCATGGATTTGAATCTTTCCCACGCTTCATTTAAGGATTCATTGATTCCTTGTGCAAACACTGAGATGGCCGTCTTGGATTCCATGAACCGGTTATGGGAGAAGAATCTTTCGATGAATTTCTCTTCTAACACGTTCCAGTCTGTCATGACGGCTGGTGTTTGATCTAAGTACCAATCTTTTGCTTTGCCGAGCAAAGCGTGGGGAAATAATCTTCTGAATAACGGTAGCTCCTGAGCCTGATCCACTCCGGCCGCCAATGCTATCTCATAAAATTTTGTGAGGAAAGCAAAGGGATCTTCATGATCCATTCTGGTGAATGGACTTCCATATAATAAATTGAGAGTTCCCGTTTTCATCTCAGCTTGCCTTCCCGTGTGGTTGGCAAACTGAGCAGTGTTTCTTGGACTGTTTATGCATGGAGTAGAAATAGGCGGTGGTGGTGGCTCCATGTTAGGTATGAATGGTGGTGGATTTATGGTAGAAGAACTTTCTCCTTTCTCTTGACGTTGTCTAGCCTGTTGCCTCATACGTCTCGTTTTGCTATTGAGCCTCCTTGCGGTTCTCTCGATCTCAGGATCAAAAAGAAGTTCGTCCACAGGGATTTGCCCTCGCATAAAACGTAAGCTGCACACTAAACCAAACAAATTACAAGCACAAGTCAAAAATTCGAAAGCTAAAACTTAAACAACTATTGCGATGCTCGCAATATCAATTCACAGTCCCCGGCAACGACGCCATTTTGTTGATGTGTAATTTTAAGTGTCGGGTTTTTGTTATCGTATCCACAGGGATTGTGAGATATCACCGCCTTTCGACAGTTGTATTAATTCTTAGCCTAAGGTAACAATGAGGTTTTGGTATTTGTCACGGTATCTTGCATAAAAGTATAATAAAAAGCGGTAAAAGTTTTGGTTTGAATATTTGAGAAATATTGCCAAAGTTAGGGTTCGACGATCACTTTGCATGTATATGTTCGATCAACAAAACTTATAAACTCCTTTAGATGGTAAACTATTTCACAAAGTCCTCCCAATGTGTTTATCTCTAACACACATTGTGAGTTTTCCCATTTTGATCCATTGTTTATCTCTAACACAATCTATCAAAATGACAACTTTTTGGTGTAAAGACAAAGAGTCAGACAACATACGATCGCAAGTTTCGATGATGACAAAAGACCATCATGCACGTCTACAAACAAATGAAACACATTACCCACCATATCCTTTTCTACGTTTGTCTAAACCTATTATAATGATCAAAAACATATGTGGACAAAGTGTAATCATGACGAAATGCATGAAAATCACAAAACACAGTTTTATGCAGATTTGAAGGCCTTGAGTCGACCATAGGGGTCAGCTCAAAGCTCACGGGTCAGCGCAAAGCTCAGCAGAACTGAGATTGGTCAGCGCATGCTCCTTTGCGTCGACCATAAGGGTCGGCGCATAACTCACGGGTCAGCGCAAAAACTCCTTGCGTCGACCAGAAGTCAGCGCATGGCTTAATGAAGTAATCCTGGGTCAGCGCATGGAACCATGAGTCGACCATAGGGGTCGGCGCATCAGTCACGGCTCAGCGCACGCCGACCTATGGTCGACCGCTCGTGCGTAAACTCAGTTTTCTGAGTTATTTCCACTGTTTGAAATTCTGTTATTTTTAATTGGTTTTGTCTGTTACTATATATAGAAGTTAAAACACTTTTATTAACTAACATTTGCTAATTGAGTTCAAGTGTTCAAGGAAACAAGAAAGAGTGAAAAAGGTGTCCAAGACTCATCATCTTCATCTTCAATATTTCACAACTCATCATCTGCAAACAATTACTTTTGATGTGGTTCGTGATCGAGCAAAGGTGATAAGGTTCGAAGCTGTGATCGAAGAATCCAGTTCGGGCTGAAGCTTGTGGCAGGTTCTTTCTTGAATAAAACCGTTAGGGTTTTGTCCTCCAATACGGGTTTGTGTTTGGGGGTTTTTGCACGAATCGCTTCATCAATATTCAGCCGAGCGAAGGTGATTGAGAAGAGGAAGTCTTCATCAGTCTAGTAGCGGATTCGGTGACATTGAAGTGAAGGATTCGGGTTCGACTCGTTGTGTTTGAGATCAGCCGGGCCGAGGGTTTGAAGAACGGAAGATTCTTCAACAAAGGGGCTGGAATCGGAGGTCTAGCATCAACGATCGAAGGTCTTGATTCATCTTGAATCAAGGAGCAAGGATAGGAAGCATCATTCAACACATTGGAAGTTCTGTTGTTTACATGCTTTGCAATCCTTGTATAAACGATTAAATTTCACAGGTGATATCTAATTAATCATCTCAATTCTATTTTTAGAATTGAGGGCAGACGTACCCCGAAGCGAGGACGGCGGGGGAACTGCCTCATCAAATCTTTGTCTTCTTTAATTTTCTACATAAGTGCTTTTCAGCTTAAAAATTAAGTGATTTTAGTTTAAGCAATTTTCCCAAACTTTGATATAAGTTGAGTAAGAAACTAAAACTGCTGTTTGAATACAAAGTACAATAGTTTATTGTACTAGATAAAATTGAACTACTTACTCAACTCAAATATCTCTTGGAGTGTATGCACACCAAGTGTTTGTGAATTTGCATAAGCCAAAGTTGTCTTAAGTTTACATCCAGTTTAATTTGGTATTTTGGATCATTGGAACTAGGCTTGCTAGTTAGTGAAATATATCAATTGAGTGTGCAAATAGTGTAGTGATTAGTATTTCATTTTATCTCAAACCCATTAGCTTAACGCATATCCGGTTTTCCAATAACGGTTCGTTTTAGACTAAAATTTTCCTCGGCTGCTTCCGCACTTAAAACATTTTTAAAACCATTTTTCTTTTAAATTGATAGCGCCGACTCAAGTTTTTAATTGGGATCTATTCAACCCCCCTTCTAGATCCGTGCCATAGTCTAACAAGTGGTATCAGAGCCTGGTTCACTCCGTGCTTCAAAATACAACGTTGATAGAAAATGGCTAACGAACCTAAAGGGGCTTACAATAGAGCTCCCGTTTTCAATGGTGAAAATTATAGTTATTGGAAAGACTGTATGCGGGTGCAGATAAATTCCATAGATAGAAAAATATGGAATGTTATTCTCAATGGTCCAATTCAAATAACCATGACCAATGAGAACAACGAAGTTGTGCCTAAGCCCGAAGCACAATGGACCGATGATGATGAAAAGAAATACAATTATGATTGGAAAGCCAAAAATATCCTTATCTCCTCATTAGGTGTAGATGAATACTATCGTGTATCCCGTTGTCCTACTGCTAAGGCCATGTGGGATTCACTACAAATTGCCCATGAGGGGACAAATGATGTTAAATTGGCTAGAATCAATACACTAACACAAGAGTTTGATCTCTTTTTCATGGAGCAAGAGGAAACCATTGCCGACATGCAAAAGAGATTCACTCATCTCATCAATCGATTACATTCACTTGGTAGGCCTGTTTCCAATGATATTGCTACTAATAAGATCTTAAGATGTCTTAACAGGGAATGGCAGCCGAAAGTGACCGCCATAAAAGAGGCAAATGATCTTACTGGACTTGACAACATTGTTCGGTAAACTACAAGAGCACGAACAAGTTCTCTTAAGCCTGGAACAACACGAAAAGAAAGACAAGAAAGACAAAGCAAAGGTGAGTGAAAAGAAATCAATAGCTCTAAAGACTTCCTCCTCAAAGTCTCAAGCAAAAGAGCAAAGTGATTATTCATCGAGTGACGAAGAAGAAGAGGACAAGAGTGAAGATATGGGGTTGTTCGTCAAACGCTACAACCGTTACGTGAGAAAGAACGGCATCCAACATTCCGAGAAGAACTTGGTAAACTTCCGGAAGCAATCTAGGTTCTCCAAAAATGATGACTCAAAAGGAAAAACAACTAGAGGGTCGTGTTATAAGTGTGGAAAGCCGGGTCACTAAAAACCGGACTGTCCGATGAACAAAAAGACAAAAGAAAAAGATTCATACAAATCACACAAGAAACCATCAAAGCCAAGGAGAGCATACATAGCTTGGGAAAGCGATAGCGACTCCTCCGATGATGAAAGTTCTAGTGATGAAGATGAAAATGCAAATCTATGTCTTTCTGCTCATCAAAAGAACAAAAAGAAACAGGTACGATATGCTAAATATGAAAAATCCTCTAGTATGTCTCATAATGAATTGTAAACTGCTTTTGATACTTTACACTATGAAGCAAAAGAAGCCTTTAAAAGGCTTGCCTCAAATAAGAAATTTTTTTCTCATTTGGAACATAAAATTCAAGAATCCGAACGGAAACTTGAGGCTCTTAAAGCTTCCATAGTGGAAAGCACAAAAACAAGTTATGAGGACCTTAAAAGTAGAATGATGAACTTTGGGTGTGATACTTGTTACATTTGGCAAGGTGAAGTAAGAAACCTAAAAGCCAAACTTGACAAGGCTCTTGAGCCCAAGATTACTTTTGCTATCAACAAATCTAATTTTCGAAAAAGTATGGTTAATCCATATCAAAAATATAAATATGTTATAAAAGATGAAGATAGCAAAAGCAATCCAAATGTAACTTTCTCTTGTCTCTATTGTTGCAAGAAAGGTCATTCCATTGCTAAATGTAGATTTAGGAGGTTTTTAGTTCCTAAAGGCATTTATCAATGGATGCCCAAATGCAACCATCTCGTTCCTCACCACTCAGGACCCAATAAGCAATTGGGTACCTTCTCTTGTTAATTATCTTGTCACAGGTACAATGCCTCGAGACTACCGAGAGAAGATGGTTTCTCGACAGTGGATGCTCAAGGCACATGTCAGGTGACATATCTCTCTTCATTGACTTTGTGGCTAAGAAGAAGGGATATGTAACTTATGGTGACAACAACCGTGGAGCAATACTTGGTAAAGGTAGTGTAGGTAATCCCTCCTCTACTACTATTTCTGATGTTTTGCTTGTCGAAGGTCTTAAACACAATCTACTTAGCATCAGTCAATTATGTGACAAAGGATACAATGTATCGTTTTCAAAAGATTGTTGCAAAATTGTACATAATGATGATAAGAAGAGCATGTTTAATGGTCTTCGTGTGAACAATGTCTATATGCTTGACTTAAATGAAGTATCGTTAACAAGTGACAAATGCCTTGTAACAATGAGTGAAGATTCATGGTTATGGCATAGGCGTTTAGCACATGTTAACTTTGACTTACTCAACAAAGTAGTCTCAAAAGATCTAGTCCTAGGTCTTCCCAAAATTAAGTTCACCAAGGATCATCTTTGTGATGCTTGTCAAAAGGGGAAGCAAACGAGGATCTCTTTTAAATCCAAAAATATCGTTTCAACAACGAGACCTCTCGAGCTTCTCCATATGGATTTATTTGGGCCATCTAGGATTAAAAGTCTAGGAGGAAACTATTACGGTTTCGTAATAGTGGATGACTTTTCTCGATTTTGTTGGACTATTTTCTTAGTAAGTAAGAGTGACACATTCGCCGCCTTTGAACGATTTGCTAAGCTTTCCCAAAATAAACTAAATACAAACATTGTTGCAATTAGAAGCGATCATGGAGGTGAATTTGAAAATCACTTATTTGAAGAATATTGCGGTAACCATGGTATTGATCACAACTTCTCCGCTCCACGTACTCCTCAACAAAATGGGGTTGTGGAGCGTAAAAATCGAATTTTGGAAGAATTGGGAAGAACAATGATCAATGAAAGTGGCTTACCGAAATATTTTTGGGCTGACGCCATTAGTACGGCTTGTTACGTTCTGAATAGGGTGCTCATTCGCCCCATTCTAAACAAAACACCGTATGAACTTTTAAAAGGGCGAAAGCCAAATGTTTCTCACTTACATGTCTTTGGTTGCAAATGTTTTGTATTGAACAATGGAAAGGAAAACTTAGGGAAATTCGATTCCAAGGCCGACGAAGGTATCTTCCTCGGATACTCCCAATCTAGCAAAGCATATAGAATATACAACAAGCGATTACTTACTGTAGAAGAGTCTGTACATGTCACTTTTGATGAATCCAATCCGAGAAATGTCGGAAAGGGTAGTGTTTTACATGGTGCAGGTACATCTACTGAAGACATACTCAAAGGTGGCGAGCCGGGGATTGATCAACCCGACATAGTCAAAATTGAGGAGGACAAAGATGTACACCATGAGGAAACCGAGGTAGTTCATCCGTCTTCAAACGATGATCTTCCTCAAGCTTGGAAGTCTTCCAAAGACCATCCAATAGACAACATTCTCGGGGACATATCAAAGGGTGTAACAACTCGATCTAAGCTAAGTAACTTCTGTTATCACTTCGCTTTCGTTTCGCAGATAGAACCTAAAAACCCTAAAGAAGCCCTACTCGATGAACATTGGTTTTTATCAATGCAGGAGGAACTTAATCAGTTCACCAGAAATGAGGTTTGGGACCTCGTCCCTCCTCTGCGAGATCATCGAGTAATCGGCACCCGATGGGTGTTTAGGAACAAGCTGGACGAAAACGGGGTAATAACCCGTAATAAGGCGCGTTTAGTCGCGCAAGGGTATAACCAAGAGGAAGGCATCGACTATGAGGAAACTTATGCGCCGGTTGCCCGACTCGAGGCTATACGCCTTCTCCTTGCTTTCGCTTGTGCGAAGACTTTAAGCTATTCCAAATGGATGTCAAGAGTGCATTCCTTAACGGTCACATAAATGAAGAGGTTTATGTCGCACAACCTCCGGGTTTCGAATCCCATGAGTATCCTGATCATGTCTATAAACTAAAAAGAGCTTTGTATGGCCTCAAACAAGCTCCTAGAGCTTGGTATGAGAGACTAAGCAAATTCTTACTCGATCAAAAATACTCAAGAGGAAAGGTTGACACAACCCTCTTCATTAAACGTCAAGGAAAGCACTTGATATTAGTGCAAATTTATGTAGATGATATCATATTTGGATCTACTAACATGAATCTTGTGAGAGAGTTTTCTGACCTTATGCAGGGCGAATTCGAGATGAGTATGATGGGGGAGCTCACATACTTTCTCGGTCTGCAAATCAAACAGCTCAAAGAAGGAACTTTCGTGAGCCAGACAAAGTACTGTTTGGACCTTATCAAGAGATTTGACATGGCAAAAGCTAAGGCCATAGACACCCCCATGCCTACGTGTACAAACTTGAACAAAGATGAAGACGGTAAGGAAGTAGATGTAAAACGGTATAGAGGTATGATTGGTTCACTCCTTTATCTTACTGCTTCTCGTCCCGATATTATGTTTAGCGTATGCATGTGCGCAAGATATCAATCATGTCCGAAGGAATCCCATTTAAAAGCTGTCAAACGAATACTTCGATACCTATCCGGTACTCCGAAGTATGGACTATGGTATTCCAAGGGTAATGATTGTTCATTGGTAGGTTTTTCCGATTCCGACTTTGCCGGTTGCAAATCGGATAGGAAGAGCACCAGTGGCACTTGTCACTTATTTTCAAACTCTTTGGTCAGTTGGCATAGCAAGAAACAGGTTTATGTTGCATTGTCAACCGCCGAAGCGGAATACGTTGCCGCCGGTAGTTGTTGTGCCCAAATCCTATGGATTAAGCAACAACTATTGGATTTTAACCTCAAACTTGAACGTATTCCCATTTTTTGTGACAATACAAGTGCCATTAACCTAACCAAGAATCCTGTGCTACATTCTCGCACCAAACATATCGAAATACGACACCACTTTCTTCGGGATCATGTAGAGAAAGGTGACATTGTGTTTGAACATGTCAATACTGAAAATCAACTAGCGAACATTTTCACAAAGCCGCTAGCCACTGAACCTTTCTTTCATATCCGCCGAGAACTTGGCATTCTCGATATTTCGGAACGGGCACTGTAATCTGCTGTTTTACCTTATTCCATATAAGACTTTAATCTTGTACCTCTAACCAATCTATGTTGTTGTAAGCACAAGTCTACCGTTCACTAAGTCACTCAGGCATTGAGGTAATACTGTTCCTCTCTTTCTCTCTCTGCAAAATCTCATGACTAAAATAGTTATATCTCATAATGATGTTGTTTATATATATATATATATATATATGATCTCTCTCTTTGGATGTTTATTGCTGTATGCTGTGTTAATTATGCATCAAACCTGTCATCGCATGTGGAAAATAGTGAAAGATTGAAATTTGGACTGTATGAGTCGACCGCAGCAGGGCTATGGTCGACGCAAGCAAAATTAATTTCTGCATTTTCTCAAAAACCAAACAGTATGCGTCGACGCATACAGGGCTATGGTCGACGCATCGCTCGAAAATTTCGTTTTTCTGCAGAAAAATTTAAATCGTTTTTCATGCATTCCCATCAAAAAATCATCATTAATTGTGCATTTACATTCCATCACCTTTCAAACTACCCACTACTTTGTAACTTGCATCTACCTAGTGGCTATTGTTCTTTGATCTTCCATCTTCCCAAAACCCTAACCTTTCCACTATAAATTGGGAGAAACCTCTATCTAGCAGAATCACTCTCAAAACCCTTCTTAAACCTTCTCTCTATACCCAAACACTCTGTTTCAAACTTTCTCAAATGGCTACCACATCACGCAGACCTTCCGGCAAGAGATCCCGAGAATCATCCGCCGCATCTCTACCCATATCTGTTGTATCACTCGTTCCACCCGCTCGCGTCGAAGTCTTCAACAGAGACATCAGCAAAAGAGGCGTTGTGCAACAACATGCGTTCTACAAACTTACCGCTGAACGCATGCACCTTCCTGAAGTCCTGGCTCTGCTGCAGCATCAGGGCTTTATCAACTTTTTGGAATGTAATACCAAATACAGTGAAGACCTTGTTCGAGTGTTCTATGCCGGTCTTCATGACAACTTTCGCGGGCACAAGTTTCACTCTAGAATTGGTCCGACAAAGGTACCGCTTAAATCAAATATCTGGAACCAATATTTTGATATGTCTGTTGATGATGATGGAAACCCTCTACCTGAGGTCACTGACTCTCACCACGTAGCTGGCTATGAGTTTAAGAATGCATTGAATAACATGCTGAGACGACCCTATACTGATCAGTTTGTGAACAGTGACGCGTTCCCACGAACTGTCACTGCCGGCAAGCTGAAAGCCGGAGAAAGGATCCTTTAGTGGGTTGTCTCACGAATCCTGCGCCCAAAGAAGGGAGGCCTCTCCAGAGTCGAACCGGCCGAGGTTCATCTGATTTACACTCTGAAAAATAAGATAAAAATCAACTGGCCATACTACATTGCCAGCAGAATGTTTGGGCTATGTGACTCCGGACGAGGAACGGCGCTTGCCTACGGATCCTTTATTCAAAAGGTCCTAACTGCAGCCAACGTTAATCATCCGTCTTTCCCGTACACTTCCATCTCATCTGACAAGGAGTTCAGCACAAAAACCATGTCTATGATGGGATATCTTTGGTGCAATGAGCGGAGAATGTATAAGTTTATTCGGAGAGCAAATATTCCTGCAGATGATGATAGTGATGAAAGCGAAGACCAAGAAGATGAAGAAGAAAATGAAGAAGAAGAAGTCAGGCACGATGTGGATCACAATGGTGGAGATGATGATCCTCCACCCGTTGACACTCAAGACTACTCGGACTCCGCTTGGGCTCAGTAGTCGCATTCAAATGAAGAAGATGCTCCACGCTGGGGTGGCTGGGGTGAATGGCAACACAAGGGTTGGTCAACTCAACGTCAATTTTACCAGCCGTATTACCAAGATGAGGAAGAATCTCCTCCGTCCCCTCCACAACAAGCAGATTCTTCAGAACTGTTGGATATGATGCATAATATGCAGATAGCTCAACAGTCCTTCATGCAAGCTCAAGATGAGCGCTATGCTCATATCAACGAGCAAATTCAAGCCCAAAATGAGCGTCTCGACGCCTTCTCTACAAGCATGAATGACCGGTTTGCAACCTTCTCGACTTCATTTGAACTTCAAGAAAAGTCGATCGACGTGAGTCTCAAGAATCTGAACGGTGTCACCGAATACCTATCATCTCTGGCTGACCCTTACAAAAACCCGGGAATTTGTTATCATCCAGGACACCGCCACTAGGACATAGACATCCACATGCATTATGTAGTTTGATTGTTATTTTGAATGTATTTCTCCGTTTTACTTGTTTTCTTTATAAATGACTATTGCTCAGAAATGACATTGGTGTATTATTATTATCTGTTTATGTTGTTTCCTGTGAAATTTCCTTGATATCTTGAAAAATCACTCTGTCTCTCTTTTTGATGTTGTCAAAGGGGGAGAAAAGTGCACAAAGCAGGCAGACAAAAATGCCCACAACTAACAGTAGCTTTCTGCAGATAGCCTTAGATTACAAAAGAAAGGGGGAGTGTGGAAAATGTGTCAATACCGCATGCTGTTCGTCACGCTGAATTATACAGGTTGTCATCATCAAAAAGGGGGAGTATGTAAAGACAAAGAGTCAGACAACATACGATCGCAAGTTTCGATGATGACAAAAGACCATCATGCACGTCTACAAACAAATGAAACACATTACCCACCATATCCTTTTCTACGTTTGTCTAAACCTATTATAATGATCAAAAACATATGTGGACAAAGTGTAATCATGACGAAATGCATGAAAATCACAAAACACAGTTTTATGCAGATTTGAAGGCCTTGAGTCGACCATAAGGGTCAGCTCAAAGCTCACGGGTCAGCGCAAAGCTCAGCAGAACTGAGATTGGTCAGCGCATGCTCCTTTGCGTCGACCATAAGGGTCGGCGCATAACTCACGGGTCAGCGCAAAAACTCTTTGCGTCGACCAGAAGTCAGCGCATGGCTTAATGAAGTAATCCTGGGTCAGCGCATGGAACCATGAGTCGACCATAGGGGTCGGCGCATCAGTCACGGCTCAGCGCACGCCGACCTAAGGTCGACCGCTCGTGCGTAAACTCAGTTTTCTGAGTTATTTCCACTGTTTGAAATTCTGTTATTTTTAATTGGTTTTGTCTGTTACTATATATAGAAGTTAAAACACTTTTATTAACTAACATTTGCTAATTGAGTTCAAGTGTTCAAGGAAACAAGAAAGAGTGAAAAAGGTGTCCAAGACTCATCATCTTCATCTTCAATATTTCACAACTCATCATCTGCAAACAATTACTTTTGATGTGGTTCGTGATCGAGCAAAGGTGATAAGGTTCGAAGCTGTGATCGAAGAATCCAGTTCGGGCTGAAGCTTGTGGCAGGTTCTTTCTTGAATAAAACCGTTAGGGTTTTGTCCTCCAATACGGGTTTGTGTTTGGGGGTTTTTGCACGAATCGCTTCATCAATATTCAGCCGAGCGAAGGTGATTGAGAAGAGGAAGTCTTCATCAGTCTAGTAGCGGATTCAGTGACATTGAAGTGAAGGATTCGGGTTCGACTCGTTGTGTTTGAGATCAGCCGGGCCGAGGGTTTGAAGAACGGAAGATTCTTCAACAAAGGGGCTGGAATCGGAGGTCTAGCATCAACGATCGAAGGTCTTGATTCATCTTGAATCAAGGAGCAAGGATAGGAAGCATCATTCAACACATTGGAAGTTCTGTTGTTTACATGCTTTGCAATCCTTGTATAAATGATTAAATTTCACAGGTGATATCTAATTAATCATCTCAATTCTATTTTTAGAATTGAGGGCAGACGTACCCCGAAGCGAGGACGGCGGGGGAACTGCCTCATCAAATCTCTGTCTTCTTTAATTTTCTGCATAAGTGCTTTTCAGCTTAAAAATTAAGTGATTTTAGTTTAAGCAATTTTCCCAAACTTTGATATAAGTTGAGTAAGAAACTAAAACTGCTGTTTGAATACAAAGTACAATAGTTTATTGTACTAGATAAAATTGAACTACTTACTCAACTCAAATATCTCTTGGAGTGTATGCACACCAAGTGTTTGTGAATTTGCATAAGCCAAAGTTGTCTTAAGTTTACATCCAGTTTAATTTGGTATTTTGGATCATTGGAACTAGGCTTGCTAGTTAGTGAAATATATCAATTGAGTGTGCAAATAGTGTAGTGATTAGTATTTCATTTTATCTTAAACCCATTAGCTTAACGCATATCCGGTTTTCCAATAACGGTTCGTTTTAGACTAAAATTTTCCTCGGCTGCTTCCGCACTTAAAACATTTTTAAAACCAATTTTCTTTTAAATTGATAGCGTCAACTCAAGTTTTTAATTGGGATCTATTCAACCCCCCTTCTAGATCCGTGCCATAGTCTAACATTTGGTTCAACCTTATGGTGAACAAAATCATTCATTACTATCTCTAGCTAACAAACAAGATTGGATGAAAACCTAGGTTAAGAGTTGGTAAACATCTCTCGATCATAAACCAACACAAAGAGTTTTCAATAAGAACAAAGTTTTCACCATATATTCACCATTAAAGAGTTTACAAATGAAGATCCTTACATTTACACACAAAGCTAATGATCATCTACATCTAACCTTGACAAAATGAGGACTTAGCTACTCATTTTCATGGTAGCTTGGTCAACAAGTTTCGGAAGAAGGTTGATCAACATCCGAGTCGAATAATCGAGATTGGATGGGAATCCACCTTCTTTTTGTGAAAGATGGTTAAGAGATGAAGAGAAATGGTTTTTAGGTCACAAAAGATCCTTGGAACAATGCTGTAAAATATCTAGAAAAAGTACAAAAGTATGGAAAAATAAGGTATGGCTCTCAAAAGTGGCACTTGCTACTTATAGGAGCTGCTACTGGGCTGTCATGCTCGCTAGGCGAGCAGAATGGCTCGCCTAGCGAGCCCCTAATTGAGGCACCTGAGGCACCTGCGCCCAGAGAAACAGCCTTTCCCAGACTGTCATGGTCGCTTAGCGAACAACACCTTCGCCTAGCGAAGGACACGCTTCAACCTTCGCCCCAACGAGGTTGAGAGGTTTTGCTACTGGAATGCTCGTTGGGAACTCGCTAGAGCCTCGCCTAGCGAGTGAGTGCTGGCTGCGCTTTTCACCAAGTCTGGACGTGTTCGCCACACACCTCGCTGGGAGCTCGCCTAGCGAGTGTGGTCATGTTTGCCACTGTAAAATCCTGGGGCTTTTCGCTTGGCTTTCGCTGGACGCTCGCCTAGCGAGTGCTTCGCCACAACCCTCGCCTAGCGAGCAAGCTGATGAATGTTTGTTTTATTTGATCCCTTTGCCAAATTCTTTGTGTCTTCACTTTCTATTATTTCATGCCTACTTCCTGCACAATAACACACAAATCAAAGGTACCAAGATCGTTTATCATTGAATTGCATTTCATCCAAAACAAGGGTGGTTTCTAACACTTTAGCAAGGAAAAGGAGTGAAAGATGTCCATATTTGATAGCTCAAATAAGCACTTTTGGGCATCTAACAAGTATCTGCACGATGCCCATGTAAAGACATCATTCAAATAGAAGGGGTGAGAATTCATTTCAATAATAACGATATAGAATGAAGAATAGAGTACAACATCTACATAATCATGCACAACAATATATCACATTCTTACATCCAAATCATAATCAACATCATACACGACAACTTCTCAATTATCATCAACATCATACAAAACCACATCTCAATTATCATTAACATCATATGCAATAACATCTCATCTAACAACACATCAATAACAACCAATACAAATGCAACACTTATGCAATGTACTCAACACCGACTTGGCATGCATATGGTATCAAATATGAACACTCAGGTTCATCTCAATCCATGATCCCTACCATAGGATCGATTCCCTCTTGGAACCGGAGCACACCAAAATCGCTACCATCACCATAGGTAACGCTTCACTAATCTCCCATAATATGAATTATCTACTCGCACTTGATTCATCATAATGGGATTGAGGCTCACCAAAACTTGTTACCATCAACATAGGTAACATTTCACTAATCCCTCATAATAAGAGCTAGCTACTTGCACCCGATCAATCACCCTAGAATCGAGGCTCGCCAAAATTGGACCGAAGCCCGTACACCAAGATGCATGACTCTTAAATAACATGCATTAACACAACAAGGTTCACCTAAAGGATCCCCACACACATCTCATAATTTATGCATCACACCATTCATCATGCAACAACCAATTCATGTTACCATATGAATAATATCAACAAATAGCATAAACTTGTCAACATCTTAACATCATTGACATAACAACATAATTATCACACAATAATATTACAACAATGCAACGATTCATCAACCAAATGTATAAACCAATACATTTATTAACATAGTAGGCATGTGAATATTATTAAAACATATCAACAATCATTACCATGTTATAGGTCTGAACATTAGCTTTCTAACACTTCAAACGACATCAAAATCAGACTTATGGAATAAAAGTTATGACCAAAATCGTCGGGATATGTCAACAATTATTAACCAAACGTATGAACAAAACTTCACAAATACAGTAGGCATAAGAATAATACTTAAACAATTCACTTATCACCATCATGTTATATCTCTAAGAGTAAGTTTTCTAATGCTTCAAACCCCAACCCAAAATGATTCACGAGTTGAAAGTTATTATCAAAACCGTGCACGAAGGTGTTGCTAAAAAGTTATTGTTTTCTAAAATTTCCAACACAATTTTCATCTTCTTCAACCCCAAAAACATCCAAGAAGTAATTACCAAAATTATTTTATCCCTGAAAGAAAGTTGTTATAACCCTTTATTTCATATATCCAACGCTTCAAATGACACTCAATTTGGACTTACGGATCAAAAGTTATGGCCAAAATGATTTCGACCAAAACACACACAAAAATGCTCCCGCGCTGAGCACGATCGTGATGGACAAAATGCAGAATTTTCTGTGTTTTTCATCGCTGGAGACCTTCCGGACCTCCGATTTCGATTCCGTAAAAATCCAAACGTCAGAAAACTTCAACCCATGCAATACTTTAATTATCTAAAGTTAATTTACAGTTTTAACACAATTAAATCATTTAATCACAGTTTCAATATTATGCCTAAAACCTTCGAAATTGCAACAATGGTGGATATATGTTCAATCATAAAAATAGAAAAATACACGCACATAAGGGACACGAAATTCATCATATAATCATCATATAATAACCATCATAACATCCAAATTCAAAATTATGAATCAAAACACTTAACCCTAAAGAGGTTAAAGGTTCCTTCATTCTACCCTTCTACCATACCCATTACTATTGGAACAAATTCTCACCCTTACCTGAATTTCTTGCAAAAATTCTGAATTGAAACCTTCACTCTCTTCCCTTAATCACCTTTCCTATTGTCTCTTTGCTCCTTTTTTCTCAAATGTCACGTACTATGAAAATTTCCCTAAACCTAGGTTCCTCTTAACTTTTTATTTTTAGGGTAAACTTTTTCAAATCACCAACTTGGCTCAAACTTAATTATCTCATATTCCTTCCTCCCACTAACTTTCTCAATTTCTCATATTTGGATAAATTATTTTATCTTCACTAATTAGTATAATAAAAATAAATAAAATATTATTTTTAATTATGAAAACAATTCAAAATTATTCTACTTACTGCTATCATCCCTCTATACCCCTAACTTAAGGATACATACTCCGCCGACATCCAACCATAAAATAAATCATCAAAATCCATAATTCAAACAATTAAAATATAATAAAATATATAATAAAAAATGGGGTGTTACATAAAACACCAACAAAAAAGTGCTTGATGATCCCTACACAAGGCAAAACTCAAATATGAGAGAGAGAAGATCAAGATGTGATATTGTTTGTATGCAAGGATGCAAATGATATGTGATATTGCCTGTATATCAAGGATACATTCTCTGACACAATGAAATAATATGAAGAAAGAAAAAGGCCCGCCCAAATAGCATCCGTATTCGAACCGAAATGGATACGGCGAACAAAATGGTTAGATTATGTAATTCATGTTGTCAGTCTTGTCATAATCGTACAAGCTGTCCTAGTGTTGGACCAAACACAACAACATAATTTTAATTGTAACTCTGTTGCTTTATATTAAAAGCAATATTATTTCATATGATAAGCTGAACAAATACAATAATAAAACAACAACACAAGCAACTACAACAAATAAAATAACATCACAAATAAATACCACACATAAACATCATAACTATGTGATTACAACCATCAAAAATAATTTTGTAAGAAGTATACATCATCATGTGAACGTCTCTGTCAGTTTTAACATCCATCCAGAAACAAACTTCTTCATTTTGGTTGAACACCGTATCGAGCCATTGAATTTTTCTGATCCTTTCACCATCTACAATTTCTCCATCTAACCAACGGTTCAAGGTCCTGCTCAGATGTTTGAATGTATCTACATTCCAAAGTCTGATCTTCATCGAAGGATGCACTGCTGAAAAAATTAAATCGACATTTCTCTTGTGAATATAAGGACAAATATATGAATATGAAGACATTTTAAAAAAAATGGAAGGAGAATGAAGAAAAATGAAATGAGATAGTAAGAAGATGTGCGAAAAATTATGGGAGGGTGATACTATGTATTTATAGATAGAGGATGGAGCAGTAGCCACATGCATTGACGCACACATAGAGTCATTGCATGTGACGCATACACATGCATGCATCACTCCTAGTGACACCATGACCATGCATGCGCCAGTGCATGTGACGCCAATAAATAATATTTTTATTAGATGCCCAAATGCATCTGACATCTATACTATACTTTTTTTGGAAAAATAATTATTTTAGTAAATATTTTTAAATAATGATTATTTTAAAATTTTAATTGAAAAACTTGATTACTTAAAAAAAAAAAAAAATCTTCAAATCCCCGGTACAAATGCCAATAGTTATTAATACCACTTAAATTTAGAATAATTTCTCTTCTATCCATTTCTTCTTTTGTTTCTTAAACATATACGATCAAAATTAAATTCAAAAAGTTAGGAGTAATTTACAACTAATAACTCGTGTCATCCATAGTTGCATATTCAAGCAACAAACACTTGAAACAATAATTTATTTCCACCATTAACCCAAAAAAAGAAATCATTTCCGCGCCCACCAAAAAATTAAAAAAAAATCACTCAATCACTCACCCAAACACCATTCTCTCCGTCCCCAAAAAATCAAATACAGAAAAAAAAACCACTCTCATTACGACACCGTTTCGCATCTCGCCGGCAACAATGGACGACGAAGAAGAACAACAAAAGCTTCCAGATCTAGTAAAAGCCCTCGTCCACCATCTACTTTCTCAAAATCTTCCCCCAAATTCCCCACCCTTAAACCCTACCTCCTCTCACTTCCAAAACTCCCTCCGTTACGCCCACCGCATTCTCTCCAGCCACCTCACTCCCTCCGTAACCCCCGACGCCGCCGCCATCGCCGAATCCATCAAACGCCGTCTCGCCACCGAAGGTAGATCCTCCGAAGCCCTCTCATTCGCTGACCTATATACCAAATTCGTTTCCAAAGCCGCCGATGTTGATAACAAGTGGGCCCTACTTCATCTCTTCAATATCATTTCTCAAGATCGTAAAACCGCCGTTAAATCTCAACTCGATGCTTCCGTTTTTCTTCCGAATTTAACTATCTCCGATAACAACGTTGGTCCACGCCGTATTGAAAATAAGGGATGGAGCGACGGTGTTGTTGTTCTTGCTAAGGATCCTAATAATCGCCGCGACATTGCGTTTCGTGAGTATGTGAAATTGGTTAAGGAAGAAAACGATGTGACGGAAGAGGCTATGGTGACTGATGTGCTTTATGCTTGTCAAGGAGTTGATGGTAAGTATGTGAAATTTGATAATGAGAATAACTGTTACGTTTTGTTGGATTCAATTAGGGTTTCTAGGGGAACTACGGGTATGGTTTATAGGCTTTGTGAGTTAGGGGTTTTGTTTAAGAAGGTTATTGGGTACATAGAGCAGAGTTTGGGTCGTTTTCAGACTGAAGATGTGGGAACTGTTGGCCAAGCTTTTTGTTCTGCTTTACAGAATGAGTTGAGTGATTATTACAAGTTGTTGGCTGTGCTTGAGGCTCATTCTTCGAATCCGATTCCTTTGTTGTCTGAATCTGCAAGTTCTGTTAACTACCTTTCGCTGAGGAGATTGGCTGTTTGGCTTGCTGAGCCAATGGTGAAGATGAAGTTGATGGCTGATTTGGTTGAGAAGTGTAGAGTTTTGCGCGGAGGTGCGATGGCGGGTGCCATTCATTTGCACGCCAGACACGGGGATCTGATGGTTCATGAGTTTATGAAGAGGTTGCTTCAGCGCGTGTGTTCTCCGCTTTTTGAAATGGTGAAGAGGTGGGTTTTGGAAGGGGAGTTAGAAGATATATTTGCTGAGTTTTTTATTGTTGGGCAGCCTGTGAAAGCTGAATCTCTTTGGAGAGAGGGATACAGGCTCCATGATGCCATGCTTCCTTCTTTTATTTCAGCTTCTCTTGCTCAGAGGATTTTGAGGACTGGAAAGTCCATAAATTTTCTGCGTGTTTGTTGTGAGGATCGCGGTTGGGCTCATGCTGCAACTGAAGTTGCCATTGATACAGGGGCTACAGCAAGACGGGGTGGTTTTGGCTACGGGGAAACTGATACTCTTGAGTCATTAGTTGATGAAGCTTCAAAAAGAATTGACAAGCATCTATTGGATGTAATTTATGAGAGGTATAAATTCAAAGAGCACTGTCTCGCAATTAAGCGGTATTTATTACTTGGCCAAGGTGATTTTGTGCAATATCTGATGGACATTGTTGGGCCTGAGCTTTCTGGGCCAGCTAACACTATAAGCTCTTTCAAAGTTGCGGGATTGCTGGAAACTGCCATACGAGCGTCAAATGCTCAATATGACGACCCTGACATTTTGGATAGGCTCAGGGTCAAAATGATGCCACATGAAAGCGGTGATAGGGGCTGGGATGTATTCTCATTGGAATACGATGCTAGAGTACCGCTAGACACTGTGTTCACAGAGTCTGTGATGGCGAGGTATTTAAGAATTTTTAATTTTCTCTGGAAGCTTAAAAGAGTGGAACATGCACTTATTGGAGCCTGGAAGACCTTGAAACCAAACTGTATAACTTCCAATTCTTTTATCAGATTGCAAAGTTCAGTAAAGATGCAGTTAGTTTCAGCATTGAGGCGGTGCAAAGTCCTTTGGGTTAAAATTAATCACTTCATATCAAACTTTCAGTACTATATAATGTTTGAGGTCTTGGAGATATCATGGTCAAACTTTTTAAGTGAGATGGAAGTAGCCAAGGATCTTGATGATCTACTTGCAGCTCATGAGAAATATATGGATTCAATTGTAGAGAAATCTCTTCTTGGAGAACTCTCCCAATCTCTCTACAAGTCATTAGTGGTAATATTTGATCTTATATTACGTTTCCGTAGCCATGCGGATATTTTATATGAAGGTATTCACATGTTGCAAGCAAGGTATTGATCTTAATTTCCTGACCGCTTCCCCCATCTCTTTTCCCCCATATTGCCATGTTTGACATTTGATCATCTGTTTGTTTCAGAATAACGGAGTCCTCCCTATCCTCTCGAGACCAGAAGAAAACACGAAAGCAATTGAAAGATAAGTCATTGGATGAAGGATCCTGGGTTGCTGATGGGAAAAAAGCCTTGACACAACATGCTGGTGAATTTCTTCGAAAAATGGAACAAGATCTAGATGCAATTACCAAGGAGTATACGTCATTGCAAGAGGAGTTCATTTCTCAGTTGCCTGTACAGCAGCATGTTGATCTTAAGTTTCTCTTTTTTCGTCTTGACTTCAATGACTTTTATAGGCGGGTTGTGTCGTAGCATATAGGAAGTTTGTGAATATCACCGAGGAGCGGATTGAATTTTTTACTCAAGAGGTAAGGCATCAACAAAGATTTGCAATTAGCTAAATTCCACTGTGTATTTGAGTTGAACAATTGGTGGTGCTTACTTCTTTCAGACCAACTATTCAATGAGCTATGATTAACTAAAGGTACGGGGATATCTCATGACCACTTCATTTTCCCACCTAATTTTTTGCACACTCCTAATCTTGACCGCTTCATTTTCCCACCTAATGTTTTCTATGAAGATTGTGTCTTTCTCCTTCTCTCTAAGTAATAAATTTTTGTGGTTTGCCAGGTAGTTTGTGATGGATTTGAAGCTATTCATATTCTGATTGGATTGGTGATTTGAGGGAACACTTGTAAGTATTTGAATATATTATTATTTAGTTAGTGTCTTTGACAACTTTTGTTAGTTGTGGTAGAGATTGTTCATTCATGTCAAAGATTTTGTATTGTTTGAATGAAAATGGCTGTCCCAAAATCTAGTATTTGTATCCTCTGTATTTTCATTTTTTGGTTTACTGTGTCTTTTCACTCTGCAAAAACCGGAACCTCAACTTAGTGCTCTAGAGCTCCTGCCATAGTGGGATTGAAGTGTATAGGTATAACAGTGAATTGAAGACTCTAAAATGATCAAGGTATGACATATTCAAATGGTATTTCCATTAATTAGATAGATGACACGAATGACTGCACATGACCACAAAACTTTTAGATAATTTGATTAAAATACCAGACACACGTCACATTATGAATATGTTGATGTTTTTGCACCATGGTCCAATATTGTTGGGAAGTTTCATCATTTTACTTTTGCAGTAAATTTGATATAGATTGACTTATTAAATGAGGTTCAATATAGTTTATGTAATTAATATTTCGGAACATTTGATTTAATTCGTGTCCTGTTTTTTAGATGAACGAAAATGGTGTCTAGAGTCTGTTTGGCTTGCAATGACACAGTTGTGCTGTATATGCAGTTATGCACTAGCAATTACTTTTGTATAAGGACTGGCAGTGGCATGGGCCCTTTTGTCAATTCGATAAATTATCCAATTATCTTCATATATTCAGACTGGTAAATTAGTAATAGTGTCTTACACATTTAAAGACCAAAGTAATTGTTACTCTAAAAAATTCCATTCACATGCATAAATTTGCACATCATCGTTTAGTTCAGAGTTTGAGTTTGGACTTGACTCAATCCTAAAACTTGACTGGGTTGAGGGATGTCTCACTTTATAATAATCACTATTTTAGCCATATCACTTTTCAATATGGGATCTCAAACACAATAGTTCTTGAATAGGTTTTGATATCATTACGTCCAAGACTTGGTAGTTCAAAATTTAGTCAAGAGATGAGCAAAATTTGGCTAAATATTATTTCAATAAATACTCAAATTCAGTTTCTCAAATAATTTGACTTTAATTGAAACTGATTAAATATTTGAGTCTAATAACATGTTCATACTCAAAATTCTATCGACACAATTGAGTCCTTCTCCCAAGTGACATTTATAGGACATATATGTATCAAACTTTTTGCCGTTTTCTAGAGTATTCTTCAGAGCAAGACTTGTATACTCACAACCATAAATAATTTGAATGTATGCACACATCAAAGACTTGTTTTATTATTATTATCTGTCATAGTTGTGTGAATTAAATCCAAATTATGCGGTTGTTGGCATGTTGTGACTGAGTCTTTCTCATTCTTTCATATCTTTAGCTAGCGACTAACCTACCACCAGAACACTTGACTGAAAATTTAAAGCAGGCATACTTCATTGATTTGACTTCTCACTTGACTTAAAAATAAAGCAATGGAGTCAGTGAAGACTCGTTTAGTAGATAGCAAGCTCAATTTTTTAGTTGAAAGTCATTCTGCATTGTTTCACAATTTCATAATAAAACGTGATTGAGAATATTGATTACTAATATTTTTAAATATGTAATTGCTTATATTTTGGGTGAAATTATGTAAACTTGTATAGTCAAATTACATAAAAGTTTATTTCTGTGCACGACTTAATATTAGTCTTTTTTTTGAAGAACACCTATTTAAAGTTTCAGATATTTATAATGTTTGGATATGTAAGAAGATTATTATTATGTATTTTTAAATTGACTACCTAGAAAGTTATTTTTATATAGATTTTGCGATTTCTCTTTCATTTTTAAATAAAAAATAAAGATAAGTTCACTGTTTCATAAAAAAAGTACTTAAACATACTTTGTACTAGTAGTAATTAATGCCACTTATTGTAAAATTTGCTATTGTTTTATGTTTTGGTATAATTATTTTGAAACTTATAAAATTAGGCAAGTTATAATTCTTTTCCATGTTATTGTAAAAAATAATGAAAACTCATAATATTTATTGGTGTGCAATATTTGGGGTTGCTCTTTCTATCCTTAAGGAAGAAGAACTACCTTATAAAACTCAAAATTGCTCTTCACTAATTTGAAAGTATATTTTCGTATGTCATTCGTATACACTATATCCTTTTATAAAAAAACTACCTTATAAAATTCAAAATTGCTCTTCACTAATTTGAAAGTATATTTTCATACGTCTTTCGTATACACTGTGAGTTACATTTTCATTTTATCATAAATTAGTTTGGAGATGTGTTTTTATAAAATTTACGGAAGTATAATTTTGTAATAACCCTTGGGCAGTAAGTTTTGACTCTCGTTTTTTTAAATACATTGATGTAAAGAGTATACAAATGTAATAGACTATTTATAATAAAATATTGACATAATTTTTTTCCCAATTAAACCATAATTAATGTTATAAGTCTAAAATGTCATATATTATAATTAATCTAGAATCCATAATATTATTAAAAATACAAATTACAAACTATAATACTATTGAGAATTCATAATACAAATACTGATATATATATATAGATATATATATATATATATATATATATATATATATATATATATTATATATAGATATATATAATATATATATATATAGATATATATATATATATATAATATATATATATATAGTATATATATATATTATATATATAGATAGATAATATATATATATATTATAGATATAGATATAATATATATATATCTTATATATTAGATATATATATATATATATATATATATATATATATATATATATATATTATCTATCTATATATATATATATATATATATCTATATATATATATATATATATATATCTATATATATATATATATTATATATATATATATATATTATATATATATATATATTAGATATATATATATATATATATATATATTATATCTATATATATATATATATATTATATATATATTATATATATATATATATATGACCCTCTTATTCATTCTCTGTCAATGTTCTTTGTGGTTCGAATAGATTGACATCTACAATGGCTCTCTAAGAAGTGTCTTATGGAAAGTCTCCTATCTAATACAATGACATGCATTTAAAACATCAACGACATGATCTGTCGTAGCCTACTCTTCCTCTAATATCTTCTGATGAGTTGTTATATGTGGATCTATGTGAATATATGGTGTCGTATAAGGATGTGACACTTTGAGATACCATTGGATATAGTTGAATGCATTACTCCATGGTTGAGAAGCTGACATATTCCGTGCTTCCTCTGGTACCAGATGATTATGGAAACCATCAAACATCGCATCAACATCTCCACTACCGCAGCCAAATGGTATATATAAAATTTCTCTATAAATGCAAATCTAGCATGACACCCTATGTTGTCTTCTCGCCCCTTTAGGGCATCCTCAAGGTCACCTCCCAAATAGGTCACTGTCATACCCCAAAATTTGCCCGTTAGTCTTTCAAGACATTCTTCAAGGCACTCCAACTCATTGTTCAAGACATTGATCTTAAAGGAACAAAGACCCAGCTCACAGGTGGCCAAATCCAGAAAATGACTCAAACTGGCATGCTCGCTAGGCGAGACAATCCTTCGCCTAGCGAACTCCTCGCTGCACCACTCGCCTAGCGAAGCTTGCGAATACCAGAAATTTTGGGCTTCATTCTGAGCCCATCAGGTCACAAAAACTATTATAAATACCAAGACCTCATTCAGAAAAGGGGGAGGACGAAAAACAGAGGACGAGGACAGAGGAGAAAAGGAGAAACACAAACATACACAGAGAGCAAACCCTGAAGGCTAACCAAAAGAATTCAGAGCAACCCTAAAGGAAACCCTGAAGGAAACTCATCTGCACAAAGGTTACCTCCGCCCAACTCAATCCAGTACAAACCCTAAGAGTGATCTGCCAATTTATCGGTGCAATTCAATTGCAAACAGGTTTGCACATCACTACCGTTTTATGCTTCCAATTTGTAATCTCTAAATACATGATGCATTATGATTGAATTTTTGGATATGTAACTAGATTTTGCATGTGGGTTTAAGTATGCATGAATATCCTGAATGTTTAACCGTGTAATTTCTGTGATGGATGCCATAGGGTTCGGAGTTCCGGAAATCGTACTGTTATCAAACTCAAAACCCGCAGCCGTTCGCTAGCACCTCGCTCAGCGAACATGTAGCGAGTGTTCGCCAAGCCTTCGATAGGCGAGGCAGTATTGAACATGACAGTCGCTGATTTTGCTGTCCTGTTCTGTGCTTATCTGACATGTTTTATTATAACCATGTATTATTTGCCTGATATTCTTACTACTGTGATTCTTTTGTTTGATGCAACTCTCGATTGTACCCCGTTTTGGTATTCTAACCCGTTTGTTGACTTTTGTGAGGGTTCACATACTCCCGAAGAAGGTAGCTTGCTAGGTATTCCCCTTTATTTGTGGGATACCCTTGTGGAGATCTATTCTAATTACCTAACTAATTACAAATGTTGCCTTTAAATACATGTGATCTTGGCCCTCTCTTTGTTGCCTTACGGTATTACGGTCATGTCCCGCGAATGTGGGGATACACTTAGCAAAGACCCTTCGATTAAATCGTCATGTCCCTATAAGATAAATCATAGTCCCTCGGATGTTGCCTTCGAATATATGATTTTGTCCCTCGATGGCCCGTCGTTGTAGCCTACGGTTAAATGATGATCGTCCCTTCGAATGCTAAGGTATCCTTACAAATGTTGCCTTCTATGACCAATCGATGACCCTACGATGCCCATTTACATCCAAAGGATAAGTCTACTTACTTCTCAATAGTAAGGACACTTTTACCCTCATAAGGATAGGAAATACCTATAAAGACCTCGGGTAGGTATAACTCTTAAATGCTTACTCACAACTTAAAATACTTTTCACACCTCACACCTTTCAAAACATCTTTTAGAAAATCATCACTTGGTATACATTCATACTAGAATCATTACCGAGTTATATTTTTCTAAACAACTGTCAAAGTTAAACGAGATAAACACTTTGTATACATTCGTACAAGAATCATTACAAAGTTAAACTCTCTTTTCAAAGCATTTTCTAAACATTTCTCAAACACATTTTCAAACAAGAAAAACATAAGTGATTAAGCAATTAAGAGCCCATGGATAATCATGGATACAAAGGGTGCTAACACCTTCCCTTTGTATAATGTACCTCCCGAACCCAAAATCTAATCAAGGTCTTTCCTGTTCTTTTCCGCCTTTCCTTATTGGATAAAAGAAAAGTCGGTGGAGACTCTTGCTATCCGCGACATTTGCTTTCCAAAGCAAAAACACACAAAGTCAGTTCACCGTATGACAGAACTGGCGACTCTGCCGGGGAGATTAAAAAGAGAGGTTACCTTAAAAAACAAGATCACTTATGTATTCGAATTGTCTGATTTACTTTTAAGGGATTGCTTGGGTATTTTATGCTTGAGTGAAAGATCCTACACCCGGATCTAGTGTACCTTAGGTAAGTAGCAAGAGATCATCGCGACTATCCGGCGTATACTGGAATGGTTAAAATGATGGCTACGGTTAACGTGACACTTTGGACGTCCTGATGTTCCTCATGTTTACTTGAGGAAAAATTTGGCGTCCGCGTGGTGTCATCAAAGCGTTAACCAGACCTTTAGAACCCTAATTGACTCATCCTAGCCATTAGAAAGTAGTGAGATAACTGACTTCGGTTCCGACTGGGGTTGGTTGAGACTCGATACTACACTCTTTGAGATTGGACTTTAGGGAAGCTTTGGTCAACCACTTGGTGTTGCACTGAAGTGGACTTAAGGAAAGGTCAATGATTTGAGATCCTTCTAGAACCCGGTTACTATTCTAGGACAAGTTGAACCAACCAAACTTCAGTGGGGAGGGTACTTACCTATGGAACTCATGCAAGCCTTAAAACTTAGGAATGATTGTTGTGTGACTTGTTTGTGCTTGTTACTTATTTAACATCATAACATCATAACATCATGGCATTGTACTAACCATTTCAAGGACTTAGGGATTTAACGTTGCTCTGTTTTGTAAGGCTATGGCTCCCAGGAAGACCATCCGGATCAATTTTGTAGCCATCTCTCCTCAACTCAAGGATTTAGTGTCAGAACTTCCCGATCAGGCTCAGTTCATCAAGAAACATGGTTCTCTCCTCAATTTGGTTACCACTGGTTTCAAAGAAGATATGATGAGAGTCCTATTCCAGTTCTTCGATCCTAAACATCATTGCTTCACCTTCCCAGATTATCAGTTGGTACCCACATTAGAAGAGTTTTCCAGGCTGCTTGGAATACCTATCCTTGATCAAATACCTTTCAGTGGTTTAGAAAAGGTCCCGAAGTCTGAAGAAATTGCCGCAGTTTTACACATGATAAAGTCCGACATTGAAACCAATTGGGTAATAAGAAGTGGAGTTAAGGGTTTACTTGCCAAATTTCTGATAAATAAGGCCCGAGAATTCCTAAAAGTTATGAATGTCCATGCTTTCGAAGATGTTCTAGCACTACTAATCTATGGTTTGGTGCTATTTCCTAACCCGGACCAATTCATAGATATGAATGCTATTAAGATATTTCTCACTCATAACCCTGTGCCTACCTTGCTTGGAGACATTTTGCATTCCCTTCACACTCGTACTGTGAAAAGGAAAGGGACTCTCATGTGCTGCATACCTTTATTATCTAGGTGGTTTATTTCGCACCTTCCTCAATCAGTCTTGAAGAATGAGCAGAATTTGAAATGGTCTCAAAGGATAATGTCGCTCTCCCATTCAGACATCCGTTGGTGTCCTCATCTCAAAGAAAATGTTATCATCATTGACCGTTGTGGAGAATTCTCTAATGTACCACTCATGGGGATAAGAGGATGTATTACTTATAATCCTGCTTTAGCCCTACGTCAGTTTGGTTGTGCTCGAAGAGATGGTCCACATGAAATAATTATCCAAGGCACTGTGTTTGACTATGACAACGATTCCCAAGGTCTCCGTCAAATATTTGTACGAGCTTGGGGCATGGTGAAAAGAAGCACTTTAGGACAGAAAAACTCTATTCCTATGGAACCTTATCTCGGATGGGTACGCGCCAGAGCTCGTGAACTTGTCATGCCATATCTTGCAGTCGGACCGCTGATTGTTGAACCAGAAGTTGAAGGAGGTACTCCTCAGATCATTCCTTATCCAGATATGCCTACCAATGTTGAAGAATTAAAGAAATCCTGGATCCAGTTGAGAGAGGAAAGGGATACTTTTGAAGCTCAGTTATGTGCTGAAAGAAAGAAAGTGTTAGAGCTCACCAGCCAGCTTAATGAGGAACGAAGACTCAACGCATATCTTCGCCTAAAAAGAAGCCGCCCCTGGGAGACTTGAGCTTTTATTGTATTTTATTATTTTTTGTAATGAATATTGATTAAAAATTATTAATAAAAGTTTCTTTTTTTTTGGTGGTTTACGCAAAGTTAAATTCCAAAAGTCCTTGAAAACATTTCATACATTGCATAGCATAACATTGCATAACAGGTATTCTAAAGGATCAATATTCTCACGGTCTTCCTATTAAACAGAAAAATGGCCCTCGAACAAACTGTCAAAGATCTCCAGGCTCAAAATGCTCAATTCCAGGAGATGATCTTGAGCTTATCCAAGGGGCAAGAGGAACTGAAGGCTCTCTTGCTCGAGAAGAAGAAAGACAAGAAACCTGTGAGTTACATTAACCCGGGAAGAAGGCTTAAAGGACAGGCTGCAGGAGTCAAGATTAGAATTCCGAAGGATCAAGAAGAGGAGACAGAAAATGATTCGGAAGATGAGAATGTTGATCCTCTCAACCATGAGGACGACGATGAAGATTATGAAAATGAACAGTACTCTCCAAAAGATGATAAGTACAAGTTGCTGGAAGAACGTATGCTAGCTATGGAGGGTCAGAAGGCGCCCGATCTGGATTTCGAAAGCTTGGGGTTGGTCTCTGATGTGGTCATTCCTCGCAAATTCAAGATCCCCGCTTTCACTAAGTATGATGGTGCGTCTTGTCCTCAGATGCATCTGAGAGCTTATGTGAGAAAGATTCAGCTGTATACCACTGATAGGAAGTTATGGATCCATTTCTTCCAAGAAAGTCTGTCTGGCACACAGTTGGAGTGGTATTATCAGCTCGAGAGCTCTAACATCCGCACCTGGACTGATTTAGTGACAACTTTCTACAAGCACTACCAATATAATTCTGAATTGGCGCCTACTCGGCTACAGTTGCAGAATATGACTATGGGATCTAAAGAAAGCTTCAAAGAATATGCTCAAAAATGGAGAGATTTGGCTGGTAGAGTCAAACCCCCTATGACTGATCGAGAATTAGTGGACATGTTCATGAGTACACTGACTGGCCCATTCTACAGCCACCTATTGGGAAGTTCCTCATCGGGTTTCACTGAACTTATATTGACAGGTGAACGTGTTGAAAGCGGCATTCGGAGTGGAAAGATACAGGCAACTACCTCTGCAAGCACCAAAAAGTCCTATCAGGGAAAGAATGAATCAAATGCTGTGTACGGTGAAAGGGGTCATAGCAAGAAAAACCGTGACCATACCGTTGGAGCAGTTACGATTGCAGCACCGCCATCTCAAAACTTCCAGCACAGACAAGACAGGCCAAGAAGGCAGTTTACCAAGATCAATATGACTTTAGCACAAGCATTGCAGGGTATGCTAAAAGCAAAGTTAATTACCCTCAGAGATTCTTCTGCAAGTCCCGACACTACTTCTCCTCGTTATAATCCCAATGCCAGGTGTGCATATCACTCCGATAGCCCCGGGCATGATACAAACGATTGTTGGTTGTTGAAGAATAAGATTCAGGATATGATTGACGCTGGAGAAATTGAATTTGATCCTCCGGGGACTCCTAATGTCATCACTGCTCCTATGCCTAATCATGGCAAGACTGTTAATGTCGTAGAAGATGCTGATAGCGATTGCGACTGGGATAGCTGGATTTTCCCAACAATCGGTGACGGACTCAACAATTGGAAGGCTGAAGACACTATCCCGATTTCTTTTAGTCAGGAGTAATTGTTATTGCTTATTTAGTGTATCAAATTTGGTTAAATGTTTTGTCATTTTCATAAGCATATTCACATTCAATAAATCAATGGACTTTTTTGCATTCAAATATTGCGCTCTTTATCTTTCCTGTCATTTTTCAAACAAGCTATGTTTTCTTGCACACACTCACGTAACAAATTGCGTATCCATATCCACTCTGGATCCTGTTGGTAATAGTTCTGCTACTGTTAATTATGACTTCGAAAATCTGATCTACCAAACCGAGGATGGAAGTGAGGAAGATTGTGAAGTACCTGGAGAACTTGCCAGACTGGTACTGCAAGAAGAAAAGACCATACAACCGCATGAGGAATCAACTGAATCTAGGTACTGAAGTAGACAAGAAAATTACTGAGGAAAAATCAAGAAATATCTCCAAGAACCTCCAATTCTGATGCCACCAGTTGAAGGAAGACCTCTAATCATGTATTTGACTGTGTTAGAAAATTCGATGGGGTGTGTGCTGGGGCAACATGACGAGTCTGGTCGAAAAGAGCATGCAATATACCAACTTAGCAAAAAGTGTACCGACTGTGAAACAAGATATTCACTGCTTGAGAAGACTTACTGTGCTTTGGCTTGGATTGCTCGCCGACTAAGACAGTATATGTTGAATCATACCACTTCATTGATTTCTAAGATGGATCCTATCAAATATATATTTGAGAAACCTGTTCTCTCCTGAAAGAGTTATCCTTGATAATGGTACTAATTTGAACAACAAGATGATTACTGAACTCTGCATGCAGTTGAAGATAAAACACCATAACTCTTCTCCGTACCGGCCAAAGATGAATGGCGCCGTAGAAGCCGCTAATAAGAATATTAAGAAGATTATACAAAAGATGACAGTAACATACAAAGACTGGCATGAGATGTTACCCTTTGCTCTTCATGGTTATCGCACTTCAGTACGCACTTCGACAGGGGCAACTCCTTTCTCTTTAGTCTACGGAATGGAAGTCGTTTTACCAGTGGAAATTCAAATTCCCTCTCTAAGAATCATGAAAGAGGCAGACTTAGATGAGGATGAATGGATTCAGACTCGACTCGATCAGATAAATTTGATTGATGAGAAGAGACTCGCGGCTGTTTGTCATGGGCAGATATATCAGAAGCACATGACCCAGGCATTTAACAAAAAGGTCAAGAGACAAGTGTATCAAATTGGCGACTTGGTAATGAAGCGTGTCATTCTACCACAAGGTGATCCCATAGGCAAATGGACTCCCACATACGAAGGGCCATTTGTAGTTAAGAAGGTATTCTCTGGTGGAGTCATGATACTTGCTACAATGGATGGCGAAGACTTCCCACATCCCGTGAACGCAGACATAGTCAAAAAATACTACGCATAAAAGAGACCCGCTAGGTCAACGTATCTAGGCAAAAGTAAGGGCATCCCGGCGAGCCAAAAGGGTTCGGGCAAAAATTAGGGATAAACATATAAAAATATACACCCGGCAAGTCGAAAACCTGAAAAGGCGGCTTGGGCAAAAAAGGGTATCCTGGTGGATTGAAAACCTGAAAAGGCGGTCCAGGCAAAAATTAGGGATTAAAGCGTATGACTATGTCCCGTTCTCAGTCAGCTTCACCCAAGCCAAAGGGACTGAACAAACCAATCACTTCTATCCGACAGTAGGAGATGAGATGCTTGAAGACATAATGACAGTAGCAGAATTAAAACCAATAGGACTTTTTCTTCATAGCTTTTTCGTTGTTTTCTCGACAATTTCCTCTTACTAGGATTTCTGTCTCTTTGTACTCAAATTGCCTGTTTATAGGCCCTCTTTCAAAATCAATACAATTTTGTTTCCAAAAAGATACTTTTGTTTTACTTTCTCTGTTTTGTTTGCGTAAACGTCCATTGATTTAATTTGAATTAATATATGCATTTGAATATGATCGATGTTTACCAAAAATACATGCATAAAATAGAAATAGCGATTACTAAAAAACTTCAGGATCGAAGAGAAGGTCTAACCATGCTTTCCAATGAATCCGTCGCTAATTCTATTCCCCAGCAAAGCCAGTTATTCCCCAGAAGAAATTGGCATTACTAGACAGACTGGTCATCTCTTCCATCCCCAGCCAGGCTTCTGTTGAACATTTCTACCATCAGACAGAAATCAAATACCCCCAGCTGAGAAAGGGTCATCAACACAAATGTCTCCGACCGGAATCTCGGGATTTATTTTCCCCTGGCAGAACTTCTCAGACGCATAATTCATTCATTACATCATTTCACAGCATACGCATGCATACAATGTTCGCAAGCATAAAACATATCATGCATCATGACATGGCATGAAGCTAACTTTATTTTTCAGGTTAATTATCCTCCTAATACAGTCAAAATAAAGATCCATTCAGACGGGTACTCTTATTGATTACATTCAAGGTTCGAATACGTCTTTCAGATATAATCCATATGAACATTCATTCTGACAAGCATTCTGATATTCTCCTAATGATGGCATCTTTAAGCCCATCCCAGACATTTACTGCAAATACATCGTATACAAATACTATCAGATATAGCCTAACATACGGTTTATTCTGATTCAGCCCAACATATGATTTCTTCAACTATTTCAATACGGTCTAGCGTACGACCCATTTGGATGTTCATCCCCTCAGATACTACCTAGCGTACGGTACATTCCGAGGTGTAGTCTAGCGTACGACTACTTTCTTCAGATACAACCTAACGTACGGCTCATTCTGCAACTCAGATACGATCTAGCGTACGATCCATTCTGATCCTTATTTCGTCAGATACAACCTAACGTACGGCTCATTCTGCAACTCAGATACGATCTAGCGTACGATCCATTCTGATCTTCATTCTTCAGATACTACCTAGCGTACGGTACATTCCGAGGCGTAGTCTAGCGTATGCCTACTTTCTTCAGATACAGCCTAACGTACGGCTCATTCTGCAACTCAGATACGATCTAGCGTACGATCCATTCTGATCTTCATTCCTCAGATACTACCTAGCGTACGGTACATTCCGAGGTGTAGTCTAGCGTACGACTACTTTCTTCAGATACAGCCTAACGTACGGCTCATTCTGCAACTCAGATACGATCTAGCGTATGATCCATTCTGATCTTCATTCCTCAGATACTACCTAGCGTACGGTACATTCCGAGGTGTAGTCTAGCGTACGACTACTTTTTGTCAGATACGGCCTAACGTACGGCTTATTCTGCAACACAGATACGATCTAGCGTACGATCCATTCTGATCTTCATTCCTCAGATACTACCTAGCGTACGGTACATTCCGAGGTGTAGTCTAGCGTACGACTGCTTTCTTCAGATACAGCCTAACGTACGGCTCATTCTGCAACTCAGATACGATCTAGCGTACGATCCATTCTGATCCTTATGTCGTCAGATACAGCCTAACATACGGCTCATTCTGCAACTCAGATACGATCTAGCGTACGATCCATTCTGATCCTTATTTCGTCAGATACAGCCTAACGTACGACTCATTCTGCAACTCAGATAGGATCTAGTGTACGATCCACTCTGATCCTTTATCCCCAGTGAAGTCGACAGCCTAATGGATGACTCACTATACGGTCTAGCGTACGACCCAGTGTGGCACCCATGTCTCCAGATGTAGTCTAACGTACGACGCACTCTGAAGCTCTCATCATCAACCTTCCTGGATGGCATCTTTAAGCCCATCCCCATAAAGACTAACTTTTAATTAACAAGTGCAAATTTTTGGGACATTCTAAGTGTTCAATAATCTTCCACCTCCAGACCACGAATGGCGTATATACCATTCTAACTCTCTCGGTTTAAGAATATTGAACAGGGGCAACTGTCATACCCCAAAATTTGCCCGTTAGTCTTTCAAGACATTTTTCAAGGCACTTCAACTCATTGTTCAAGACATTGATCTTAAAGGAACAAAGACCCAACTCACAGGTGGCCAAATCCAGAAAATGACTCAAACTGGCATGCTCGCTAGGCGAGACAATCCTTCGCCTAGCGAACTCCTCGCTGCACCACTCGCCTAGCGAAGCTTGCGAATACCAGAAATTTTAGGCTTCATTCTGAGCCCATCAGGTCACAAAAACTATTATAAATACCAAGACCTCATTCAGAAAAGGGGGAGGACGAAAAACAGAGGACGAGGACAGAGGAGAAAAGGAGAAACACAAACATACACAGAGAGCAAACCCTGGAGGCTAACCAAAAGAATTCAGAGCAACCCTAAAGGAAACCCTGAAGGAAACTCATCTGCACAAAGGTTACCTCCGCCCAACTCAATCCGGTACAAACCCTAAGAGTGATCTGCCAATTTATCGGTGCAATTCAATTGCAAACAGGTTTGCACATCACTACCGTTTTATGCTTCCAATTTGTAATCTCTAAATACATGATGCATTATGGTTGAATTTTTGGATATGTAACTAGATTTTGCATGTGGGTTTAAGTATGCATGAATATCCTGAATGTTTAACCGTGTAATTTCTGTGATGGATGCCATAGGGTTCGGAGTTCCGGAAATCGTACTGTTATCAAACTCAAAACCCGCAGCCGTTCTCTAGCACCTCGCTCAGCGAACATGTAGCGAGTGTTCGCCAAGCCTTCGCTAGGCGAGGCAGTAGCGAACATGACAGTCGCTGATTTTGCTGTCCTGTTCTGTGCTTATCTGACATGTTTTATTATAACCATGTATTATTTGCATGATATTCTTACTACTGTGATTCTTTTGTTTGGTGCAACTCTCGATTGCACCCCGTTTTGGTATTCTAACCCGTTTGTTGACTTTTGTGAGGGTTCACATACTCCCGAAGAAGGTAGCTTGCTAGGTATTCCACTTTATTTGTGGGATACCCTTGTGGAGATCTATTCTAATTACCTAACTAATTACAAATGTTGCCTTTAAATACATGTGATCTTGGCCCTCTCTTTGTTGCCTTACGGTATTACGGTCATGTCCCGCGAATATGGGGATACACTTAGCAAAGACCCTTCGATTAAATCGTCATGTCCCTATAAGATAAATCATAGTCCCTCGGATGTTGCCTTCGAATATATGATTTTGTCCCTCGATGGCCCGTCGTTGTAGCCTACGGTTAAATGATGATCGTCCCTTCGAATGCTAAGGTATCCTTACAAATGTTGCCTTCTATGACCAATCGATGACCCTACGATACCCATTTACATCCAAAGGATAAGCCTACTTACTTCTCAATAGTAAGGACAGTTTTACCCTCATAAGGATAGGAAATACCTATAAAGACCTCGGGTAGGTATAACTCTTAAATGCTTACTCACAACTTAAAATACTTTTCACACCTCACACCTTTCAAAACATCTTTTAGAAAATCACCACTTGGTATACATTCATACTAGAATCATTACCGAGTTATATTTTTCTAAACAACTGTCAAAGTTAAACGAGATAAACACTTTGTATACATTCGTACAAGAATCATTACAAAGTTAAACTCTCTTTTCAAAGCATTTTCTAAACATTTCTCAAACACTTTTTCAAACAAGAAAAACATAAGTGATTAAGCAATTAAGAGCCCATGGATAACCATGGATACAAAGGGTGTTAACACCTTCCCTTTGTATAATGTACCTCCCGAACCCAAAATCTAATCAAGGTCTTTCCTGTTCTTTTCCGCCTTTCCTTATTGGATAAAAGAAAAGTCGGTGGCGACTCTTGTTATCCGCGACATTTGCTTTCCAAAGCAAAAACACACAAAGTCAGTTCACCGTATGACAGTCACCATCGTCTCTAGTACATAAGGTATTGTGATTATGAAGTGGCCTAACAATCTTCCCCTAATCGAAAGATATAGCAAGGATGACACATAATCCAATGTGATGAACATTTCACCATGCGGAAGATGAAAAAATTATGTTTTAAAGTTGAATCTCTCAACGAAAGCTGACAACATACCATGGTTAATAACAATATAACCAGTCATGCATTGTTCTTACAACCCAGATAATTGCATGACATCATGAAAGCATTGCTCCTCAGGAAGCTACAATTTCACAATCTTCCTACCATGGTTGATGCATTTTAAAGCATCATAGCATTGCAAAAAAAATACATAATTGTCAGAAAGTTCGAATATTATAACACATGTATTTCAAAGAATAAATCAAACAAAGTAGACATTTTACCTATAATTAAACCAAGCAGAAAAAATCAAACCCAGAAGAAAGACATCAAAATCAAACAATGCAAACATAATAATGCACTTCCGTATTTTTGGAAAATCAAATTCAGACAAACTACGAAAGTTCGGATGGAAGGAATTTTAATAAAAATAAGGAAAATGGAAAGGGAGGTGAGACATTTTTTTAACAGCATATATATTTGATTCAAAGGAGATGAGGGGAGACATATAATATACAATTATATACGTTTTTTCATATATATAAAATTGTTATCAACGTATATTTTAGTTTGTGTCAAAGAATTATAATATAAATCAAGTGTAATTGATTTTTTTAACGTTATATACTAAATTATAATTTTTTTAGTCAGTCAATATTAAATATTTATGAATTTTTCAACTTTGAATATCATATCAATTAGATAAGAACATAAGGATAAAAATATAAATTATTCATAAAATTCCTCTTTTCTCCTCTCCTGGTGAATCAAATATATTTTTAAGGGTTAAATATGTTTTTCGACCCTATAAATAATTCAAATTTACTTTTAATTTCTATAATTTTTTTTAAAGAATGGTTCTCCTAAAGTTTTTAGGAGAACCTAATTTTGGTATTTGTCGTCTATTTGCTCAAACTGAAGCTGACATGGCACGCCACATGTCATGCCATGTCACTTAAAGTCAAAAGTTTGTGTGACTAAAAAAACGCGTTAGATTGTAGGGGTTTAAAACCTCTTTAAATTTAGTGATTTTCACATCCTCTCATAACCATTTCATCAAATAGTTGGAGTGCACTATGAATCAAACCGGAACCATAACATTTGTATTTATCCATCTATTAACTTTTTTCAAAAGAACAATTCAACATTTTGATCAACACTTAATTTGTATAAAATGAAACTTAATTTACATAGTAGCATACACCATAATATTTCCTGTTAATTTCATAGTAAGAAGTGGTTTAAGAGGGTTTATGTGATGGTATAACTTTGCTCTTTGTTATTACTACTGATTCACATTTGTAGCAAATTTGTAATTATTTTAGATTGGTTGATGAACCTTCGAATATTTGAATCTATGGAGAAAGTACATAAAATTAGGGAGGTTTTAAACCCATGCAATGTAACGCATTTTTTCAGTTACACAAATTTTTGATTTTAAGTGATATGGCATGACATGTCAGCTTCCGTTAGAGCAAATAGACAGCAAAAATCAAAATTAGGGACAAACAATTTTAGGAGGACCCTTTAAAGAATTTTTTTTATAGAGATTAAAAGTAAATTTGAATTATTTATAGGGTCGAAAAACATATTTAACCCTTAAAAATATATTTGATTCCCAAGGAGAGGGGAGAAGAGGAATTTTATGAATACTTTATATCTTTTTATGTTCTTATATAATTGATATGATATTCAAAGTTGAAAAATTAATAAATATTTTTTTAATAATAAATTTTTTATATTGAGTGACTAAAAAAATTATAATTTAACATATAACGTTAAAAAAAATCAAATACACTTGATTTATATTATAATTCTCCGACACAAATTAAACTATACGTTGATAACAATTTTATATATATGAAAAAACATATATAATTTGATATAAAAGAAAATATAGTAGAATTCATAATAAAATTAGATGAAAAAGAAAAAATAAATATAAATAAAATAAAAAAATGCAAGAATTATAATTTACATTAAGTACAGAAATATGAAAAACAATATGAGATGGATAACCATTATAATAAGTTGTTGAGAAAATATAGAAATATCACACAAAAAGAAGCCATCACGCGAAATAAAATAAATAATTTAGAAATACTACAATAAAACCAAGAATATTTTAATAAATATAATAATTTATTAAATATCAAAATTCATATTCCCTCCCCTTCCCTACAAATCCCTTCAATTCGGAGGGATAGTTTTGCTCTCATCCCCTCCCTCTCTCCTAAAATTTGGACAAAACATGTTTCATTGAAAATATTCTCTTTCTTCCTCTCTTCTCCCTTCCATTTACCCGGAACCAAACACACCCTAAGAGAATCAATGTGATAAGCTAACATAATTGATTAACGATAGACATGACATACCTTCACTCCCTAATCCATCATAAGCATTCTTCGAATTCTCTGCACTAGACTCCACCAAGTAACAACTTTTCTGCTCTTATCATTTATATTATGCAATAATGTTGAAGTGTAATCCAAATTCAAAATTTAGTTATCTTTTCATTCACATTTAGATGAAATTTGAATTGTATTTAAGTTTCATTTCACTTGGGTGTTAGTATAAAAACCCAATGTGAGTTTGTATGTAACAAATTTTTTAGAGTAATCATTTTCAGTAGAAAAGTTAGTTACAACTTTTCTCTCTTCTCTCTCTTCCATCTTCATCTTCACGTGTGTGATTGATTTCGTTTCTTGAATTTGCATTGAATTTACGATAAGAATCGGAACAAAATCACATTTTTTGATTCTGAGGGATTGGGAAACACAAGTGTTTGGTGAGATTTGAGTGAGTTCCTGCACAAGATCGAAGATGAACGGTGAAAATGGCAGTTTGAACACAAAGCTTCCAGTCTTTGATGAAAAGAATTGGAATCAATGGATGATTCAGATGCGTGTATTATTTGACACTCAAGATGTTCTTGATCTCGTCAAATATGGTTATGCATTTGTTGCGGCAGATGCAACTGAAGCACAAAGGAACACGCATAGAGAGTTGGGGAAGAAGGACCAGAAAGCTTTGTTCTACATCCATCAGTGTGTGGATATGAATGTGTTTGAGAAGATCGTTGTTTCGACGACGACGAAGGCTGCGTGAGACACACAGTACGCTGCTATGATGGTAATGCATCAGTGAAAAAGGTGAAATATCAATCTCTATGTAAGCATTATGAGAATTTTAACATGAAGAACAATGAGAAGGTACCTGATTACACCTCTAGAGTGATTCTTATCATAAATGAGATGAAATCTTGTGGAGAGACTCTTTCTGAACAAGTAATCATTGAAAAGGTATTGAGATCACTTACTCCTCATTTTCATTACATTGTTATAGCAATTGAACATTCTAAGGATCTGAGTTAGGGTGTTCATGGGTGCAAGTCGACCACGAACCCGCTGATCCAAACCGAACCAACCCATAAATTACCCGAACTCATTCATTTACGGGTATACCCAACCCAACCCATAACAACCCGTATAGTTTTAGTTCGGGTATCGGATTTGAGTTTTGCAACCTGCGGACCCATTGATGTGGATTTAGTAATTTCTTATTATTTTTATTATATTTTAAATAAAAATATAAAAGTAATATCTCTCAAATAACCATAATTTTTCCAAAAAAGAAAAACATCTTCACCAATAATACTACTAAACCAATGAGTTTACGTAATTATAAGATTAAATGTTGTTTCTTATTTTTCTTTTGTATGATTTCCAACTAATGTATTTTATGGAAATAACGTGTCTTATTGAATTTTATATTATTATCCAGTGTTATGTTGTCTTGATGAATTTTATTAGATGTTATATGATGTGTTTCATCGAATTTGAGTGTTATAAATGAGTATGATTGTATTGAGTTGTGTTACATTTTTTTTAAACTGACAAAAATAATCATAAAAAAATACTTTTTATTTGAAACCCAATCCGCAAATCCAACTCAACCCAACCCATAAATGAAAGGGTTGTTTCGGGCCGATTTTGACAATAAAATTGCAGGTTGGACGAGGAACCCAACTCATTGAAGTTTGAACGAGTTGGATAAAGAGTTAGGCCAAACCGAGTCCAACCCAACCCGTATACACCCCTAGATATGAGCACCATGAGAATTGAAGAGCTGCAAAGCAGTCTAGAGGCACAAGAGTAGCGTCAGACTAAGAAAACCTCTGAAAGAGAGGTAGAGAAGACTCTAAAGGCGTCTTCTGGTAAGAAGAATCAGAAGCAGTCTTGGTCAAAGGCTAAGAAAAGACATGGTGGTGGTTATCAGAAGTCAGAAGTCTCAAACTCTGATGATAAGAAACATCAGAAGGGAAAAGAGAAGTTTGACAAGAAGAAAGTTTAACGCTGCTATTGTAAGAAGTTTTATCATTTTGCTGTTGACTGTTGGTCAAACAAGGAAAGACAATCAGAATAAGAAACATAGCCAGAGAAGAGTATGATGATGAACCTACTCAAATCACAGAATAAGAAACATGGCTTCTGACTTTGATGGTAGATATTTTGTAGATTGGTGATATATGGACATTGGCTGCTCAAATCACTTAACTGGAAACAAATAATGGCTGGTTAATTTTGACTCTAGAAAGAGGACAAAAATCATGTGTTGATGATAAGTATTTGAATACTGAAGGAATGAGAAATGTTAAGGTCAAAGTGAAGAATGGAAAAACTATTCTGATCAAGGATGTTTAATATGTTCCTGGCATGAAGAGTAGTATGATGAGTGTAGGTCAGCTAATTGAGAAAGGTTTCTCGGTTACTATGAAGGACAATCTCTTGAACTTGTATGATTCTGATCAAAAGCTGATTATGCAATATGGACAGGTAAGCAACAAAACATTCAAGGTGAATGTGGAAAATGAAACTAAATGCCTTAGTGCAAAAGGAACTGAAGGTGATAGTGAGTTGTGACACAAGAGATTGGGTCATCTGAACTTCAAAAGCTTAGGGCATCTGAGTTCTAAGAAGCTGGTATATGGCATTCCTAAGATTGTGAAGCCTAAGAAGTCATGTGAGATATGCATGAAAGGTAAGCAACCTAGATTTCCATTTGCATCGGAAGTGGCTCCAAGAGCAAAACATACTTTAGAAGTAGTGCAATATGATATATGTGGACCATTTGAAGTACATTCATTTGGAGGAAACAAGTAATTTGTGTCACTTATTGATGAGTTCACAAGAATGACATGGATAACTAACACTCATCAATTTTAAGTATGAGGTGTTTGTTGAGTTTCAGAAGTTCAAGGTGAAGGCATAAAACTAAAGCGGTCAGAAGCTGAAAATTCTCAGAACTGATGGTGGAGGTGAGTACAACTCTACAGAGTTCAATAAATTTTGAGGAGAATGAAATTCATTGCTTCATATACTCCTTAACACAATGGTCTTGCTGAAAGAAGAAACATAAATTTGCTTGATATGACAAGGAGTATGCTGAAGAAGAAGAAGTTACCTCACACTCTATGGGGAGAAGTTGTTGCCACTGCATCATATGTGTTTAACAGATGTCTAACTAAGGAACTGAAGGAAATATTTCCTTTTGAGAAGTGGACTGGAGATAAGCAAAGTGTGAGCCATCTGAAAGTGTTTGGTTATGTTTATTATAAATATGCACCATATGCTAACAGAAGGAAGTTGGATAACAGAAGCATAGTCATGTTGCTTGTAGGGTACCATAGTACAGGTGCTTATAAGCTCTACTGTCCTCTCACTAATAAAGTTGAATTCAACAGTTGTGAAAGAATCAAAACGTGGGATTGGAACAAGTCACAATCCAACTCTGGTGCAATGTTAACACCTGAGTTAACTTTTGAAGATATTTTAGACTTTAAAGAGGAATCTTCCTCTGCAGGATATTCTGAGTCTGAAGATGAGTCAGAGTCTAAAAGTGACTCTGATGCTGAAGAAGGCTCTGAAGGTGAATCTGATTCTGATGATGATCCAGAATCTGGTGGTAATCATGTCTCTGAAGGTTGGCCAACCTCTGAAGGTAGTCTTCTATTTGATATTGTTCCAGCATATGAAGAAGATTCTGAATAATTTCAGAGACCATAAAGAATCAGACAAATACCACATATATTTGTAGAGTTTGATATGTTACAAGATACTGAGATGGACTTTGAAGGGGAAGTCATTAAGTGTGCCATGTTGGTAGACTCTGAACCAGTCAGTACAGAAGAAGCTCTCAAGAAAAAGCGTGGCTGAAAAAGTTTAGAAATAAGAACCTGAGGCTATAGAAAGAAACAAGACTCAAGAGTTGACTGAGTTTCCAAAGAATAAGTTCATCAGTGTCAGATTGATTTACAAGGTGAAACTAAAGCCATATAATCAACTGGCAAACACAAAGCAAAGTTAATAGCTATGGAAATTTTACAAAAATCTGGACTAGATTACTTTGAGGTGTTTGCTTATGTAGCTAGATATGAAATAATCAGACCGGTGATTGCTATAGCTGCTAATAGGAATTGGCCTATGATCTATTTATATGTGAAATCTGCATTTTTAAATGATCCTTTACAAGAGGAAGTTTATGTATCACAACCTCCTGGATTAGTGAAAAAGAATCAGGATGGGATGGTGTACATGTTGCATAAAGCCTTGTATGGATTAAAACAAGCTCCTAGAGCCTGAAATATGAAAATTGATTCATTTTTTAAGCTTCAAGGATTCAGGAAATATGAGATGGAGTATGGTATTCATGTTTAACATACATCTGATAGCAATATGATTTTGTTGTGTTTTTATGTTGATGACATATTGCTAATATGGAGTTGTTCAGATGAGATAGCTAAATTCAAGAATGTGCTGATGAATGAGTTTAAGATTACCGATCTAGGATATATGATATATTTTCTAGGGATGGCGATTTTACACTATAATAAAGGTATAATCTTGCATCAGCTGAAGTATGAACTTGAGCTTCTGAAGAGATTTGAGCTGATGAAGTACAAGTCTGCAATCACATCTGCTGAAACAAATCACAAATTGGATTATGATGTTTGAGGGTGATGATGTAGATGCTACAATTTTTAAACAGTTGGTAGACTCGTTAAGATATCTCTGTAATACTAGATCTGATATCTGTTATGTAGTTGGAATGATGAGATGAACAAATCAAAGCGGTCACATTATCAATTTGTTGTCATGACATTGAGGTATATTAAGGGGACTATGAAGTATGGAATTTTATTCCCTTCTAGTGTTGAATTTAATTCAGAGATGATATGTTATTCAGACTCTGATTGGTGTGGAGACAAAATTGACAGAAGAAGTACTTCTGGATATTTTTCAAGTATCTAGGAGGTCTCATTTCTTAGTGCTCCAAGAAGCAACCAGTGATTGCATTGTCAACATGTAAAGCCGAGTACATTGTAGGTGCTTTGATTGCTTATCAAGCTGTTTGGATTCTAAACTTGCTACAAGATCTGAAGATCAAGGTAAGCAAGTCTGTGAAATTGATGATTGACAACAAATTAGCTATAAGTCTTGCCAAGAATGCAATGTTGCATGAAAGGAGTAAGCACATTGACACAAAATTTCATTGTCTAAGGAATCAAGTTCAGAGTGGAATACTTGAAATTGTTCACTGTAGCACTCAGAAGCAACTAACATATATTCTGACCAAAGCAATCAAGACTGAACATTTTATCCATTTGAGGGATGTAATTGGTGTTGTTAATTTTAATGAACACTGTTGAGATGTAATCCAAATTCAACATTTAGTTTGTATTTTATTTGCATAATGTAATTTGAAATGCATTTAAATTTTATTTCACTTGGGTGTTAGTCTAAAAACCCAATGTAAGTTTACTTGTAACATAATTTTTAGAGTAATTATTTTCACTAGAAAAGTTGTAATTAGTTACAACTTTTTCCCTAGCTCTCTTGTGCAACAAAAAATAACACCTTAGAATATACATTTAAATCTCCTGATCTAAAACCTCTCTTCCAAAGAAAATACCGCACTCTCTCATGCTCTCTTGTGCACCAACAAATAACACCTTAGAATATACATTTAACTCTACTGATCTAAAACCTCTCTTCCAAAAAAAAACTAACACCATCAAGGTGAACCATACTACCAATTGGCATCAGCATCCAATAAATCAGCCACCGTTGCCTCGGAAGGACAAGACAACCCCTTACCAGCAAGACAAAGATCCAGATGGTTCAACCCAATTGTGACTCTAAATCCCTATCTACAATTTATCTATAATATTTTCATCAAAAACCAACACAAAGCCACATTGATGCAACAATAGTTGAATTTCGTAGAAAGAGCTAGTTTTTCACAACAAAATGATTCACAGGTCAAAACTACATTGTGAAACCTGCATTTAATGCCCAATGACACCTCAAATAAATAACCTAAGAGAAGGCGTTTGGGTTTCCCTTAGAAATGTAACTTCAATGTGGCATTTTTTTGGGTGATTCTATGAGGTAACTCTAGGAGTAAAATTCTATATGACACATTCTAACAAAGTTCAAAGATAAATATACACATTAACTTGTTAGTTATTATCAAAACACTAGTATTCCTCAAGCTACTACCATTCCACTCTACAAGGGTGGCCTGAGAGTGTTTCTTGGAGCACTAATCCAAGCGGAACCTGCAATGGCAAATCTCCACAGTGCCTCGACATGCTCTGGCAATGCGTACTGGATACCAACACGTGGACCTACCAGTATGTTTTCAGGCTCTGGACCATCCAAGAGTTCCAAACCGCCTGCATCGACACTCTTTTCCCTTTTAGAAACCATTGATATCTATTTTTAAATTTCAGATTTGGAACACAAGAATAATATTAGAGCTTACCAGGAGTATAAAGGGGATGATTGGACCATTCAGTTGAAAGACCTAGAGCCTGACCAACCTAAGATTTAGAAAGACATTATTCAGATATGCAAGGACATTAGTTTGAAAACAAATATTCAACTCCATTAACAATCTTTCTTCTTAAGATTTAATAAATAGCATGCGAAATGGTCAAAGATAGGAAGTAAACTAAGTGATGAAACCTTTCTATCTTATTATTTATTTATTTATTTCTATTTTAGCAAGAACCAATGTAATCATTGTGATCATAGTGAACTCTGATATGATACGTAGTGCAAAACATTAGCTGTGTTATCTTCCTGGAAAGCATCTTAAACAGATGAAAACGTGGGAGGGAAACTAACCTTCCCAGGACCTGTAAGAAGTATAGGTTTGTCCGTTTTTTGACCTCGCCGCTGTTGAATAACATCCAATCCTGTAATATTGTCGAACATTACAAAATAAACCTATAAATAATTTTATGCATGGTTATATATTAATGAATGCTAGTGGAGATATTGTAGCCATTTTGCTATAGTTGATTTAACTCTTACTTAGTAAGTGTTTTAAAATAAGGTCCAAAATCTCAGCTGTGACATCAAGATTTTTGATGTCTTCGCTATCACAATTTAAGACCTCAGTACAAACAACGAACGAGCTATACATACGATTAAGCATTACCACAAACGGGGGCACAAGAACGTATCAAAACACCAGCTCCAGCTCCTTCCTTATCAGCAACAACATTCAGCATCACATGGAGTCCATAGCAAAGATAAACATACGCATGCCCACACGGTCCAAACTACAAAACAGGAACAAATACAGAGAAATTTTATTCTACATAACTTAACTTAGCATCTTCAATTCAAGTTAGAGAATTCAGATACTCATGAATCATAAACAGGTTTATGCAAATGACTAAAAAGAAGTGGAAAGAAAAGCATCTTACAAGAGGAGCAGTTCTTGGAGTAATACCAAATCGACCATGACTAGCTGAGTCATTTGATCTATATGCTTCAACCTGTCTAACATTAATTCTTAGTTAAATCACACACACAAACAGAACTTTAAAGCCTAAAACCTATGAAGCACAGACACGACACCGACAGACACGCCGTCTTCGGTAATAATTTAAAAAAAATGAATAAACTAAACTTAATCAGGAATGTCCGTGTAAAATTATTGACCTATTCAAAAGAACCAGCTTGATGGAAAATTTTCAATTTCAAATATATTTTGGACTATTAGTAAAGTTCAAAAGAGTAAATTGATAAAATGCTACAAATTTAGGAACTAAATTGATTTTTGAATATGCCGAAAGTACGTTACCTCGGTAATCTGAAGAACGACGTCGTCTCTGCGAAGAAACTTTCCGAGTAAACGAGGGGCAAGGTCTAATGCGTCGATTTGGAAGAACTCGCGGGGCAAAGTTTCCGTTTTTTCGAAAGAAATGTGCGGTTCTGATGATGGAGAGTTGAATTCCGGAGCGGTGAGTTTGGGTGATTTGGAAAGCCGCGTTTTACGTGCGGGTTTGATTCGTGGAAACTGTAAAATGGGTTTTGCAACTCGCTTGAAGCGTTGTTTGTGCGTCATTGGTACGGTGGAGCTTTGGTAACGGAAGGAATCAAAAACAGAGGAATCGGAAGTTGAATCGCGCGCGAATGTGGTTGCTGTGTGGTGGGAATGGAACATAGTGTCGTATGCAACAAGCTCCTCTCTTGGTCAAAAGTTGACCCAGTTTTTTTTTGGAAGAACAATATCTTAGTAACTGGAATTCACCTTAAGCCGGTTTAAGGGGACAATTGAGAGTAATTTTAGAGTAACATGTTTTATTGTATACAATTACACCCCTAGTATAAAAAGGATAAAATACTATTTTTAAGTCAGCTAGTAAGAGACCTTTATCTTAGTATTTCGCCGTTAATGTGTGGTATAAATGTATGAAAATATTGAGGGTAAGAAGATTAGATTATAATTTTGACATATTAATGGTTTTAATCGAGAGGATGAATTCGATCCACATATCAGAGGCAACTAATTTAACTAAAGACATTACATATTCTTTGGATTATCATACGATAAGATTCGATTGAAGAACTATTCGATCGAGACAATTAGAGAATTTGAAAACAATTTCAAGTGTGATAGTAGTTTCACACACTTCTAGAACCAAAGACTTGTGAAAGTACATCAAAAAAATAAAAGCCCACGTAATAAGATACGGGTTGAATCATGAAGGAATAACCGTTTCCGACACGTAATAATGTGTATAGTATATAAGTAGATTTGACATCTAAGGCAAGGGTTCGCATTTCATTTTATTTTCTATATAAAGTTCAAACATCTAAGTCATAATAATACAATTTTTTTGAGAAATATATGAACGTGTGTCCCACTTTTAAACTCGAGCATTTTTATCCAATTATATTTGTTCTTCGTTTTCTTCATTTTACTTTATCCTTTTTAAATATTTCTACACTTATTTTCTTTATAACATCGTAACATTATTACACTTTCTCAAACATTTCACATAAAATGTTCTTAAGACCTTTTCAAATTTAATTATTTAAGTGAACTAAAACTTTTGATTTGTTTACTAAAAACTCCGCTAAACAAATTGACATGCCTAGCAATAGGGGTGCACATGAGTCGAGTTAGGTTGAATTTTAGCTAAAACCATGACTCAATCTATACAGGGTACACTATTTTGGGTGAGGTAAAATAACACCCACAATAAAATTATGCTGGTTTGGATAAAATCATAAATTTATGATTTGAGTAGTGGATTATCCATTTTTTTTCTTTTTTTATTCCTTATATAATTATTAAGCTTAATTGTATTTTTGGTCCCCCTATTTTCATTTTTTTTTATTCCCTTATTTTAAAATTCGGAATTTTGGATGAGTAAGATGTTGGTCTAACTCAGTATAGGAGGCTGATTGGATCCTTGTGCTATTTGTGCAATACACGACCGGAATTGGCGTTTAATATCAGTATTATGAGTAGATTCATGGGGAGAGTGAAGGTGTCTCACTTGACAGCAGTCAAGAAGAATTCTAAGATATGTCAAAGGGTCTAATGGATACAAAATTCTCTTTCCTATAACGGATATGGCCAGAAAAAGCAATTTACTCAATTTTACTGATTTCAATTGGTGTAAAGATAAAGACGATCTAAAGTCTACAGTTGGGTACATCTTTATATTATGAGGAACACCAATCTTAGATGTTTGAAGAAGGAATCAGTAGTTGAACTCTCGTCATGTGAGGCCGAGTATATTGTCGTTTTGTTATGTGCATGCCAAGTCATGTGGCTAAAGAAGGGGAGGTTGTTACACTTCCCGTTGATCTTTTCTGCGATTAATCTTTCTAAGAACTCAATTGTGTTGGTGCAAAGGTAGAATGAAAGATGAATATTCTATTCAGAGAATGACGGCTACAAACATGATAAAAGTTACAATGATTGTCACCCTATTTATAAGCTAAAACTATGGTTACTAGAATAAGAGAAAATACTAAAATACCCTCTAACAAACTTAGGGGCTAAGAAAATAGTACAATTAAATATGAATTACTTCTAATACCATTCCTTAATTCATATTCCATCAAAACTTGTAACACCAATTCCATCCCTTAATCTGAGGAATTGATCAGTCTTGATAGCTTTCGTCAGAACATCTGCCAACTGTTTCTGAGTGCTGCAGTGTACAACTTCTAACACTCCCCTCTGAACTTGATGTCTCAGAAAATGATACTTGGTCTCAATGTGCTTGCTTCTCCCATGCAACACTGGGTTTCTGGCAAGATTGATTGCAGACTTGTTGTCAATCATCAGCTTCAGAGGTTTGTTTACTTTAATCTTTAGATCCTGCAATAAATTCAGAATCCACACAGCTTGGCATGCAGTAACAGCACCTGCAATGTATTCAGCTTCACAAGTTGACAACGCCACAACAGGTTGCTTCTTGGAACACCAAGAAATGGGACCTCCCAGAAATTTGAATAAGTACCCAGACGTACTTCTTCTGTCAACTCTGTCTCCACACCAATCAGAATCTGAATAACTCAGAAGTTCTAATTCATACTTGAGCTGATGCAAAATAATACCTTTCTCAGAGTATCTGAATTCCATCCCTAGAAAGTATGTCATTTTGCCTAGATCAGTCATTTCGAATTCATTCATCAGAACTTTCTTGAACTTGGCTATCTCCTGTTCAGAACTTCCAGTCAGCAGTATATCATCAACATATAAACATACCAGAGTCATATTTCCTTCAGAAGTATGCTGAACATAGACACCGTACTCCATCTCACATTTATGAAAGCCTTGCTTCTTGAAAAATGAATCAATCTTCTGATTCCAAGCTCTGGGCGCTTGTTTCAATCCATATAGAGCTTTGTATGATCTGTACACCATCCCTTCCTGATTCTTTTTCACAAATCCAGGAGGTTGTGACACGTAAACTTCTTCTTCTAATGGACCGTTTAGAAATGCAGATTTTACATCTAAATGCATCAGAGGCCAATTCCTGTTAGCAGCTATTGCAATCACCATTCTGATTGTTTCATGTCTTGCTACAGGTGCAAACACTTCAGAGTAATCCAGCCCAGGTTTCTGTAGAAATCCTCTGGCTACCAACCTTGCTTTATGTTTGCCAATTGAACCATCTGGCTTTAACTTCTGCTTGAAAACCCATCTGACGCTGATGGCTTTCTTGTCTTTTGGAAGTTCTGTCAGCTTCCAAGTCTTGTTTCTCTCTATAGCATCAAGTTCTTCTTTCATGGCCTTCAGCCAGAGCTTCTGCTTAAGAGCCTCTTCTGTACTTATGGGTTCGGAGTCTACTAACATGGCACACTGAATAACTTCTCCTTCAGAGTCTACTTCAGTGTCTTGCAGCATGTCAAATTCTGCATATCTTCTGGGGATGTTTCTGATTCTTTGTGGTCTCTGAACTTGTTCAGAGTCTTGAGCTTCAGAGTTTCTAACTTCAGATGGTTGACTTCCTCCAGAGCTTTGACCATCTTCAAGGGCTGACATATTTCCAGAGTCTGAATTGCCACCAGAATCTGGATTACCATCAGAGTCTGGGTCATCAGAGTCTGGATCATCAGAGTCACCTTCATCTTCTGAGTCTTCTCCAGAGTCAGACTCACTATCAGAATCAGAATCAACGTCTTCAGAAATTCTTAACTCTGACCTTTCTTCAGAGGTTCTAACATCAGAATCAGATTGAGACTTATCCCAATTCCAAACTTCTGATTCCTTCACAATCACATCTCTGCTGAATTCAATTTTATTGGTTTTTGGACAATAGAGTTTGTATGCACCTGTACTGTGGTACCCTATCAGAATCATCACTTTGCTTCTATCATCCAGCTTCTGTCTTCTGGCTTCTGGAACATGTTTATAGCAAACAGAACCAAACACCTTCAGATGACTAACACTTTGCTTATCTCCAGTCCACTTCTGTATTGGAACTATTTCCTTCAACTTCTTCGTAGGACATCGATTGAGTACATACGTTGCGGTGGCAACAGCTTCTCCCCAGAGCTTCTGAGGAAGCTTCTTCTCATTTAGCATGCTTCTCACCATATCAAGCAAAGTGCGGTTTCTTCTTTCAGCAAGGCCATTGTGTTGAGGGGTATAAGGAGCAGTAACCTCATGCTCAATTCCATTCTCCTCACAGAACTTCTGGAATTCTTTGGAGTTATACTCACCTCCACCGTCAGTTCTAAGAATCTTCAACTTCTGACCACTCTGATTCTCAGCCTTCATTCTGAACTTCTTGAATTCATCAAACACCTCGTGTTTAAACTTAATAAGGGATACCCATGTCATTCTTGTGAATTCATCAACAAATAACACAAAGTATTTATTCCCTCCAATCGATGCTACTGGAAATGGACCACACACATCAGAATGTACAACTCCCAAGGCATGTTTTGCTCTTGGAGAAGTTTCTGACGCAAATGGCAATCGTGGTTGTTTTCCTTCCATGCAAACTTTGCATGACTTTTCAGGCTTCTTAATTGCAGGAATTCCATGTACCAACTTCTTTGAATTCAGATGTTTTAAGCTTCTGAAATTCAAATGACCAAATCTTCTGTGCCACAACTCACTCTCCTTCTCAGCACTTGTTGCACTAAGACATTCTGAGTCTGCAGTTCTGACATTCACCTTGAATGTTCTATTCCTTCCCTGTTCTGACTCCATAATCAACTTCTGATTGCAGTCATACAGCTTCAGAAGATTGTCCTTCATGGTAACTGAAAAGCCTTTCTCAATTAATTGTCCCACACTCATCAGATTGCTTTTGATGCCAGGTACATACCACACGTTCTGAATCAATGCTGTTTTCCCATTGTTCAGAATCACTCTGACATTTCCCATACCTTCTGCATTAAGATATTTGTCATCAGCACATCTGATCTTTGTCCTCTTTTCAGAGTCAAAGTCAACCAGCCATTTCTTGTTTCCAGTAAGATGATTTGAACAGCCAGTGTCCATATACCACCAGTCTATCAGATCCATATCATCAGATTCAGAGGCCATCAATAACACAGATTCGTCATCAGAACTTCTGGCTATATTTGCTTCTTCTGATTTTCTCTCCTTGTTTGACCAACAGTCTCTAGCAAAGTGACCAAACTTCTTACAACAGTAACATTGGATTTTCTTCTTGTCATACTTCTCTTTTCCCTTCTGAGCATTCTTTTGTCTATCAGAGGTTGAGCTTTCTGACTTCTGACCACCATCAGATCTTCTCCTGGCTTCTGACTGCTTCTGATACCTCCTATCAGAAGTTGCTTTCAGAGCCTGCTGCTCTACTTCCCTTTCAGAAGTTCTTTCAGTCAAACGCAACTCTTGCGCTTCTAGACTGCTCTGCAGCTCTTCAATTCTCATGGTGCTCAGATCTTTGGAATATTCTATTGTTACCATAATGTAATCAAATTGAGAGGTAAGGGATCTCAATACCTTCTCCATGATTGTTTCTTCAGAAAGAGTTTCTCCACACGCTTTCATCTCATTAGTGATCAGAATCACTCTGGAGATGTATTCAGAAACTTTCTCATTATTCTTCATGTTGAGATTCTCATATTGCTTTCTCAAGGACTGAAGCTTCACCTTCTTCACTGATGCGTCACCACCATAACATCTAACCAGTGTGTCCCACGCAGCCTTTGCTGTCGTTGAATCTGCAATCTTCTCAAACACATTTACATCAACACATTGATGAATGAAGAACAATGCTTTCTGATCCTTCTTCCTTACTTCCTTCTGCGCGTTTTTCTGTTCATCCGTCGCATCTGCTGCTACCGGAACATAACCATCAGTGACAAGATCTAGAACATCTTGAGCACCGAACAGTACACGCATCTGGATCATCCAACGATTCCAGTTTTTACCGTCAAATGCTGGAAGTTTGGTGTTCATGTTGCCGTTTCCGTTCATCTTTCTACCTTGCACAGTACACTCAGATTTCTCACACAGTGTTTCCCAACCCACAGAATTAAAATTTTGATCAGATTTTGTTCAAGATTCAACACGAATCTAAGAATCAAAATCAAACACACAAGACCTCACGTTCACTCGTGTTTCCCGTGTTTCCCAATGAATCCGAACCGGAGCTCTAGATACCAATTGTTGGTGCAAAGGTAGAATGAAAGATGAATATTCTATTCAGAGAATGACGGCTACAAACATGATAAAAGTTACAATGATTGTCACCCTATTTATAAGCTAAAACTAGGGTTACTAGAATAAGAGAAAATACTAAAATACCCTCTAACAAACTTAGGGGCTAAGAAAATAGTACAATTAAATATGAATTACTTCTAATAAATTGCACATGGGAGGAGCAAACACATTGAGACGACGTTTCACTACTTGAGGGAGCTTGTTAGTGAAGAAAAGTTAAGATTGGAATATTGTAAAAGTGAAAATCAAATGGTTGATTTATTGACTAAGGGAGTTATAAATAAATTGTTCAAGAGTTTGAAGATGAACATGGGAATGGAAGACTGGGAGCACTAGAATTAAGGTGGTGTGTTAAAAGTTTTTTTAGTAGTTAAAATGTTGTAATCAGTTAACACAGGGGAGTAACCGGTTACAGGTGTCAAAAGAAATCAAATAAGTAGTAAAATGTGCTTATGGAATTGGTGCAACCAGTTACACATTCGCATAACCGGTTACCATTGTTGGTTAATTTCAGTTTGTTTCAACTATACTCGGTTACAAGTTTTGTGTAATCGGTCACAAGCTCGAGTTTTTTATTTTTCTATTATTTGACTTATGTTAATTATGTCCCAATTGTTGTATAATGTCTTTTATATATATATATATATATATATATATATATATATATATATATATATATTTATTTATTTATTTATTTATTTATCTTGGAGACATCCTCATCAATAACTAATGAAAATATTCTCTCTCCTAATTTCTCCTTTATTTACCAATCTTGTAATTCCAAATTATACCATTTTATTCTATTTTAGTTTATCAATATATCAATAGTGACTTAAAAAAATATAAACATGAAACAAAGGTAGCATATAACTCTAAAACAAAACATTAGAAAATTTTCTCATAATTTATTTGAGTTTATATAACAAAATGTATTAACTAACTAACTAAATAAAATAAATCATTGTTATGATGTGGGGAATGAGCAAGCCTTAGCAAATTTGTAAAATATTTTTCGACACTAAAATAATTTCATTATTTTATTGATTATTTTTTTAAAAGAAAAAAGATTCTTATTTCAATGTTTGTTGAATAATTAATATATTTTTCGACACTAGATATATTAATTATTTGATTAATTTAAAAAACATTTTTTTAATAAATAAAATCAAAAGGAGTAATAAATATTAAATCACAAATTTATTATATAAATAAGGATAAAAATAAGATATATTAGCCTGTAAAAATATATATTTTTTAAAAGTCTATTTTATTAAAAATTAGGTTTAGACAATTAATTTTTTTTAATAAAGTGAAGTCTGATAATTCGAGATATATATATATATATATATATATATATATATATATATATATATATATATATATATATATATATATATATATATATATTGAAGTGATTCATTTACTTGTATAATAGTAAAAACTGAATTGATGAAATACTTTTGAAAATTGGAGAGACTTGTTTCAAAATCTGAGTTTCTAGAAAATACTAAAAACCATAACTTAAGTAAAGAGAGCAGCAAAATAAAGAAGCACCCTTCATTCACAAAGTTGAAGAAGTGTGGTACATTGAAGAAGCAAGAATGATTATTCATTTAGGCTTCCACGGTTCATTTAAAATTAAGTGAATACTTAATTTTTATTCGATTGTTTTGTTTTGTTTAAAATTCTTTCGTGATTTATGTCATGCTACAAGTTAACATTTTATTATTTTTAATTTGTTGAGTGATAAAAACATTTTTTAAAATTCTTTTGTGACGAATGTCATGCTACAAGTCAACTATTCATTCATTTTGATTTGTTAATGTTAAAAACATATGCTCCTTTTGTTTTTTATAAAACGTTGGCTTATTTGACTGTTTTGTTTTGTTTAACTCTCTTTTGTTTTTGAATGTTAAAATGTCATTATCAAACTTCAACTTCTTTTTCTCTCTCTTTATAATCAATTGCTCACTTTGTTTTTTATTTACAAGTTATTGTCATTATTACAAATAACATATATCATATCGAATGTGATATGAGTTTTATCTCGGTTATAATGTCGAGGTAATAAAGGGTGACATGAAAAGTGAGAGTTTTGTCTCAGTTTAAAAATAATTTAGGGGTTACTTTAAATGGTCATGTGTTTGGATCTCATCAATAGTTTTTTTATATTTTTCAAACTATTATCATATACCTCTATGTTTTATAACAAAATCTATATATATATATATATATATATATATATATATATATATAATATATATAATATATATATATATATATATATATATATATATATATATATATATATATATATATATATACTCATTATATTGTTTACACGGAATATTAATAAATTAATTTGTTTACAAATTATATTATTTACATAAAATATTACAATGTTTACACAAAAAATTAAAGTAAAAATATTGTTATTCATCGTCATCGTTGTCGGTAAAGAACAAATGTTGGATCTCTTGGAGAAGAACAATTGTTGGGGATCCTTGTTTCGTTGATCTTGAGGATGATCAAATGTTGAATGCAATATATTCTCAATGATTTTTGCATTCATTTGTTTCTGATATAAAACAAAACAAAAAGCAAGATAATAAAATAAATATCTAGTTATATGATTATATAACAACACAAACCTTGAACCTCAAATAATTTTCTACACTTGCAATTCTTCACTTGCAAAGTAAATATACTACTCTCACCAATTATATATTTAAAACCTAAATGTTTCCTAATCTTACAATATATCACATTGATATAGTGTTCTGATTAAACATAGAGAGTTTTTAGTTTCTTGTATATTCACTAATATTGAGAATACTTCTATAATGAGGCTTTTAGGTTTCACGAGGATTGCTAATGACAGTGTCTTGAGCGTTGATACTTATTAAATGAAAGACAAAGATTTGTTTAAGAACGATGAAGAAACACACTTATATTTTACCTCAATAAAACATGTTCCAACCCAAACGTCAAATATCTCTCGGTATCGGTTAAAAACAGAGGGGAAAAATCTTTTTTTTTCAATATTGACTACACAGAATAGTAAAATAAATTGTCCAAACAAATCAACCACACACCTCTCGACTTTTGTTAAAAATCGAGGGAAAAAAACTTTTTTTTTAAATATTTATATTGTTTACACAAAATAATAAAATAAATTGTTCAAACAAATCAAGAGTTTGACAAAGGATTCTTGGAGAACAACATATTTTTCCAAATTTCTAAGTTATTTGTTTCAAATAAGAGAATTTTTTTTCTCTGTACTTGTAATCCATCCTAGAGAGATTTCATTATCTTGAGCAAATATTTTTCATGGCAAATGCTTTAACATGACAGAGAACGTGAAAGAGAAATAGATAATTGTTTTTAGGAATAAATTTTTCAATGTTGTCAATCGAGGAAAACAATAAATTTCTCAATGTTTTCTTTGATTGATAACATAAGAAGTTTATTGAAAAAATACAACAATAACATCAACATCATTATGTGAGATAGATTGCAAGGGCAGAAAAATCTTAGGGTAAAATCATTTAATGAGTATTTTTATAATAAAATGTGATGATTAAACACTTATGTTTTAATATAAAATCGAGATTTTTTATTTTCTCCTTTTAACTATTACCTCAATGATGACGAAAACCGAGGTGAATAATTCTTTTTTTTTTGAAATTATATTTTTTACATAGAATATTAAAATAAATTATTTACAACAAAAATTTGCTCTTATTACTAAATATCTTCGCTAATATCTTTGCTCTTATATTCTAACCCTTCGGTTAAATAGAAAATTGAAGGGTTAGAACATTTTGTTTACACTTATAAACAAATAAAATCATAAAGTGCATTAGCTGGAATTGAAACTTGTACTGAGTTGTTTTTTCACTTTTGTGTTATAAAAAACCGAGGGAATGTATGCTTTTTTATTTTTTTAAACAATAAAAAATAGCGCGTCTTGGCTTTATACCTCGGTTTTCTATTGTTTGAGGTGAAAATTTCGTTATGAAAAGCGTTATTTATTGTAATGTGTTAATATAGTGAGACAATTGCAACAGACTCCCATTCTCCAAGCATGAGATACGGGAAACAGATGGATAACTCATGTTCTCTTTCGTAGTATAACTCCCTTTTTCTACACCCCATTTCGTACGATTAGTTAATGTCCATTACGGTCCTTTCGGAACAGTAACCATGTACTTCTCAAGCTTTTTCCTATGTTGAAAAATCTCAAGCACATTCTCAAGCTTATTTATCGCCGAAGATATTCATGTATATTCTCAAGCTTCTGCCCATGCTAAAGATGCTCAAGAATATTTTCAAGCTTTTTCCCTTAAAGACATGGTATCACAAATAAGGTTGCACAAATATTTTGAGACTGAACCTTGGATTATAGCACATATGTTTAATGATGAAGACATCGGTGACAATCTCATATTTGACATTCAGCATATTAGTATTAATAAAAGTCATGTGAAACCAACCCCACCTCTTAAGCCAACCCCTCTTATGAAACCAATCCTAAAAAAAGAATTCTCGCCTGAGAGATTCAAACTCTCGCGGGGAAACTCCATGTACTTAACATGGTCCACGCCTTAACCATTCGGCCAAAGTGACTTCATGTTATAAAATTCATTGGTATAAGACCAAAAGTAGCAAGGTCTAGTCCATTCAAACCATAAAAAGTTGTCAAATTTATTTAAAATAAGCTAACTATGTTAATCTCCGGTGCAAAATTGAAAAAGAAATTTTAAAAAAAAATCATCGCCTGAGAGATTTGAACTCTCGCGGGGAAACCCCATGTACTTAGCAGGCACACGCCTTAACCACTCGGCCAAAGCGACTTCATGTTAATACCATGAACACATACATTTATATACAAATATGAATAATAGTGAAAATTCCAAAAGAAAGTTGATTCATCAATTCCATTGATGGCATTAGACTTTAGAGGCCACCTCCACCAACTACAACTTGGCCGATCACAATTTATTATCATAATTTGCAAAGAGGTCGCCCTTAGAAACCAAGAACTTGTTGGCACGAGATATCCATTAATATCATAGGAGCTATAATATGGAATATAGTTATTAATTAGTAATTATCCTGATTTGGTTATAATTAAGAATATGATTTTTCATGTATATATAACATATTCCTCTCTTGTAAAAGATATACAAAAATAATATGAAACTATCGTATTATTTCCAGAGATCTTGAGAGGCAATTTCTAGAGATTCGTAGAAACCATACCAAATAGAGCATACACATTTTTCATTCAATAATAAGATCAAAATAGAAGAACTAACATATATATGAGTGCCAAAATGTCATAATAAATCCTTGTATAAACCATAATGCAAAATGTCAAAATATACAAAATAAAATTCCACTACTGTGTATATTTGATACCCTTGTTCCCCCTCTATCGCTGGTACTACAACACATGTTATGCCTATACTAAGATGGCTTGTAGAATGACCATCTGAGGAGTGATTTCCTCAAATTCGCCATAGCTATGACCTCTCTCTCAATAGCCATAATGCAGTGACATATCAATAATACATCAACGACATGGTCCGTTCTTACATGCGTTTCCTCTAAGATCTCATGATGAGCTGGCCTTAGGGGATCTCCTTCTCCAGTGACATGTAATGACGTGACACTCTATAAAACCATTGGATGCAACTATATGTAGTACTCCATCAATTATGAGCTAAGACACGTCTTACATCCTCTGGGACCGAATGATCGTAATATGGTACAAAAATCTCATCAACATCCATGATGAGGACAATGGCAAGAGAAACAACGGTGGGGTCTCTGAGTATACCCAAACTTCCACAAGAATTAATCAGGTAGATGGGGGTACACCTCTAAAGATTGTGTGTCACAGTGATCGGCATACGACATCCAACAAATATCATCCGACACGATGCAGTCAAGAGCAAATCAGAATGCCTCAGTTGCCTAATTCCCTTCGAGCGAGATGATCAAGCATACCAACATTGAAAAGCTTCAGAGTAATCTTCCACGTATGCCTAGCCAAAGAGACATGGAAAATACTGGAGGATCCATGTCTGAAAATGGTTCAGATGAAATATTAGTAACAATGTAACATAACTATTATGACGTTAATATCAATAAAGGAGGACAAAAAGTATCGTAAGGAGATAGTTGTTTCATATCAATTATTGAGTCTTTCATAAAGTACCATCAACTAGTTTGGACTAGAGGGACACCAAACAAGAAATTCCCTAGTTATACTCGTGAATCCTCTCAAAGTCAATGAAATATCTAAGGTAGATAACATTGACGTAGGTTGTACCTTTGTCCATAAAAATGGATGTGGCGACCAAAACCAAAAGATATGCCATCAATGCACATTCTATATGGTATGCAACCTCCGTATCATCACCATCAACATCCACAACTCTAGTCAGGTGGTGCTCATAGAGATCCACCAAGAATGAAAGCTTAGTATGACATCCTATAGTGCCATCTATCTCATATTGTGTTTTTCTTAGGTCAACTCTCAAATATGTTACCATCATGTCCAATCCTACATAAATTCTACAACGTAGATAGTTGCGTGATATTTTAAAACTATGGCTCATCAGGCTGCGCTAGCTTTGCAACCTTCATATCATGACTGATACATTTTAATATTTCATGGTACTACAAAAATTAAATACATTGGCAAGCAGCCCATATATAATAAGACAAATGTTTACAATGATAATTGAAGTTTTTTTGCTACCGCTTCTTCCCACCCGTGCTTAGTATCATGGTTTGAATACATAAGAAGCAATGGAAGGTCTTAAGGGCATATTGGAAAACTGTATGAGGCAACATGGGCTTATATGGAATGATGGCCTTTTGGGGCAGCAAAGGGCATATGAATCTGGGAAAATGATGTTAGAGACATATGACCCCGAGAAGATGATCCCTCACCAGGAAAAAAAGTATTTACAAGTGCAAGTTGCGAGAATCTAGCTTGCTCCCTATGAACGAAAGCATTTTAGGTCACTATATCATATCTTAATCTTTCTTGGTTGTTAGGCATTTTTATGCAATCAAACATGTTCAATAGAGAGATGTCATAACATGAAAATGGAAACAAACACATAACGAACACAAACCAAAAATCAAACAACAAGCTATTCTAAATTTCAATTTCCAGACTAAGAGTCTGGATTCCAATCTCAGCATTGCATTGAAACAGAAAGACGAACCAGAAATCTGTGCATGCACGAACCCTAAGCCCTAGTGTTCAAACACAAATGACATATCTATTGCATTTAAGTCTAAAATATCATACATATAAACTACTTAAACAATGAATGAATATGAAAAAAAGAAGGGAAAGAACAATTTACCAAAGCAATGGATAAAACTTCAGATGCATGCAATGCATTGGAGTAGAGACGCGATAAGCTTCAATGCAATGGATAAAAACTCTAATAATTCTTGAAAATGAGGAGAATAAACTTTGTAAACACAAATGAGGAGAAGTTCTTTGTTTATCTGTTTATGCCTTTTGCAAAAATAAAAAATGGGAAGGGAGATGAATAAATACAAGTTTACTTAAATATAAGTGTTTGGATTTTAATTTGCATAAAAAAAAAGGATTAGAATTCTTAGAAATTTTAACTTGCGTGGTTCTGAAATTGACCATGAATACGATGTGTTAGACACGTCCGATGTTCAATCTTCAAAATTTAATATATGAATTTCAATTATCGATGTTCAATCTTCAAAATTTAATATATGAATTTCAATTATCGATTTTTTTAATATTTAACTTGGATGTGCTCCATAGAATGATTATTGTGTATTAAATGCATATTAACTTAAAGTTATTTTTGAAATTTTAATAGTGTGTGAGTATTTCTTAATTTCTCTTTATATAAATAAGTGGGCTAATATCATGTTTGGCTAAACGCCGCACTAAGTCCGTTATTTGGTTTGTCTTTCACTTTCTAGACCCTTCCATTCCTCTCATTCTCAAATCAAATCTCAACCCCTAAAATAGGAATTCCCTTCTTCCTTCTAGACCGTTCCAAGCACTCCCCCATTCTATCTTAAATTAAACCATTCTCTTTGCATCTTTTCGGAAAACACATTCACTAAAATCCTCATCCTCATTCCTAGTAACATATTGAAGCACTATTTATCACCGTCGGATGGCGAAATACGGCGAGGGCGATAAACGGTGGATCGTGGAGGAAAGACCCGACGGCACTAACGTCCACAACTGGCACTGGTCCGAAACCAACTGTCTAGAATGGTCCAGAACCTTCTTCACCAACCTCCTTTCAAATCTCGTTATCCTCAACGGCGAAGGTAACCTCTTCATCAAAACCACCGCGCTCCGCAACCTCGACGGCGAAGCCTACATCAACATCCGTAAGGGGAAAATCATTCCCGGCTACGAGGTCAATCTCACAGTTTCATGGGAAGGTGAAGCGAAAGACTCCGAAGGTAATTCGTTGCTTAAAGTTAACGGTACTGTCGAAATCCCTTACATCTCCGATGAAAACGCTGATGAGGATCCTGATATTAGGGTTACTGTTGAAGATGAAGGACCGGTTGGGAAGAGGATTAAGGATGCAATGTTTTCTAAAGGGAAGGGGTTGATTTTGGAGAAGGTTAGGGTTTGGGTTCAGAGTATGGCGAAAGGTGGTCCTGTTAAGGAGGAGTTGGATACTAAGAAGCCTTTGCCGCAGCCGGTGAAGCAGAATCATGCTCCGGTTGCGACTGTGAAGGCTGCGAAGAGTGATTCTGTTAAGAAGGAGGGTGTGGTGGAGAAGAAGAAGGAGGGTAAGAAAGGACGGAAGAATATTGTGTTGACGGAGAAGTTTAGTTGTAGGGCGAAGGATTTGTATGAGATATTGATGGATGAGAATAGGTGGAAGGGTTTTACACAGAGCAATGCTAAGATTAGTAAAGAGGTTGGTGGTGAGTTCAGTATTTTTGATGGGTCTGTTACTGGAAGTAACTTGGAGTTGCAAGAAGCTAAGTTGATTGTGCAAAGGTGGAGATTTGGGAGCTGGACTGATGGTGTTCAATCGCAGGTATATAGTGTTGATTTTGATTTTGATTTTGAAACTAATTGAACAATGTTAGGGATACATTTGATAGAGAAGAACTTGATTGGTATGTTTTGCAGTTTCATGATCATTTTTGAATATTGGTAATGAGAGAAAAACAGGTTGATTTAACCCTAATGATAATTGATATTATGAAGAATTACTGATGTCACATTAATTGGGGCTGAATTGCACTGCACTGCACATGTTTAGATTGCCATTGACTACTTTCTTTGAAATCGTCATTGTATCGTCATTGTATGTTGAATCAATGTAGTGATAGAAGGATGATTTGTTTGTGCAGGTGAGACTTGTTTTTGAGGAACCTGAACCAGGGCTTACTGTTGTCAAGCTGACACATACTGATGTGCCTGAGGAAGACAGGTGAGTGTTTTGAATATTGGTTATGTTTTGTTGAATGATTGGAATGTTCTTTTTTTCGGTGAATTGCTGATAGGGTTGGTTTTGGATGCAGGTATGGGAATGCCACTGTGGTGGAGAACACTGAAAGGGGATGGCGGGAACATATTTTTCAAAGGATACGTGTTGTTTTTGGTTTTGGAATTTGAGTGTTTTTTTCACGTAGTCTGATGTCTTGTTAGGTTGTAGGGTTTGTGGATTTGAATATTCATAAGGAGTAATTTATGAATTCACTTTTGATATTGAGAATTGCAATGGTTACTCATACATTATCTTCAGAACTTTAGGCTTTCTAGCTCAATTAACATGTTTCTTGCTGTTCTAGTTTTATATGAATTGTGTGTTGTGTTACTTGTTCTTGTAACAATCATTTTGGGCAAAGGGGTTATTATGTTTTTTAAGTACCAATTGACTACACTCTATTGGCAATGCATATTATACCGTGTTTCGGTGGAAATTTTTTTATGGCTGTGATAAAATGTAGGCAAATGGCAATTAGATGATTTCTTTCATGTTAATTAAAGTGGTGGTTTTGATTTCTTGTCGATGGCAAACGTTTCCTCAAGGCATTTTAGAGGGCTCATTAGCTAATATGTTCTGATCCTTCTGTTGCATTTGGATGTACTCTAGTCGATTAAGAGGCCCGGGAAACCGTTTGGAGGCTATTGTCTATTTGTGAGTCATTTTCAATTGGGATTAACCGTTCGGTGGATGACTGGGATTCAGTCAATAAATACCATTTGTATAGTGATAGTGAGTAGTCAGACCTATCAGTAACACGATCACTAAACAAGTTATTCAGGATGACTTCTTGACGATGATACATCTAAGTAACAAACTCTGGTTCGTCGGTTCTCACAATCCAGTTAGTAACGACAGGAGACCATAATAGTTTGGAGGTTCATGATTTGGTGTCTCTAGGATGGGTAAAATTTCTAATTCGCTCTTTGTTCCGTGGATTAGGGTAACACGGTTTCCTAAATGTTGATTCTTAACCTAGATCAGAACAACAACCTTTTAAACATTAGGTTGACAATGCTTGAGTAAGAGGTGGCCATGATCATGAGTGACATGATTATGACCTTTGAGGAGCTTTACTAAGGTGATAGTTCGTAGAAAATTTTGGTATAAGTATCCTATACATCACATGTATATACTAAAACTTTTTTCTTGAAGACTTCTAGTGTTTGGTTATGAGAGGAAAGAGCTTTGGAGGATTTGTTTTTATTTTTACGGTATCAATTTTTTAAAACTCGAGAGTTTCGAGGGATTAGACAGATTATTTAGATATAAGTTTTGTTGTTATAGTTTTTAAAAATTAAAAATATACGCACCATTGTTGTTTATTCTCTAAGCTTTATTTAAAGCTACTTCAAGATCTTTTTCCATTTATAAGTTTGTGTTTCTTTTATCATCATTCTTTTTGACTTATTGTTTTGTGTGTGGTGGAGGCTCATCCCTGGTGGAGGAGGCGTGCTGCCATGGAATAAAGAGTAACCTTTTATGGAGGCAATGTCTACATGTTGCCTTTATATTCCCTTTCATTTCTATTATTCATTATAAGAGACTTTTGAAGTATATAAATAAATTTTGCAAACTACTCTATGAATGAACATTCATATTTAAAATTCAGAGGAATATTATTTTTGCGACCCTTTCACTTAGGATGGGTAAATGAAGATATCTCTCTCTCTTTCTGAACAAATGTGAGATGGTTAAAATGGTCTAGTATTGTGATGATAGGTTGATCGTGGGTCTGGATATGGTCGTCCGACATAACTTTGGGAACAATGAGTATTTGGGGACTTCTTTTGTTTACTTCGATCCGGTAAACTCAACCTCCTATCAAATATACAAACTGTGGGTGTCCTTGAGGATTGGGCCACATAGGTCCGATTCATTTCTGAGAGGACTTGTAACACATTTATAATTGTTCTTTTCCCATGTATGACATCATCTTTAGGAAAATGAGTTCGCTATTTGCCGCATTATCTAAGAAGTATGTCATACATCATCTTGGTGTCGCGCCTTCTGATAAGTGGAAAATTATGGTGCATGACACTTGGAAATCATTGCCATTATTAACTTGTTTCACAAGTTAAGAGTATGAAAACCTCCATTTTGGTGTAAATGTTGCTTATGTTGTCATAACAGTTGAATGATGCAATTCTCATCTAATTTTAACTCATTGTGTAATATGTGTTCAAGCAAGAAAGTGGAAGGTAGATCATGGAAGGCAACGTAAAGAAAGCAAGATTCATCATGATGCTAAGCAAGCTTGTAGCGAGAGAGACAATGAAAATCCAACCGGTGGCACTTGAAACGAGCAAAGAAACAAAATTCAAAGAGTTTCGCTTCTAGCGCGCTTCAAGCGAGTGAAGTTGTTGAAATCCAGAGAGCTTTTAGGGCTTAGCGCGGTCATGATTTCTTATCTATTTTATAAGCCATTCAACACTTCAAAAAGGGGCATGGTTAGACTTTTGTGACATTTTTTTCACCAGTTTGAGAGGAAGAAACAATTCTTTAGGAGAAAAAGTGAAAATTCCAAGAATCAAAGGTGGAAATGCATAAATCATTGAGATATTAAGATTGATGATGATTAATCTTTTTCCTTCTAACTTCTACCAAGCTACCATGAGTAGCTAACTCATATCTTGTTGGGATTAGACACAATTGGTCGTAATCGTATGTATTTCTTCTGATCATTGTTGCATGAACTTAGTTATGAATCAATATTGATGTTTATAAGACCCCAGTTTTGACCCTAAGATCCCTCATGCTATCCCATCACTTGCATTTGCTTTGGGATCACACCTTGGTATCTTCCTTATCCCTCATTCATTGGGATTGCATTGGGAGAGATCACCAAACACATTTGTGATTGTATCATACTTTTATTTTCTTTTGTTTATTAACCAAAATGCCCAAAAATATATCTATGTATATCTTTGTTTCTTTTGTAGGTGTGTGTGTGTGTGCCCATTTGTGCCCCACCAAGCTCATAACTAGGGTTTGAGACCCTAAATGCAAGAGATCAATCAAGGAAAGGTTCACAATGGTTCTAAGTATCATATATGTATCCCCATGTTCTTTATTTGTCAATTTGATCAAGAATTCATCAAGATTTTGAAGCTTGTTGTCTTGGAAGCCCTAATTCATCTAGGTATCTTGTGTGACTTCCTCAACAAGTTTCTTCATCATTTGGTCAAAGATATCAAGGGATACTCCATTATACACCATCTTATGCATATATGATTCTCCATGAGCCCCAAATATCAAAAGAACTTCAAGTTTGCAAGTTGGTTCAAAGAAGTTGACTAGAGAAAGTCAACTAGTCAAATCTAGGGTTACCTAGACCCTATCTACTACAATTTTTGTCATATGAAAATGATTCCAAGATAAAAGTTACTCTTTATGACATTCCAAACAACTTTAATGTTTACATCAAGAGCTAATTTTTCTTGGAAGGTCATTTTTTTATGGTGAAAGATTATATGTCATTTTATCCATGCCCTAGTTAGGAGGTCAACTTTCAAGGACCATAACTTGCTCAAGTTTTATGATATGAAGGTCATCCAAGTTTCATGATTAATTTCATGATGTATTCTTAAATTTTTATTCTTTAAGAAATGTTAAATTCTACTTGCAAGGGCATGTTCCAAGAGGAAACATTATAGGTCACTTTGGACCATTACCATTGAACAAGCAATTTTTCTCAACTCCTAAAATCCATAACTCCCTCGTGCAAGATACAAATGGTGTCAAATTTGTGACCAAATTAAAGCGGAATGAAAGAGATACGACTTTGGTGAAGAAACCATTTTCATTTGAAGCTCATAGCAAAAGTTATCCAAGGTGGAAGAAGTGGTCATTTGACTTTGTACTTAAACAATTTTAAACCATGTTTGATTTCTCCAACTTTCACCTTAAAATTCATCATGATCCATGTCCCAAATGAAAAAGTCTTAAACATGAAAGTTGTTCCCCTTCATGTCACCTTTCCAAAGAGTCCAAGATCACTACATTTGGACAAGAATTAAAGGACTTGCGCATGGATTCTTTTCATGGATTGTTTTGTAACTTTTGAACTTAATTTCCAATTACCATTGCATGGCTCCATGTCATGACATCAGTAGCATTTATGCACGAATTTGGACTCAATGCAATCATCATTTTGGGCCTAACACATATCCATGCACCCATGCACATGAACTTACTATTTTGGGTTCAAATTTTGAATGGTGTAGAAATCAATTCCTTTGCCTATATAATGAAGTACATTGCCTCAGATTGAAGGGGACCCATGACCCAAGCTCTGCCAAACAATCCCATAGCCACACTTGAGAGAATACCTTGAGGATTTCTTTGAAATCGAGTCTTGATTCAACTTCTGTTTGTGAATAAGAACTCCAAGGATTCACAACCATTTTCACTTCATTCAACTCCTGCAAGCAAGAGGAGGAAGAACCAAGTGGAATTGCATCAAGAATTGCTCTCAAAGCTGCTATCCAAAGGTGAATTGTTTCAAATTTCAACTCTCCGATTCTCCCTAATTTCTTAACTATTTTGCTTGTGTATTGCTTGTATGAATTCCTACCAATGCAGGAAACAAGATTCAGTTGCTTTGAGGTCAAATCAAAGCAACTTAGATCGCGTACCTCAAAATCCAAATCCTTGTATCTTTCAATATACTTGGAATTAGGAGAAATTGAGGCCAAATTTGAGCTCCTGAGAATTTTTCCTTTAAAATAGTGTCCTCAATTTTCATTTTCTTGGTGGTTGGTGGTGGACCAGTCCGATGAGGTCCACCGGAGAAGATGACTGGAGCCCTAGCTCCGATGGTGAGTTGGCTTCCTCTCATCCATCTGATCTTGGTCCAAGGATCTAATCTCAGCCTTTGGTTTGCATTACCATAGTTCCCACGCGTTGACTAAAGACTATGGTGGATAGCGCGCGCGTGACCATCAGATATGCCACCTCAATTAATGAGGGAGATCTGATGGCCCTTGTTTTTTTTATTTCTTTTATTTTTATGATTTTTCTTTTAATCCTTTTATTTTGTTTAATTCATATTAAGTTCATTTTTAATCCAAAAAATATGGGACATTCACCAAAAATATTTAGATATTTTTCTCTTCCATATTTTGAATTAAAATCATTTTTGGATTAATTTTGATATTTTTTGTGAATTAAATGATTTTGGACTTGTTTTTAACTCTTTTAAAATACTCATGACCTTCCAAAAGCTGTGATTTTTTTTGTCTAAGATCCTTTGACCTTGTTTAACCTAGGATAAATCCTTTGGCCATTTATTTGGTGTTTTGAAGGGATTTGAGGTTTTGTCCATTTAAAAATGCATTTTAATTCATTTTAAATTTGATTTTTAATTGAATAATTGTTTAAAAAATTATGTTGAACTATTTAATTGGTCTTGTGATGTTTGTCTTTCTGTTTGGTCTTGATCATGGTTGTTTGACTTTTATTTGACCAATATTATTGGATTTAGGGGATTGATGAAATGTACATTTCATCTCCCAAAATGAATGGATAATATTGATTAGATGAAATTCCTGCTATGATCAATTTGGGATTCTATTTCCCCTTCCCTCCTCATCTTCATCCATATTCTTCCCTAATCCATCATTGACCAATGAATTCTCTTCATGTCTAATGTTAGTTGATTCATCAATGACCTTGTGTCAGATGAATCAACATGAGTCTGACTGAGATAGGTCCCTCCCTTTTTTAGTGTGTGGTATGTTTTAGGAGTTTGGTTCTTTGTACCAAATCTCTAACATGCATTAACACCTATATTTTTATTGTCCGACCTCAAATAGTTGTGACTTCTACATAAGTCCAATTACGATTGCTTAACATAGATCTAAATTTGATCAAAAAAGCATCGCATTCGTGTAAGTGAGATTGTAAGTCTCCCATTCTTCATGGCATTGTGTGAAAACCTGACCTTTTTTCCTTTCATGAGAGCTAGTGGCATACTTGTTAATTTATCCAACTTGGAGTCCTTCTCATGGATGATATCTTGGTTCAAGAATTCATACTTGTGAATGAATGATTAAGTGTTCTCCAAAGAATGACTTAAAAAATTAAAACTCTTCACTAACATTTGACTAACTTTATTAATTTTGTTTTTACTTTCAAGTCATTTACTTAATGCAATTTAAATTTCAGTACCTTTATCATTCATCTGCCATTTACATTTCATGCAACTTGTTTATGTTTCAGTCCTTTTCACTTTGCTCACTTGAGCCATATCTTGTGATGGTATATATTGTTTGCTTGTGATTTTTGTTTTGCTTGTGGTCTTAGGACCTTAAAATACCTAATAACAACAAAAAACCTTAAAAAACATCTTGGTGGACTGTTGGACTTGATCTGAACTTTTGGACTTAGGATAAGCAACTTCCTTATGCTTTGAGGACTTGGCCAATGCCACTATCTGAGACTGAGCTATCCTTAACTGTGCCTTTCATCTGATGCAAGAACTTGGGTGCCCTTTGATTCATCTGTCACTTTGCCTTGGTGCTCAATTATTATACTGTTATTATTATTGATGTATGATGATTGTTCTGAGTTGACCAATGAATTTTTTCATTTGATACATTGGAAGACATTGAAGACTGATAGCTATTGGATTGCTTGCTTGGATATTATGGCTATCTTTATTTGATGCCTTGGACTTCATATGGTTTGATTGGATACTGTTTATGCTTGTTGCTTGCTAAAGTCCAAAGGAAAATGAGTTTCTATATGACATTCTTGTCTATTGGATTGCATCCCATTGGTCATATATTTTCAACCCTTAACTTTTAATTTTTGTCTAGGATAGTGCCTTCATCTCCTCCCCACTTCTTAAATTTCAAAATCTCTCCCTCTTTTCAAAACCTTCTTTGTTTGTGTTTTTCAACTTAGACATGTTTTAATGATTAGAAACTTTGGCCTTATGCTAATGTATTTTTCAAACCTTTTCTTAAATCAAACTTGAGAGTGAACTTAACCATATTGACTTTAGTTTCAAAAAGACAAAAAGAATTAATAACCCCATTCAAGTCTTTGGCCTTTTGTGCATTCTCTGTCAAACTTTTGTTAAAATCAATTCACAAACTTCTTTGAATTTTTTACCACGAACTACGTAGTTTTGATCCCTCATTTTTATGTTGGTATGTAGGCATAAGATCGAAGGTCTTATCAAACACAAAAATATATTTAATAAATTCTTTTCTCATCCACCCACTCTATATTTTTATCAAACATCATTTAGACCAAAAACACTTGCACACAAAAAGGGCTTCCTAGAAGTACCTAAGACACTTTGGGTGCTAACACCTTCCCTCTGTGTAACCAACCTCCTTACCTGTAATCTCTGACATTTTATTAGTTTTGATTTGAAAACTTATTATCTTTGTGTTTTGTTTATACTTTTTCCCGTTTCCTTTGGAAACAATAAAAGCGCGGTGGCGACTCTAGTTTTATTGACGTCAAGTTTATCCATAGCTTGATGGTCATGGATTTACCGCTACAATGTTATCTTCATTTACATGTTATTTCTTTGGATTTGAATCGATGTTGAGAAATACTTTTTGAATCCCGATTTAAGATCATCATCTATCAAAAGATAAATTCTAGACATGAATTTGGATTTTGATACTCACTCTATATAGATTTTTAACACCACCGTACAAATTAATAGGATGAGAGATCGTTGATTAAACGATATAGTAGAATCCTGTTTACCAGTAATTTCTGACAAACAACCGTTAGTCTTTCAATATTATTAATCTTGGTAACTTACAGGATCGACTAGATTGATCCTGGGACATGTGTCTCAAGAACTAGTGTTATGGTGATTTGATTCATGATTAAGTTTGTTTCTGGTTTATGAATGGTAATTAGGGTTCTTTATCTAGCGTTAATGGTACAAAGTAAAAGGTGTTTCGACAATAAACTCTAAACGAAATCTAAAGGCTTATGACTTTAAAGATAAAGGATAAATGACAGTAATTCTGTAAAAAGGCTTTTTTAAAGATAACAAAGGTAATTGACAAAAGTAAAGATAAATAACTTGAAGTAAAAGGTTTTAAGTTTGAAAAGGTGCTGGAAATAAAGGTTTGGCGAAATGTAAATGTAAAGGTAAAAGCAATGATGAAAGACTTTGAAGATAAAGGCAATTCGACAGAAGGCTTAAAAATAAATAAAGACAGTAAATGGTTTAATTTAAGTAACTTGCATTAAAAAGATAACATGAAATGTAATCATGGTGTTCTTCATACATACATTTTCAGCAAAGACTCGTTTCTCTCGCTCCGGTACTTTGAGTATTTTTAGTGAATTTTGTATATCAGTTTGAACACACGAAATCTAAAATCTAAGACTCATATTTATAACAATTCGACCCTAACGGTCTCTACGCAGATGATTGCCACGTTCGACGTTTTCAAGCGCTGCGTGTCTCAGATGCTTCGACGCGTTCGCCTGACGAAACTACTTCGTTTGAATTTCAAATCTTTCCCGCTCGAAGCTTCGAATCTGCCAAACGCCGATGTCGAAGAGAACTTGTGGAGATCCTAAAATCTTCTAAGTCTTAAGCTTCGACAAAAGGCCCTTTCTCCCAAGAAAATGATTTAATAAATAGCTTCACAAAGCCATTTTTATATTATTCTCCAAAACATAATATTTTCAAATAACTTCAACCTAATGGTCGAAATCTCCAACTAACAAATTGCCCCCAATAAATGTCTATTTCGAATAAATGTAGAAATGGGCATTTCTTGTAATCACCAGATTTCGACCAGAGACCTTTCATAGACCTAAAAGTCCATAACTGTCACATCATGATGCTACACCTTGGGCACAGCAACATGTCAGAATTTCTTTTGTGACAGCTCCAAAGGTATTCACGTAGGCTCTCATTGGCTTTGGGATAGCCAAACTGCATTCCCTCTTGCTCTATCTTCAGACACCTCTCCACTTCCTCCATCTCTAGGGGAGGGGGTTGGTTCAGATCCATCATGTTGACACATAGATTGGCGCCATCAGCGATTGAAATTTCCTCAAATTTCTTCCTTAGGCCGACAGTAGCCTCAGTTGCCTTCCCATTAAGACCTTCAGCGGCCTTTGGTTCGACATCAACAACCTGTTCACCTTCGACAGAAATTCCAAAGGGAACATCATTATTTAGGCCATCAGTAGACTGCTTTCCAACTAGCACATAACCTTCAGTTCCTATTTCCTTCACAACCCCCACTTCTACCATGTCAATCATGTTGATTTCGACAGGTTCAACATAATTTGTGTCAGCAATGTTGAGGGGGTCAACGTCAACCTTCATCTGGTTTCTCCCCCTGTCAGCGAACTTGAGGCGGCCATCCTTAATTGCATTATGAATAAGATCCCTGAAAAGAAAGCATTGTGAGGTTTTATGGCCTAAAAAATTGTGATATTTACAGAAGCCTCTTTTCTTCCGTTGTTCTAACGGAGGAATTTTGGTATTAGGAGGCACTATCATTTGGCCATCTTTTACTAATAAATAGAAGATTTCATCATATTTGGTAACATCAAATGTGTAAGTCTTTTTAGGAAATCCATCATTCTTTTCAGTTTCGACAGGGTTCCTGCCATTCGAAGGTGTAAGTAATTTACAAGCATAAGGTGGTGCTTCTTTTAATTCAACCAAATCTACTTCGAATTCCTCGAGACCATAAGGGTCATTAGAGATTTCAGACGCCTCATCTTCGACTTCGACATAAGCAACCCTTTCTTTCTTATAATTCTTATTCGCTCTGGCCTTTTCAGCTTTTAAACGTTCGACCTGTCGAACCCTGTCTGCTAATTGGGCCATATCTCTTAGATACTGGGTATCTAACTTTTTCCTAATGGAATAGTCTAACCCTCCAGCGGCCATTTCGACCAATTCATGTCAGGCACTACTGTAAAGCATCTAGATTTCAACAAACGAAACCTATTCAAATAATCATCTATAGGTTCAATGAATTTTCTTTTAATACTGGCTAATTCCTTAAGGCTTATCTTAGTTTGGCCCATGTAGAATTGTTCATGAAATAATCTCTCCAAATGAGGCCAAGTATCTATGGAATTTGGTGGCAAAGTTGTAAACCACGTGAAGGCATTCTTCGTTAAAGAACTGGGGAAATATTTCATTCTTAGATTCTCACTGTTCGCCAAATCCCCTGCCTCAGTCATGTATCTGGCTATGTGTTCTATAGTGGATTCACTAGTGTCCCCTGAGAATTTGGTGAACTTAGGGATTTTACAACCCCTTGGTAATTCAGTTTGTAGGGCGTATTCTGATAAAGGAGAGGTATAATTTGACCATCGAAGTCCTGTATTCAGACCATTTTGGGCCATGATTCTCTCTATCATAGTAGTTAAGTTTCCATCATGCTTTCTTGCCTAACCCTATGAATTACTTCGTCTGCATCCTGGTCTCTATTAACCATCATTACTCTCCTAGGTTGTTCTTCAGGGACTTCCTGTCGAATTGGTTGTTGTTCTAATCTTGCCCCCATGACCCTTTCATAAGGCGCTTGTCTAGGTGGTCGAACCTGATTTATAGTTGGTTCTTCTTCCTGGATTATAACTTGGTTTGGTCTGCGTCGAACAGAGGATTGAGGGGCGCCTAGGAAATCTTCTATGCGTCCCATCTGCGCTGACAGTTGTTGGTATGTTTGGGCATTATCATTGTTAGTCCTATTTATATTCTGTATTAGGGGAGAAAAAATGGTATTCATTTCTCTGGCAAGGACTCCTACCATATCATGGTTACTAGCATCCATTTGTTGTCTAAAGGTTGTCTGGTTATTCGTTGTAAGGGTAGGTAATAGGGTGGATAATCCTTGTGATTGGGTATTTCGACCTACATGGTTCATGCCAAAACCAGAATTTTGAATTGGCGAAACAACCGTATTATGGGGTTGAGTATATATGGAAGTATTATTTTGAAGTCCTGCCATGGAAGTAGATGGCATTCCATATGGGTATTCTCTCCAAGGCCTAAAATTCTCAAATCCCGGTTGCGTAGGGGTAGTAGGTGTTGGTTGGGTTCCGACAATTGTCGAAAATGAGCCAGGGATTGAACTTGCAGAAACGTCTGCTACGCTTGACATAATAGGCATTGTTGTCGAATTATTTAAGGCCATGGATCCAGATGTTGCTATGGCCTGTGTACTAGGGATCTCAGTGTACCATGGATCCGACTGTGCCTGTTCCCTGGGGAGGAAATTGTTCCCCTTGACTGGTTGTATTAACCATCTTTTTTGTGTATTTTCTTTTGGTTATAGGTTGTGAATTGTTGGCTATCTTACCACTTCTAAGGTTCATGCAACACTATGATTTTTTAACTCAAAAGAATAACAACAATTTTGTATTGTAAAAGTAAAGCAAATTATTATAATTAATAGTTCTTTTGACACCGTCCCACCGGGTGTGCCAATTTATTTACCAGTAATTTCTGACAAACAACCGCTAGTCCTCCAATATTATTAATCTTGGTAACTTACAGGATCGACTAGATTGATCCTAGGACATGTGTCTCAAGAACTAGTGTTATGGTGATTTGATTCATGATTAAGTTTGTTTTTGGTTTATGAATGGTAATTAGGATTCTTTATCTAGCGTTAATGGTACAAAGTAAAAGGTGTTTCGACAATAAACTCTAAACGAAATCTAAAGGCTTATGACTTTAAAGATAAAGGATAAATGACAGTAATTCTGTAAAAAGGCTTTTTTAAAGATAACAAAGGTAATTGACAAAAGTAAAGATAAATAACTTGAAGTAAAAGGTTTTAAGTTTTAAAAGGTGCTGTAAATAAAGGTTTGGCGAAATGTAAATGTAAAGGTAAAAGCAATGATGAAAGACTTTGAAGATAAAGGCAATTCGACAGAAGGCTTAAAAATAAATAAAGACAGTAAATGGTTTAATTTAAGTAACTTGCATTAAAAAGATAACATGAAATGTAATCATGGTGTTCTTCATACATACATTTTCAGCAAAGACTCGTTTCTCTCGCTCCGTTACTTTGAGTATTTTTAGTGAATTTTGTATATCAGTTTGAACACACGAAATCTAAAGGTTTTAAGTTTGAAAAGGTGCTGGAAATAAAGGTTTGACGAAATGTAAATGTAAAGGTAAAAGCAATGATGAAAGACTTTGAAGATAAAGGCAATTCGACAGAAGGCTTAAATAGAAATAACGACGGTAAATGGTTTAATTTAAGTAATTTGCATTACAAAGATAACATGAAATGTAATCATGGTGTTCTTCATACATACATTTTCAGCAAAAACTCGTTTCTCTCGCTCCGGTACTTTGAGTATTTTTAGTGAATTTTGAATATCAGTTTGAACACACGAAATCTAAAAACTAAGACTCCTATTTATAACAATTTGACCCTAACGGTCTCTACACAGATGATTGCCACGTTCGACGTTTTCAAGCGCTGCGTGTCTCAGATGCTTCCACGCGTTCGCCTGACGAAACTACTTCGTTTGAATTTCAAATCTTTCCCGCTCGAAGCTTCGAATCTGCCAAACGCCGATGTCGAAGAGAACTTGCGGAGATCCTAAAATCTTTTAAGTCTTAAGCTTCGACAAAAGGTCCTTTCTCCCAAGAAAATGATTTAATAAATAGCTTCACAAAGCCATTTTTATATTATTCTCCAAAACATAATATTTTCAAGGAACTTCAACCTAATGGTCGAAATCTCCAGCTAACAAATCATCGCCATTATTTAGTCATAAATAATGTCACTGAGCAATGCATGATAATAACTAGAATTCATACAATCGATCAAGAGAATACATGCGATATGGGTTAATGAAGTCTAATCCCGACAAGCTTATCTATATGTTATTTTTCCAAATATCTACCGTTTTTCAATTCCTTGAAATTACGCAATCGATTATTCATTAAAACCTTCACTTAAAACTCTACTAACCGTTGAACGAGAATGATATTGCACCAGTCCCCGTGGATACAATACAAACAATACTTACTTTTGATTACTGAACATCACCTTCCCAGCTTCACCCTTATCTTAATTGTTGATTCTTTATACATGTCTTTCAGGTGATGTGCGAGTACCCATGTGTTCAGAAGCAAACATTCATGTTCTTCAACCTCTTCTCGGGGGTATGAGAGGTCACAAAAGATAAAGATCATCGATGGCTTATTTTCATCAAATATCAGTCTCAAAGTCTTTGAGATCTTCACTAACTCCTTTAAGAACTTAAAGCAGTTAAAACTTTTCTCTTTAATTTTTGTTAATGTTGATAGATTTAATAACAATTCTGGATTGAGGTTCATGGACTTTACCGGATGGTGGGATATACTTGCAAACACTTTGACTATTAGACAATCATAAGTGTGAGATTTAAGTTTAGAATAATGTGTATTTAAATTTTAATTGTTCTCTAAACTTTATAGTAAACTTTTAGTTTACAAGACTCCAAATCCTTCTTTAAAGGACATCTATCTCATATGACAAATGTTAGTAAATCATATGCCATTTGTATTGAACGATCCATGATAGTTAGGCGGCTATGATCTAATGTACTTCTTCGATAAATATATCTCCAAATCTGTTATTTATCACTGACTTCGACTGATCCGATATGGATTGGGTATTTGCCCAAACCAAAACAACAACCTTTAGTTGGTTTTTTTTTGGTCTCGGTGTCAAGTCATGTTTGTTTACATATTATACTCTCACTTTATTCAATATCTACACACTTTGTGGGTTTGTTGTTGTGTTGTTTCTTCACGAGTGAAAGCTCTAGTATTTTTAGATTTGTTGAATTAATAAATAAATAATCAATATATTTTATCCATTTTTTTTATTATAAGTAAAATTTAACTTTTTAAAATGATTGAATATCATTTGATTTATATTAACTTAAATATATCAATTAATCAATAGATTAAAAAAATTACTTATAATAAAGAATGGAGGATGTATGTAAATATTAATCATATGAAAATATTTGTGCATAGATATTTAAGAATATTTTGTAAATTTTGAAACTCCAACAATCATCTCAAGTTTACTCTTAAACTCATTATCAGCCAAAATAAACTGACTTTTATATATGTTTAAAAGTCCGTTTAGAAAAATGAATAACAAACAAGAAGAACCATTGCTTCTTTAAATCATTATTTTGTCTATTTTATGTTAAGAGTTTTTTTTTAATAATTCAAGTGATGTGATCGGTTAATACGGGGTGTAACCGATTACATATGTCAAAATAAGTTAAATAAGTAGTAAAAAAGTGTTTTTGGAGTTGGTGTAACAGATTATCCATTCGCAGTAACCGATTACCACTTTAAGTTAATTTCAATTTGTTTCAGTTGGAAACGATTACAGATTTTGTGTAACCGGTTACAAGCTCGAGTTTTATTTTTATTTTTCTGTTGTTTGACTTATGTTAATTGTGTCACAATCATTGTGTAATGTCTTGTATATATGTCTTGGAGACATCCTCATCAATAACTAATGAAAACATTCCCTCCCTCAACTCTCTCTCTCTCTCTCTCTCTCTCTCTCCACACTTTAATTTCTCCATTATTCACCAATCTTGTAGTTACAAGTTCTAACATTTGACATCAAGAATCTGGTTCTGATCCACGAACACCTAGTGTGCAACATGAATTTTGTCTCCAATGAAAGAATCCATGTAAACCTACCCATCTTTGATGTGAAGAATTACGACAAATGGTGCAAAAAAATGAAAGTGTTGTTTGGATACCAAGATGTTCTTGAAGTGATCAAGATGAGGTGAATGCCCTTGTCCAAGGTGCAACAGATGCGCAACAAACAACACATAAGGAAGAGAAAAAGAAAGACTTCAAAATTTCAAGAGAAGAAGAAAGTGTTGGTATTATGTGCAAATATGTAAAATTTATATTATATGTTGATGAGAATAATATAAATTTGTATATTTGGTTTTGAAAATAATGGTAATTTGGTATTCTGTGTTTGCAAGATTTAAAATGATCTGATTCTAATTGTGTCAATATTTTGTAGATTATGTGTAAAAAATGATACATCCCAGTCAAAATGAAATTTAAAACAAATTATATATATGTCAATAGATAAGATTTAATCCCTCGATTATTAATTAAAACTGATGTACCAACATAACTTATTACCTTACATTTTTATATAAAACTGACAGGTAAAGCGGCGTGCGCTTCATGCTTTTGAAAATAAAAATATGTTATTACTAAGGATCAAACCAATGATCATTTCCATTATAACCTTGGTTTTTTCAAAACCGAGGGGTACAGTGGCAAGTTTTTATGCCGCCCTTCGTTATCTCGGCAGTGTAACCGAGGTAAAAGCCATTTCGCGTCTGAGGTGAGATGTGTTATTTGTCGTAGTGCAAACGGAAAGAAGTCAATTGGTGTGAGATGTGTGTTTAAAGTGAAGGAAAATCCAAAGGGTGAGATAATCAAGCATAAGGCTTAATTAGTTGCAAAGGGATTCTTTCAAAGAGAAGACATAGATTTTGAAGAGGTATTCACATTGGTTTCTAGGATTGAAACCATTAGGCTTGTTATTGGTATTGTGAATAAAAACAATCGGCCTATCTACCAAATAGACGTCAGATTTGCGTTTTTGAACGACCCATTTTAAGAAGAGGTATATCTAGAACTGTTGGTGTAAGCCCTAGAGGCCAATACTTTTGGTACTTGTATCGAATTATTTATTAATAATAAAAGACATTCTCTTTATTATGTTTGTTTAATAAAGTCCCTAGAATAGATAGTCCGTTTACTGGATCAAGTGTGACTTGATCATGAGATCACATTAAACATAAGGACACTATTCTTAAAGTATCCGTAGTCGAGCTTTATTGTGAAGTGAGATAACATTAAAGCATTAAGACGATTATGTTTGTAGACTGATGATCACATCTCATGGATCATGGATAAAGAGTTATCAAGTCTTAAACATAGGTATGAATATTAAGAGTAATATTTATACCGGATTGACCCGCTATGAGAATACTATATAGAAAGTTATGCAAAGTGTCATAAGTTATTCTCATGGTGATAATAGTGTATACCACTCTTCGACCTGAAACCACTATGGACCCTAGATGTAGAGTCGAGTGCTTTATTGCTGATCCAACGTTGTCCGTAACTGGATGACCATAAAGACAGTTGATGGGTACTCCACGAAGCATGCTGAGGGACATGAGTGACCTAGATGGAATTTGCCCATCCTGCGTAACAGGATAAATGTCTATGGGCCCAATATTGAACTGGACAAGGATGACACGGTCTATACCTTGTGTTCAATATAGACATAAGGGCAAAAGGGTAATTATACACATAATTATTATCACATGAGGTTTTGTCAGATCACATGACATTTTCGTGTCTTGGGTAGCAGTGATGTGTTGCTAGATACCGCTCACTGTTTATTATGTTAAATGCGTGATTTAATATAATTGCCAACGTCGCGAAAACCTACAGGGTCACACACAAAGGACGGATTGATGAGAAATAGAGTAACTAAGGAACACCGTAAGGTACGGTGCACTTAAGTGGAATACGAAATATGGTAAGGTACCACACGCTTAAGTGATTTTGGGCATATTATAAGATATGGGCCAAAATACACTTAAGTGGGCTTTTTAGCTTGAAGCCCACACAAGTGGTTCTATAAATAGAACCCTTGGGTAGAAGCATTGTCACTCAGACTAAAACTCAAGTGAAGACTTGGAATTTCGTTTCCCTCTCTCTCTCACTCAAAGCCTTCATTCGTACCAGCTAGCACTGAGATTGAAGGAACCCGTTCGTGTGGACTGAGTAGAGACGTTGTCATCGTTCAACGTTTGTGATCGCTCTGTGGATTTGTATCCAAGGTTTTGATCGTTACAAGAGATCTGCACCAAAGGTTTGAATCGCCACAAGAGGTAACGATTCTATCACTAATCATGCCCATTCGTAAGGATCACTAAATGGAGAAATATTTATATTCCGCTGCGCCTTGGATGGCAATTCTCCTTCAGTGGTATCAGAGCCACTTACGAGACCATGAATCTGATAACTGTTTTTGTTCTGTATTAATATGATTAAAGACAGAATGAATCAAAGATTAAATTGAGATCGATCAAGTTATATATATATGATATATGTAATCCTGATGCAAAATACATTATATATGATATAGTGTTCTCGTTTCGTTCATTCAAACACTCAATGGTTGTTTTCCTTTGAGCGATCAATGGTCGTTTGCTTCTTGATTCGACATTAGTATGGTGAAACAATGACGTGTTGATCAATCATACTGAATCAACAATCGAGATGTGTTTGACGGTCTGGAATTGGAGCATCAGGGTTAGTGACGGCACAAAGGTTGTGTTGTCAGAGAGTTATGCGATTGGGGTTGTGACTGCACAAGAGTTGTGCTTTCTAAACACTTTTTGGAACAATGTTAACCGGTTAACGCAATACGAAATAAATTTTTTTAAGGTTTTCAAACAGTGTTAACCGGTTAACGTATTTGGTTAACCGGTTAACGCAAGACGGAATACAGTTTTCCAAGAGATTTTCAAACAGTGTTAACCGGTTAACACATTTGGTTAACCGGTTAACGCAAGGCAGAAAACAATTTTTTGAACAGATTTCAAACAGTGTTAACCGGTTAACGCATTTGGTTAACCGGTTAACGCAAGGCAAAATTCACCCGTTCGGCTAACTCAGTGCTTTAAAGTATCAAGTGTTGATGCGAAAACGACGTCGATTTTAAATGAATTGTTCATTAAAAATTTCGGCCAGGGGCGCTGCCCCCTTGACCCCCGTCCGCTGGGATAATTGCGCTAGGGGCCATAACTGTTTCATTATGTATGTATGTATGTTTATGCATGTGAATGTATGTTGATGCATGTGAGAGGCGATTTATATGATAAATAAGCCGGTGAGATCAGAAAAATTGCAATTCCCTCAAATTAAATATTAAGTTTATGCTTTCCAAGTTTTAACACTCATCAAGACTAGTATCGGATAATGTAGGTTTCGCCTACGCGAGGTGCATGTCCTATATTAGTAAGGTGGGATGGGATAATTGTAATATCCAACTGTTAAAACAATGGGTCAAACTTAACTAAACAAATTATAATAATATTATATATGTTTGCTTTCCAAGTTTTAGCACTCATCAAGACTAGTATCGGACAATGTAGGTTTCGCCTACGCGAGGTGCATTTTCTATATTGGTAAGGTGCGATGGGATAATTGTAATATCCAACTGCTAAAACGATGGGTCAAACTTAATTATAATAATATTATATATGTTTAGAAGCAAGAGTTGGGAATGATCCATATGATGGATTGGAATAAGGAGTTATTCACCCAACTGAAATTTTCGAGAGTTGTATGAGATACAATTGGAAGGAGTTCCTACCTAAATAACCTAGTTTTGTGTAATCCGCCTACGCGGACTTAGAACGAAGTGAAATATGGATCTCGACCCACTAGAAAATCTTCCAACGGGATTTTCCGAATCAAATGATGAGGGTCATTTCTTTTGAGTAAAATAGTGGGAGCATATTTAATTAAAGGCCTGATTAAATATGTCAATGATACTTATATTTTCATGAATCCTTATGTAGATTACCATGACAACAAACACCTCTAACAACATCTTGTGATCAATCCTTGATAAGGAAAAATTGTCTGAGACAAATTTTCTGGATTGACACCGAAACCTGAGGATTATCCTCAAACATGATAAAAAGCTGTATGTCTTGGAGACACCTGTTCCTGAAGAGGAACCTCCTAGTTCTGCACCTAAGGCAGAAAGAGATGCTTATAAGAAGCATGTCGATGATGCCAATGGAACTGCTTGTCTCATGCTAGCTACCATGAACTCAGAATTGCAAAAGCAACATGAGAACATGTCAGCGTTCGATATGATCGAACACCTGAAGATGCTCTATCAAGAGCAAGCAAGGCATGAGAGGTTTGAAGTTTCAAAAGCCCTTTTTCAAGGCAAGTTAGCTGAGGGAGCCCCTGTAGGTCCCCATGTACTCAAGATGATTGGGTATGTGGAAAACCTTGAGAGATTGGGTTTTCCCCTCGAAAAGGAACTTGCGACTGATTTGATCTTGCAATCGTTGCCAGATAGTTTCAGTCAATTTGTCCTAAATTTCAATATGAATAATATGGATAAATCTCTTCCTGAACTGCTCGCAATGTTAAGAACTGCCGAGAAGAATCTGAAGTCAAAAGGGAAGTCTATTCTGATGATCAGAAATGGAAAGAGACAGAACAAAAGGCCCACTAAGCAGGGTGATAAAGGGAAAGTCAAGGAAGTTGCCAAACCCAAACCCACCGTTGCTGCTTTAAAGCCTAGTGGAGGCATAGCAAAAGAAGGCACCTACTTCCATTGCGGTAAGACCGGACACTGGAAGAGAAACTGCCCAAAGTACCTGTAGGATAAGAAGAATGGAGTAGAGACTTCAACTTCAGGGGCTGAAAAGAAGTCGAGATTTGGCAAAAGGTGAAGTTGACCTACGAGTTGGCAATGGAGCAAAGGTTGCTGCTTTAGCCATAAGGACTTATGTATTGACTTTACCTAGTGGTTTAATAATTCAGTTAGAGAACTGTTATTATGTACCTGCAATTAGCACGAATATTATTTCCGTTTCTTGTTTGGACAAGTTTGGTTTTTCATCTATAATAAAGAACAATTGTTGCTCAATTTATTTGAATGATATATTCTATGCTACTGCACAAATGAACAATGGACTATATGTCCTTGATCTTGAAATGCCTATTTATAACATTAATACTAAAAGGATGAAACCTAATGAGTTAAATCCAACTTACCTTTGGCATTGTAGATTAGGCCACATAAATGAAAAACGCATTTCCAAACTCCATAAAGATGGACTCTTGGACTCTTTTGATTATGAATCATATGAGACATGCAGATCTTGTTTAATTGGATAGATGACAAAGTCTCCATTCACAGGAAAAGGTGAAAGAGCTAATGATCTTTTGGCCCTCATACATACTGATGTATGTGGACCACTGAACATACTAGCCAGAGGAGGTTTTCAGTACTTCATCACATTCACTGATGATTTCAGTAGATATGGTTATATGTATTTAATGAAACACAAATCAAAGTCCTTTGAAAAGTTCAAGGAATTCAAGAATGAAGTACAAAACCAACTAGGTAAGAATATTAAAAACTCTTCGATCAGATCGAGGTGGTAAGTATTTAAGCCTAGAGTTTGATGACCATCTGAAAGAGTGTGGGATCCTATCCCAACTTACTCCTCCTGGAACACCCCAATGGAATGGTGTATCTGAGAGAAGAAATCGAACCCTGTTAGACATGGTCCGATCCATGATGAGTCACGCCGATCTTCCAAACTCCTTTTGGGGACATGCACTATTGACATCAGCTTACACACTTAACCGTGTTCCATCCAAAAAGGTTGAAAAGACACCATATGAGATATGGAGTGGTAAGAAACCACATATGTCTTACATGAAGATTTGGGCTTGCGAAGTTTATGTAAAACGACAAATTTCAACTAAGCTTGAGCCCAAATCTGACAAATGCTTATTTGTGGGGTATCCTAAAGAAACAAGAGGGTATTACTTCTACAATCCTTCAGAGGGCAAAATGTTTGTCGCTCGAACTGGAGTTTTCCTGGAAAGGAATTTTATTTCCAAAGGAATCAGTGGGAGGAAAGTAGAGCTTGAAGAAATTCAAGAATCACAAAGCATTGATACACCTATGGAGGAATTAGAGCAGGAAACACAAGTAGTTGTGTAAGAGCAACCTGCTCAAGTAGAACAAGACCAACGTAGGTCAGGCAGGATACGTCACCTACCTGAGAGATATTGATATCTCATAATTGATTAAGGTGATGTATTACTCATGGATCAAGTACGAACATGAGCCCTGTGTCTACAAGAAGATTAGTGGGAGCATGATCGTTTTCCTGGTATTATATGTAGATGACATATTGCTCATTGGAAACGATATCCCTACCCTGCAACAAGTAAAGTCTTGGTTGGGGAAATGCTTTTCTATGAAGGACCTAGGTGAAGCAGCCTATATATTAGGAATCAGAATCTATAGAGATAGATCACAAAATTGCTTGGCCTAAGTCAGAGTACATAGACAAAGTGCTGAGACGCTTTAATATGAATGATTCCAATGGTTATGTGTTTTGCTTAAATGGTGGCGCTGTGAGCTTGAAAAGTTCAAAGCAAGATACAGTTGCTGATTCTACAACCGAGGCCGAGTATATTGCTGCCTCAAGTGCAGCAAAGGAAGTTGTTTGGATCAAAAGTTCCTTAGTGAACTTGGCATAGTTCCTGGCATTGTGGATCCCATTGGTCTCTATTATGATAACAATGGTGCTATCGCACAAGCTAAGGAACCTAGATCTCACCAACGATCCAAACACATACTTAGGCGTTATCACCTCATTCGAGAGATAATAGATAGAGGAGATGTGAAAATATGTAGAGTACCAACACTTGACAATATTGCTGACCCACTAACAAAGCCTCTTGCGCAGCAAAAGCATGATGGCCATACTAGATCTATGGGCATTAGGGGTATGCCTGATTGGCTCTAGTGCTAGTGGGATATTGTTGGTGTAAGCCCTAGAGGCCAATACTTTTGGTACTTGTATCGAATTATTTATTAATAATAAAAGGCATTCTCTTTATTATGTTTGTTTAGTAAAGTCCCTGGAATAGATAGTCCATTTACTAGATCAAGTGTGACTTGATCATGAGATCACATTAAACATAAGGACATTATTCTTAAAGTATCCGTAGTCGAGCTTTATTGTGAAGTGGGATAACATTAAAGCATTAAGACTATTATGTTTGTAGACTGATGATCACATCTCATGGATCATGGATAAAGAGTTATCAAGTCTTAAACATAGGTATGAATATTAAGAGTAATATTTATACCGGATTGACCCGCTATGAGAATACTATATAGAAAGTTATGCAAAGTGTCATAAGTTATTCTCATGGTGATAATAGTGTATACCACTCTTCGACATGAAACCACCATGGACCCTAGATGTAGAGTCAAGTGCTTTATTGTTGATCCAACGTTGTCCGTAACTGGATGACCATAAAGACAGTTGATGGGTACTCCACGAAGCATGCTGAGGGACATGAGTGACCTAGATGGAATTTGCCCATCCTGCGTAACAGGATAAATGTCTATGGGCCCAATATTGAACTGGACAAGGATGACACGGTCTATACATTGTGTTCAATATAGACATAAGGGCAAAAGGATAATTATACACATAATTATTATCACAGGAGGTTTTGTCAGATCACATGACATTTTTGTGTCTTGGGTAGCAGTGATGTGTTGCTAGATACCGCTCACTGTTTATTATGTTAAATGCGTGATTTAATATAATTGCCAACGTCGCGAAAACCTATAGGGTCACACACAAAGGACGAATTAATGAGAAATAGAGTAACTAAGGAACACCGTAAGGTACGGTGCACTTAAGTGGAATACGAAATATGGTAAGGTACCACACACTTAAGTGATTTTGGGCATATTATAAGATATGGGCCAAAATACACTTAAGTGGGCTTTTTAGCTTGAAGCCCACACAAGTGGTTCTATAAATAGAACCCTTGGGTAGAAGCATTGTCACTCAGACTAAAACTCAAGTGAAGACTTGGAATTTCGTTTCCCTTTCTCTCTCACTCAAAGCCTTCATTCATACCAGCTAGCACTGAGATTGAAGGAACCCGTTCGTGTGGACTGAGTAGAGACGTTGTCATCGTTCAACCTTCATGATCGCTCCGTGGATTTGTATCCAAGGTTTTGATCGTTACAAGAGATCTGCACCAAAGGTTTGAATCGCCACAAGAGGTAACGATTCTATCACTGATCATGCCCATTTGTAAGGATCACTAAATGGAGAAATTTTTATATTCCGCTGCGCCTTGGATGGCAATTCTCCTTCAAGAACAACCCTCTGATTTTGTTGCAAGAAACCACGAGCTAAAGTTTTACAAGTTGAAGAAAGCGTTGTACGATTGAAGCAAGGTCCAAGATCTTGGAACAAGAGAATAGATGGATTCCTAAAGGAGGTTTGCTTCAAGAAATGTGTATCCGAGCATGACGTTTATGTGAAGATGGATACAAGTGAATGAGTTATATCCTTTGTCTATATGTAGATGATTTGTTGATAACAAACAATGATGAAATGTGCATTTCAAAGTTCAAGAGTGGACTTATGAAAGAATTTGAGATAACCGACCTTGGTCATGACATACTTCCTTGGCATTGAGTTCCACAAGTCCAAAATGGGACTTCTCATGAACCAAAGAAGGCATGCGCTTGAGATATTGAAGAAATTTGAAATTAAGCATTGTAATGATGTCATTATTTTGAAAGAAAAGAGACTACAATTGTCGAATAATGAGGATGAACAAGATGTTGATCTAACTCAGTATACGAGGATGATTAGACCCGTGTGTTGTTTGTGCAATACGCGATCTGACTTGGCGTTTAGTGTCAATATTGTGAGTAGATTCATGGGTATAGTGAAGGTGTCTCACTTGGCAGCATTCTAGAAGAATTTTAAAATATCTCAAAGGGTCTATTGTCTATGAAATTATCTTTCCTACAGCGGATATGGGCAGAAAAAGAAATTTGCTCGGTTTTACCGATTTCAATTCGTGCGAAGATCATCTAAAGTCTACAACTGGATACATATTTATATTAGGAGGAACACCAATCTTATGGTGTTTGAAGAAGGAACCGATAGTTGAACTCTCGTCTTGTGAGGCCGAGTACATTACCACTTTGTTATGTGTGTCCCAAGCCGTGTGGCTAAAGAAGGGGAGTCTGTTACACTCCTGATTGATAACTTTTCCGCGATTAATCTTGCTAAGAACTTAATTGCACATGGGAGGAGCAAGCACATTGAGACAAATTTTCACTACTTGAGGGAGCTTGTTAGTGAAGGAAATTTAAGATTGAGATATTGTAGAAGTGAAGATCAAATGGTTGATTTATTGACTAAGGGAGTCACAAATGATTTGTTCAAGACTTTGAAGATGAACATGGGCATGGAAGACTTGGAGCATAAGAATTAAGATGTTGTGTTAAGAGTTTTTTGAGTAATTAAAGTGTTATAACCGGTTAACACGGGGGAGTAACCGATTACATGTGTCAAAATAAGTCAAATAAGCAGTAAAATGTGCTTATAGAATTGGTGTCACCGGTTACGCATTTGCAGTAACCGGTTACCATTGTTAGTTAATTTTAGTTTGTTTCAACTGTAATCGATTACATGTTTTGTGTAACCGGTTACAAGCTAGAGTTTTTGATTTTTCTGTTATTTGACTTATGTTAATTGTGTCCCAATCATTGTGTAATGTCTTGTATATATGCCTTGGAGGCGTCCTCATCAATAACTAAT